>NW_022987973.1:17934325-18658491 GCF_902827165.1 Trematomus bernacchii
TGGGGATAAGTGAAAGTCTCTGAAACACAGCTGGGGTTTTTGTGACGGCCCGTCCACACGGCGGCGTGCGTTGAAGCTTCAACGCTTCTGCCAATTCACTTTGAATGGGGGTGACGTCACGTTTCGCCAAACTACATTGTGGGAGCGAAGCGTAGATTTGCTCGCGTTCCATTGGACTTACAGCGACATTGTGTTTCATGGCGAGTGGTCTGTCGCCATGGCAACTGCATTTGATGACACCCCATAATACGCTTAGATGCGTTGATGGCTGCATCGTTACCAAACCTGTGAAGTTTTGGGCCGTTTGGAGCATTTTCACTGAAGTTATGAGAAAACCGTGTTTCATGGCGAGCATTGTGTTGCCATGGCAACAGCATTTGAAGAAACCCCATAATTGACGTAGAGCGTAGAGCTGTTGAGGGCTGGACCGGTGATATACAAGCGTTGACGTAGAGTTGTTGAGGGCTGGACCGGTGATATACAAGCAAAGTTTGGGGGACGATCGGACCGTGTCCATTGGACTTACAGCGACATCGTGCTTCATGGCGAGTGGTCTGTCGCCATGGCAACGGCATTTGATGACACCCCATAATACGCTTAGATGCGTTGATGGCTGCATCGTTACCAAACCTGTCAATGTGACATCATCGTGTTCCATGACACAGGTGTTTATATTTGAGCTAACGACGACAGCTGTGTGTCACCAATAATGTATTAAAATAGGTGGAACATGTTGAAGTCAGTATGAAGTCTCCATCAGACAGAAAAGAATAGGCTCAGACAGTCTGTTAAACTCCAGTGACCACATCGTTAGCTCAAACACGAACACTGTGTGTTATGACATCATCGTGTTCCATGACATAGGTGTTGATATTTGAGCTAACGAGGTGTGCAGAGATCAAAGGTTTCCATTGTTCTGAATGAGAGATGAACCTCCTACATGTGAACGTTTTGTGGAAGATCGATAACAGATATCTGTGAAATTTCAAAATGTGAAGCATTTCAAGGAAGTTGAGTATCTGAAGTGTAATTTTTGTGTACTTTCGGGTTAATAATGTGGCCTTTTTGGCAGTTTAACTAAAGGTGTGCGGGTGCTGCTGCTGAGTGAGGAAATATCTGCCTGAAATTACAATGGGCTTTAACCTATTAAGCACCAACCCTGTTTTTCATGTTTCAGGCTCGAAAATGACATGCCCAAAACAAATGACTATAACTTAACTTCTAAAAGGGTTATATGAATAATTTCTTTTATCAAAGCAAGGTTACATCTGTGAGTTGGATGTAGAAGTGTCAGAATTAATATAGATGTTTTTTATTTTAAAGAAAATTCAGATTTTACATAGTAAAAAACTGTAAATTATAGTGTCCGTCCAAAAATTCTTTTTTACTTATAGTGAAAACTACCCTTGGATGATGGGTTAGTAGACTAAAAGCTTTAGGAATCCAAAGTACAACATATAATAAGTACCCTGTATCAATATTGATGCAAAACAAGGGACATTTGACCTTTTTAGAGAGGTTTAGCCAAAACCACTCCACCTCTGAGGTGATTTGGGTGAAAATGTTTTTTTTCCATATCTCTGGCCCCCTTGGTCGATTTGGATGCTTGACACCTCTTTCTGACCGTTAGAGCCAATGGAATCGAAGGGGGAGTCCCCCACACACACACGTTGTGAAGAAAAGAGGTGGGGGCTTCGCATGTAATTTTGCGTCAGAGTGGACCTATCTCTAACATTTGGAAACGAAAAAGCAGTTTATTGCTTATGGATTATCAGAAATCATTTCAAAGAGGACACAGACACATTGGATTAACCTATGGATTAACTGCAGCATAATGTTTTTATTGTTTTAATGCCATTGAAGACCAGTTTTGACCAAGGTAAGCCATGTTAGCGTTTCTAGCTACCTAGCCCACATGTTCTGATGTACGCTTTCGTTTATAGCGTCGCAAATGTTTATCACTGAGTGTTGAGGTTTTTTACACAGATTCTGTGTCTCCAGGAGATGCTAATCGAGGGGTTGGCTGTGCATCTAGGATAAGTAATAAGGGAGTTATGAGTGAGTTTAGGTGCAGTTTTAGGTTACATTTTTTGCTCGTGGCTAATTCAGAGGCTGAGTGTTAGCATTGTGGGTTTTTTTTGGAAATCTTTTTTTAAAAGATCAGTTAGCTGAGTTTCTTCCCATTACATGGATATAAAACATTCATAGTTTATTAAATATTAAGATTCCTTAGACGTTGTTTCCTGCAAATGACGCGTTTATCCGCCCGGTACCGGGGGGGCGGTGCGTAACAGGTTAATGGAGACATGTTGAACGTTTTGTCACTTCATGCCCCCAAGAGGCCTTTTTGTTAATTATTTTGCTTAATTATTTGTCATTTTTCAAGCTGCGAGATGTTTTCCTGCGTTTGTCATGAAAAATTATGTCTCAGGAATGTAGGGTTTGGGAATTATGGCAGTTTAAAAAAAATATATGAAGGCAAATTTCAAGATTTCCTACCCTCTAGCTGTGACATCACGCACTCTGCCTTAACGAGCTGCGCAATGTAAAGTTAAAGTTCAAATGTTAAAAATGTGATGAATTATGGGATGTATCTCTGGAATTATGAAAGTTATGAATGATAAAAGTAATAGCCATCGATTCCCGACTGAGCTGAACGTTTTGATGTTTGAACGGAGTTTCTGCAATGTTGAATGTGGGAGGAGAAGAGGGCCAAAATAAGCCGGCGGAATAATAAACTTTTTGTCCATAGCATAACATATAGTTGGAATGCTGTATCAACATTCCCACTAAATTATATGTAAAATTGTTTTCTCAAGAAGTCCTTTTTACTCCAACGTGTTTTTTTTATAAATGATGGCAATGATAGATGCCGTACAGGGCTTATATCTATATTATTGCAGAACCCATTACTGATTGATTACACAATACTGTCTACCTCCATCTCTGAGTTTGAAGACATGTTAAAAAATAGGTTAAACGGGACCTATCATGCAAAATGCACTTTTTGATGGCTTTTATACATAAATATGTGTCCCCGGTGTGTTGGGGAACTCACGCAGCGTCAGAAAAGAAAACCCTCTCTCTTTTCCTCCTTACCCACATCTCTAAAAACGGGGCTACAACGGAGCTGATCCAGATTTGCGTCCGATATGACGTAATATCGGAAATGTAGGCTGGCTTTATACCCACGGCCCTATCAGAAACATTGCTATCAGAAACAATGCCCGACGGTTTTGGACGTAATATGGTCGGTGCATGTTTGCATTAGTATCGCTAACACTCAGAGCTAACCTGTACTGCACAGAGCCTGTGTGTGAAGAATCAGGAAATACAAAGGAACTCACCTTGTGGTATAACCGGCAAGAGAGAAAGCCTTTGAGCTCCATACTGTTTCAGAAATAATCCTTGATAATCCATGATATGGCGTTTCATCACCGCAGTTTTTAGTTTAGACAGTAGATGCCGGGTCCCGCATGAGCTCAGCCCCCTCCTTTTTTATTTTTATCAATTTCTTTTATTTTTAAGCTTTATACATAAAATCAGCACTTTTGAAACAGGAAGTGAAATAGAGGGATATGAGGCATGGCTAGAATGGGTGATCTGTTCGTTATTTTGAGCAAAACACTTCATAGACATGTTTTTTATATATTTTTATATATCTGATGCTATTGCCTAAAAATAGCATGATAGGTGACCTTTAAAGCTACCTCAGTGATTCTAGTATCTAGAGGGACTGTAAGCATCCCCTGCAACTGGAAATCTGTCCAAAACAAGTAATTTACACCTTGAAACGAATCAATGTGAGTTCACTCGTGAGATTGTAGTTGTCAATTGTGTTGACTTGCTGCTGGCTCAGTGCTTTTGCATTTATTTTCTACGTGTCGTTTTCTCAACAATGTTTGTGGATTTGGCAGATAAACAAGCGAAAGAATACAGAATAAAACAATAGATGGTTTGTGCCAGTCAAAGTGCTGCTTCAAGAGTAAGATGTTATATGCCTGAACTCACACACACACGCACACACGCACACCACACACACACACACCACACACACACACACACACACACACACACACACAAACACACACACACACACACACACACACACACACACACACACACACACACCTCTGAGGCATAAGAACTGCAAGGCAGGCATAAAATGTGCCTCTGGTCCTCTTCATTTTCGCAGCACAGCTGAGTCCTGGATCTCACAGCTGCGAAGCTTTTTTTTTATCTTCTAACTAAAACAATTGTTTTTCTGCAAAATAAACCAAAACATATTTAAATTAATGAGCAATTTTGTGAGGAAAATAAAACAGAGCCTTATTTCATTTTCAAATGGGGTCATGATTTGTTGAGTGTTCTGCATCTTGATTCATGGATTCTTAAACATCATTTTCCAAACACAATTGTTTTACTACTATTTAATGTCTAAGGAAAGCTATCAGACGCCTTTAGTGTGTTGATGTTTGGATTCCACAACCAAACATATAACATAGTAAGAGGACATGTGGATCACATATTTCTAAGTGTCAGAAAACAAACTAATCCAGGGAGAAAACTAACAGATCTGAATTCCTGAATAAGGGTTTAAATTAGATAGGACTTGACGGTTGGCACAGCGAGATCTGCACCAAAGTAAAAGTCTTAGCCAAGGAGAATTATATCCTCGTACTGGCTCTAATCAAATGTGATGCATGGAAGGCGCATACCTCAGCATCTCGTGAACAGCTCAATGAAAAATGCGACAGAGTATCGTACAGAGTGAAGTCACTGGGGAAAATGTAGAGCAAAAGTAATCAATTATCACACCTCACACCACATTCCCATTGCATAGCCCCCTTGATTATTTAAGGGAATTAGCTATCGATCAGCTAAGTGAGTCAGCGGGACAGCCAGCAGCCAGCTAGCCGGTCAGCAACACCGACGCTGACTGCAGCTCTCATCAAACTGCAAACAGGGGAAGGCTGGTTAAGCACTTGCCTCGTCCCTCTTGGCAACTGACTTAAGAAGACAAAATGAGCGCGTACTAATTATGTATGGGAGGCAGGCAGGATGAAATCAAGGTCAAAAATAGTTGAGGAGGCATGGGAATCTCGCGCCATATGCTAGACTGCTGCGATGATATGTGTGTGCTGAGCTGAGTCTCGGCATGTACGCGGCACATCATCATCATTATCATCCAGGGTGTCTACGCTCACACCAGGGCAATCAGCCACAGAGTTCAGGCTCTAAAAGAATGCATTGTGCTTTACACAAGTGCTCTCTCTAAACAATTTACAACCGACAGCTTCTCGCAGAGAGGCCGCTGTCCTCAGCAGGTCCCATTATGTGGCCGTCTGAGCTGCTGCCACTGCAAATCTTCAGGGAGAAGACCCACAGCGTCTCTATCTAAATTTTTTTCATTTTGTGGTTTCGAAAAAGATTCAAAGCATTTTTGACAGTATTATTACAAAACCAATGAAGACGAAATGGAAAATGTTTACAATGAAACTCTGCAGAAACAATATAAGGAGGACAGAATAAGTGACACACACCATTGTAACTTTGTTGATCACAAACTAACAACCTGTATTTAATTTGGCCATGGACGGTAAGTTATGTTAAGTGAGTGTTTGCAAATTGCAACCTTCACACTTTCTGCCTGCCACACAATTCTGTTATTGTTTCAATTAGCCATTGTTGGGGAACAGTGGGTTTATCAAACTCTGTGACATATTAAACTTCTTCTAGTTAATCATAATCATGAACAATAATACTTCAGATTTAATGCATATAAAATGACTAAGTGTGTTGTTGAGAGGGGTTGCTGACTGTACTGAAACAAACAGAGAATGAACACCCGACTGTGCTTTTCAGCCTCATTTAGCTCTCATCAGGCTGCCCAAAATGCATACATGTATACACAAGAGAAAGTGGGATGGCAAATTCATTTGCTTGTCCTTGCGAAATAGATGGTGCTGGGAGGCTGAATGTGACTTATTATCTAGTCCTTAACATGACGGTAAATGATTTCCGGGAAACATACAGATGTGCAGGCAAATTCCTTTTGTTAGTTAGGAACTGATAGAAAAGGGTTATGTACATTGAAATATTGTAATACCAGCTCAGAATCCTTCAGCGGATGGATCAAAGCACACATTTGTTTGTTAAAGCTTACCAGAAATCAAATTACTTTGCCCCTGTGAGCAAATCCTCTGATGGTGACAATTACAATAAAATGGACTGGTTTTAGTCCACAAAAAAGTGAGTGAAGCCTTTATTGATCCCATAACATAACATAACGATGAAAACAGAAAGCAAATATGAACTAATTTAATACAAAGTGCGATTGTTTGTGGCATTTATGTATTATATGACTAAGTAACCTATCATTGCTGTCAGTCCTGTATATAGAAATAAATATCATTTGTTACAGTAGTATATCATGTTTTTCAATAAGAATGAAATTGTTATAATAATATAACAATGCCCGAAGGCTTACATATTGCCCCTAACTTGCACTGATAAACCCATTGTAAGTTACCATATGGCAAGACAAAGTAACAACATGCTGGTGAAGAAAGTTAAACATCTAGCAGCAATTAATCTTTATTTTTCTCAGGAGTTGGCTGAAAAGGAAAGCTTTTACAAAATAAATAAAAACAAAATAAAAACATTCCTACAATGACAATTATGTTGTGAGACATGATGACAGAAATGCTCACCCGTCACAAAAAAGTATTTAGGGCATGAACATATTTTATAGCTTTGTTTTTTACAAGTCTCAAAGTAACCCACTATAGGGCTCACAAGTAGGGAGCCCCTGCATGCAACCATGCAAGGTAGGGAATAGATAAAGATTGTGTTGTGCCAAGTATTGCCTCCCTCCTTGGAAAGCAACTGATTTGAAGTCGCTATGACACTCCCCCACGCCATTTGGCTAGACTTTAGTAAAAGAGGGGCCCTGTGGAAAAGGTTTGGATGACACTGGGATAGTAGCGTGGGCGATTACAGGTCTTGTGCAGCTTGGAAATCATGTCCAATGTGTTCCAAGCCAAATTTCAAAGCTGTATTGATTTCTGATAGAATTTCTGATTTCCCATGGGCCTCCCTGACTGGTTGTGTGGTTGTGCCACCTCGATTGAAACATCCTGGAATTACTCTGGCCAGAAGGGGGAAAAAAAAACGACCTCAAAACGAAAAGTAATATCTCTATGAGTCAGTAATACTGTCTGTTGTGTCCGACCTCCCCTCAACAACGAATGCAGCTTCAAATAATTACGCATTACTTCCCACACCTGCAAATCAAATTTTCCTCACAACACATATTTCCATGGTGACTGCAGCAATTGTTTTCCAGCATGTTAGTCAGAGCAACTTTCCAAGCCAGAGATTTTTATGTATTTTGCACCCATAATGGCCAATATCTGAACATTGCAGCTTTAACCATTCATGGTCCATGATGCTTTGAGATTTCTTTGCTGATACTCTGGAGCAGAAATATCTGAGACAGGCAGCAGCATCCTCCATTTATCCTTTGAATGATGAAAGCTTGTCCTGTGTGGCAAAAGCCCGCTCACAGGCGACTCTCTGAGCTGATTGCAAAGCAGCCACTGCAGCAACTGCTGACAGTATGAGGCGAGCATGATGGCTCTTAGCGTGCCCACATATCCCCAACAGCAGGCATTTTACGTGAGCAGTTGCAGCTTATTACTGTTTGATCCATGCCACAGAGCTCAAATTTCACAGATAAAGCACATGGAAACATGATTACAGCTTCTACTATAGGTGGTCATCAACCACTGGAAAAAACACTTCCTTTATAACAGTCACACTGGATGAGACATGTACTGAGGTTCTCTTGGGGTTTGAGGTGCCACAGAGTTAACAATCAGTGGTCACCCCATGCCTCTATTGATAATTGATGTCCTGCATTATTAGCCCCTTTAAGTGCCATTAAGAGATTCTTGATGTCAGTAGTGTGTGTTTCAGGGTCTCATTGCTCCTGCGGTGCGTGTCATGCTGTGGCTGAGCAGAGGAGCTGATTAAAATCTACCACAGCCCAGTGCACCGAGGACATTTGGGGCCTGCAATGCAGAGTATGATACTCCTTTTCCCCTTTCTCTTGCCTGCTGTCAAACCAATTTCAACTTTAATAATAACCCTTTTTCTTCCTACTCTTTTCATGTTAATGGTACTAAGAAGGAGAAGGACTTCAAAGTGAGAACTGAAGAGGCTAAATCTACTTCGGAGAAAAACAAGAAACAAGACAGGTCTAAAGACAGGCTGTGATTACAAGCTACATTACAATGCAACTCATTACTGCTTATAGCAAATTAATGACATGCCTCTCAGCTGAGCTAAATTAAAACCTGGTTGCTTCTGATACTTAACAGAACGACTGATGAAAAGGCTTATTCCATCATGCAGGGTTGTAATAACTTAAGGCTGGGTAAAATAAGACTGGTGAAAAGTTAAGGAAGTAGTTACACTCAACTGTTGATTACTTACTTTTCATAAAGTTGTTGCTGCTGTTGCTTGGACAACCGTTTCATCAGGAATCAGTGTTAAACTATCATCGAGAAGCCACCTGTGTCCTGTGTATTTCCTAGTTTGGGGTGAAATGTTGTTTTGTTCATTTGAGGGAAGAATGCCTGCAGAACAAAAGCTGTACCATAATGAACATATCTCAATTTGTCTATATACACAAAATCAATATTTTTGGTACAGTACATTTCAGAAAGTGTAAGATGCGCAGGTGTGGCAAGGTATATCTCCAGAAAATGATAATTGAAAAATCCTGCTGTGATATGTTTGCCGCCATATTTATACAATAACTTTGTGAACATTTTTCCAAGAATGTGTGAGCAATGGAGAAAATGAACACCCCCTAAATGTTTTTTATAATTTTTTCTGCAGTGCTAAACAGCAATGAATTGCTAAAGTGCAGATGACATTGAGGGTAGATACATAATATGTACCCATACATCACTTCAACTGTCAATGAACTGCATGTAGCTGAGGTCATGCAGCCTACTCTGGGTGGTTTAACAGAACTGCAAACAATCAGCATACAAAAGGAAAGACTGCAAATTGACCTTAAATTGGCCACTGGGGGCAGCAGAACAAGCTGTAAACATATCCCAAATATTGGCTTGAAAAGTTGTTAAAGTGAACTTGTTAGCAAACATAAATTGAATGTTTTTCACTTTGAGCAACATCTTAAGAGTTGTAGTTTGTTGGTCCCTTTTTATGATGCAGTGCAGCTTTATTGGAAACTATCAGATGTTTTTTGTCTTCCTTTGTTTTGAGATAATGTTCTACCTTGTACAATTGTATACACTCATGTCCCATCAGTTGATGTCCTCTGAGATGCATTCCCCCTCTTTGTTTACCAGCAGAGAAGACAACATCTCCTTTGCACATCTTGCACGCCAGTGTAGCAGAAACCCAGGCTTTCCTTTCTAAATCTGAATCAGGGTCTTTGTGTGCCTTGCTAACCCGGCCAGTGCTACACTCCTGTCAACACAGAGCCTGCTCCTGCTCGATTGTACACACTTTCTCCCAGATCCAAGACTCTTTATTTCCATAGCAACCTGAGCATCACATTTGGTTTGCAGAGATTAATATGAAAACAACATAAAATAAAAAAATATACAAATACAATATGTCCAATGTGTCAGGAGATTGTGCCATCAATCGCCACCGTTTTAAAACGTTTTTAAGTTAATGCTTGTATTTTTGGGTGCACATTTAGTTTTTTTCGCCACAAAAAACACATCAATAACAATTATCTTATGAACATGAACCACTCCTTCTGTTTTGCATAGCCAGTAGGCTCAAAGTATATGTCACATTTCAGTGAAGAGTAAAGCCAGGCGAAAAGTTCCTGCCACTGCAAGGCTTTAGATCTCTGCTGTCTTTGTGAATCGTAGAATATTCAGGAGGACTAATTATTTATTTGCCTTGGAAAATAAACACTTTGAAAGCCTTCATTGTTTTGATTGTTGTAGTGTAAATACAACTGTTGCGCACAATATATAGGCATTTCGGCCATACAAAGCTAGCTTTGAATCATTTCAAAAATGTCTTTAAAGGTGTGGTAAAAAGTTCTCAATTATAATTTCTGAACAGAGGGATTGCCGGGTCTTAACGTGTAGGAGGGCAGCATCTAACAGTGCTCACAGGGTTAAATGTGCTGACAGAGTTATAAGTGCAGTGCAGAGAAAATGACATTAGCCTAGCTTGTGGGGCATACAATGAAAACTTGGTTTGGGACACACACTAAGGAAGCATGACTTAATCTTCTCAGGTAAACATTATTAAGCTATATTACACAGCAAATAATAGTTTGCTACTATAACAATGCTCTGAATATCTCTGAATTAGAACATTTTAAGAAATAAAAAAATAATTTCAGTTTTAGCAAATAATCTACATTTAAAGGGCCCATGTCATGCTTTTCCGGTTATTACCCGTCCCCTTGTGTGTTATGAAGGTTTTTATGCATGTAAACGGTGTGCAGAGTCAAAACCCTCAAAGTACACCCTGTAGCGAGTAAAACTCTAACACAGAAAATACCTCCCCAAAACGCCTCGTTGGAGATACGTCACTGCCCATTTGAGTCTTCCATTTAGTTCCGGTACGGCATGATGTCATGCGGTACCCGGAACAAAATGGACCAATCCGGAAGAGCTATGGCCACACCCAGCGGCGCTGGCCGCACCCTCTGCCAGCCTAACATTTACTGTTGGAAGCTCTGGTTCAGTTCACAATCGATCCATTCATGCCAATGCCAAGGACCTGTTTCCTGAAATGTGAGGGGAAATCTGAGCTGTTTGTCCTACGACGGAAGAACCACGACGAAGTCAGTGGTTGAAATTTCTGTTTAACACTGTTCCTTCAGAGGTTCGAAGAACGTTACTGTGTGTGCGGCATTTCACAGACGAAATTAAGCTTCCAAAACATTGCCCAGTTTGAGGCCGGATATGCACAGCATTTGAAACTGAAGGACGATGCTATTCCTAGTTTGTTTGGACCGTTTGGAGCAGGGGAAGATTCGGGTACACAACCTGTAAGTTTGCATTGTTATTTGTGTATTTATCAAACAAGACTGTTTAAATGTGTAAACGTGTGTCGGACTGCTAAGCCATTGACACAGTGCTAACTGTGCTAACTAAGTTGCTAGCGTTTCCATATATCAACTCTAATATCAGTAGATGGCCTTACATACATGTATCTCATAGCAGGAGAATGTCTGCTTTCACACACGAAATACTCATAGACAGTATACTCCGGGTGATTTACCATACGGTCAGTCGCGAAACGTAATTACATTATAGCTGGCGTTCGTAGCGTGTATGCTACCGAGCTAACCAACAGAGCTAGACATGGGTTTGCTCGGGAAAACATCGTTGTTATGCCAGCTACAATTAATGTAGCAGACTACCCGTATAAGATTGCAATTGTAAACACGTTCTTGCTAGCCTAATATGAATCACTAGCTTTTGTTCATAGTGGTGTTGATAATTTGTGATCTTCTCGCTCCCAGGAAAGAAACTTAAAATAACGAGACTAATGGAGTCTCTGAAAAGGTTCAAATGGGTAGTTTAATTAAGTAACGTGGTTAAAGAACAAGCATGGTGAATGGAGAGACAAAGCGGTGTTGTCTTGAGGGAGGCTGCAGCGAAGGGAAGAGAGTGAGTTATCTTTCGTCCTGCCTTTTTATCCACGTCTCGTTGTCCCCCGCTGTGCAAATAGTGGGTGGCCCCCTACTCATTTGCCGGTTCGATATCGCGAGAGCACAGATGATTTCGACATTGATATTCTCTGCCTACTTCCTTAAGCATTTTCTCCTCATTATCTCTGTCATGACTTTCTATTTAATACCTTATAAACAGCTGTAATACTTAGTTTAGAAGTCCTAGTGGTTCCGCTCCGGCACAGTTCTTATTTTACGGAAATTCCCTCTGACGTCATAGCTTCTCACGTATCTGTAAACACTACGATCAACTAGACCTTCATTTAATATTCAGCAGTAATAATATCTTAACGTCTATCGATGTAGTGTTAAAGTCCGTACGTTTGTGTGTAACACTCCAAGTCATTTTCACTTTACATTCAGAAACGCAACATTAGTCACAAGCTAACCGGATAAAGGATTTTTCAGAATAAAAGCTTGGCATTGATTTCCTGAGAACTTCCGGGCTTTTCCACAATAAAACAGCTTTTAAACTGACGGTATGTTTTAGACTGAATTATGCTGTTTAACATTGATTTTAATTTCTAACAATCCCTCCTTTCACACCATTTAAGGTGTGAACACAATACTAAAAGTAATAAGTTCTTCATCTGACTGCTTTTAAACTGACGGTATGTTTTAGACTAAATCATGCCATAAAACATTGAATTTTAATTTCTAACAATCCCCTCCTTTCACACCTTTTAAGGTGTGAACACAATACTGAAATCAATGAGTTCTTCATCTGAACTTTGCATAGTACATAACTCATATCAAAAACATACCATCAAAATGGAATGGTTCAAATAACCGTCATCAAAAATACAAACAATACATTGGTTGGTCTTCTGGTGTAAAAGTTTTCCCTTGTGCATAACTTTTAGTTTTAACATTCAATATCACTTTTTTAAAATAGCAGCAACTTGTGGTATTAGAACATTTCTTACTCCCTCCTTTCACAGAAACCGTTCCCATACCACATTCAGTGTTAAGGCACTTGTTTTACAAAGTATAAAAACATACTATTTAAAAATCGCATCACTAATAACAGTATAAAACATAAAAGTTAGAAACCTTTTTTGAATAGTGCAAAGTAATACCACTTTGTAGCTGGTTCTTCATTCTAATGATTTCATCATTTGAAATATATTTCATCATTTGAAATATCACATGATTTGGACATTCTTTGAACAATCTCATCATTTATCATCCATATCATTTAACATCATTTACACACTGTCTTCATTTTCATCAATATCTGTATATGGATTGAGTCGTCTTGTTCTGCTAGCAATTGAAACTGTTCCCTTATGAGAAATGTACCCTCCCCCCTTTCATACTTTTTAAAGTATGAAAGTAATATGTTCTCTAGAAAAGGCCGTGGTGATCAATCGGTACGTTAGGGTGCGGGTACATGGAATGCAACTCCAACATCTAGCACTCCCCTGGGCACCCCTATGCTATCCTTGTACACTGTCGAGCCTAAACTCCCTCCTTTGACTGGTCTCTTAGCCCTACTGGTTTTGGGGCGTTTCGCCATGTTGATTAACTGCCCCACTGTCATTGGTACTGCATATAAAACATCACTGGCTGTACAAGTGCACAGGTCCCAGTCTAATCCTAAAGCAAGACTGCATACAAGGGTTTAGTTCCATGATACCATCAAACATCTACTCTGGGATACGGCATTTCAGACAGTCATTTCTGGGAGAAGATTTTGGTCAGTTACAACAATTGGTGAATTTCATCACTTATGGTTCCTACTTCAGTACCTTTGGGTGGTCCGTTCTAATGCAGTGATAAAGTTCCTTAAATGGTGTGAAAACCGGTGGAATATCAATAACTCATTTCACTAATTTATCTTCAATTCTAGTCTGTTCAAAGAACTATGCTAACCCCTTTAACAGTGTGTGGAACCTTGGGTGTCCGAGCATGTAACAGTTACTCCCTCCTCTATCAAGGATTTTAAAAACAGTAGTTATTTCATCCATGGTTTGTAGTTCAATTTAGGAATTTTCACTTATGGCGGATATGTTTCTACTTTAAATAACATCTCTAAATTTCAGGTCATCCCTGATTAAATGGATGACCATCAGGAGGTGGTGGCGCTTGTCTTTTAAACTCATAATTTGGTGCCGTGCGCTCCCTGTGAAGCTACAAGTAAGATTTAAAACAACTGCTGGGTGGGTTGAGTGACCCCTTCTCTCTAAACGATATGGGTTGTCAAAAATATGCATCATTGCAATGAGTGATCCAAGGCCCCGCATGTATTACTCCCAATTATATTGCTTTTTCCAAAATTAAATTTGCAATCGCTCTTTGCCCAGTGTCCTTTAAAACTCTACATCTTGGACAAACAAATGTTATTTCCACCTTAACAGTTCTCCTATGGTAATAACTATGCTACAATGGCGAAAACAATACTTTAGATTGGGATACTATATTTGGCTTGGTATTAGCTCTCCCTTTAACATCGTCCAACTAACACAGATTTGTCTGTTCTTATAGAGTGGTCACTAAAACTATCCCTTTAGCTGTAGATCAATATTGTAACACATTAGATCTCTACCAAATTCACCCATGAATAAAATCTTTTAGGGAATAATTCGTTTACATGATGGAAAGATTGAAAAATATGTTCTACTCCTAAGTCCCACAACACTCACTGCTTAAAGTGTAAAGTGTGGTGAATATTTCCATCATGTCTACCCCTTTATCTCACAGTACCCTCAGTGTGTTTTAGGATTATTTCCTCATTTTACTTTAACAGTTTCCTCTTTATTACTATTTTAATTTACCAATTTATTAATTCATGAATAAATCTTTTTGTCTTTACGTATTTATCAAGTCAATTCAAGTTTGTTTGTGAATAAGTGTGTTTATGTATAAACTCACTCACTCCCGTTTTCCTTTTCTCCTCCTCTTGTTGTCTCAAGCCACGACCCCCTCACATTCTGTTAGACCATGCCAACTCCTCTGGTTCCGTCTTCTCCTCAGTCCATCAGCTCTTAAATCCTTTCGCTAGTACTCTTTTCAGTGGCCCAACTGCTTTGCATTTCATCTCCTTCTTTACAGTCTCTTCGCTGTTGTATGGAGGGCGTATTCTGCTTTCATGTCCCACACTCTGCTCTTGTGCCAAATCTCGTGGCTCAGCTTGGAACTTCATGTCCTGGGTTAGGGACTGATGAGAGTATGCCTCTTTATGTCAGCATGCTGTTCTGGTTCTGGATGCCGCAGGTGGAGAAGGTTCTGGATGCAGTCTTGTCGTTGTTGGTTCAGCTCTGGTTCTCTGTCTGTTCGATGGAGGAGGAGGAGGAGGAGTCTCCTGTAGTGAGGTCTTTTGTCTGATAGGGGTCGTAGCAGTCTGACGGGCAGAGAGAGAGAGAGAGAGTCCAGGTCTCGGGACGCATTACCTATAGAAATTCTAACACACTGAGGTAAAGTAAATCTAACCTTCTCCACTCTATCTTCTAATCATACTATCTGTTTTAAATGTTAAATGCCATCTAAACACAATTAATGTCTACTAATAAATGTACTATATCTCTAAACATTGTTTTTTCTCCCACTGTAACACATCTACTCCAAATAACTCTTTCAGGAAACCATTTTCTTCTATAAATTGAAATACTTACATGTTTCAAGCACCACATGTTTCACACACTATAAAAGGACGTCTCCATATATTCTCCAATATGTTAAATCTCACTATTACTTAGAACAATAGTAACTTTTGTGACTGGATACATCTGTGCACAGTCGCCACAATCTGTTGGGGAATTTTGTTCATAGAGTTTGTACATACAGTTGTCCTCGTGGGTTAGTACCCTGTTTCTACTGTAATAACTTTTCAATAATTTTGCTCAGGTCACCAGTCGGTTGTCCATAGTCTTAACGGGGGTGTTTCTGGTACAGACTAAAACATGGATCCAGTGTATTTGGAGATTCCCCTAAATTGTAAATTCCCATCACTTAAATATTCCGATCACTTAAACCCATCTCATCATTTGATACAAGAACTGCATATAGGGGGGGTGAATGATCTTGATTGTAACCTCCTCATCTTTGGGAACGAGTATTTCTAACTCCTCCTCTTGTTGCTCAACTGATCTTTTGGCTCTGGGGATAAGTGAAAGTCTCTGAAACACAGCTGGTGTTTTGTTAGTGATGTGGGCATTTTCTACGAGTGAACTAATGGATCCATGTCTTTCATGATATTGTACTCCCCATCCAACCAGAAAGGTGCCAAGTGTAATGAGCACAATCAACAATGCTATTCTGACTCTTATCCCTAGGGGACCCCATAATTGCTTTGGCTTTGTTCTTGACATTTTATCCATGGTTGTGTCAGTTATAAAATGTAAATGAGTACAAAAATAACGTATACGAAAATGGAAACAAAACGTTGGACTCTTTTTCAGGTGAAAAAACAAAATAGGTTTTCACTTTAGTGTACAATCTATAAAAATCTAAAGACAATTCGTCTCTTGAGCTGTTGATCTTAATCGTATTTCTATTTATTGTTTTTGTTCCAGCTCTGCCAAATCAGTCCTAGCTTCCAATAATTTTCTGGAAGTTGCCAGTGAAGGGTGACAATGTGTGAGGTGGTGTCAATTTGCTCCTTTTTCTTTACCTTTAAACCGGAGCGCGTGGGAAGTTCTTTACAACTTGTCACGGTTCCGACCACCGGGGATCAGCCCACTGTGTTTTGGGAACTTTCACCCTCACCCAATCACCTGGCCGAACAGGAGTCTCTTCTGATGTCTCGTCTGGTATCTGTGCAGTCTTTCCTAGCCTGTGTAGACAAAAACTTGGAAAATATTACTCGGAGCTCTGACATATTCATCCACTTCTATTTGTCTAATATCTAAAACTGGACCACTCCCTCCTTGGAGGAGGCCCAAGCTTTGGTATACCTTTTGTTGTTATGCGACCTATTGTTGACAGCATGTTAGTATTTATCAACTACAACGTTACCGAAATCCATTATCTGACTAATCATGACCTTCCCTCCTTTGAGCATAACATGCTCAATTAATATCGCAATGATTACTCTATTATGAATAGGACATGGAAAACCCATAACGTCGTAGCAAACACATATAAATCCTCTGTGTACCCACAAGGCGTACAAAGATGTTGTGTGATGTATCGTCTTCCAATGGTATAAATGCACATTGACTAAAAATCTGTCATTAGTACAACAATATAGTTTACTTCTTGTTAGTTCAATAATGGCTTTTGTCATGGTACTATGTATCAGTGTTGCTGCGAAAAAACCACACTGGTGTTGCTAATACGTCTTAATAGCTCTAGTATTAGAGATTGGCTGACACTGTTAAACAAACAAATCATGACAGAATAATATGTCTTTAAACTAGTGGGAAATACGAACTACTCTCACAGAGGGTTGCACGCAGAAGAACATGAAGGGCTGATGTCCCTCACTTAAAAATAGATATTGCTTTATGCACTACTTTATAAATCAACAAATTAACTTGAACATAAATAAATGAAGACTGATTCTTGAAACTGTTGTAAAAACCCTACAACTTCTTCATCCAAGCTCAGTGTTATGTTATTTAGTTGGCAGCTCATGCCTTAAATCAGAAACTTCAGACCTATTATAAAAATGTGTTTATGAGAGAATGTAATCTGACTCCATATATACACCTCAACTTAATAAATGAAGTTCCCCTTTAAACACAGCCCCGGTCTTCTGACGGGGTCTATCTATGGTGGCTGGTAAATGTTGTGCCAGTTTCTGTCACTCTGTCACTGTTCTCCCGCTAACAGTCACTCTCTAGTTCTGCTGGGTTCTTGTTGACTTCTTCACTGGTTTGAGACAAGCGATCTTATTGAAACACCTCCCTTTGTAGCCAGACTTCACCACAGCAGAATCGAGTTTCTGTTTTTTTTTTTTTTTAGCAGCTGCACATCAGGTGTAGCCTGTACTGCCCCTTGAACTGCAGTCGATTTAAACAGGAGGACTTGGTAAGGACCCTCCGTCTTGGGCGAGGACTAGGCTTTCATCTTCATCTTTTGGGCGAAAACCATTGTCTTGACCTCTCTAGCTGTGTGGGCACAATAGTTTTCTGTGTGGGGGAACAACATCACTCGTAATCTCTTTCCTTCTCATAATTACAAAAATAGTCTGCTAAATGTTCTACTATGTTTTAATCTTCTTATACTAATCTGTGGATGATTTATATTTAAATGCAATATGCTACTCACTATTGTTAAATAACATTCATGTTTGGAAATACTATTCTTCTTTGCCATCCCTGAGACCCCCTGCCTCTGTTATAGTCATGGAAACCTCCCCTGGGGTAACTTTGTGGAGGGCCGTTGTTTGATGCAATGTTCTGCGGACACTCTCTGGACCAATGTGTCAGCTGACCACATTTGAAGCATCCTTCACTTTGGGAACCTCTTTCTGTTGATTGAAAACGTCCTCCTCTGCCCCTTCGTTGTATGGGAGGGTATACCTGTGCTTGCGGCTGTACTTGGGTAGGCAGATATGCAGGTGTTTGCTGTTGAAGATACTGTGGTGCTTGTGGCTGTACTTGGGTAGGAAGATACACAGGTGCTTGCTGTTGCTGGAGTTGTGTGGGACATGCATTGGACCAATGTGACGTCTGACCACATGTGTAGCAGCCACCATTCTGGAAACGTCTTCCTCTGAAACTTCCTCCTCCGCTTTGTTGGTTCTGCATTTGATTCTCTGGTTCTTCCTGAGTTTGAACTGTTAGAGGTGTTCGCCCTGCCTTCTCTGGTTCTATGGCTATCTCTGAAAGCTTCTCCTCCCTTCTCCTTGTCTTCTTCCTACAAGCCTCAATGTCTTTCTCAGCTACCTGCATCTTCAAAAGTCTTAGTTTTAGTGCTTTCATCACTTCGTCATTTTCCCTCTGTGTTGCCTGGTATGTCATGTCTTGGTGAATGAGATGTTGTCTCCATTCTTCAATGGGTTTAATGTTTAATCCCACCTTGTCTTCCAGGCATGCCTGCACGGATTGGGGAAGGGCTTTAATGACCGCATTCTTCCACAACATCACGACAGCCGGAGAAACGTCATGTCGTTCTCCAGTGCTGTCCTCCCACACTCCTTCACATCTCTTCAAGAAGGCATGCATGTCTTCCTCCGTTCCTTTTTTCAGGCTGGTGAGGGCATGTAAACTGTATGCTGTCGGGTAGATGTGACGAATAGCAGCCCAATAGCTCGACCTGATTTTGTTGAATGAAATGTCATCTGCAGAGTTGGCGCATTTGGCCTCGAAATCTACTGCTCTTGCCTTTAGTCTTCCTTCTATCCGTCCTAGCAGTGCCCTCATGTCTCCCAAGCACAGGTCGTCTTGGACAGTGTACTTCTCCAGATCATCCACCCACTTCTGACCTCCTTTGGTGAGTGGAGGTAGCTTGGACACTAATGTTTCCATGTCCCTGTGAGTCCATGGTTGGTATTGAAATCCTCCTTCTCCAGCTGCTATCACCGGTAACATGTGGATTGTGCAGTTCTTGGGTCTTCCAGCTATAGCTACTGTTGTAGCGTCTTGAGATCCGTCTTCCTCTCTTCTTTTGAGTTCCTCCTTCAGCTGGTTAACTTCACCAGATAGCATCCTTACTTCATACTCCAAGTCTTTGACACGTGTAGCTGTGGGGAGTCCATCCAACTCCAATACTTCTCCTATAGGGGCTTGGTGAAAAGGGTTGTTCTCTGATATGTTGGAAAAAGACACTTCAGTTAGACTTGGATTCTGCTCTTGAGTTTGGATAACTGGAGCCTCTTCTGTTATTCCTGCTGTGTCTTCCTTCACTGGCCGATCTTCCGCTTTTAACACATGTATGCTGTTTGTCAATCCCTGGCTGGCATATTTCAGATGGAGCAGCAGACTTGTAACTGTCGTTTTTCTTTTTTCAGCTTTGTTCATAGCGCTTTTTTCAGGTCCATACCAAAAGGGGTGTCTGGTGTGGATCCATGCTTCTTGCTGGTCTAAGTATCTCTCATTCTCATAAGCAACTACAGCTTTTCTATGGGCTTTTGTTGGGCCAGGTTGATCATCTGCTGGAATCAATCCTCTCGTCTGCCATTGATCAAACAATTCCTGTATCTGTTTCCAGTTCTTTTGTCTGTCTGATGCATGTGTTGTGGCATCTGATCTGACATGTACCTTTGCCTTGATGTCTGCAGTTGACCCTGGCTCTGCGGGTGCTCCTAACTTAGTGTATTTTAGCGACATATTGCTTAAGTAGTTGGATATAGTTATTAAATGTATCCAAGATGAATCACTAATCTTCTGAATAGTACCTTCGCTCCTGATAGAAAATATCCTATGTCATCCGAACTTAACTTCAATACCTGTTTTTTTTTTTTTTTTTTTTTAATTTTTTTTTTTTTTTTTTTTTTTTTTTTTTTTTTTTAAACTTGTACAGTGGCTTGGCTTTGAAATATGCAAATAGAAATCTCGTAAAAATCTAGCTTTACTGTGTATAGTGTATTCCAAAGTGCATGAAATTATGCTAATGTCATAAACTATGTTTTTACTTCAATTGTGTGGTGTTTAGGTATTCTACAGTCTAGGTTGAAAGATTTATGTAAGGTTTCTTATCTTAATATCAGGAACCACCTGTGATTCTATCTATGTGTGATGAAGTACGTGTTCATCTATAATACTTGAAAGTAAACCTTAGCATAATTATAATCAATTGGTGTTGTATTTATACGTTTGTCCTTTTACCCCTATTTCTTGTGCAACAATTCTGTACAACCAGCAGAGTGTGCTGTTGTAATTTTTCAGCTTTTTTCCACCCTTTTTTAGCTCTTCTAAAAACGGACTTCTTTTTAACAAGAAGCTTATTTTCTTAATAACTACCTTTGATATGGGAAAGAAATTGACTTTATGATTAAACAGTCAAACTTAAACCAGCGAATACACTTGCAATCACAATGTTTAGGATTAATGGACAAAGCATAAAAACAGCCATCAGCACACACAATTTTTAGGATTAATCAACAAAGCATATCCCAGCCACACCACATTGCACAGTATAAGCATAAGCAGGTAAAACTCCTTTGCAAGGACTAATATTTCAAAAATCAGATTTGAGCTTTTTAGAAAATACAATAATCTTTTTCTTCAAAAACCAAACTCCAACGGTATAGATAACCTGATTCAGCAAAATGGAATATCTAATTCCAACTTTGACTCAAGAAGAATGATTTTTTTCTACACACTATGGAGGTCATGAATATTGAATTAGCCTCATGTGAGTGAAACTGAATGGATTTCAAAAAGACAACAACTGGTCCTCTGAATTTACATTTCACAGAATGGCGACTGCCATGTCATTGTTTGTCAACATGAGGTCAAAACAAGATGGCAACTGATTTCAAATGCTGACCTGCAGAACAAAGAGTTTTTTGCAAGAAGAATGGCTGTCTCTGATGCGTTGAAATCCTGGAGGTGTTGATCTCAACAAGGAGACCTCATTCCAGGCTAAACTTCAGAGCAGTATAACAGCACGACGCTCTCAATATGCTATACAATTTAAACAAGTTAATACAAAATAGTTAGAGACCATCAAAACTATTTAGCCTATGGTCGTCTGAGCAACTCTCACGCTATTATGCGACCAAATGGGAAGCCAGTCAAACACTATTAGGAGAATATCGTCTATCTAACGCACGAATGCCGCATTTCTTTCCGTAATGCACACGCAATGATTAAAGAGTATACTTCAGACTTCCACAGACTCTTATCACCAATTAAACAAGAGACCATCTCACTTATTTGGGACAATGAAACAAGACGATTCCATCTGATCTTGAGACTAAAAACGAGACGATGCCATCAACTCTCTTTAACAAGAAGATTCCATCTTTAACTTGCTAATAACGAGAAAAGATACCATCTATTTCTCTGTCAAGAAGATACCATCTGTCTTGAGAATATACAAAACGACAAGAGTCCATCTATAAGTCGTCAAACACAATATAATAAGTAGTTTGGATATAGTCCTTAAATGTATCAAAGATGAATCACTAATCTACTGAATAGTACCTTCGCTCCTGATAACAAATATCCTATGTCATCCGAACTTAACTTCAATATCTGGGATTGGTTTATTTATTTTTTATTAATTTTATTTTATTTTTATTTATTTTTTTAATTATTTTTTTTTTTTTTAAAAAGATTATATAAATACCGGCTTAAAAGCACATTAATATATCCGGCTTGGAAAACACACACATTATAATCATGCAGTTGGTTTAAAAAAACATGCAGTTGGTTAATGAATCAAAGAAAGGAAAATAGACTCACCCTGCTTGCTGTAAAACAACGCCACGTGGTTTGGTTTAAATTTATATTTAACATTAAATTAACAGCTGTTCTCAGGATGTCCTGCTCGCCTCAAAACACACAAATCTAAATGGTTCTATATAAGCTATTGAAGAATTTGATATAACTGGCTTCTTCTTACCGTTTGTGTATGGGCCCTTTGTGTGTCTTTTGGTTGGCGGAATCTCCGTCGAAACTAGCGATTTCTCTCCCAGTGTTGATATATCACGTCAGGGTCACCAAATGTTGATAATTTGTGATCTTCTCGCTCCCAGGAAAGAAACTTAAAATAACGAGACTAATGGAGTCTCTGAAAAGGTTCAAATGGGTAGTTTAATTAAGTAACGTGGTTAAAGAACAAGCATGGTGAATGGAGAGACAAAGCCGGTGTTGTCTTGAGGGAGGCTGCAGCGAAGGGAAGAGAGTGAGTTATCTTTCGTCCTGCCTTTTTATCCACGTCTCGTTGTCCCCCGCTGTGCAAATAGTGGGTGGCCCCCTACTCATTTGCCGGTTCGATATCGCGAGAGCACAGATGATTTCGACATTGATATTCTCTGCCTACTTCCTTAAGCATTTTCTCCTCATTATCTCTGTCATGACTTTCTATTTAATACCTTATAAACAGCTGTAATACTTAGTTTAGAAGTCCTAGTGGTTCCGCTCCGGCACAGTTCTTATTTTACGGAAATTCCCTCTGACGTCATAGCTTCTCACGTATCTGTAAACACTACGATCAACTAGACCTTCATTTAATATTCAGCAGTAATAATATCTTAACGTCTATCGATGTAGTGTTAAAGTCCGTACGTTTGTGTGTAACACTCCAAGTCATTTTCACTTTACATTCAGAAAACGCAACATTAGTCACAAGCTAACCGGATAAAGGATTTTTCAGAATAAAAGCTTGGCATTGATTTCCTGAGAACTTCCGGGCTTTTCCACAATAAAACAGCTTTAAACTGACGATATGTTTTAGACTGAATTATGCTGTTTAACATTGATTTTAATTTCTAACAATCCCTCCTTTCACACCATTTAAGGTGTGAACACAATACTAAAAGTAATAAGTTCTTCATCTGACTGCTTTTAAACTGACGGTATGTTTTAGACTAAATCATGCCATAAAACATTGAATTTTAATTTCTAACAGTGGTTTTATTACACTAAACAAGCCATTGACACAGTGCTTACTGGGCTAACGACGTTGCTAGCATTTAAATATATCAACTACAATGTCAGCAGATGGCCTTACATGTTTGTCATGGCAGGAGAATGTCTGCATTCACACACGGAATACTCATACAGTATACTCCGGGTGATTTACCGTACGGTCAGTACATTACAGTTGGCTTTCCTCCGAGCTACGCTGATAGCATGTATAGCTAACGAGGCTAGCTATACATGCTAGCGGAAAACATTGTATTCATGCCAGTTACAATGAATGACCGAACGTAGCAGACTACCCGTATAAGATTGCAATTATAAACACGTTATTGCTAGCCTAATATGAACCACTAGCTTTTGTCATAGTAGTTTTATTACACTGCATTATAGCTACCGTTCATATCGTGTTTGCTACCAAGGTAAACAAGAAAGCTAGGTTAGCATATTAGCTGGCAAGCTTACTGTGTTGATTAGATAGATGGATTAGATAGATCCACACTCCTACCACAACTACTACTAACGAATCTAAAACAACTAAGTTTCTCTAATATTTTGTGATTTGCATTTGATTTCGTCCAGCCAGATCCTGGCGGACAATACATGACGGGGACGGGACTACCACACTGATGCCTCGTCCTAAAAAGCCCCGGCTGCGATAGGCAAGATGCCGACAACGGAGAGGAATGGATGATATACCGTGTATATATGTATATTTATGTTCATTTTGTACATTTCAAAAAATAAAGTTTGATGGAAATACTTAGTAGGCCTATCCTTTCTTCCCTGAATTATTTGCTCCTATAACATATCATTCATATATAGCAAACCATGATTTGATTTCTCATCAAACAGTAGTAGTTTATTACAGGTAAAAATAACTTACTCTTCTATAACAACAGTTGTAGGTACAGTTCGGTTAGTTAGCGTATAAAATATACAGCTGTACCGACGCCATTATAAGACTGTTGTTCCGCTCAGATTGAGCCGAAAAAAGCACTGTTAGACATGGGCGGAGCCTCTCTGGTGGTTGACTAATCAGAACAGAGTGGCCGAGCTGACCAATCGGAGCACACTAGGCTCACAGGGAGGGGGGGGGCAAGAGCTCCAACAAGCCGTTTAGTGGAGAGAGTGAATACTGCTGAATACACATACTTTACAGAGATGCTGTATGCGAAACCAATGTGAGTTTGGAAAATTGCACAGTATAAATCTATTTTAGTATACCTCAACAATGGAATTATGATCAGTGGAAATGGCCATGACATGGGCCCTTTAAAGGTGGGGTATGTAATTTATTTCAGAAACACTTTTTGTTATATTCCATGGAATGCTCTTAACATCCCGATAGCAATGAATATATTAAATGCTTTGACAATAAATACATAAAAACAAACTTATCTCGTGCCCTCATTGGTCATGTGCACGTTCGTGTGTGTTGGAGGAGGGGCTCTGTAAGGAAGTCTGAAGGAAGAGGCAGATTTTTTCTGATTGTGTACTTTCAAATTCTAGCGCACTCAAGCTGGTTTCTCCAAAATGACATACCCCACCTTTAAGGTATGGTTAAGGTGAGGGAAAATTATGGTAAGAGTTTAAAAAAAGCTACTCTATATATGGGTCTTTACAGGACGCTGGGCTGCACTCACTGATATTCTCCAACAATCTTTTTACTGTGGCCTGAACCAAATATCCTCTTTTGACAGCAAACACATTAAACAGCAAGGCAACCCAACTGTCAAAAATAACAAATACATTCTATTGTGACTTTTACATATCTGCCCCTCTGGCTTGCACTTGCTGTTGCACTGTTGACAAATAATTATTTTATAATTGTTATAAGATAGATTTCTGTCATGTCAGTACCAAGGAATATGCTCTGCTTACAACACTTTCAATGAGTCTGTCTTGGATGAATTGTATGAAGTTACAGAAGTGTCATAACATCACGTTTTTTTTTACTGAAAATCCTGTTGACAAGTCGGGGGATATGCTTGTGGCATGCAGCCACAGTCCTTTTTCTTTTATTGCTACACACGAAAGTCCCAGTGAATAAGTACAAATAATGACATATTTCCTAGGAGACCAGCCGCTATGTGGATATGAATATTATACAGTATTGTTCATGTTGCTCACCAGGTGAAAAGGTTTGAAAGCACACAGTGCATTTGGTGAATCCAATTTAATAACTAAAATATCAACAATCAAAACACATTAAACTATTCCTCTGTCTCTTGAAACAGATTCAGACTGTTGCGGATATTTCTGGAATTTTTTTTTACTTTAAAGCTATGATAAAAGCAGTGGTTAAATATTTTCACTTTTTTGCTCTAAAATACAGCTGCCTCTCCATCACCAACACAATGGTCCTCTTTCATCCATCATTTCAGTTTCTAACCATTGATTTTCCTTGTCCTGTCCTCACATAATCCTTTGGTAATGGGGAAGTGTACTTCTCTCACTTTTTATGGAGCATGCATTGAACTGAATTGAATTTTACATACTGTGCGAGTTTCATGACATTTCAGGAGCGGGGTCTGTTGGACTCTGTGCCGTGGCTTTGTGGATACAAGGCAGGTAGCAAAGTTATTACACCTCTGTACTTTCATTCATCACTGACAGGTGCATATCTCACCCAGCGCTGCAGGGTGTACTGCATGGTCCAGTTTCAGAATCTGGAGCCTTGCACCTTATAACAGCTGTCGGCCGAGATAACAAAAAAAAAGGATGATAATTATGTTTTTAAGTTTTTAAATTATACTGCACATATTGCTGAGTAAACCTAAAGTCTACGCAGGAACTTAAAGCGGGCTGAGAGTATAACTGCTACATCCTCTGAGGTAATGTCTTATACCTCTTTTCTATTTTTTTAGGTCTACTATATTGATTATTCATGATTGTATTCCTTTGTTTTTGATCTACTGCCAGACTGCTGTAATATTCCCACCATGTTTCCTGGGTTAAAATGTTCTCCTTGTTCCAATGTGCTTTACTGTTTTGGGAGTTGCTCCCAGGTTCTTATAATTTGTTGTTTTTTGTCTTTTATGGTTATTGTTTATTTATAATTTACCTTTTTTTAAGCACTCTGGCTGCACTGCAAAAGCTGGCAGTGAAACGAATGAATCACTGACTTAATCATTGCAGGGCGTGGTACACATGTTATTGTATTTTTTCTCTTGAGATGAGAGATAAAACATGCTGTTCCTTTGTCCCCTGTTAGGTAGGTAATGTTTTAAACTCAATAATAAACGCTTCTTTTATTTTATGTTATCCATTGCAGTTTATTATGTTTCCAGTGGCATATTGTGGGTCTTTGTATAGAGGAAAACCTGCCTGTGTTCAGCCATCGTAAAAGGACTATATCAGTTTGCATGTTTTAGCCTTTCCACTAACAGTCAGATATACTTTGCATTACTGCTGAGCACTTTCCACAAAAATCCATTGTGTATAGATTTGTGATCTCCCCCTGCTCCAAAGCAGCCACTGTGCTTTGCATTTCTGTAAAGTGTAAAATCGGATGCAGTGCTTTGGAACTTTCTTGAATAACTGTATAAATCACATCTGATTTCTAGTGTTTACAAGTTACTGTCTTGTTATGTTGTAGCACACATTTTCGAATCCTACTCTTGCTTGAATAAATACGGCAGAAAATTAGAGTAAGCCGAAAACACATTAAAAGGTATCCTGGTCCCTAAAATCCTCTCATATTTTGGGATGTATTACAATCAATGAGAACATTAAAGTTTTGTTTTGCGGAACGCCCTGCTTCTAAACCCGAGAAACACGCTGAAATAGCCTGTAGTTCTTCCATACCTGTTACGTCAAATGAGGACCCTGGATTCAGGAAGAACAACAGATTTTGCAGCTTTGTCAATCAATACAACACTCACTGAGAAATATATTGCTTCCATAAAGAGCATTTACTTTTAGCACTGAGCGGAGACTGATTTATTTTTCAGCTCTGGCAATATTGTTGCTTTAGGGGTGAAAGCCCAGCAAGCTCTCTTCTGAAGTAAACAGTATCTCTGCCTCTAATGAACTCCGGGATCACCTCATTGCCAACTGCTTTTGCTTTTATTGCCATGCGTAGTTTTATAATCTCTTGCCATGAAATGTTCCTTATTGCCAACACTTATGGTATGTTTGTGTTCAGGGATTCTCTCCTTTAGTTCTTTTATATATATATATAAGTGTCCAGAGGGAGATTCAAAATAGTAAACGACAAAATAAGGTGTTGCAGTTCATGAAATCATTAATCGCATGCATCTTGTTTTCAAAGACATCAGTGAAGACTTTGCCTGTTTGATATTTCTGCAATAGTTGCATCCATCACTTTGGGGTTGGATGTTGTAAGTTAACTTGCGATCTGAAGGCAACTATGTGTAACTGTATCTCCTCCTTCAGAAATCAAGCTTAGTAGGCAGGATGCACTGTAGAATTAGCTAATTATTAAACAGTAAAGTTCACATTTTTCCCTCAAGTGTTATACTGTGCATGCTCTAACCGCCCCGACATTATAAAATGACACAACTAACTTTATCAGGGAACCAGAAAACTTTAAATTACTTTCTTATCAGCTAACACTCAGGAAATAGATTTTAAAAGTGAATACAGCCAACTATTCCACTTCATATTGCATACAAATGTGCGAGAGGAGCCTTTCAATTACCAGGCTTAGCTTTCCATAACACATTAACAAAAATATGAAAGCAAAACAAATTGATTCTGATCTCCTCGAATACTTCTCGTACATTTTTGCTCAAAAGTTGAGCATGGAAGTTCCCTTTTTTTTGGGGAAAAGGCAGCTGAAATTTCTTCGTCAACTCAAGGTCCTCTTACTCCCTTGTTCTGTAGATTTTGAACGTCTCTCCCAGCTTGTTAAGGTGTCAGAATGTATTGAGTGAGGAAAGAAAAGGAACCAAGGATAAACTCAATCATGGAAGCACCTGTTTGGTATGCCTAAAGGTGCAGTTAGTTTCATGTATATTTATTTATATCTCAATTATCTAACTCTTACCGACTGCATACTCTCACAGAGTTGAACTTCATTTTCTTTTTTTAAATAAGAGGTTGCTCAAAGAGATTAAAGTCTTTCTGAAAGCTGAAGAATATACAGAGAGTGCAGAAAGTCATAATCAACCCAGCAGGGTGGCCATCACCATGTCCGTCTGAGCACAAGGCTGTCATGGAACAAAGGAGGAAGAATCTCTCTGTTCACAGCGGCGAATGTTAAGACGGTGAGGTCTAATCTGCCGTCATTGACATCCAAAGCTGAGTGCTTTCTCTTTTGAAGGTACAATTATACTGCCAGCTGCAGAAGTGAGTGTTTACATCACACACTGCTGCACATAATGTTGGCCTGTAGGCCCATCTTTCCAATGATTGAGCTTTTTTAACCGCCAGGCCTAAAGTTTGGAATGGCAGACGGAGGAAAACCGATGTTGGAGGCAGATGCTAAAGCTGTGATAAGACCATGGTGGGCAAGGCAGATGTATAACTGGAAGCATATTAGGAAAATAGCTTGTGGCAATACTTGAAATGATTTGGAGTTCAACCAAAATGTGTGGGAATAAATGACCTTGAAATACTGAAATGCTTCACTTGTATTCTTATGTTACATGATTCTCATTATACCACGCTGAATAACCTTTCCCCCTGAAGTGTGTTTTATCTTTAGTCTGTCCAATTGTGGCTTGCAGTTACTACCTTTATTTTTCCCATTTAGCAGCATCACAAATGTGCTCCTTCAAAAGCAACTAACTAAAAACAAATATGGCCCTGATTTGCTTCTTGCTGAAACATATTTCATTTATACTCTGATTGGGAAAATGCAACCCTAGAGAGGTTCCTTTCGAGAGAGAAACTTTCTTTCTTGTTATTTCTAGTCATGTGTTATTCAATAGTCCAATCATTACACATTATGCTACTTTGCTGTGCCAAGCCAGGACTGCACACAAAGCAGGAAGTGCCTAAACCTGCTTTGGGATTAAAAGCAAGCTTTGCATAGCTAAACAGTGAGATCCCTTGAAGCTGCCAGTCTTTTCAGTGTGCCACACTCATAAATCAATACTGACATCAAATGTGACAGCTATAGATTTAAAAACTTCTCAAAGATCTCAAAGAAGAAAGTTGTGTCTCACCCCAGTTAGGATCTATTGACTGCGTCAACTTCATGCGAACTGGACATTTCTATTCATTCCCTAATCTTTGCTTTCTAGTACTGCTTTTTGCAAATCATCACCACTTCTGGCACCTGCAGCTCCTTTGGCTACGGGGCTCTTAGTTTATATTATAAACACGTTGTCTATTGGAAATCTCTTTCACACAGTCTTTCTTCTTACTCCCCCTTTCCGAAAAACTTGAATGATCCTGTAATAAATATTGTGTGAGGAAACAGAGTCCAGCGGGAGCAGAGGAGGAAGAGATTACTGGAGCTGCTTGTAGAATGTTAAAGATCCATTATCTCAAACTGACCTGATTTAATAAGCGCTGGGGGACATTGGAGTATTAAATCTATCTGTACTTTAATGAAACATTCACCTAAATGATGTCGTTTTCATCTGAAATTCCTCCTCCGTTTTTCTACAGCCTGAATAACTTGAAGTAAATCAGTATATAGGAGGCATGAAACATTTCCACGCTTAAGAAAAATGACTGATTTTCTCTGCTGATTCAGCCGAGTTGACACAGAGATGATTGTATAAGGATGTATTTTTCCATGTGCCTGTGTCAGCAAAGGTGGAGACCATAAAATAATTGCTGCAATCTTTTATGGTTGTCTGTTAGGAAACCTTCATTTTTTTTGGCATCATTGACAAATGGAGAGTCTTGTCGACTGTGGAACATTTAAATCATACACTAGTCAAACAGCCCCTTCCTTGCTGGCTGGTGTGCTGTCACATCTTTTTCTTGCAGTTTCCTTCTCTGCCTTCAAATCAACAGTATTAGTGCAGAAGAGTGTACTGTACGCCCACACTCCTTTACATAAATGAAATAGTCCTGTCTTCAAGCCCTGTAGCTGACAAGTCATCAGCATATTCATTTACATTGCCGGGCAGTATTCGAGTGTTGGGGGTAGCCTGTCATTTGAGAAACAGCAGTTATTTAAATGTTTATTTAAGTTAAAAAATAAATAACAATTTCTAATGAAAACAGCAGTTTACTGCTTCTTGTCCCTTGCAACAGAACTGTAAATGTGTCCAGAGAGTTTAACCATTAGTTTCAATCATGTATTTATGTCAATTCCAACATTTGAATTGAATCACTTTGAATACTCTACTTGAGTGTGTACTGTGTATGGTCTTGGACCAGGTAAGAAATTAATCTGTGGAAAATGTCAATGTGACCACGGGGATTTCCAACAACACTTTCAAGTAATTCTTAATTAAGAGACGTGATCTGGAAGTGACAAGAGGACAAACAGACCGGGTCTGAAGAACATTTGTGAGATTGTTTTGAACAAATTAAACTAGAAAGTTGTGCTATAGAATGTAAAAAATGAATGACATTTTCTATTGTCAATGTTTTATTGATGCTGGACTTCTTTACATCTTGGCCTCTGTAGCAGTCATTTTGTTTAAGGGATATTATACATTCTACTTTGTCCTACAAGTTCGTTATCTTCAGTGTCATTCATACTTCAGTGTAACTTAATTAATAATTAATTAATAAATAATAATTCCTTATATTTATTATAGCGCTTTTTCCATGACCCAAAGCGCTTTTACAGATACACATTACACATACATACATGTAACGGTTATGTACTGTGGACAATACCCAACTTCACATTTTGTCTTGTCTTTCTATACAAGTCAGAGTCCTTCACAGAGCAGAAATAAGATGTAATTTGCTATTTATTATCTACAAAGCTGCTGTGGGCTGTCTGTCTCCATAACCTGCCGGTAAAGTGAGTCTGAGTGTGTTTCAGCCAGTAATGGGTTTAGAAGACATCCTAACAGTGTGGCCTAGCTGCATCACCCACTTCCAACATCTAGTTAAAAACATCCAGGTGTCTTTAACCTTGAGACCTGCTTCAAGTGAGGTAGCTCTATGTGGAGGATTACTTACACTGCACAAAGATGAAGAAATGTATCACATCCCGACCCAAGATTGGGTTTTCTCCTGAAAAACATTCTGTATTTTCCTGCTGTCTTTTGTCTCTGTTGGACAGTTTGAACCATTCCTGAGACATTGAGTGTGTTTCACACTGCCAGTCGAATACCAATGTTTCATCTTCCCAATAAGCTAATAATGAAAGGAAATTGACACTTCATCTTCTGGCACATGTATTTCCTTTTTTCTTTTTATCTCTTCATGATTGCCCAGTCCTTTGATGCTGGCAATGGAGGCCAGTGAAGGTAGGCGTCCTAATTCTCAATTCATCACTCAATTCAAATATGCCAACATATTTTATCAGGTAGGTATCCATTAATACAATTCCATAAACAGGCAGTTATGTATGTGCTGGGATAGTATACTCTAAGATAGATAGCCAGGGGTTTCAGCACCAAAGCTACATTTCATTAGACATTTCATTCAACAACTGTAATAGCATTTGGCTGCTCTGATTGCCTTGACTTCCTGAAGTGCCCTCAAATAATCTGCACTCTTGATAGCGATGAATCCAGAAAGCATAACAATAGCTCAATGACAGGACATATTCTGCTCTAGGAAAATGTGTATTATTGTTTTCTGCTTCGTTCAGAACTTCACTGGTAATCATTGTTAGGCTATCACATTAATTAGAGCTCTTACTTACGTACAAAGCTCATTCAAGTTTGAAATGTTACAATGGATAAAATGAAAATGTTAAAAGACAAATCATGGTAAGGAATAGGATATGTAAATTGAGGGAAAGAACATTTAAAGATCTCCTATCATGCTATTTTTAGGCATATATTATGGGTCTCAGATATATAACAATACATCAAAAACATGTCTATGATGTGTTTTGCTCAAAATACCAACAGATCACGCATTTTAGACATCCCTCATATCCCTCTATTTCAGCCCTGTTAGAGAATGGCTGATTTTGGGTCCTTAGCTTGAAAAAAAAAGAGGAGGGGGAGCTTGTGCCTGCTGAGAATTCTATTTTTTTTGCATGATAGAAGACCTTTAAAAGTGTGCTCATCGGTGGGAGGGCATTTGTGTGTGAGTGAGAGGCGAAGAATGTGCGAACATTGTGACAAAGGGAGAGCGAGAGTTTCCATGATACATTTCTTACATACTGATGTAGTTGAATAGTCAGATCATTTAAAATGTTAAAAGTTCTCAGGGTAATAATTTGAGCTGAATCATGTAATAACATGAAGGGCAGCAAGTAAAAATTGTGATGGCAAGATGTCTTTGACATTTGCATAATTATACTGAATAAAACAGCCATGCTCGCACAACAGGCACACACTGGCACCACTCATGGGCTAGAGTTTACTGTAGCCAGAGGAAAGGCCATGTTTTCATCTACACCAGTCTAGAAAAGTATTTTTCATTTTTAGTCAGTCCGAGGAAGAGTTACTTTACCTGAAAATGTGTCTTTGCTGACCTATAGTAGTTTAATTTCTCGCGTTGCTCCAGATATGTAAAGGTGTTTCCGGTTCCCTGTTGGGTGTGGTTACAGGTGCAAAGAGCAAAACACTGACCAAACCAATCAGTGAGGGATTTTTCACAAGTATCCAATAATTAGTGGTAGTCCTGCAGGGAGAACCACTCCCCTCGAACACATAACATTGATTTGTTAGGTTATATTTGATGTATTGTTCTAGATTTCATTACGATTTCTAACATTCTCTTTTTTTTATTCGCAAGATTTTCTTTTTATACATGTTTAAAGTGTTGAGCTCTGTTGAAAGAAGCCTGACATAAATACAAAATCATACCAACGGATGCTTCACAGCTGTGCATATGAAAATGTGATAACTTGAACTAATCATATACACTTAGCTAAAAAACATATATATTAGTTATTTTTAGCAAGACACGAATATGACTCCCCCTTCACAAGGAGGGATAAAGATGCATCAGCAAACACGGTTGGCATTAGGATTAATAGAGAAATAGTGGGACCTGACAGTTTGTAAAGGCCACAGGGCAAATGTTTCAGTCAGCTGAGAGATTAATAAATGATGCAACAATGAGCTAATTTAAATGTGCTGGGCTTTGCAGTTCGTGTCACTGCTTCCCCTTACGTATACCTGCAGGTGCAGAAATGTATGATGCCAAGTACTTCTTTTCTCCACGATAATGGAACAGTACTGTATCAGTTCTACCCTTCACCTTGATAAGCGCTGTTTTCCAACCAGAATAAGTCGCTGCAGAAACTAAAAGGTAAAAGATAGAGGGAGGGGTTATTCTATTGTTTAGGTGTGACCGTGTGACCCTTTGGTTTGGCAACAAGTTTGATCCATAATGCACGCCAATAGAGCCAATTACAATTTGAGAGAGCGCAAAAGAGCAGGAGAGATAGAGAGGACAATGGCCGACTATTTAATTGTAAGCGTGGCTAATTATGTCTGCTGGAACAATGGGGGCACCAATTGCATGGCTGATTTACAATCATAAAGTGAGCTTGACAGTGTATTGTTGACCTTGGGAGTAATTTCCATTCAGGGTCCACTCACTCGCTTGATCTGGAGAAACTAAAAGGAACCAGAATTCATTTCATTATTTGTATCTGACGTTGTCGGTGACACCGGTTCATTCGGCTAATCCTGCACTATTTCTACGAACTGTTTTGACATCATTCTTAAACCTTTGAAGAGAAAACATCTTCGGTCTAGGAAATAAAACAGTACTATACATTTTGGTGTTAAGCTAAATATTCACCTAACACTGAAAATATATCTACCTCAGCTTTTTGAATGTGAAACAAGCTATGTTGCCGTGGCTAACGCTGAAACCACTTTGGTTTAAAGCTCAGTTTAAGGATGATGGAAATGTAAACATTGTGTTTCTGTACGAGGAACATGATCTAGGCCAGGGGTGGGCATTTTACGGCCCGCGGGCCACATCCGGCCCGTTGGCCGGCCTTGGCCGGCCCGTGTGAGGTTGATCATAAATTATAACATAATGAAAAAAAACAGCAACCTTTTCAAAATAAAAGCAACACAGCTGTATTGCTTGCATGGCGTAAATACTTTTCTAACTGTGTTGCTTTTATTTTGAAAAGGAAGCTGCTGGTTTTTTTATTTATTTACGTAAACGCGCATGCCGTAACAGCTACGAGTGATGCTGGCCGGCTAGTCCTCGAAATGTCCGCTAAGGGCAAAAAAGGAAAGATCGATACTGAATGCCGCGTTTTCAACAAGACATGGACCGCTAAGTATTTATTTACAGAAGTGAAAGGTAAAGCTGTGTGTTTAGTTTGTGGTGCGCAGGTCGCTGTGTTCAAGGAGTACAATTTGAGTCGCCACTATGCTACCAAACACGCAGATAAATACAAGAACCTGTCTGAGGAAGAGTGGGCAAAGGGGTCGGATGCTTTGCTAGCTAAGCTGCAAAGCCAACAACACATTTTCACAAAACATTCCACATCCAGAGATGCAGCTGTCAAGACGAGTTATGTCTTAAAAGTTAACCGTTTTCGGACGAAGAGTTCATTAAGGAGTGTTTGTTGGACACTAATATGCCCGGAGAAAAAGGAGGCATTTGAGAAAGTGCCGCTCTCCCGACGCACTGTTACGAGGAGAATTGAGGACATCGCGGGAAATCTGGAGCTTCAGCTGCAGAACAGAGCGGTCAACTTTGACTTTTTTTCCTTGGCTTTGGATGAGAGCTGCGATGTACGTGACACTGCCCAGCTACTCATCTTCCTACGTGGGATAACTACAGACTTCAAAATCACGGAGGAGCTGGCAGCCATGCAGTCAATGAAAGGTACAACAACAGGGAGTGATTTGTTCACGGAGGTAAATGCATGTGTGGAAAAGTTGGGACTGAAATGGGACAAGCTGGCAGGCGTGACAACGGATGGTTGTCCAAATCTGACAGGGAAAAATGTTGGACTATTGAAGAGAATGCAGGATAAAGTGACAGAAATTAACCCTGAGCAGAAATAGGTATTTTTGCATTGTATTATACATCAGGAAGTGTTGTGTAAGTCAGTGTTAAAAATTAACCATGTTGTTGATGTTGTAACTAAAATAGTTAACTTCATCAGGGCAAGAGCATTGAATCACAGACAGTTTGTTGCACTTTTGGAGGAAAGTGAGACTGAACATCGTGACATACCCTACCATGCAGCTGTCAGGTGGCTCAGCCTGGGCAAAGTGCTGAAAAGAGTATGGGACCTGAGAGAAGAGATTCAAGACTTCTGTGTGAAGAAAGGAAACGACATCCCACAGCTTTCAGATGCAGACTGGATGGCAGACCTTGGTTTTGCTGTAGATGTGACTGCACTAATGAGTGAACTAAATGTCAAAATGCAAGGCAAGGGCCTTTTTGTGCATGACATGTACAGTGCAGTGAAGGCTTTCATGAGAAAGCTGCAGCTTCTCTCAAGCCAAATGGAGGACAACATTCTCACGCACTTGCCAACACTGAAGGAAGCCACACCATCAGCTGATCACCTCCAGAGGTACTCATCCATGTTAGAAGCACTGCATGGTGAGTTTTCAAGGCGATTTAAAGACTTCAAAACAGTTGAGAATGAAATGAACATGATCTTTTCCCCATTTACATGCCATGTGGATGATGCACCCAGTGATGTTCAGCTTTAACTCATTGACCTGCAGTCTGACACACTTCTGTCAGAGCACTTTAGGTCAGTCTCACTGCCTGAGTTTTACTCTTCCCTGAAAGAGGAGAACTTTCCACACATCAGGAGACGTGCTCAGAAGATGATGGTCCTCTTTGGATCTACCTACATATGTGAACAGACATTCTCAGTGATGAAGTTCAACAAATCCAGATACAGATCCTCTATCACTGATGATCACCTCTCAGCTGTCCTTCGCATATCCACCTCAGACATTGAACCAGATTTCCGTGCACTTGTTCAAGCCCAAGACAGACTGGATTTTTCTCACTGAACAAGTCAAATTAACTGAAAAACAAAAATCAAAAGCACTCATTTCTTTTTGTATAAAGCTGATTCATTTCTTATCTTTAACATACTGTAAAACATCTTTTCAGTATTGGTATATTGAGTAGAATTAAGTTCAACTTATTTTTGATTCGGCCCCCCAACACAGCTCGAGTTTCTGAAGTGGCCCCTTGTAAAAAATAATTGCCCACCCCTGATCTAGGCTCTAAACTGAGTGACAAACCTCACCAAAATGGTCCTTGTAACCTAGCAACACCTCACTGCAAAAATATAAGTCTGCTTTGTGTATATTGTCAGAGGTATCATACACCTGTTACCTAGCAACATGTCAAAATCACTCAAGAAAACGGGGGGTTCTCAAAACTTAACTTTCAACAATAAAGAAACATTGCCTGATCTCAATCAAGTAGGGATTAATCAATGTCTCTTTAACTTATTCACCATGTCTGCCATGTCTGTCAAAAGGCAATGGACAATTCCCATGAAAATAAAGTCATGAACATATCAGAGTTAAGCAGAAAAAACGGATAGTCTTTCCTGATTCCAGTTGACATGAAGCGTACAATACCTGCTAAAACATTACCAATTCATTTGAATTAATGTATTTATTTGTACTAATTGAATGCTTCTTTCACTCCCTATAAAACCGTTTACATGATTTTTCCTTGAAACTTCTAAAGAAAAGTCTGTTCAGTCACATCTAAAACTATTGATACAATTACTGCTGTAGCAACATAAGATTAATAAAAAGAAAATCTAATGTCAATCTCATGAAATTGAATAAAATACTGAGGAGGTACATGTTGGCAGAAGTGTTGCATAATGCAGCGACTTGCACCTGGCCAATGAAAGCAGCACACCGGTGTCAGCACCTCTCTGTAAAGTACTCTCTCAGGTATTATTGTATAATTAGTTTGAGTGTATCTGCTCTACATCCTGCTGTTATTAGCTTCTCGGCTAGTATAATAGCATGTGGGAGTAATGCGTCATGATCTACTTACTAAAAGCCTTAAAGGACATTTTCTGTTTTCTGTCATTGAAAAGGACACGAGTATATTTCAGGACTCTGAAAGGACCATAATTAATGTGTTTCTCAGTACAGGCTGAACATTTTCCATTTTCAAATAATCCAAGAAGCAGAAAACTATTCAAAACAAGGAGGAAGCCAGGACCCGAGGCCACTTAATGTCTTTGAGGAGGTTGGTAGAATGGATATCAGGGGGATTGCAAGTCAGCTCTTTATGTAAAACAGGATTATTTGGGGGAAATCGAAAGACGTGAAGAATGGCGAAGTCCTTGGCCCACACAGCTGTCATCAATACTCAAAATAGGGACATCCATAATATTAGGCGTAACAGACGATACCATGAAGGGTTAGGAATTCATTCAAATCAAGGGCAGACAAGTAATTCTATGTATGCAAGGTGCTTTATGACCCCCCCCCCCCCTTACTTAGCCTGCTTTTTTTTGTTTTGAAAATAACTTTCAGCCTTAACTCCATTTCCCCCCTACTGTAGAAACGGACAGAGAAGGAAAGTGAATGGACGGTCAGGGACAGTCAATGAGAGAGAGAAAAAGAGATAGAGACAGACTTTGTAAACAGCCATTACTACTGTATCTATTGATGGTACCGACCCCCAGTTTGAGAATCCACTGACCTACCAGTTGCTGTTATTTCCAGCTCTCCAACATTTGAGCGATGTCCAGCTTTTTATTTTTCAGCAAAATATTGTATTTTTTAATAAAGTGTTCCTCTTCACAATATGTTTCGTCTTCTGCAAGTAAGCTATTTTTCCTTTTACGAGTTATATCATGTCTATTCTCCAAAAAAGGGGAACCACAGCCAAATGTGAACATATTTCATATTTAGGTCATTCTCAGATGTGATATATTATAATGCATTCATGAAATAGCTTTCATGTATAGAGTAAATCCATACCTACTGTACTTGTATAATGTTTTTGTTAATTATTAGCTCACTTTAATTTCAAACAATAAATGTATTGAGCTCTTCAATGAAAGAAATATTTAGGTCAGTGTACTGTAATTAAATTACATATTATTTCCTTATTTTTACAACAGGTAAAAGTGAAACGTTTAGTGAGCAAGTATGCTTATTAAAAAAGTACTTTAGACTGTAATGTAAAACGGACATCCTAGTGGACGGGACTGAAATCTAACCTTACTTGGATTAAAGGCAACTGTTCTGGGGCCTCATTTATAAACGGTGCGTACGCTCAAAAGATGGCGTATGCCAGGTTCTACACAATGTTTGCGATTTATAAAAAACTAACTTGACGGGAAAATGTGCGGTCCTCCACGCAAACTCTAACCCATGCGTACGCACTAAGCACAAAACGGGAGAGACGAGAAACTGCGACACCGTTGGCAGAAGGAAGAATGGAGAGAAATATGTGGAAATAATACCATAAATAGAATGTTACCTCTCATTTATCATATGAAGAATTCATTTTCAAACATTGATTAAAGCCAATCTTAAAATGATTTAACAAACACCTGTTTGAGACTCCTCAGTGCACACAAAAACATAACTTGGAGAAATAAATAAATACGGAAATGTTATTGATCACCCCTTGATTATGTTCTCTTGTTAAGAAATGTTTTCTCATAAATGATGCGGTAAGCAGGAGGACAGAATTACGTCTAAACTGACGCCGTTTTGCATTTCTATAGGTTGTATAGATACGAGCATGGTTTTATATACTATCACGTTTAATCATGTTTTATGCCGTTCGCCGCCTACTTGATAAGTCGCTCGTAAAACACAGGAGGTATGGAAACTAAGAACACCATATGTGGTAAATTGTACAGCTAATATAACACAACACATTAGTTGTATTTCCTTTAACTGGTGGATTATGGATATATAGTTGCTGATCGACAGCTGGAACACAAACCACCAAATACAACAAAATTATTCAGATCCAGTCGTCATGACTCCACTCCGGAGGGATTCCCCAATCATTTCTTAGAGTTTCTCATCAAGGGGGTGTCTCCTGTCCCCGGGACAAACACACTGCCTGAGGAAGGTTATGTGTATTTTTTTTTGTCATTAACCTTTTTCAGACCACTTATTTATTTATTTAGGTGACGATCCGACCTCCATGCTGCTACTCTGGTTCAACTGCATCCACCAAACAATATGATTTATCTCGACCTCCCCACAATAACCAGAATCTGACACGGTGTGAGATGTCTTTTTTAGCTGTTCTGTCGTCATTTCCTGCGATCTTCTTCATGCAGTCAGTCAAAATGAATGAATGGGCGTTTATTTGACTATTTATAGCCAAATATGGGCGTTACGTGAAGCCCGCAAAAGCTGCGCCGCATTTCGAGTTGGTTGTGATTTATAAAGGGAAACCGGCGTAGGATGTGCCGTACGCAAGTCCTGCGCCGGTACGCAGTCTTTTATGAATTGGAAAATGTCTGTGCGTATTTATTTGCTTTGTCCTACGTAAGCAACCTTCCCACGTCAATCCTACGCAAGGCTTTATTAATGAGGCCTCTATAACTCTTAAAAACCTTAATTCAATAGTTGCCACTCCTGGAAGTTGAATTCAAGTGTATGGAGTCAAAACTGAGGAATAACTAGAGGGCTTTTTCAAATTGCAGACAACAAGGATAACCCAAGAGACCTTCAAACATGTTTCCATCCATTGCTGCATCCTGTCCCTGCTTGAGGAAGGCATTGCAACAACTACATGTATTCAACTGTGTACGATGACTTGGGTTTCATATTTCTTACTTTGACTTTGTCAAGTTCTCTACTGGTAACTTTGCATGCAGAAGAGCCAGAATCTCAAGCTGTAAATAATTCAACTCAATGGAAAAGGTTCACAAAGGCAGTTTGACATTATCTGGTCTGCTTTGGATCCCCAAAGACATCCCAAAGTGCAGTTCATTGGCATTTTATTGTCAATTAGCTACACCTTTACAGATGAAGGCAAGTTAGAACAGCTGACGGTTGTAGAAATAGCTGTGTTTCCGAAAGGGCACTGATACTTGCAAGAACTTGTTGTAGCTAATTAATGTGAATAAAATCCAAGTTAACCAGCAGATAATGTGTCCCCATGTTCAAAACAATTGATGCAGAAATACCCTTCTGAAGCCCCTATGGTAGATCAAACATGATAAAGTGTCCAATACAAAATGTGCCCTCTACTGTGGCCTTCCAGAAGAGAAAACAAGAGCCCTCTTGGATTCCATTTCAGTGGATGAATGTGATGCAGCTCTATATAGTTTTCTCTTCATGCAGATGGGACCATTTTTTCCAACCATGCCCTATGCCCCGGACTATTTGAGTACTTTTAAGTAAGCAACAGGTTTTGTCGAGTAACAATCTATTTAATACAATAGGTTATGAGATGGTGGGTTAGGTTTAGTGCAAGTTGTTCTATTTCATGTCAACTTTTAAGTATTTCACAGAGAAATTCAACTACACCCCGTCCCACTTTACATCACTAGTCCTGATGTACACAATGCTCATTTCTACTCGCTCCTTATCTGATTCTCTCTTGTGTATTCTTCTGCCGGCCATACGTTTCCAGCCTTATGTTCTGCATATCTGCCTTTCTGCTTAAGTCCAAAGGCCCATCAACCCCTATTTGGATATGTTTTCCTGTTTGTTTCTGTATGCAAGTAAAAGTGAACTTTTAACTTGTGTGTGGGTTTAAATCTTTACAATGTGAGGTAACTGGTAGCTTTTCTCCCTTAGACATTGGCTTTTTCCCTCTTGGTCTATTTAATAGGTCTGATGCTTTTAAAAAGGATGAGTGGATGAGTGATGTGATAGCCGATTCTTAAAATTGCCCCCAACTCCATCTGCCTATGCAGTATTATAATTCTACTAGAGCATTTTGCAGTTTCTTTTCCACATAGACTTGTGCACATGGGTAGTTTTAAAATGCACCTACATGTCCCCATATTGTATTGGTCATACTAATGCTGAATTTTGCTGGGCCAATTCCCTTACATTTTGTAGAAATATGGCTCTAATACAACTTTTGTAGAACAGTATATACGATCTGAAAGGATTCTCTAAACCTTGGGTATTTATATTAAATATGCATGTTTTCCAGCAGCATTTAAGAAGCGGAGGAAGTACTGTACACATCTCTGCCGACAATGTCCCATTGTTCTCTGTGCAGCTTTCAAACCTGCACTGCTATAATGCTCCATATATACTCCATACTTCACTCCAGAGGACTCCAATGAAAACATGCAAGTATCACAAGTCAGACCTCCCAATACATTTGATTTCTTATTGAACTGTATATTACTGTGTTGTATTTTCAAAAGGCCTCTCAGTTTTAAACACATCATCCAGCATCAGTGGAAATGTACAATTCAAAGACCGATGAGTTGATGGTCCTCTGATGTGACATATACCCCTGAACTAAGGGCACTTCTGGGCCTTATCATTTTCTCTGTCCTTACATTATTTTAATATCCTCAGGGTGCAGTTTAACATGCTGGTGGGTGTAACATAATTACATATCTTGCTGACACTAAACTAAATGTTGACTGAAACTAAAAGCTGACCATAATACTCACTGATGCTATTGTGCTTTCACATAAACCACACTAATGGACTTATTTAATGATCTCAGCTCAGCCACAAAATCCAGATGTGAAATATTTTTTAGTCAATATGGATAAGGTCTCAGTCAGAGAGAGAAGATTTAAAATCACAACTCCATAGAGCTACATACACTTTAATACTAGAAACATTCATATTCCTGTTTTTTTTGCTTTCCTTTTTTGCCATTTCAATTTCAGATTTTAACAGTGGACAAACTGTGTAAGAAGAGCCCTCATGAAGACTTTAGATGTGTCATACTTGATAGTAAAGTAACTTTAGAGGGGAAAATCCAGTAAGTTCTCGTATCTTGGAGAATATTAATCTTGCATGAGCAACATCAAATTGCAGTTTGGGATCTTCTGTTATCCATGTTTAAATGCCAACAAGACGGAACAAACTGCAGTTTATAAATGAGTAATGTTCAGGAAAGTGATATTTGGCCTGGAGCACTTGCACACAGCACTGCAGAGAACAAGACTCGCAAACTCACAAAATATTAAAATCATAAAACATGTAAAAGTGGATGTTGTTTTTTTCCTAACGTCATGAAAATGATCTTTGAATGAACAATATTTAAACAAGTCTGATCCCGAGTCATATGGTGGTTACATTTTCAGATTCAGATTCCTTAATCTTCATGTAGAATATACATTTTTGAAGAAAACAGAGTTATATGTTGTAACGTAGCACGTTGTATTGCACAACTTCCCCCCCTTGTCAACTTGTGTACCCTTAAGAGAAAACAGTGTCTTGTTTCAGACAGTATTTGTACTGTTCATGTCCAATTCAACCAAAAAAAAGGCAAAAGTCTCGAAAATGAAACATTATTTGATGCAGAAATGTGGGTTTTTGTATATTCTTGTCTCTTGAACCCATGTGGGAGCCCCACCCGGATTGGGAAACACTGTCTATTGCAGTGAAACTTAAAATAAGGGTGTTTAAAGTAAATAAACTATGCAGTAAAATGCCGCATAGCTTCTGTATTTCTACACTGTTCAACCCTTACATGTCCGTGTTCATGATTGACATGTGGGTTGTTACATATTTCAGCATTAACTATATGCTTTCCTATAAAACATTCACTTTGATCAATTTAAAATGAGACGTTAGCAGCCATTGCATCGTGAATGGTGAATGAATGATTTATCCATTTCTATCACAGATAGCCTTGGTATTTTTTCATCTGGTTGCATGTTATCCCGTCAGCAGCTTGGGGACTATTTTTCTGAGAGTGAACATACAGTATATCTATAGAATAAGATATGGCCTATGCTCCGATGATCAAAACCTGCTATTCCAAGTAAAGCCTCCTAGATGTGTCATTCAGTCTGAGCCTGGCTACAGGATTCAAGAGACAGAATCACATTTATTCCATCAACGTGGCAAATATATTCGAATCAGACTGTAAGGAGACATATAATTCAAGTAAAGCGGTTGCATTTTATTTGTAAACTTTCACAGGAGATTGCCTTAACTTCGGTGACCTTCAAATTAAAAAAGGTCAGCTGCTTTGGGAATCCAGAGTCACATACAACCAGTCAGTCTGGCAATCAACAATTAAATAAATATATTGCATATTAAAAGTTTGACAAAGAAATTACGCTAAAACCATAGACAACATAAAACATCAAACGAAAAGAGAGCAGCATTAGCTTAACTAAGGCCTTGTTTTTACTGTGATGATATATTGGAATTCATGCCATACATTATGACAGAGTTCAATAAGTTAAATAGGCTGGAGAGTCATCCCAAGAACTAATTTGAGGTTTTATATGAAGTGAAAACATGAAAATCATTAAACAAATGTAATCAGGCAGTTTCTGCACAGCTAAACCAATCCACTGCACACATATCATGGAAATGGATTCCAGGCGCTTTGATATCATATAATCTTTCATTACATTTCCAAAATGAAAGCAAGCAATTGGCTTTTAAGCCCGGCAGCTGATTGTTAATAGAAATTAAAGGTGAAATGTGAGCTGGAAAGTAAAAAATATGAAACTCTCCTTCAGCAGTGAGGTAATTCTTTTAAACTGCCTGAGACACCATTTTTTATTTCATGAGTTCAAAACATCCAAGCACCTGAAGGGTCTATCATAAGAAAATAAATAATTGGAGCTCCTGGGGATGTGAGAGCAAACAAAGAAATAGATGCTGGGTGTTTGATTGCTTTGTAGATTGTCTCCTCTTGTTTTATCTGACCGGTTAGTTAAGACATGAAACACAGGCTGACCTTTGCAAAACACTGTTCACCCACTCTATGTACATGTACAAACCAATTGGGAATGTATAACCAATTTATTATTGTAGTGTGCACAGACAATCAATATATTCATGTTTTCCACTCGACACATTTTACTGCCCAGTCAATTCTGCGGCTGATGCTCATGCAAGGTTATTTTATGAAAGCAAAAATGATCAATGAGTTTCTGTTTTCAAATGCAATCTGGTTTAGTTCTGGGACATAATGCTTTTAAATTTAAAAAAAAACAACAAGAAGACATGTTTCATAAATGATGAATGGAATTTATTTATTTGTATTGTTCTCAATAAATTAGCTTCATGACTAAACTGAATAATACAGTATATGATAGGTGTTGCACATTTCTTTCTTGACAAATTGATTAACCCCTAATATGGGCAATCACCTGTAAATATTTAGGAAATTAATTGATTTTGCTATTTTCTACATTACAGTCATCTTACACTGTTATTACACCTTATTACATGGCTTAGTTGAATACTCGATTCTGATTGGTCAATTCAGAACACGTGACACGTTATTAATCCAGTAGTACAGACCGCTGTCAAGGACTTATTTTCCGTTGTTAAGGATGCTCACATCTGCAGAAAGAAGTCCGGTCGATTTAACTGTATACAGTTTGGTTTCAAACTGTTAGCTTGTCTTTAGTTTTCCGTTGTCTACCGTCTGAGAGCAACATGGAGGATTTTAATATTAATTTTAATATATTTGGAGAGCACAGTAATTTGGATGAATGGTTAGTGGCTGATGAGTCCCCAGTGAAGAAAAGAAAAAGAAAAGAGGGACAAGAAAACAGTGGAGAAGTAAGAGAGGCGAAAAGACGGACAACATTATGGGCTATGAAACTATTTAAAGACTGGCTGATTGAAAAAGTAAGAATCCATTAATAAACAGGTGTGTGATTAACTTTCTAGGATTGACTTATTGTTATAGCACTACCTTGAACACATGCAAAATATCAGAACATACTCTGCAATAAATTAAGGTATATTTCATAGAGAAAAACACAGCCATGCTTCCAGGTTTTGATCATGTTCATTTTTTCATCATGCAGCATTGAAAGACCTGCTTATTCATATCCCTGCATACAGTATATGCTTCTAATATTAACTAGACCTCTGATCATCTGAACAGGCTTCTCTTTGACTCCTCCGCATCTAGAAAATGTCATATCTCTACAGAATGAATTCAACAGTCGAGGATGAGCCCACACTGGTTTCTGATTGCATGGACTGCTTCACTTACAACTCTGCAGGATTTAGCGGCAATGTATTTCATTCGTCAGACTTTTCCTTTCATTTTGGTATGTAATAAAATATTTCTCTTTTAAGTATGAAATAATTAGCCTTTTTAACTACAGTACAAGTGAAGGAGGAAGCTGCACCCAATGGCAGCGACTCGACAGAACAATAAGTCCTTATTCAAGTTTCCAAAAACAGGATCTAATGTTTAAAGGAATAATACAAAAGCAGCATACTATAACAAACGTAAAAAACACTGATGACCATCTCTAGTTTTAAATTCTGGCCATGACATGCTCTTGACAGGTCGTTACATTCTCTGTTAATGTCATTTGTAACTCATAAAATGTAAATTGATTAACATTATATTGCAGTTATGCCACCACTAATTGTCACTCATGACTTCAGTAACTCAAGACAAACACTATAAATCTGTAATTCTGTGGAGTGTAGAAGACAGGCAGAACCTGTTCATCACTTATTCTGTTTCATAGTTTATGTCGTATGCCTCTCTTTTTCCCCCCGTCTGGAACGAACACAGTAGCGCCCACGCACACACACTCATACTCCACGATGATTGTCATCAAACATGCTCTCTCAGCCATCTTTTATTTTTCATATTCACTGTCAAGCTTCCATGACAATTGTCTGGTACAATGCACTTTAAATATGCATTTTACAGGCGTCAAATTGAGTTCAGCGTGTGTTTGTGACTTGAGAGCTGCGGTAGAGACTACGGGGCATGAAAAGGTAAAGACTAACCAACAACCTTGAGCTTTAATGGATGACAAGGACTTCAAAGTAGTGAAGGCACAATGTGGCACACAGCACCGGTTCCTGTTCTATTCCGGGAGAAACAATAGATTCACTTTTTGTGAGACTCTGGGCTTTGTGTTTCTTTTTGATCAGAGTGCAGGTTTTCTTATAATCTACGGCACCTCAGTAGCTGGGAATAGTAATGGAGCAGGTGTCATGCTTGGCTGACAGCAGGTTAACTCCACTCATCTCTAAAATCCATTCAACCCTCTTGTGTTTGACATCTAATAAGCCCAGACTTAAATTAAAAGCCCATTAATGCCACCTAATCGGGCTTTGCCGTGCTCTCTGCACCACCCCCATCACACTTCCTCCATCAGGAATTAGACGAGGCTGTAGGAGTCTACCTTCCCAATCATACTCACAGCAACATGCCGCAGTTCACTCTGTTAAAAAAGTTTCAGGACTGGATAAAAACAAAGATAAGACAGTGCTAGAGCTATAAAGAAGAAAATACTTTATTTTCTTTCAATAATTGTCTATCTTATTAAAGTCTGTGGTGGTTTTTGTTTCTCATTCTGGCATCACGGATTTCTCACACATCTTACAGAACAGGTAACATTAGCATGGTTAGCGGTTTACAAAAACAAAAGTAATCATATTGAAGTCTTTTGACACTCCCCCTGCTCCCCCTGACACTAGTTTATCCTAGGAAACTTTAGCATTTGTGGAATAAAAAAATTAAAATCTCTGGTCCGATGCAGATGTTTTTTTAATAAATTGCTTCTACACATTACATATACCCTGTAGTGGCCGATTATGCATAATAGAATATTCAAAGGACACTTAGCCTGAGAGGCGAATTTGAGTATTGACTCGCATAAACTTAAGAAATCCAAATACCTTGCATCGTTCCATTCAAGTGCTTTATTCGAAAGTTCAATTGATCAGTTGGCGGCCCACTACTGACTTGCAACTTTTGCACGGCATTTAAATAAATCAACACAAACAAAATCAACAGGCATGCCGTTGTGTGCAAGGGAAAGATTGTGGTTATTGCAAACCATCTACAGTAAAGGTATGTTTAATAATAGTCTCCTTAAAAATGTTGTTAAAATTCTACAAGAGTTTTAAGCAACCCAACTGGTAAAGGTTTGGGAAAGTTTGAGTTGAAGGGTAATTCAAATTATACTGTCCTGCATGAAATTAGGATTTGCTATACACCCATTCACCAAAATAACCATAACATTTAACAACAATATATGTAGGGCTCACTACTGCCAGGATTGACACTATTTAACAGGTTTTCCTACATTCCCTTTGTTCAGTCCGAAGTCCTCACCAAAGGAAAACAGCATTTGTCGTATAATCAAATGGTTAAAGAATGTTTAGTGTGACATTTTTATGCTGCCATGAAACCATTCAAGGTCGATATTTGGTTGCACAAATTGTGTTATTTTGTCACTTCAGATGATGGTGTTCCAACGGTGTATTTAACAGACCAGGGGTGGCAGGAGGGAAAACACTCATACTGTATGAGTTGTTTCCAAAGGGCACTAACAAACAAGCTATTATGTCATTTAGGTATGAGTAATTCTTGCCTCTGTTATATCTAAGCGCCTGAACCCCAAGGACGATAAAAGTGAAACATCTAAAGCTGCTGATGCTGAAGTAATGTTTTCAAGTTTCAAGGACTCCAAATATTTAGAGTACCTCCCATTAAATCATCCTTTGAATTGTTTTTCTTGTGTGACAGCTTGGAGAAGCAGACCTAATTTCCCCCTGGGATAAGTATTGTGATTCTGAACTTGTAAAGGACACATCTGATCTTTTGTTTACCAGCTGCTTTGATTAGGTCATCTCAAAACCTAAGGTGAAAGTAACATGACATTGAATTAATTGTCCCTGTTGTCCATTAGTTCTCTTAGTGAAGATGCACAATTTGAGTGCACCTCAGGACCTCGTTTCAATTTTTGAGTCATACTGAGTAAATATTATTCTAGGAGTTTCTCTAGGTGCAAGACAGCGATGACAAAGTGCCTCTAAACCTATTGCTTTGAAACACATCAGGGAAAAAATAATGCTTCATGGCACATCTAATTCATCAATGCACCACTAGAGCCCATTTTTGCCAGCTTCAGTGTTGATGCACTTTTTCCAGTTTCCCCTGCAACAATCAATCTGCAAAAGTGACTCTCGACATGTTCCGTAGCGACAGTTTGACTTAGTGAATTATCCGTCAGCTCAATTTAGCAGCAACACTTAAAAGCTTTAAATAAATCATTGAACATTTGTTTTTTATAACTTCACTGAGGACTAAACACATACACACGTACACATATATATGTAAACATATACATACACCCATTTCAATGCAAAAATAAAATAAAGGTAACAAATGTATTCATGCAAGTCCATGTACAGATTACAATTCAGTTTAATTTCTCATATTTTTAAATCAACTATAATTATCATTATACTTTTTTTAAGGTTAACCAAAAGACAATGACAAAAACAAAAATAAAACAACAAATAAACAACAGGAATCTTTTTTTCCCCTTATATTATTCTTGGAATACCCATTTTTGGTTAGTTTGTGTAGTCTTCTAATAAAACGATTCCAAATATTTTATTTTAATTGTTGAAGACAAGTAACACATCCTTTGACACCGACTATTGATAAGCTGTGTGATTTAATATTGATTCAATCACTGCAGATTAGGTGGAGCGGTTTCATGAATCCATATTGGCTGGGGCTTCATTTCTAATATTAGCTAAGGAACTAGTCAAATCGGTTGTTAGAAAACCATGTCTTTGGATATAGAAAAGCATGTCTTTAAATTAAATTAAGGGTTTTATAGAAGTGTCCAATAGGCTATTTGTACTACGCATTACTTTTCGTGCAAAGTAAAGCACTTTAATATAAAAAACAATAATTTGCTATTTATTTCATTTTACATTTGTCTGACTCAAATATTTTCAGCGTTGGACTGTTGTGCTACTGTACTGGGCTACATTACTTTTCTAATCCATCTGAAGCAATCTCCACAGGTGAGCAGGAAGAATTGCTGCACTACATCACTGACAAAGCTTATTGTCTAACACAAATCCCTGGCCTCGCCTCCGCCTGCCTTTCCTGTTCCCTGCTATTCTACTGGCGTTTTACTGGGACATCGTTTTTACATTAAAGTGAAAGAGTTAGCTAGTTTTAACATGGACTCAAGATGAATATAAAGTAAAAATGCTAAATATAATCTCACAAGATTCTGTCAGACAACATTAAGAGGGAGCAGCACATACATTCGTCATTTCACTTTAGTGTAAAGTATGAACGAATAAATAATACAATTATTAAAATATGAATAAAACATTGTGCAGAACGTTCTCTCTACTGTTTACGTCACCAGCAAATCATGTCCAAGGCTAGTGGTGTACCCGCTTTAGCTTAATGCATGTCTTCCTTTTGAATCTCATTCATTTGGAAAACAATAACCTTCAATTCTCTAGGAATAACATTCCATAAAAGTACATAATTGTGATTTGGTGTACTTAGTTATTTCACACCTAGGTCAATGTGTTTATATGCTTCAAACAAGCAGATTTATCAGGAAATGAACAGCAGGCTGAGTATGCTCTTTGGTCGTGAGCACGCGGAGCATCCTTAAAGAGATCATGTGGCAACACCAGTGGAGGGCATGTTTTCTGTCAAAACAACCAAGAGGGAGACATGTTTGCCCCCTATGGGCATAGATATGTCTCATACTTATTTGTGTGTAAATATGTGATTTTTAAATGTAAAACACCATCCACAAATGCATTTAAAAGATTTGCAAACTCACAAATAAATGTTCAAATGTAAAACGGATCTGCAAATACGCAAAATATTTTTAGAAATAAAAAAAAGATCTTTGAATATCTCTTTAACATTTACAACTTTCGATCAGGCATTTGTGAATCCGTTTTGTATTTGTCGACCAAAAATGCACTTGTGGATCTCACATCTCTGCTTGTGGATCGTCTTTTTACACACACAGAGTTTTGAGACAACCTTTCCGCCGGTCTCGGCTAAAATCTACTCGTGTCACTCGGTTATTTTCGGAAACCACGTGATCCCCTGCTGAAGGCGACATTTCCGCATGATTTCAAAGTAAGAGCATGATTGTTTGTTTAATGCGCTGTTTCTTAATGAACAGCGGAACGTAAGATGCATTCTTTATCACCATCATCATCATGTTAGTGATACAGTTAGTTTGTGTTAGTTTATTGGTTCAACTTTCTTCATTGTTTTTTGTGTATTCAGCCAAGCGGGTCAAAGTTACAAAGCACTTCACATCTTATTAATCGGCCTAGTTTTACTTTACCAGTGCAGTGCTAAGGTAATCTGTAGAAAAGCACCGTATTTAGGTCAGCCTTCATAGTAAGGCTACATTAAATGTTATAATATTCATCCTGTCTATTGCTTTCATTTGTATTTAATGTTATTATGTAAATACTTGTTTCCACACATTTCACAATTTGGGATGAATGAAGTATCTATCTATCTATCTATCTATCTATCTATCTATCTATCTATCTATCTATCTATCTATCTATCTATCTATCTATCTATCTATCTATCTATCTATCTATCTATCTATCTATCTATCTATCTATCTATCTATCTATCTATCTATCTATCTATCTATCTATCTATCTATCTATCTATCTATCTATCTATCTATCTATCTATCTATCTATCTATCTATCTATCTATCTATGGGCGGCGCCAGGCGGTAGCTTGCAGTTGCTACAGCAACACCAACAATTGTTTTTTTTTTATATGTGAAATTTATCATTTGAAAAATGATTGATTCGAAATTGATATGCTACAGTACAGTACAAGTAGCCTACTTCTGGGTGTTTCATGATTCAAGCTCGGCTCTGTGTGTGTGGCACGAGCGCACAAGTAGGCGAGCGAGAGAGAGAGCAAGATCGTTGTTGCTGCGCTAACGGATATTAGAAGCTGTTTCTACAACTAAGTGAAAGGAAAGTCCTCTCCTGTCAGATACCGTCAGCTCAGTGAGGTAAAGGACTCTCTCAGTGTTTAGATAGTTAACTTTAGTCTAAGTTATCTCAGTGGGTCTCAAAACATTTGATCACCATTTATGTAAACAAGTATCTCCGAGGCACACCTTCATATGATCATTATAGTTAGGCTATAAAACAATAAGAGAATAAATGAAAAACAGGTATGAAATACTATATGACAGTAAAACAAGAATACAGTTTAAAAAGGGGAGTGATTAGTAAAATATCCATAAAGAAAAAGTGCATCTGTTTACAGTTCTGTTTCATATGGGTGTTGAGAGATGTATCCATAGATCTCTTCATTTTGCTCTCAAAGTGCACCAGATTGATGCATTTAACTTAAATAATTTAAAAACAAATCTTCCCGGGGGAGCATGCCCCCGGACCCCCCTAGGAGGCTCATCCGCCCCCCACTTATAAAAAATAGCACTTTACCCTTCCTATATGCCGTGAGCTGATTATCGAGCCTTCATTGTAACAGTCGCGGGTGTAGACTACTGTATGTGCGTGTGGGGAGTGTTGCAGTAGAACATTTCACTGTAGCCCATAGCTACATTAATGGGAAACCCTACATGTTTGAGCAACCTCTATGAAGCGGCAAGCTACCCCACAGCACCCCCAACAGAAAATCTCTGGCGCCACCCATCTATCTATCTATCTATCTATCTATCTATCTATCTAGGTAGATAGGTAGGTAGATAGGTAGGTAGGTAGGTAGGTAGGTAGGTAGGTAGGTAGGTAGGTAGGTAGGTAGGTAGGTAGGTAGGTAGACGGATAGATGGATAGATGGGTAGATGGATAGATGGATATAGATAGATAGATGGATAGATAGATAGATATATATAGATGGATAGATAGATACTTCATTCATCCCAAATTGTGAAATGTGTGGAAACAAGTATAAACATAATAACATTAAATACAAATGAAAGCAATAGACAGGAATATATGCATATACAGTAGAAAGGACACAATGAATATTATAACATTTAATGTAGCCTTACTATGAAGGCTGACCTAAATACGGTGCTTTTCTACAGATTACCTTACGTAAGGTAAAACTAGGCTGATTAATAAGATGTGAAGTGCTTTGTAACTTATACCCGCTTGACTGAATACACAAAAAACAATGAAGAAAGTTGAACCAATAAACTAACACAAACTAACTGTATCACTAACATGATGATGATGGTGATAAAGAATGCATCTAACGTTCCGCTGTTCATTAAAAAAACAGCGCATTAAACAAACAATCATGCTCTTACTTTGAAATCATGCGGAAATGTCGTCATCAGCAGGCCATCAAGTGGTTTCTGAAAATAACCGAGTGACACGAGTAGATTTTAGCCGAGACCGGCGGAAAGGTTGTCTCAAAACTCTGTGTGTGTAAAAAGACGATCCACAAGCAGAGATGTGAGATCCACAAGCGCATTTTTGGTCGACAAATACAAAATGGATTCACAAATGCCTGATCGAAAGTTGTAAATGTTAAAGACATATTCAAAGATCTTTTTTTTATTTGTAAAAATATTTTGGGTATTTGCAGATCCGTTTTACATTTGCAAATTTATTTGTGAGTTTGCAAATCTTTTAAAAGCATTTGTGGATGGTGTTTTACATTTACAAATCACATATTTACACACAAATTATTTTTATGTTCACACAAATAATTATGAGACATATCTAAGCCCATAGCCCCCCTACCCATTTCTTTGGTTCTTTGAAGCTCAGTGTAGATTGAGTCAACATACATGTGAGTTTCAAGGTTGGATTTTATTATGCTCTCATGAGCATCTACAGACACATCTCGTCTCCCATGGTACCGCAGTGCAAGCATACTTTACTCCACGGAAACAGCTCTATCTGTTTAATTATCCTCCTCTGAGGCATCAACACATCTCAACTGCCACCCCCACCACTCATGAATTAATGATGCACATCTCTGGTTGTTATTAGTAAGCTGCACTGGGAAACAGACTGGTCGAGGTTAATTTGAAATTCAACTCTAAAAAAAACCTGATGGTTGTTGTTTTCCACTGTAGTGACTGTTAAAACAACAGTTATTCTTCTTCATTTGTTTCAACAAGATGTTCAGACCTTCTGGGACCACAGTGCACACTTTATACAAGGCCAGTTGGCTGGTGATCTCGTCTTATAAATTGTCATGCTGGATTTACGTGTAGTGTGAATGAAAAGCAGAGTTAATTAATATCACCATGGAAGCATTGTGGTTCAAAGCTGGCCCTGGGTGAATTGAGGATTATTTCTGTCAGTGTGTGAATTAATACATGATTTAGTTTGACAATAGCTATAATTAATCCATGATGATCATATTAGTTTCCTTTTAAATTTAAATTTGAATGAAAACTATTGAAGTTAATGATGTCAGCATGCCGGTCAGTTCCTTCTTTAACATTCAATGCAATCATTACTTTTAAAGGAATTGCACTCCTGCCGAGCCTTAGTTTTCAAGGGCATAACTACATGTTATCCATTCTTCACTGTAAGCTGTATCACATTAAAGTGAATCCTTGAAATTGTCTTTATTTGAAATTCCAGTTTGGATCCTACTTATTTTTTCAGCTGTTGGTCTGTCGTGCATAAGGTAATGCATTATGTGGATGTGATGCAGAAGAAGAAATCTGGCGCGACACGCCTTTATTGAACAGCAGAAGACAAAGTGCAGATCAAACATTGTCGATTGTCTTCTTTATTAAAACTGTGATAGGGTAAATCCTCTAAGCTCACCATTGGTTTTGCTGCACTTTAAACACATGCGTGTAAGTACACACTATTTCATGTCACAGCTTGGAGAGCAGCAGCAGGGGACCCAAACGCAGATAACAGATGAGGAGGCAGCAGGAACAATCCAATGATTTATTGGAAATAGCTTACAAGCTGTGAGTACAATAGGCAGGAGAAAAACAAAAGGCAAGGTCACGGGCAAACAGGTTACAGGAATCTAAACTCCAAATGGAAATGTAGACGTAGTGACAAAGAACAAAAGGTACTGGGTGGGTCAATGGTGAGTGACTAATGTTGGCGTGAGACCAGTGGAGCAGGAGTTTTGGACAGGTGAAACTAGTCAAGGGTATGACTGTATATAGCACTTACCCTGTGGTTTCTAGAGTTTTACGATTCTTTTTTCTCGTCTTAGACAGGATGCTAGTGGTAGCCATTTTGTTAATGTCATGAACCAGAACACATGTTATCACCATTTCTGTTGTGCAGTTTGTTTGGAAATAAATGCAGCATGTCTAGTGTTATTGGTAGCTTTGAGGGAAACAGCGATATGGTTGTCTTTATGACTGCAAAGCTTACAACATAACCACTTGAAGAAAGCCAAGGGAGGAAAGTTTAAACGATATCTGATTCCACTTTAAGATTTGAGGCCAGTTTGTTTGGCTAAGAAGACATTAGGAGATACATGAAACCTGTAATTAAAGGGACTTTTTCTAATGTTGTTAAAAAGCTATTACTTGATACATTTTTATCTTGTGTGTTTTGCCTTGTTCATTCTGCTAATGTCATTGTTGGTGTGTTTCCTTGATGTAATAGCTTCAACACAGCTCACCATCAGCTCTACCCAGTGCATAGGTATTTCTACCAATGAATGCACCATATGACAGAGACATTGGCAGAGTTGTATTTCCAGAAAGCACCATAGTGTTCCATCAGGATTACGTATCAATGAGCACTACAATAGAAACGTCCATTCTTCTATCATCTTGATATGGCACAGCGCTTGTGAGAAAAACGGCCTTGGCTGATGAAAAGGTGTGACACACGTCTCATGATTACCTGGTAACTCTTAGCTCAGGCAGATCTGATTCAGATATTATTTAAGGAGAAACTAATCAGGGCTTTGATTTCAGATCTTCCTGATCATCAGTGTCAATGCACACTTTTTCAACTGATACCTAGATCTGTTTTGAATATTGGGACATCGATTTTATTGACAAGTTCTGTTTATACGAGGTTAAGCTGCTCTTACTGTAGTCCCTGAGTACAATTCACTCTGATACTTACAGAAGAGCACTTTTTTTTGTTTCTATGGCAGTGTTGCCTTGTACATTACACTGTAAAAAAAGATCGTAATTTTACAGGAAATAACTGTACATTTTTATAGTAATTATCATGTTTTTTTAAATAACTTGCAAAATCCTGTAAAATGACAGATATTAACTATAAATTAACAATCCAAAACATTATTTTAAGTATTTTGACAATAACAACAAATAACGATTATTTCATTTTTTTTTACAGTACATTTACTGTTGTGCACCGACAGAAATGCTAGAGAGATGCATGTTATTTACGTTTGCTTTCTCTCATTCCAGGCTTCCTGATTATTTTCACCTGTGTCTCCTGTGCTCATCAATGTCAGCCCCGCCCCTGATTGGTCCCACCTGTGTCTAGTTACCCTGTGCTTATATTCCCCTGTCTCCCAAGTGTTCTTTGTCAGTTCGTATTGTCTCTTGCTATGGTCAGGTCTATGCTCTTTGTACTCTTGTAAAGTTTGATTCCTCACTACGTGAGCGCTTTCATTTTGTTCCTCTATTTTTGTCATCTCGGTTAGAGATTTGATAGTTACCTTTTTTGTTGTTCATTGCTGTATTTTGGAAAATAAAGTATCTTACTAATACTTTACCTCTGTCTCCCGGGTCGTGCAATTGGGTCCTACATCCTAAGTGTCTGAGTTCGTAACAGAACGAACTGACCATTATGGACCCAGCCGACCCAAGAACGCTTCACGCAGCGCTGTCAGCACAGGGCGTGAAGATCTTTCATCACGAGGAACAGCTGGGCCTAGTCAACCAGGAAATGCAAGAACTAAGAGGACGCCAGGCCGGGATTCAGGAAGCAATATCCACACAGATGCAACAACTGGCTGTCCAAATGAATCATTTTTTCACTCACCAACAGACTGCTCCTCCGGTGACGTCATCCACAACTGAGAGGTTGCCTGTCAATGCTCCAGCTGATTTCCCAAGTCAGGCTGTTTCTTCCCCTTTACGGCTGGCTCTTCCGGAGAGATTTTCCGGAGATTCTTCTAATTGCAGAGCCTTTTTGGTACAGTGCGATCTGCATTTTCAACACAACCCAGGAGCCTTTTCATCGGACCATGGTAAAGTGGCGTTTATTGTGTCTCATTTAATGGGAAGAGCTGCAGCCTGGGCTACTGCAGAATGGTCAAGAGAAACTGAACTATGTTACTCATTGACCGATTTCATAGAGACTATGAGTCGTATTTTTGACCACTCATCGCCTGCTACAGAGGCCAGCAGAAAACTTTTTCATATACGCCAGCTCAACCGCCAGGTGGTTGATTACGCCATCGAGTTTCGCACAGCAGCAGCGGACAGCGGATGGAATGTTCCGGCTCTTCGTGACGCCTTCATGACGGGACTTTCGGAACCGATAAAAGACCAGCTGGCTCCACTGGAGACACCCCGGGATCTGGAATCTCTCATCGCCGTGGCCATCCGGATCGATAACCGTCTTCGGGAAAGAGAGAGGGAGCGTCGACGCAACCGAGACGTTATTCCCAGCTCCCAGAATGCATCTTGGTGGGTCGCGCCGCCAGCCGAGGATGTCCAGCCCATGTTACCACACCGTCAGAGGATTACACTTCCGAATGACTCCGGGGAACCCATGCAGCTGGGAAGAACCAGGCTTTCTCTGGAGGAGAGGCAGCGCCGTCTACGGGAGGGTTGTTGTTTCTACTGCGGCCAGTCGGATCATCAACTCGCTTCATGCCCGGGAAAAGATCGTGCTCACCAGTCAAAAGGAGGGCGCTGGTGAGCAAGTTTCCCGCAGACTTTCCTCCTCGACCTGTTACGCAGGTAAACATTGGTATTAACAATCAAACCATTGACCAGGGTGTGTTAATAGACTCAGGGGCTGACGAAAGTCTTATGGACTGGGGCGTAGTAAATCAGCTAGAAATAAAGACTGTTCCGCTATCTCATCCTATTAATGCCAGTGCCTTAGACGGCCGCTTGTTGTTCACAGTCACCCATTGCACTGAGCCCATTCAGATTACTGTGAATAAGGACCATACCGAGAGCATGCAATTCCATATTTTTGAGTCGGCTCAGCACCCGATTAATTTGGGGTTTCCATGGCTAAAGATCCACAATCCTCACATTGACTGGCGTTCAGGGAAAATTAAGGAATGGGGAGAGGATTGTATGGGCAGGTGTAAACTTTCACAACCTGTTAATGCACCAACAGACTCTCGTAAAATCATTATAGATCACCCCGACTATCCTGATCTACAGAAGGTACCTTCCTGTTACCATGATTTAAAGGAAGCCTTTAACAAATCCAAAGCCATGTCGCTACCTCCTCACCGAGATTTTGACTGTCCCATTGATCTCTTACCGGGAGCCCCCATTCCCAAGGGGAAACTTTATTCGATTTCGAGACCTGAGAGAGCAGCAATGGACGAATACATTTCCTCTTCACTCAAATCAGGAATTATCCGTCCTTCATCTTCTCCAGCCGGAGCGGGATTTTTCTTTGTGGGAAAGAAAGACGGGTCTCTGAGACCTTGCATAGACTACAGTCCACTAAATGACATTACGGTGAAGAACCGCTATCCTCTGCCACTCATGACATCTGCCTTTGAACTACTTCAAACTGCCAAAAATATTCACCAAGTTAGATTTAAGAAATGCATATCACTTGGTTAGAATAAGAAAAGGGGATGAGTGGAAGACAGGATTCAACACTCAGAGTGGTCACTATGAGTATCTAGTAATGCCCTTTGGACTATGCAATGCACCGGCTGTGTTTCAAGCTCTTGTGAATGAGGTTTTACGGGAATTTTTGAATATTTCAGTGTTTGTGTATCTGGATGATATTCTGATTTTCTCCCCAGACACTAAGTCTCATGTTAACCATGTCCGTCAGGTTTTGCAGAAACTGCTAGAGAATCAGTTATATGTCAAGGCAGAGAAGTGTGAGTTCCACACAAAAGAGGTATCCTTCTTAGGATACATAATCTCACCTAATCATATGCAAATGGATCCGGCTAAAATCAGTGCAGTATCCCAGTGGCCTACACCAGACTCCAGGAAGAAGGTCCAACAGTTTCTAGGGTTTGCTAACTTCTATAGGAAGTTTATTAGGAATTTCAGTTCTGTTGCTGCCCCTCTACATGTTCTGACTTCTCCTAAGGTTCCTTTCAAGTGGACTCCCCAGGCGGACTTCGCTTTCCAACGTCTCAGAGAGATTCACATCAGCCCCCATACTCACCATTCCAGATCCCCAGCGCCAGTTTATGGTCGAGGTTGATGCTTCCAATGAGGGAATTGGAGTACTGTCTCAACGTTCTGCAGAAGACAACAAGATGCATCCATGTGCTTACCTGTCGCGGAAACTGACAACGGCAGAGCGGAATTACGACGTGGGGAACAAGGAACTGTTAGCTGTAAAAGCTGCCCTCGAGGAATGGAGACACTGGTTAGAGGGTGCAGAGCAGCCGTTTTTAGTCTGGACAGATCACAAGAATCTGGAATATATATATATATATATATATATATATATATATATATATATATATATATATATATATATATATATATATATATATATAGATAGATATATATAGATATATATAGATATATATAGATATATATAGATAGATATATATAGATATATATAGATATATAGATAGATATATATAGATATATATAGATATATATAGATATATATATAGATATAGATATCTATCTATCTATCCGGCAGTGGCTCAGTCAGTAGGGGCTTGGACTGGGAGCCGTAGGGTCGCTGGTTCAAGTCCCCGACCAGACCTAAATATGGAGTGTGGACTTCTACTTGGAGAGGTCCCAGTTCACCTCCTGCCCTGCCGTGGTGCCCTTGAGCAAGGCACCGGACACCCCCCTTCCCCCCTCACTCCCATTGCTCCCCGGGCGCTGTACAATAGCTGCCCACTGCTCCTAGTACTAGACTCCTGGTACTAGGATGGGTTAAATGCAGAGGCCAAATTTCACTGTGTGTGCTGTGTGCTGTGTGCTCTGCATGTGTGACCGTTAAAGAGGGTTTCATCCCTCCCAATTCTTCTATTCTACTAATAGTTATCACTTCACTTCCTCCTCCAGCACCTGGACACAGCAGGAACCTACGCCAGGATCCTGTTTGTGGACTTCAGCTCTGCCTTCAACACCATCATCCCAGCTCTGCTGCAGGACAAGCTCTCCCAGCTGCAGGTGGATCACAGACTTCCTGTCTGACAGGAAGCAGCACGTGAGGCTGGGGAAACACGTCTCTGACCATCAGCACCGGTTCCCCTCAAGGCTGCGTTCTTTCCCCTCTGCTCTTCTCCCTGTACACCAACAGCTGCACCTCCAGTCACCAGTCTGTCAAGCTCCTGAAGTTCAGACGACACCACGCTCATCGGACCCATCTCTGGTGGGGACGAGTCTGCCTACAGGTGGGAGATGGACCATCTGGTGACCTGGTGTGGGGAAAACCACCTGGAGCTCAACGCTCTCAAGACAGTGGAGATGGTTGTGGACTTTAGGAAGAACGCAGCCCCGCCCGCCCCCATCACTCTGTGTGGCTCACCATCACTCTGTGTGACTCCCCAGTCACTGCTGTGGAGTCTTTCCGCTTCCTGGGCACCATCATCGCCCAGGACCTCAAATGGGAGCAGAACAGCAGCTCCCTCATCAAAAAAGCCCAGCAGAGGATGTTCTTCCTGAGGCAGCTGAAGAAATTCAACCTGCCAAAGACGATGATGGTGAACTTCTACACCTCCATCATGGAGTCCATCCTCACCTCCTCCATCACCATCTGGTACGCTGCAGCCACAGCCAAGGATAAGGGCAGGCTGCAGCGTGTCATCCGCTCTGCAGAGAAGGTGATCGGCTGCAATCTGCCATCCCTCCACGACCTGCATGCCTCCAGGACCCTGAGGCGGGCAGGGAAGATAGTGGCCGACCCCTCCCACCCTGGACACAAACTGTTCACCCCCCTCCCCTCTGGCAGGAGGCTGCGCTCCATCAGGACCAATACCTCTCTCCATCAGGACCAAAACCTCTCTCCATCAGGAACAAAACCTCTCTCCATCAGGACCAAAACCTCTCTCCATCAGGACCAGAACCTCTCTCCATCAGGACCAGAACCTCTCTCCATCAGGACCAGAACCTCTCTCCATCAGGACCAGAACCTCTCTCCATCAGGAACAAAACCTCTCTCCATCAGGACCAAAACCTCTCTCCATCAGGACCAGAACCAGAACCTCTCTCCATCAGGACCAGAACCTCTCTCCATCAGGACCAGAACCTCTCCATCAGGACCAAAACCTCTCTCCATCAGGACCAGAACCTCTCCATGAGGACCAAAACCTCTCGCCACCAGGACCAAAACCTCTCGCCACCTCAACAAGGCCCCCCCACTGACACTTTACCTCATCCACAACGCAGACTTTATGCATTACATAATGGAGATCACAGGATGGTAAATAATGCAATGTTTAAATATTGCTTACTGCACATATTTTATATTCTATAATTTATTGCATTCTATTTCGATGTATATTACTGCTTTATTTTATTGCTATCTTACTATATTTTTATTACAGTGTTCTTAATATAGTTCGCTATCTGTGTACTTTTTTTTATTTAATTTTTTTTATTTATATGTGTATGTACGACACCTAGTCAAATTCCTCATACGTGTTAAAAACCTGTTTCTGATTCTGATCTTTTTGTCCTCTAGGTTGCACTGCCACGTCTACAGTAGCGCAGAATGGACAGAGGAAACATGATTGGGCCTCAAGTTTTTTGCAGCCAATATACATTCTACAAACTTGGGATAGGAGGGTGAGTGAACAAGTTATCCATTGGTTGGAACCTACAATCCCCATTGTTAGACGTACTAAATCCTGCACACTGCTCCTTCAAATTGACAATGTGAACATATGTCGCCATTTTGTAATTTCTGTTATTTTCAGTTGAGAATGTTTCAAAGTACTTGTTTCCGACAGAACATTTTGTGATGTCTTTTCATTGAATGTCTTTGATTGGAAAATGTTAGAAAAAAGCTGTAAAATAACAGTGTTCTACCTGTAGAACTTTAGGTTCTGTATTTATTTTAGTGTTTGATCATACAAATCTAATAAAAAAAAAAGTAAAAAACAGTTTTTCTCATCCGAACTTTATTTAAGGTATTTGAATGTAACATTTTAAGACAATGGATTTTGAAAAGAGAGGAAAGTTTCCTGTAAAATCGTTAAGGACAATTTCTGTATATTAATTGCTTTTGCACTTTATTTGAGTTAAAGTATTTTTACTTTAATTTTATGGTTTTTGTTTGGCAGCCGCTGCTGCCAGTACTTTGACCGTTTTTTTTACAGGTTTTTTGCACATTAAAGTATTAGTAATGTACTTTTATTAAAGGTTATTGACTGTAAAAAGAGAGGATAAATCTGTAAAATTAGAGTATTTGTACGTTAAAGTATTAGTAATGTACTTTTATTAAAGGTTATTGACTGTAAAAAGAGAGGATAAATCTGTAAAATTAGAGTATTTGTACGTTAAAGTATTAGTAATGTACTTTTATTAAAGGTTATTGACTGTAAAAAAAGAGGATAAATCTGTAAAATTAGAGTATTTGTACGTTAAAGTATTAGTAATGTACTTTTATTAAAGGTTATTGACTGTAAAAAGAGAGGATAAATCTGTAAAATTACAGTGTTTTCCTGTAAAATCTTTAAGGACAATTCCCGTAAATTAATGGCTTATTCACTTTATTTCAGTTAAAGTATTTTACTTTAAGTTAAGGGTTTTTGTTTGGCAGCCGCTGCTGCCAGTACTTTGACCGTTTTTTTACGAGTTTTTTTTTTTACAGTGTATGTGATGAATGTTTTCTAATTGTGAGTCAGATATGATTAACAAAAGCAGATGGACATCTTGCTGAACAGTAAGTATGATGTCAGAAGTCACATTGAGTGCTTGTCTATAATGCCACTTCAGGTAACCAAGTATCCATTTACTCAATATAAAAAGAAAATCCATCTTGCTATCTTGAACACATTGCAGATAAAGGATTAGGCTAGCATCATTATCTTTTTCCTACTGTCAACAGTTGCGGAAAATAGCCGAAGAAACTTCCACAAATATATACTTTCTTTTACTAAAGTTGAACTGAAATTTGAATCCTACTCAGTTTTTGTGCAAGAAACAAACAGACCGACAAAAAACCACAACATATGGATTCAATTCATACTTACTGTTAATTTTATATTCCACTCAACTATAGTGTTTTTTGCAGAACTATCTTTTGTGAATGCCCACAAAGATATAGACAAGTCAAATTATTTAGTGGGAATGCTGATACAGCATTCCAACTATCTGTTCTTTGACGCACGAAATTCTTTATTATTCCGCCGGGTTATTTTGTACCTCTTCTTCTCCCACATTCCACATCGCAGAAACTCCGTTCAAACATCAAAACGTTCAGCTCGGTCGGGAATCGATTGCTATTACTTTTCCATTCATAACTTTCATAATTCCAGAGATACATCCCATAATTCATCACATTTTTAACATGGAAGTCAATGGAGAAACTCTTCAGACTTGAACAATCTTCATGCAACTTCAACTGCTAACTGCTGCTTCATACTTTCACTCGGAAACCTCATTCCAACTTTAAAATGTTACACATCTTTCTGACATTATTCATATTAACCAATTTTAAATCAGATTGATACTTTTAGAGATATTAAACATTGTTCAGACCTTGGTAAAGAGGCCTTCTTCAGATTTTAACATTAGTGTGTATTGTGCAGCTCGTTAAGGCTAGAGTGCGTGATGTCACAGCTAGAGTGGAGGACAGCTTGAAATTCGCCTTCATATATTTTTTTAAACCTGCCATAATTCCCAAACCCTACATTCCTGAGACATAATTTTTCATGAGAAACGTAGGAAAACATGAAAAACAAATTAAACAAAATGCCTCTTGAGGGCATGAAGTGACAAAGACTTTCAACATGTCTCCATCAAACCCCATTGTAAGTTCAGCCTCATCTTTCCCCACCACAGCAGCCGCACACCTTTAGTTAATCTGCCGAAAAGGCCACATTATTTACCCGAAAGTATACAAAAAGCACACTTCAGATGCATAGAGTTCTTGAGATGCTTCACGCTTTGAAATTTCACCGATATCTGTTACGGTTCTTCAACAAAACGTTCACATGTAAGAGGTTTATCTCTCATTCAGAACAATGCAAATGCTCTCCTCTCACTGCACATCACCATGGAAACCTTTGATCTCTGGACACGTCGTTAGCTCAAATATAAACACCTGTGTCATGGAACACGATGATGTCATAACTCCAACTGACATGCTCAGAGCAGCAGACTTCAGATAATGGTTAATGGTCCAGCCTTCAACATGTCTATGTGCCATTAGTGAGTTTTCCTCAAAAGCTGTTGCCATGGCAACGCATCCGTCACCGTAAAACACGATATTGCTATAACTCCTATGAAAATTGTCAAAGTGCTCAAACTTCACATGTGTGCTAACAGTCCAGCCGTGAAGACATCTATTTGACAGTTTTAAGATTTCTTCAAATGCCGTTGCCTTGGCTACACAATGCTCACTATGAAACACGGTTTTCTCACAACTTCAGTTCAAATGCTCGAAATGGCCCAAAACTTCACAGGTTTGGTAACGATGCAGCCATCAATACATCTAAGCGTATTATGGGGTGTCATCAAATGCCGTTGCCATGGCGACAGATCATTCGCCATCAAGTTAGTTCAAAAGTATGCAGTTCAAATATTCTGCTGCTTTTCCAAGCCTTTTTACTTTCTTTTCTTCTCTCATCACACATTCAAGCCCCCAGTGTTCATATATCATTTCAATCTAAATTCTTCACTTTCTTCTTACACATTACATTTCAGCATAGCAGTTTAGCGTCAGATTTTCAGCATAAAGCATTCCCACTAGCAATTTCTTCATGAATTGCATTCTCTAGTTAGTACTAAAATTGTGATTAAGCCTATGGAGAGTACAAATATAAAAGCAAATTCAATAGGACTTCACCTCCGACGGTGCTCAGGCCCTAACAAGGTCATTCATTTCAGGAAAGTACTATTCAAATAAGGAATAAAAAGGGACTATTTCAGCTGCGGATTTATACACATTTGGTGCTCCAGTGAGTATTAACAGCAGCAGGCCTGTTTATGTGGCACTGACTGAAAATAAACTACATTGTCCGTGTTTATTGGGATGAAGGATGTCATCCAGTGAAAGTTTGGGTTATTTATGTGTTTTTAAAGGTTTTTTGGACAACAGTGGTGGTGTATGGAAGAGGGGAATACATAATTTTTTCCAACACCGAATGATTTACACTCAGCTGTTCTATAGCTCTCTCTTTTGTCATGGGTTGGAACAAAAACAAAAAAAGTTATATAATGAAGATGGATTAGCTATACATTTCACCTTGCAAAATTCAAGAAGTGGTATTTTATCGTATTTGATTTCAGTGACTGTGGGGCAGTGAGACAGTTTTAACAAATGAGGGGTCTTTGGTATCATATTAGGTTTAAGCTGTCCCTGCTACAGATCTTCAAGGGAAGCTTGAGTGACGGCCTTTTTTCCCACTTAATTCTCCCGGATACTGTAGGAGAATTAGAGGAGCAAAAAGGCTAAATCTACTCTTGCCTATCTATTTTGCTGTGTGCAAAACACATTACAATTCAATTCTGAACTTGCGGCCTGCACCCTTGATAACTTGTTCTCATTTAAAATACATTAAAGTTAAAAAGTTGCACTTCAATATCAAACAAATGGTGACTTCTCACCTCTGCAGGTTAAAAGAGGATATAAATCAATGTCTTACCACTTGGCATTTCTTTATTATTCTGTCTGGGTAATTTAAACATTTTGGTATTGCTTTTTTTCCTGCTCTCTTTTAATCCCTGAACAGTGACATTGACACATGTAAAAGTAAACACACATGACCTTTAACCAACAAATTACCCCGATACAGATCATCCAGAGACAGCCTGTTCCTGTGAAAGGATGGGTAGATAACAGTAAAGGTCAAAGCTAATGTCTTTGCTACAGATTTCAAACTACTCTCCTGCTTGTCGTTATAATGAAATTCACCTAAGTTAACTCCCCACACTGTAGACTTCTAAGGAAGGAAAAAAATCCTATTGATCGAGAGAGTTGTGGGGATTCTCCCATAAGCATTTTCACAGCACATTTCACCGCATCAGCACTGCCTCAGGGCATCACAGTAAAAGCAGAAGACTGGTGTAGCTCTTGAGGAGCAGGTTGGAGGAACTTGATACAGGTGAAGTGAATATAATGACTTAGCTTTTGACATACCAGGGAGACTGGAGCACTTCAGGTCTCGGTAACAACATCCCAATGCCTTGATCCCTTGTTATAGACTATTGATCCGATGCCTGTGCTCATGGTTTTTGAGGGCACAGGGTTTAAAAGATGCCAAAACACACTGCTCGTTTTCTAATGTCTCAATTCTCACCATTAAGGCATCATAATGCTTCTGCTTATTTTATATTTATAACTTGAATTCATAAATTATAAAAGCATGATGTGTGCTAGGATTAATTATAGTGACTGCTGCATCTCCCGCTTCAGTCTCAGATGTTCTTCCTCTCCAAAGGGATGATTCTGACCTAAGGTCCTTCCTGCACACCTGTCCCTGAACAAGCCCTGTGTATACAAGCCTACCTCTAAACTATTTCTGGTTGTTTTGGCCTGCTTGAAGTTTTTGACTAGACTTGCCCAGGGCCGGCACTGACCAATATGCTTTTAGTGTTGATCTTATTGTTTATCATTCAGCTATAAGTATTTAAAGGTACTCCATAAATGTAGTAGAGTATAAGTACAATATTAACCTCTGAATTACAGTACAATTACAAAGTCGCAGTGGCGGCCGGCCCATAGGGGCGCTAGGGGCGCCGCCCCCCCTCTTCCCACATGTTTGATTGTCATTAAAAAAAATATATAATATAATATATATTTAAAAAAAAAATTATTTTTATTTTTTATTTTTAATGAACAAAGTAAATATTATATAGTTGGTATCAGTAAAATGTATAATCTACAATAAAATCTCGTTTAAAATTGTGTTACGATGTCTTAAGTTACTGATAAGTCACCTGTTTCCTGCCTGGCCGCAGCGTGTATCATTACCCTCTCTCGTCTGGGCGCTTAGAAAGGAGCCCTCAGCCAGTGCAGCAGCAGCCAACATATTGCTGACTGTTGCTATCTGTAAACTATGCCGCCGGAACATAATTTCAGCCAATCAGCGTCGTCAGATCTGATGGTCATAGGGCGCCAATTTCAGCGCCCTGTGTGTCTGTGAGTTGTTTGGACTCGTATCCAAGGTGACGCTACAGTAGTTGATGAGGATGGCTGCGTCTGCAGGTGGAGACTCCGGGTGCTAGTGGATCGCCGGAGCTGTAGATTAACATTGACATGCTTATTGTAGTTGTAAGTGCAATGCCTGTAGCACCATGGAGTATATGTGTGGGCTGGACCTGCATTTTACAGGAAAGGAGTGAGCAGAGGGTCGAGTTGTCGATTCTTGTTCAGTTTTCTGTGACTATCTTCCTCACCCTCTCAGACTTTGAGTTGCGCGCGCTGCTAAAGAGACGCGCTACCATGGAAACCAAACAATGGTGTAGCTCAGGGGTAGCCAACACGGTGCCCGCGGGCACTTGGTCGCCCGCAGGGGCAACGTGAGTCGCCCGCGGGGCATGTTCTAAAAATAGCTCTCCAAGCAAATCCAAAATGTATAAAATACACAAAACTCACAAAGGAAATGTAATTAAAATAATCTACCCTATGCATAAACGAAACCTAAATCATAGCGAACTCTATCTACTTACTACAACTCTATATCTATCTAACACCCCTCCTCCCCCCACCCCCACAATGAATATCGACCAATCACGTTCTTGCTTAATTTGCGGGACCAGCGCATGGATGTATAATAAGAACCAGCGTTGCAGTTGGGAAGAAAAGCAATGTGGCACCTCCCCGCTGATTTTCCTTCTGGCAGAATCTACACAACACATCAGCCCCATTGAACAGCCTATCATGCCAGCCTATACAACACATGAGGGGCAGAGTTTTACTCTGTGTGTTGCAACTTGCATATATATTTATTGCACTTGACGCACACACGCATGGCGTAATTTCCACCGGGGACAGGGGGGAAATGTCCACCGCTCTTTTCGAAATCCCGTTTGTGTCGCCCCACTTTACAAATATGTTTATTATTATTTTTTAACGCAAGCCGTCATCGCCACGGAGGAGCACACAGCCTCTGTGAGCGAGCGAGACAGAGAGAGAGAGAGAGCGAGAGAGCTAGGGAGGGAGGGATGGAGGGAGAGAGAGAGAGAGGGGGAGAGAGCGAGAGAGCGAGAGAGCTGGGGGGGAGGGAGAGAGAGAGAGCTAGGGAGAGCACACCTTTATCTATTTAATATAGATAAAGTAAGAAATTATTCCAATGTGTACTATAGGACAGTAAAAAAAACAGTTTGAAAGGGGAGTGATTAGTAAAATAAGCATACATAAAAAGAAAGAATGCTAACTAGATAACATAAGATAAGAATAAACCAATTTAAATGATTTGTTATTGGTTGTGATCATATTCTAAAGATGTTTGGATTATTGAAAAGTATACAGCTCCCTTTCATCTGAGTGTTGAGAGCTGTATCCATCAATTCATGTTGTGCTCAAAGTGCTCCAGATTGATGCATTTCACTTCAACATTTAAAAAAACATCTTCCCGGGGGTGCATGCCCCCGACCCCCCTAGAGGAGGTGAGGACCCCCTAGAGGAGGTGAGGACCCCCACACACACACACACACACACACACACACACACACACACACACACACACACACACATGGTTTGTGCCAGTCAAAGTGCTGCTTCAAGAGTAAGATGTTATATGCCTGAACTCACACACACACGCACACACACACACACACACACACACACACACACACACACACACACACACACACACACACACACACACACACAATGTTCGTATTTAGTCTCCTGATTTTAAATGGGAATTAAATCATTTGAGTGTTCCCAAAGCACCAGTGTTCTGCAGTTTGTGTGGGCCTACTGTACAGTTTATACTGTAGAAACTATGTCCAGGACAAGGTGTTTGGAAGTTTTTGAAGATTCATAGCTAACCACACTGAAGATTATGGATTATCTCATATTTTTAAGCCTCAATTTGTCCTTCCCCCCCCCTCTAACATCACCAGAAGTCATAATTTAAGGGGTCATTTCTCAAAATGTTCTCTGAATTGTTCTTAGGTACAGTACTTCAGTAAATATACACTGTAAAATATTACCATGATTTCACAATATTTAGCTGTAATATTTTACAATAAATTACTGTTTTACCACTTTATAGTCTTTACCTGTAATGTTCACAATATAATACTGTAATTTTGAATTTCACAGGGAAATCAATGCAGGCACAGTTAATTACTGTGAATGTACAGGATAAATGATTACCAGGATTTCACAACATGTTACTGTATTATTTCATAGTAAAATACTGTATTCAGACCATCCTCTGTGATAACACAACAAATTAAGTGTTTTTCTTGCTTTTATCGCTCTTGCTTGGCTTTACTGTAAATACTAATTTCTTTCTTTGGTGCAGGTTTTACTTAAATTGAAAGGGGCACAGCTGCATGTGCCTTAAAATAAACGATGCAACATATAAATCTATGTAAAATTGAAATTGTTGTCTTGGCTTATTGTTTTCAGGTGCTTCCTGGGCATTAATCCTGAGACGGGCTCGAAAGCCAAAAAGAGGCATGGCAATTTAAACCCCCATGTCAGCACATTCTTCAGAAAAATGGTTGACTTCGAGTGGATGTCTGTGTAGACATGTGTTACGTGCTCCCCTCCTTGTTTTATTTTCTGTCTCCCTACTGCGCAGGTGCACCTGGTCTGCCCCTGGCTCCGCCTCTGCCCAGGTGCACCTGGTCTGCCCCTGGCTCCGCCTCTGCCCAGGTGTTCCTAATTCCACTCAGCCGTGTATATATAAAGAGAAGCTGGAGGAGAAGGAGGTCTCGCCTATCCTAACGCCGGGAGACACTCTCCATACCTCTTTGCCATTTTGAGCTGTAGGCCATATCTTTGCAGATGTGTTTATGTTTAGCCTGGAGGACCTGGTAGTCCAGTTTTCGCGGCTTTATTTTGTTTCCCATAGGGTTTATAATTGATTTCTGGTTAGGGGAGGGAGCTCTGGGTCCTACGGTCCGTGGTGTGGCTGGCTCGGGTTCCCTCCTTCTGTTTGTTCCATTTGGCCAGTCCTCCAGACCTCTTTTTGTTTCCCGTTTTGCTTGTGTGAGCAAACGGCTGATTATCAATAAATGCTCGTTACCAAGTACCGGTTATTGCGTGTATTCTTTCATGTTGCGGGTCTCAGCACAAGCCACTACCGCGGAGTAGAGGTTGGGGCCGTAACAACATGTCCAAGACACTGTGAAATGTACTTTGCACTTCAATGGAGTAATAAAAAGTTAAAATGGGCATTTTCTTTTTCTTTGTTTTTCTTTGTTGATTGATAAAATCCCAGTTAACTAGTCAAATTTCGTATTATTTACATTTTTATATTTACAGTAAATTACTGGCTACTGTGTTGCATTACTTCTATAGTAAAAGTGTGAAAATACAGGTAATTACTGTAATTTATGTACAGCAAGGTACCATAATACCACAGCTCTGTACTGCTATATCACAGTAATTCCATGGGCATGGCAACTGTAAAGTCACAGTATTTAGCTGTACTTTTATTCTAATTTACTGTAAAATATCTAAAGTAAATTACTGTGAAATATTTACAGTGAATTACTGTGAAATATTTACAGTAAATTACTGTGAAATCCATGCAACTAGTAGCCAGTAATTTACTGTAATTTTACAGCCAAACATTTTACAGTGTACTTAACACCACTGCACATCAGTATATTTTCACACACCTTAACCAACATTTATGTAATAGAGTAGACAGAACAATTTGATGTTTCAAAATGAACACTTTTATATTTAAGAAAAACAATTAAGAAAACAGAAAAACAAGGTAAATAACATGAACAATAAAATGAAATCTGTAAGACCTGGATTTGAAGCTGCTGTTTTTAGCCGACGGGCCAGTCTAACAGTTCATTCAGCAGGGAAGGCTGGGGGCCATGGCTCCTGGAGGCGATATATTTGGCGCGATGAGCCTCTGCTTTCAGCCGGCGTTTCTCCCGCTTCTTCTCGTGGTTCTGCTGGTACTTTTCAACCCAGTGTCCAACTGACAGTCTCTCCTTCAGCATGGACTGCAGGGTCTCTCTGACCTCAGCTGTTTTTCCTTCAGATAAAAGATGATAAATGTTTACTTGCATGTTAATTAAAAATCAAACTCAAGGCCACAGTAAAGGAATATGACACACAGGCTTGTGGAGTATCGGATTACACGTAACGACATCAGGATTAAAAAAAATGTATAAACTGTATTCGATTACATTAACAAAATAAGTAATCAGAATACGTTTAAAAAATGTTTAGATTATAAGGATTAAAATGTTACAATACATTTTGAAATATTGGATATATTATAGGTAGATGTACTGAAATAATTTTTCTTCATGGTATATATTTAGGCTACTTGAATTCTTATTTGACAAACATTTATTTTTTAATGCAGTAAGTAGACACCTGATTTATTAAACAGAAATACATTCTATGTTTTTGATGAATGTATTAACTTAAACAGCTTTTGTAAACTATGACTGTTACCACATTTTATATGAAATGTCTTGGTTTATATGGTTAAATAAAGTAAACGTTTCAGCATTTCAGTGTAACGGATTACATTTTAATAAGTAACCCTCCCAACCCTGATGATACATACCATCGGACTTTGGGTTTGGTTTGGCAGCAAAGAGGAGATAGGTGGCGTCGTCTACGACAGACCTACTGTCCATTTATTTCTCTGTGACCCAGTTGTTGAAGAGGGTTTTATTTTTTCTCTCAGGTGAATTCAGGTCGGGGGCCACGCTGTCAGCCTCCTCTCGCCTCTTCTCTTGCCCTTTATTCAGAGCAGTGCAATTGTGAGTTGGGCTTTTGACCCCCTTCAGCGTCACCTGTTGCCACTGAAGCCTCTCTTGCTCCAACTGGTTCTGCTGTCTTTTCTCTGCGGCCTCCTGCCTCCTCCTGTCTTTCTCCATGGTTGCTTTCTTGAGACTTTCTGTCACTTTTTTAGTCTCTTCTCTGTCTCTCTCGCTATTTGCCAGGGTCTCAAGAGCAGCTGTTGGTCTGTGCTCCATCTCCACTGCTTTTAGCTCCACACACATTTGTCTTCTGACCTCTGCCTTTCTCTCCTCCGGGGTCAGTTTGGACAGGCTTTGTAAAAGCTCCATCTGAGCAGTGAGGTGTTGCCGGTTTTAACTTTTTCTCTCTGTAGGTTTGTGTGAAATGACCAGCAGAGAGTATTCTGTTGGTATGGAGATCTAGCAGAGTTCCATGGTCATAATTGTGAACATTCCAAAGTTCTGGAGCAGAATTCTTTCTCCAGAATTCCAAATATGCCATACAAGGTAACACTTTTTAACTACTGTATGTGTCTATATATTAATGTTAAGTCACTTTTTAATTTATTTTCTTTTCTTTCTGCAATAGTTTTTGAGTCTATTCGAAACAAATATATAATTATAGTCATTTTGACCCTTTTCCTGGTTAATACATGTAACGCTTTGCATGTGAAGGGTCCAAAAGTGTCACTCTCCCATGGTCTGTACCCTGCAGGTCCGTTCAGTTATTCATCATAATCATATACAGCCAAAGGCCCCTTAACCTATTCGGGTGGTCCATGCATCCACCCCCCTCTCAAATAAGATAATACATGTGAGTTCATGGCTACTGTAGACAACGTTCTTGTTGCTCTGTGTTGCGTTGTTAATGAGTGAAACACACCGGAGTTGAGGATCTGTGGGGTTTATTCTCCCAAAAATATAATTTACAATTTACAATTTAGGCATTTAGCAGACGCCTTATTCCAAAGCGACTTACAATGACCAATTACAGGGACATTCTTCCTGGAGTAACCGAGGGCTAAGTGCCTTACTCAAGGGCACACTAGTAGTGGTGTTCCAGGCAGGATTTTAACTTGCAACCTTCCGATCATCAGCCCACCTCACTATCCATTGGACCACAAAAAAAAAAAAAAGAATAATTTAAAAATTTTTTATGAGATCTATTTGAGGCGGACGATATTTAATTGTGGCGGCCCGCCACAAATAAATCAATGTATGGGAAACACTGATATATAATCCCAGTAAACTCAGCTTCAGACATATACAGTCCCCATTAAAGGACACTTTGGTGATCCCTTGACTCTACCCTAACTGGGGTTGTCATTTTTAGGGTTTAGTTAAATATATTGATGAATATCAAATGGATCAATTAAATGTAATATAAATAATCCACCTTAAGACATATTAACCTGAGAAGACACTATATGTTTTTGGAGATGCAGTTGACTCAATTAACTTCATGGTTATACAGCGGTTCTCTGCATATGTGCCAAGAAGGAGCTTCTGTTTCTTCCCAGGAAATATTTTGTTGTCAGTGTCTCAGACAGTGTAAGTTGAGTTCAGGATCGTGATGTAGAGATACTTTTAAGAGGACAACAGTTTTTCTTATAAACCGCAGGCTGGTGTCTGTTCAGTCTGTTCACGGAGACAGACTGTCTGTCATGAATTAATGAAACATTTTCTCCAGGTAATGCTTCATAGACATTTTGTGATTTACTTTCATCTTCTCAAAGCAGCACACTTTAATTGAATAGTTCCACATTTGTATGAAACAAACGTATTTGTCTTTAGTAGAGGTGATTGATACCACTCATGTCTGTATGATAAATATGAAGCTAATGTCAGAAGATAGTTAGCTTAGCTTAGAAAAAGATTGAAAACATGTTAAAAAAACTTGATGTTTTTTGTTTAATTATGTCATTTATTGGCCCCATTGACATATAAACACAAAAATAGATCACTGCTGGAGTGGTTAAACATTCTTTAGACATAAACATAACATGCAGCATGGATGCACCCTTAGCATTCGCCTATACTGCCTATGCCATGGCAAATTTAGGTAGGACGTTAAACAGGGTAGCACTTTCTTTGAAGACTTTATCTGAAGTGAGCATTCCTATTCACTTTCGATACATTTATAATGCTTTATTAACACAATCATATAATGCCTTCTCATTAACTATATTAATGGCTAAAATACATAAACTGACCTATACACACATCAACTACCAATTGCGTTAAGAATTTATGGTACTAAATAATAGAGTAGTATAATATGCTATAAGAGTCCATACAAATATTTAATATGTAATGAATAGATTATGGCTTCTAACATAGAAAATCACTTGGGATTATTTTAAATGCATATCTGCTCCCTTGTGAAACTATTTTTGCATCACACACACACACACACACACACACACACACACACACACACACACACACACACACACACACACACACACACACACACACACACACACACACACACACACACACACACACACACACACACACACACACACGCACACACACACACACACACACAGCTCTTCTCGCTGGTGAAAGATTCATTAGTGTGAGGATGCAGAGATCAGCAAGATTGGAGTAGAAGTTACTTCATATTTAAGAGTCTCGGGGAGAGACTCGATGGGTTATTGCAAAGCATCCTGAGCAGTAAAGGTGTGCCCAGGTGTAGAACTAGCACCAGTCCAAATTTCATATTTGACTCAAACCGGCTTCCCTCTAGTTCCCAAGCCAGGTTGCTGCCGACCATATGCTCAATGTCTGAGAATGTATGCTTTAAAAAATAGTCTCTAAGTATCTTTTTTTTTTTTTTGATTGAGTGATTTGTTTCATAGACTTGATAACATATTTCCAATTAACAGAGCATGTCTGCAACGTATGCCGAATCATTTTATATACCGTACAGAATATTGTTTCATTGTAGGAAAACCAAGTAGTGGTCGGTTTAAATTATATTTCCAGTTGTATCCACATAAGTAGTTATAGCAGTCTTAAAAGTTACAATGATGAATGTCCTAATTAAAACTGTCTGACAGTTTTAGCATTAGAAATGCAAGATAGTGATGTAGTTTAAGTAGAACAATAGCAGAAGTGTAAATTATTACATATGTAATCCAAATGAATACTGATGCAGTCACACTGAATCCCTGCAGAGAAGCTAAAATAAGCTGTATGCTACTCCACCATATAATACAATATGAGACTCACATTTAAAACATATCTCTGCACATCCTGAAGCATTAAACATTTCTAATAAAAACATTGCATTGTTGAGTTGAGGAGCTATGATGTGATAAATAGTGCTTAAAAATACATAAGACTCTGCATGTTTTAAAGATAAAACAAGTCATCAGTGTGCCAAAAATGGTTAATCCATGTCTGAAATAGAGTTGTAGCCTGCTGTTCAGGGATTAAAGATTTATCAAAGAGTTCTTTATTTTTGATCAACGGATTCAACAAGACAATACTCAAATGTAGGACACTTATCTCTTGACATTAGCCTAATTTACTCCTGGTACCTACAGGTTGGCACTGAGCATTGCTGGCAGAGCAGTAAAAGGAAATGCCTGCTGACAATAAAACAAGCCAAAGGTTAAATAAAACATTTTTGGCCTGGGAGCCAAGGACGCATAATCAACAAAGGAGACTAAACAAACATTTTCTGTTTGATGAGTAGAAAAACAGCCAGCCCATCGCAGCTACTTTATTTCCCAGTCTATCAATTAGAATGACATGATGAATGACGTCTGAGAGTGGGCTTGGGTCAAGCAGCACTATCACTGAGCAGCCAGTGGAGTACGCATCATATGATAATAAATATCCCATCTTCAGTCAAACCAGGTCAAAGGGGAAATCATATAAAGCAGCTAGAAACCCCAGGAGAAGAACATTACATTCTAGCAGCTTAGTTACAGCTAAAACAGCTGAGCTTTTATTAACTACTTGAGCTAACAACTAAACTCATGCAGGAATCATATTTATAAATAACATGCTAGTCAAAAGATGTATCATCTTCTCGGGCTCTCATGTAAGTTGCCCTTTCACTGACACATATCAATCTCTGGTTGTCAAAACCTCATGTCACACTGCACATTGAAATCTTTGGAGACATCAACGGAGACAGAACAACGGCTAATTCAGTGCAATTTAATCTCAATTTAAGCTGCAGTTACCACAGGGGAAAGTGAAGACACTAATTCCACATAGTGCTTACTGATGTTGTTTCTCAGGATGAGTAAAGCTTACGTATGCATATTGGAAAGACGGATTAATTTACATTTATTTATTTTCAATATGGCTGAAAAGCGTATTTCAACAAAATTAGATTTCAATCTGTCTTGAATGCATTTAAACACACACACGAGGACGTGACTAAAAGGGATTGAAATAAAAAAAGTCTGAAAATGTGGCCTGAAACAGTCAGTATTAAAACAGAGAACTGTTGACAGTACAGAGAAATCAACTGCCTACTCCGGCAGTAGAAACCTTTTTGAAGAAGCTAGTGAGACTAAAAAGTTTGAAGGCAACCGCTGGTATTTCAGTGAAATTGATGGAAAGTGTCTTAACGAGTCAGCTCGAAGGTAACTTATCAAGCAACAGTGAACTGATGCGCAGATGATTACACAGTTAATAATTTCTCAGCGTTAACGATCGGAACAGCAAGAACATCTGTCGGGGCAGTGATTACAAAGTGATCAACAAGAGTGAATAAAAACCTGGAAAGGTAAGTTAAAAAACAAATGAATCCAAGTCCAGATGATTGTTGATTGTTTCCTGGATGAGGAGAAAATATGCACAGCTGGGTGAAATCATTAAAAGATCCATTGTGGGGTAGACTCGATTTGCAGTTAAACAAGACAAAAAGAGACAATTCTAGGCATCAGAGATAGGAGAGCACACAGTGTGGTTATGATGTGAAATGGATGCTATTAAAAAGGGATTAAATAACAATACACAAGTGATCAAATAAATAAATGGCTGTTTCCCTTAAAGGGCCCATGTCATGGCCATTTCCACTGATCATAATTACATTGTTGAGGTATACTAAAATAGATTTATACTGTGCAATTTTCCAAACTCACATTGGTTTCGCATACAGCATCTCTGTCAAGCATGTGTATTCAGCAGTATTCACTTTCTCCACTAAACGACTCGTTGGAGCTCTTGCCCCCCCCTCCCTGTGAGCCTAGTGTGCTCCGATTGGTCAGCTCGGCCACTCGTTCTGATTAGTCAACCACCAGAGAGGCTGCGCCCATGTCAGTGCTTTTCCCGGCTGCTCTCAGCGTAACATCAGTCTTATCATGGCGTCGGTACAGCGGTATATTTTATATACATATATATTTTTAACTGTTGTTATAGAAGAGTGTGACGGCCTCAGGGCCTTTGTCTTACGGTGGGGTGGAGCTGAAGAGGGTAATCAGCGCGATCACGGACACCTCCGTAGCCGGTGCTATTAATCCCAGCGGCCCGGAGTCTCTCTCCAAAGCGGCTGCAGAAGGACGAACTGAGCGACCCTCTCCCCTCGACCACCTATCTTTGCATTTACCACAATAAATGTGCCGTGGTTTTGTAAACTCGTGTATGTCTCCTTGTCTTTCCGTTGTGGCCTACGAGCTACTCTCATAACAAAGAGTAAGTTATTTTTACCCGTTATAAACTACTACTGTTTGATGAGAAATCAAATCATGGTTTGCTATATATGAATTCAGGGAAGAAAGGATAGGCCTACTAAGTATTTCCATTAAACTTTATTTTTAGAAATGTACAAAATGAACATAAATATACATATATACACGGTATATCATCCATTCCTCCTCCTCGCATCTTGCCTGCGCACAGTCGGTGCGGTGCCTTTTAGCACCCTCAGTAGTAGTAGAATCCCTTCCCCGTCATGGATTGTCCGCCAGGATCTGGCTGGACGAAATCAAATGCAAATCACAAAATATTAGAGAAACTTAGTTGTTTTAGATTCGTTAGTAGTAGTTGTGTAATGAACAGCTTGCCTGCTAATATGCTAACCTAGCTTTGTTTACCTTGGTAGCTAACACGATATGAACGTTAGCTTGGAGGAAAGGCAACTATAATGCAGTGTAATAAAACTACTATGAACAAAAGCTAGTGGTTCATATTAGGCTAGCAATAACGTGTTTATAATTGCAATCGTATACGGGTATTCTGCTACGTTCGGTCATACAATGTAACTTGCATGAATACATTGTTTTGCGCTAGCATACAGCTAGCCTCGTTAGCTACATGCAGTATATGTACGGTCACAATGTACGGTAAATCACAGTACAGTATACTGTATGAGTATTCCGTGTGTGTGACTGCAGACATTCTCCTGCCATGACAAACATGTAAGGCCATCTGCTGACATTGTAGTTGATATATTTAAACGCTAGCAACGTAGCATCACAAAAATGTTTTTCTGACCAAAACTAGCTCTAGCTCCGTGTGTTAGATCGCTACGCCAGCTATAATGTAATTACGTTTCGCGACTGACCGGCAAATCACCCGGAGTATACTGTCAATAGGTATTTTGTGTGTGAATGCAGACATTCTCCTGCTATGAGATACATGTATGCAAGGCCATCTGCTGATATTAGAGTTGATATATGGAAACTCTAGCAACTTAGTTAGCACAGTTAGCACTGTGTCAATGGCTTAGCAGTCCAACACAGTTTACACATTTAAACAGTCTTGTTTGATAAATACACAAATAACAATGCAAACTTACAGGTTGTATACCCAGATCTTCCCCTGCTCCAAACGGTCCAAACAAGCTGTGCATATCCGGCCTCAAACTGGGCAATGTTTTGGAAGCTTTCGTCTGTGAAATGCCGGTTCTTCGAACCTCTGGAGGAGGAACACGACGCTGCTGGTGTGGCCATAGCTCTTCGGGATTGGTCCATTTCGTTCCGGGTACCGCATGACATCAGGCGGTACCCGGAACTAAATGGAAGACTCAAATGGGCAGTGACGTATCTCCAACGAGGCGTTTTGGGGAGGTATTTTCTGTGTTAGAGTTTTACTCGCTACAGGGTGTACTTTGAGGGTTTTGACTCTGCACACCGTTTACATGCATAAAAACCTTCATAACACACAAGGGGACGGGTAATAACCGGAAAAGCATGACATGGGAGCTTTAAGAGTGTTTAGACGGACCAGAAGCAAGCACTTGGAATTGGTTTTCATTTAAAAACAGTATTTTTTGTTTGTGTAAGCTTTACATTAAGCAGGACCAAAGGGACTTTCAGTTGTTTACATTTTCCTTGCTGGCTCTTCATAGACCAACTAGTAAAAATAAATGGGCAAAAGACCAATACAATGAAGTTCTTTCCAGACTCATTTTATTAACCAATTTAAATGAGCTGAAAAGGAAGTCTTTATGGTTACATCTGCTTATGTTGAGTGAAATCGGAGAGTCATCACTGAAGGGCTGGCTACTCACTCGCCTGTTGTGCTCACTACACCGTCTATTGTACCAGCCTGAGGACCAGTATCCCACAATATGCAGCCCCGAGGTAATTCTGTGCTCCCAACAAGAACAACAGCGTCAGCAAGTTTCAGCCAGAGCCCCAAAAAGATGTTTACACTGAAGTGTCAAAAGCCCTCGAGTAGCAGTATTAATTATGGTGGGGGCCAAGGAGGAAATAAGGTAAATGTATTATAGAGCAACAAAGTGTAATGTATGGGAGGACATCGGAATGGATGGGTCAACAAAGTGGACTATATCATGGTAAGAGGTGTTGTTATTTAAAGATGAATACACAATCGTTCCGTAAGTTTAACCATCTATGCATTGCTGTAACTATGACCCGTAACCTTAACGAAGTCAGTTTGTTCCAGATGTTGGTTCAAAAATAGGTTCAGTTCAGAAATCTGGAAACTTCTAAAAATAAATCAACATATTTTGTCCTGTAACTTGGAGTGGTTATGAGCCAAAGCATTGCAGGTGTCTTCACAAATACCAGAGTGATCTTCATGCTGTGTATATACTCCAAATACAGTGCATTTGCACCCAGGGGAGCAGAGAGTTCATTAACTGTATGGGTGTTTAGAAAAATGATCCGCCAAAGAGGTTAAATAACGCTTTTTAAAAACTGATATATTTAAAAGAAGATGCCACTCTATTCTGAAGTGTTTAAATGACTCCGTTTTGTTTATGTGAGGTTCCTTAACTGATTGAAGCTGACTTGCCATGGTTTGTTACTGTGAACAAATGAGTATTTTTGTATTAGTATTTTTGTGTATTAGTTCCTGCCCTTATTGAGAATAGGTAGACACTTTCAAAAAATACTTGGCAACCGAACTCTTGCTGAGATGTTGGAGAAAAGGGAAACATCTTGTCCAACAAAAAGCTTTCAGGGCAGTTCTTTGCTCTACTTTCAATAGGGAAATCATTTTCAGTTCTGATAACTCATGCTGTAGCAGTATCTAGACTAACCTCTTTTGGAGCCAAACAAACAGTCGCCACTGTAACCGGCATCGAACACACCGAAACAGCGACAGCAATAGCCAGTAGCAGCCTGACCAGGTGGATTTTCATTTTATCTTGCGGTCCCGCGGGTCTCTCGTGGTTTTGTGCTATAGCAAGAATCCAGCTGTTGTGGGAGAAACATATTATTATTCAGGGAACAAAAATAAATGCCGCTGGTGCCAGCTGCATGTTCATATTTAATACAACTATAGAGTGGAAGTTGCTGTTACACCAACTTTACACATTCCCAGGTCCCCAGGTGGCTTTAGATGCCTCAGGCTCTGAGTGTGGCAGTGTGTTTGAGGTAATCTGAGTAACTGTAACTTTGTTTGGGAATATGGGAATATGTCCTACATCAACGGGCACGATAAGGTTCTTAATATGACTCCTGTTTTATTACTCTCTTGAGGCTCTGTGTTGAGTAGTTGCCCTTCATTAAAATCAAGTTTATAGACTTTCATGCGAGCGCAGGAAGTTTGGAGGCAGCTTAAGGAGACCAAGTCATTTATTTGGAAAATTATGATTCTTTGAATTCTCTGGTGCAAGAACAGTGGATGCACTATTTGTATTTGTATTGCATCCCATACAATTCTGCTATAGTGTATATATATTATGTCAAATAACACCAATGATTCCCAAAAGGTTTCAAAGCTGTAAAGGTAATTGATTAAATTTGTCTTTTCAAAGTCACACCATCGTCATATATCTATTGCACTTAATTGAGTTTGAAACGCACATGTCTTCTTAGTTTATTTCCATTAGTGTGCAGTTTAGGTTGTGAACAGGATTTAAATACAACTGGTGCACACTTCTTGTCGTTGAACACGCTGGAGTGCTCACCAATTTTCTCCTTTCATGGCACACTAGTTTTCCTCTGCAGGATTGTGTGTGTTCTGCCCAAAGCAAGATTTTAGCTTTGCAATTGAAGAGGAAATGGAAACCGTGTGTAGAATTTAAAGCTCTCTTTTCTTCCTCCATACATTCGTCGCTGGAACTCCTCTTATTTACTGAAACTTATAATACGTTTCTGATCTGGTGTTTCACTGCACTTTATTCATCTACTGACATGTTAACCCCATACTGATTGAGTGATCGTGATGTTATGTTACATGATAGTTTTCCTTGTATCGTGGCTTTATATTTGTCCTTGTTTGATGTTGCAAATGGAGCCGCTGTGATGCAAGTTACATTTCCGATTTGATCTGACAATAAATTATTATTGTATCGTCTCGTATAATGTCTTCCTAATATTGGATTTCATGTCACCATTATGTAATGCAAAAAATAAAATATATATATTACAAATGATAGAATGTAACGTTTTTGTATTTCACATATTATTTTGAGAAGAACCTTGGAGTCCTTCACACTTGGCTTACAGTATATAAAGCTCTGGTTGTCTCTAGGTTAAGATAAAATAAAGACACTAATGATGTTCCAGGTTCCCATTGTGACAAATCATTGTTCTGCCTCCTTCCTGGTAGCATTATGTTAGAAAATATCTTGGTACATAGCCGCGTTGTAATAAACCTACGTTATCAAGTTAGGACAGTTGAGGCTCATCAAGTTATTTTTTATTTATCGAAGTAAAGATTGATCTGAAGTACACATTTTCTACATCAGTTTCTTATTCCCCTTGGAGCACACAGTGTGATCATAACCATTTCTTTTGCACTACACATTTTCTCTGTCCTCAGGTGATTTAACAGCCAGCCCTAAGAATATCATCCTCTTCCCAACAAAGTCAGGAAAGAAGTTTCTCATTGCTTTCAAATCCCTTCCCTTAAATAACCTCATATAACGCTGCAAGGTCCCATCTCAATCTACTGCTCGTTCCTGTCTAGCGTCCCTGGAAAGTTTGCAGCAGTGGCCCAAAAATACCAACCTCATAAAATTGGATTATCTCCGTTATACCTGTGAACTTGTCACTTTCAGTGTCTGTGAGACCAGCCTGGTGAAATCATCTGTCACTCCAGCCCTGTCTCCTGGAATTAAGCATATATACTACCAATTGGTTTGCCAAATCAGTTTAACAGGAAAGGTCATTGCTGTCATGTTTATGTTCATATACAGTATTCTTTTCCAGTGCAGGAATTCTTGCATTTTTATGCCGCATTTTTATGCCTTGCATTTTTACATCCACAACAAAAGCACATTGTGTTAAATATAATCAACATTGAGACTCTTTCTTCAAGTCACAAGTGTCTTATCCCATGGCTCAAAACTTATCATTGACCAAGTGCTGTGAGTGACAAACCAAAGACAGTTTGGACAGTCCTAAAAGTGAAATTGATACTTTTGGGCAATTTTTTATTTATTATGGATCGGTTTCACAGTTCACAAATTAAAGTAGACCCAATTGTAAACAAAAAAGAATTATTTTCAGGGGCATATACAGAGAAATATTCTCACAGAAAATGTTGTGCTGGTGATACATATGTCAGTTAAAGATGTAAAGACAGCTTTCTCGTAGAATCAACATATTATCATCTAACTAAAACCCTAATCGAGCAACATGTACAGTAGGGGAATCACAAATCCCTTATCCTCCTAATAATCAGTTTATCTTTAATTACTTAAAAAACTTCACTATGTTTGTGGACTTTGATTTGATTTCTCAATTTAAACATTGGAGTTCTGCAGAAGCCCATTTTAGTCCTGTCCCACTCCCACATATGTTAACTTGTCCTGTTGAAGTTTATTTCCTCCAATTTGGTCGGGTTATATTCTCACTGCCATTGCATTTCACTGGGTTTGCTTGGATGCGATCAGTTGAGTTGGTCTGTGACTAAGTACTATGACCGTGTCACAACTGCCATACAAACTTCACCAGGGGTCACTCCAAATAGTTCAATTACAATGGTCTGACCAACATGTTGGCTTGTGAAAGTTCCCTAAGAGTAGAATCTAGTGGTTACTCCCTCAGTCAGAAGTTTTGCAGATCTGATATATTTTCAAAAGGCATAGTTGTTCAATTATGGGCAACAATTCTAGAAACTGAAAGATTATGATAATGAAGAATGACCAACAAATAATACCACTACTGATGGAGTAATCTCTGGATGGCATCTTGATGACCTGGTGAAGGTGCCAGTACAACAGAAAGATTGCAGCTTTTAGTATTAGCGGTATTGCTCTAATGTATTGGGTAAAACAAGCTTATTAGAGAGAAAACAACTCCAATGGCCAACTGACTCAAAGCATTGCAGCACAACAACCCAGGGTGCCTGAAGGACAGCAGATGTAATTTCCCAGCATTCTAAATAATGCTTGTTCATCTAGAGCTGTTCCACTGAGCCAGCTATGTTTTGTGCCATATCACTAAGAAATGTAAAACCCATAGGCATTCTGTAAACGGCTCTCAAATGCTACTATAAAATCTCTGCCTCTGCATTTATCCAACACATCACAGTACCAAGGTGTTCAACTCTTTGCGCCTTTGAACAGATGGCATCAATAAGGTTTTCATCTACAAGGGGAACGAAGATGCACCCCTAAAGGTTAAATAGTGATGGACAAAAGTCCAGTGGATCGTTTGCTTTACATTACCTGGATGAATGAGATTACACTTTAAGACTCTGGAGCATTAACTGAAACTTGGCCTAACTGTAACTAATGCATCTCATTAAAAAGTGGCTCAGTTTTCCCCCAAGTGGTTACAACTGTACGTGCCAAGTAAGGTCCAGGCTTGGCATTGCTTTATGTGTCAAATTTAAGCAATATGCCTAAAATGAGCTTCCCAACATTTTAAATATTGTCAAGGTCTGTTCAACGGGAAAGCAGGCCAAATCCAGTTAACTCCTATCCTTATTTGCCCTGGCTCTCCAGTAAAGCTGATGGTGCATTATTTTCTACTCCTTGTTTTCTTACTTCTGTTGGTTACACAGCATTTTGACTTTACTTTGTCCCTGTCAACAGTCATTATTGCCATCTTTATACATTTTAATCTCTTAATGTGACACTCCTTCTTCTGGCAATTCTTTCATAGGAAGTCAGTCAACAGCATACAGTAACTGCATTTTTTAACATCGAAGCAATTGTTCTGCCCCACAGTGTAAAGCATGTTGTTTATTCAAGTCAAATCCTGTGTTTAATTGATTCAGTGAAATTACTCTAATGACTGCTGTGAATATTGCTCCTGACAGCTGTTGCAAGACCATGCAACAACAATAACAATAGTAATAGCTGATGGGAGGGAAAAGACCCAACTGAGGATGCAATGGGCCTGTAACCCATGAGAGCTGTACTCAAGGCCAGTTCAACATGCTACTACTGTACACTCTCTGAAAAACCATGTGAATTTACAAAATAAAACAATTCTGAGCTTGAGGATGAGTCAAAGCATCAAGTCTAATGTTATAAGCAGTGTTTCCCCTAGGTTTACTGCTTTGGGTGGGTGCTGTCAGAGTGTGGGGGGGGGGGGGGGGAGCTGTGGATTATTGTTATTGATTAATGCATCAGTGATTCTTAGGGTCAAAACACTAAACTCTAAACTTAAAATGAAACGTTTAGTTTATTTAATAAAAGAGCCCATGTTCAATGTGACAGTAGATATGGATTGGTTGTAATTTGGTGCTATATATATATATAAAAAAAAACACCTTTTTAAACACCTTGAATTTCAGGGGGGGCGCGGGGCTCCGTTGGCGGGGCGCAGCGCCTATTTAATAATATGTATCAACCTTTAAGATGTAGTTACAAAGGGGCCTTCTACTTTATACAATCCAGTACTTTATCATCTATTCACATGGATGATCAACAATATTTTCTTTGTGTCCTCACTGTCAAGTTTCACTTTGACTTTACAAATGTAGGTGTTTAGAACCATGATATTTTCCTGAACCTAATAAAGTAGTTGTGTCTGTGTATCATTACGGATAATGTCTATCAAATATGCTAATAACATTTAAAACAGCTGCTTACATGATTTTAAATGTCATGAATATGAGTTTGACCACATCAATGGAAGAGTTATAAAGAAATTGGAAAAGACATGAAAAACGAAGTCTAGCTGCTTCCCAAAGTAAAAACAGAGACCTTGCATTGATCAATTCATCAGTTCAAATCATGGAAGACCAAACCGTAGACACAGCTGCCCAAATAGCGGATGTGAAGGGTCAAGAGTGCAAGCAGCCAAAAAGGGAAAAGTCCAGCGGGCAGAATCATCCGGAGTGAAATGGCCTTGGGCTACTACTGACAAAAGGGAAACCTGCACGAACACAGTACTAGACACTCTTAAGGGAAAAGCTGAGAGCACAACAGATAAGATGTGGCATGTCGCAGAATGTCATACAGTTTATGACTCTGGAGAAGAAAGTTGTGGAGATCACAAAAATAGCAGCATCAGAGCCAAAGTGGTGTAAGCGACAGCAAACAGTTGTTGTGTGGAAGTGAGACAGCTGAAAGAATGCCACAGAGAAATAGGCACTAGAAAGGAATATTAAACAGATCAAAATGGAAGAGTCAATAAACTAAAAAAGTCAAGTAAAAATCATTTGATAGAACTGACTAGAGTCTCTGGGGGATATGAAGAACAAAAGGAAGGAAAAAGAAAAAGGGAGTTATGACAGTAATTTACAAGTCCCACTTTAATATGTAGAGCTACGCTCAAAAGTTCAAGGCTTATGATATTTTCTTCTTTTTATTAATAAATTATAACAATTCCTTTGAAGGAAAGAAAAACAAAAATGAATGTGTCCTTCCAAAAAGGATCATCTGTAAAGCAAAGGTTTGATTTTTCTTATGCTTCAGTGCTGAATCACTTTAATTATTTTTGGAAAACTTTATTAGAAATCAGATAATAATCAGACTCTGTATCTGATACAGTTCAGTCAATGCACTTTCACATGGGAGCGATGTGTACGAGTAATGTTTTAGATTTATCGATCATAAAGTCAAAATATCTGTGTTAATTGAAGCATCAATCTGCAGTCGGCGGAGAGACAAGTGTGCAGGGAATATTAATTAAGTGGAACGCTGAATAGAGATACTACAAAAATAATTGATAAGTTCCCTGTCATACAGTGCTAACAAATCACTTCACATCAGTACTTCACATATAAAATAGAAAGCTCAAATCTAATAAAAAGACGTGATTGATTAAAAATCACTTGGTCAGATGACATGGAAGCTATTGACAAAAATCTACATTTTCCAATTAAGAAAGCATAATTTTCTAAACAAGTTACTATGAAAAATATTCATAGAAAAATAGAAGATGGAACAATATCCAATAAAAAGGGGTGTACTACCATTCAAGCGTGATGATACAATGAAGCATTGATTTGGAGTCACTGGGTTAAATGACATGGAAGCTATTGACACAAATGAAGGAGCTCTCTGTTTCGCTGGCCACTGCAGCATCTCCATCGATCAGAGCGCAAAATGACATTTTCACATGCTTTTCATAACATAGAAAAAAATATAATAGCAAAGCAAAGACATTGTTAAAGACACTAGTACATTTGTAGAAACGTGTATGAGGAATTGACACTACATTTGTACTGATGTTGTCTTCTCTCTAGAATACAGTGCTACCGTTGGTTAAGTATGCTTTAGGAATGACTGGAATTAAATTTGACTGGAATCCTTTAAAAGAAAAGGATAGATTATGTTAGCCGTAGCAGAGAGCCATCTGCAGGGATTTACCAGATGTTAATAGCATGTATTCAAGTTCCGATTACCCTGAACATGCCCAATCACGGAATCTAAGCAGGGTCGGACCTGGTCAGAACTGGGGAAACTGCCTCAGAATAACCGGTCCTCGAGAAAAAAAAGGGACTTAAGCATGACTAGAATCCTTTAAAAGTTAAGGATGATTGTATCTTAGTCATAGCCAATAACCCTTAACACCCCTGATCTCTGAAGCTAAGCAGGGTTTCACCAGGTCAGAACTTGGATTGGAGACAGCCTGGAAATACATTTCGACTTGGGGACACTTTACGTGTTACCTGTCCTCCGTCTCCCTTATTTGATGTAGTGGGAGGAATGTATTGTTTCCAACAGGCAACATACACAAAAATTAGTTACCTTTTTTCGTACATATTGTATGACAGGGAAGATAATTAATGTTTTTGCAGTATGTGTTTTCGGTGCACTTTGTAGACGGTCCCTGCGTCTATCCTCCAGCTGCAGATAGAGACCAATGTTAGTATTTCAGCTTTGGAACATGGCAGGCATTGGCTTGTTTTTAAAGCTCCCATGTCATGCTTTTCCGGTTATTACCCGTCCCCTTGTGTGTTATGAAGGTTTTTATGCATGTAAACGGTGTGCAGAGTCAAAACCCTCATCAAACACCCTGTAGCGAGTAAAACTCTAACACAGAAAATACCTCCCCAAAACGCCTCGTTGGAGATACGTCACTGCCCATTTGATTCTTCCGGGTACCGCCTGATGTCATGCGGTACCCGGAACGAAATGGACCAATCCCGAAGAGCTATGGCCACACCCAGCGGCGCTGGCCGCACCCTCTGCCAGCCTAACATTTACTGTTGGAAGCTCTGGTTCAGTTCACAATCGATCCAGTCATGCCACTGCCAAGGACCTGTTTCCTGAAATGTGAGGAGAAATCTGAGCTGTTTGTCCTACCGACGGAAGAACCACGACGAAGTCAGTGGTTGACATTTCTTTTTAACACTGTTCCTTCAGAGGTTCGAAGAACCGGCATTTCACAGACGAAAGCTTCCAAAACATTGCCCAGTTTGAGGCCGGATATGCACAGCTTGTTTGGACCGTTTGGAGCAGGGGAAGATTTGGGTACACAACCTGTAAGTTTGCATTGTTATTTGTGTATTTATCAAACAAGACTGTTTAAATGTGTAAACTGTGTTGGACTGCTAAGCCATTGACACAGTGCTAACTGTGCTAACTAAGTTGCTAGCGTTTCCATATATCAACTCTAATATCAGCAGATGGCCTTGCATACATGTATCTCATAGCAGGAGAATGTCTGCATTCACACACAAAATACCTATTGACAGTATACTCCGGGTGATTTGCCGTGCGGTCAGTCGCGAAACGTAATTACATTATAGCTGGCGTAGCGTGTATGCTACCGATCTAACCCACGGAGCTAGACCTAGGTTTGGTAGGAAAAACATTTTTGTTATGCTACGTTGCTAGCGTTTAAATATATCAACTACAATGTCAGCAGATGGCCTTACATGTTTGTCATCGCAGGAGAATGTCTGCAGTCACACACACGGAATACTCATACAGTATACTCCGGGTGATTTACCGTACATTGTGACAGTACATACTGCATGTATAGCTAACGAGGCTAGCTGTATGCTAGCGCAAAACAATGTATTCATGCAAGTTACAATGTATGACCGAACATAGCAGAATATCCGTATAATATTGCAATTATAAACACGTTATTGCTAGCCTAATATGAACCACTAGCTTTTGTTCATAGTAGTTTTATTACACTACATTATAGTTGCTTCCTCCAAGCTAACGTTCATATCGTGTTAGCTACCAAGGTAAACAAAGCTAGGTTAGCATATTAGCAGGCAAGCTGTTCATTATATAGATCCACACTCCTACCACAACTACTACTAACGAATCTAAAACAACTACGTTTCTCTAATATTTTGTGATTTGCATTTTATTTCGTCCAGGTAGATCCTGCCGGACAATACATGACTGGACGACCACACTGAGGCATCGTCTCAAAAAGCCCCGGCTGCTATAAGCAAGATACCGACAACGGGGAGTAATTGACGATATACCGTGTATATATGTATATTTACGTTCATTTTGTACATTTCTAAAAATAAAGTTGAATGGAAATACTTAGTAGGCCTATCCTTTCTTCCCTGAATTATTTGCTCCTATAACTTATCATTCATATATAGCAAACCATGATTTGATTTCTCATCAAACAGTAGTAGTTTATAACGGGTAAAAATAACTTACTCTTTGTTATGACCGGCTCGTAGGCCACAACGGAAAGACAAGGAGACATACACGAGTTTACAAAACCACGGCACATTTATTGTGGTAAATGCAGAGATACGTGGTCAGGGAAGAGGATCGCTGTGCTGCATGGAGGGAGAGAGGGGCTGCAGTTTGACTCCGGGCAGCTGGCTAGCACCTCGGCTCCGGCCAGGTGTCCGTGATCGCGCTGATTAGCCTCTTCAGCTCCACCCCATCGTAAGACAAAGGCCCTGGGGCCGTCACACTCTTCTATAACAACAGTTAAAAATATATATATGTATATAAAATATACGGCTGTACCGACGCCATGATAAGACTGATGTTCGGCTGAGAGCAGCCGTTTAGACATGAGCGCAGCCTCTCTGGTGGTTGACTAATCAGAACAGAGTGGCCGAGCTGACCAATCGGAGCACACTAGGCTCACAGGGAGGGGGGGGCAAGAGCTCCAACGAGTCGTTTAGTGGAGAGAGTGAATACTGCTGAATACACATGCTTGACAGAGATGCTGTATGCGAAACCAATGTGAGTTTGGAAAATTGCACAGTATAAATCTATTTTAGTATACCTCAACAATGTAATTATGATCAGTGGAAATGGCCATGACATGGGCCCTTTAAAGAAATTAGGTTGTACCTTCTTTTTACCTTACAAATTGATTTACAGAACCTTTGTTTTGTTGTTGACGCTACAATTACCACAGATGTCTTTACTAGACAGCAAATAATAAATGTAATAAAATCTCACTGTTGAGCTCTGTCTGTTATCGGTCTTCCCCTCCGATGTAAAACTGCAACTGAACTGAATGATATCAGCTGCAGTGTCCATCAATAACTTAAGGAATAAGGCAGGAAAATAAAATAAATGTTATAAGTCATAAGCAAATACAAAAAAAGCAATTCAGTCGCTTTTCCGTTTACTTGTTTGAGAAAAAAAAACAATTGAAACAAATAAGGTACACAGAATGCAATGGACTTCCCACTGTTTCATATAGGGGGTCATCCCTGCTAGGGCCGAATGATTAATCGATTTTAAATCGAAATCCCGATTTGAAATGATGCGATTATCAAATCGCAAAGCCTGCGAAAAAAAAACTTTTCTTTTTATTTTATTTGTTTTCTTCTTGTGTGTCAGTCATCCACACCAATCAGAAGTGCTGTGCTCCACATGTACCAGCCATTGTTAACCAATCAGAAGTGGCCCATGATAGAAGGTGATAGACAGATTGATCCAATCACCTGCCAAGTATTTTTGAAAATGCCTGCCCTTTCCAAATGGCTTCCAATGGAGCTTTCCTAGATGGTTTGGTGAAACAAATCTGAGTCAGGTTAGTAATGCTCCATCACACATTTTACATCTATTACAGGGTGAATCTTAAACTGAAGCTTGACTTTAAAGCAACCCAACGGAAGTTTCATGTAAGTTTAGTTCTTTCACTCGTAGCTCGGGGTGCTAGAGACGGGAGCACGTTGATACGACCTTCCTAGCCGGAGATATGGCCGCATTTTACAATAAACTTCCGTTGGGTCGCTTAAAAACAAATATCGCAAATCGAATCGCAATCGCAATATCTGTCAGAAAAATCGCAATTAGATTATTTCCCCAAATCGTGCAGCCCTAATCCCTGCTATATCAAAACATTGTATGCTGGTAAATGCTCAGCTTTTGTATCATTATCTCATAGTAACACTGTGTATAAATATTTAAACATTACCCCATGGGTAAATGAAATACTGCAAAATCCTTCAAGAATACAGTCAACACATGCCGGGAAACATGGTTTTGGCCACCAGCATGTCCCCTCTTGAGATTTTGCTCACTCTGCTACAGCTTGCCTGCCGAGCCCCCACCACTCTATCTCCGCTCCTCCAATACCCTTTGTCTGATTCCCTCTCAGACCCCGTTTACATGGAGACGGTTCGGGTTGTATCTGCTACTTTTCTCTTTCGTATAGCCCGTTCGTTCACACGAGGCCGTAACGGAACCGCAGAAACGGACCCCTCAAACGATAACGGGTCCCAAGGTGGGTAGATCTGCGGACGGAACGCTCTGGAGGGCCTAACGGTTCCGTGTGTACGTCCTATACGATCATTTTCCTGATAACAATGAAGCCATAGCCCCGCCTCTCCCCACCTCTGCTGCGCACTGCTGTAGCATGGTCAGTAGCTACTGTCAGTAGTAGCTACTGTCAGTAGCTATTGACCAGATGTTAGTGCAAAATATACAGCTCCTCTACCACAACCATCAGCAACAAGTGGACATGGAGAACTACATGAACTACATGTTGCTAAATCCACCGCGGAGCGTAAACAGAAGGGCAACCAGGCAACCATGGCAACCATGCTCGGGGGTCTTCTTCGCTGCTTTTTTTGTATTTTGTGGCGGAAGTACAGCAGCACTTACAGGCCCGGCATATGTACTACAGTGTCTCCAGCGGGTCGAGTGGTCTCGTGTGAATGGACACGTTTCCTGAGCCGATACCGTGTGAACGGAAGACTTTTGTGATATCGAATTCGGTACGTTCTCCATTTCGTTCCCGTGTAAACGGAGCCTCAGTCTCCTGCCACTGCTGTTCTGCCATGAAGCAGTTTCTTTGCACCTATTTCTAAATAAAAAAATGAAATATTTAACTATTTCTTATGATTCTTTGTTTAACTCGATCACCGATGTTCGTCAATGGACTCTTGAGACGTGTTCTACAACTATGGTACAGTTGGCAAGGAGAGTGTGATGACACCATCATCAGTTGTTATATTCAGAATTGTGTGTAGTTGTGTTGAATTTCCTTTATTATTTAAAATGATGTGCTCTTGTTTGAATTTCTATAATTTTTGATTGTCATTTGCATTAGTGAAACCAAATGTTAAATACAGAAAATGGGATTTTATAAAAGCTTTTTTGTTAACATTAAGGCACTTATTGTAGGCACATACCGGTAATCAAATAGCTTTTCAGCCAATCAGGAAAAAGAGCAACTTGGTCTTAATAGCGTAAACAACTAAACTAAGTAACAAGAGGAAATGCCACAGACTAGTTTGATACATAGTGTTCTGCCGACATATGCCAATTCTTGAATAACTTAAGAGACAATAAAACACAGCACAACGGAATATTACTGTGTGTATGTATGTGTTGGTGTGTGGGTGGACTCTAGTAGCTGTTAAGTTTATGTATTTTCAGTTTTGCTTATGAGCACTTTGGTTGTTGTTGTCTGCCACATGTGTCATCAGCTATTTTTTTTAAGCTAGTTTTCCTGCATGAGAAATGCATGTCAGAGTCACGTTGACCATCACTTCTCAAGAAAAGTTTCCAGCCCTCAGGTAGATTAAGTTGAATTGCTCAAAAAAGGGAAAAAAATGATAGCACAGAATGTGACTGGGTCTTTGATGTCATATGAGTGAGCAAGTGATAACTGTGCTGTTAGACCACTATAGTGAATCACCTGCCTGTGCCGCTCCTCCCATTGTGGCACACTTACACTCAAGGTGATTTACTAATTCCAAACAGGTGCAGCTAAGATAAAAGTCCTCAGTGTGCCTGATAAATATCCCATTTCACTGGCATAAATCTCCTTCATGCACTATTACAATAATGGAGCCCACTGGCTCCCGCATGGACAGCACAATAACTGCACTGTATGAGGTTGCCAACACATGAGAGGTGACAATGTTTTTCCCATGAGGAAAGATGTGACACTGAGCCCACATCTGTGCTGCCCTTGGCCTCTTCGGAACAGAGGGCTTGTTGGCAGCTCACCTTTCAAAGCGTGACCGTTAACTTGTAATGAAATAAGAAGGAGCAGGGATAAACATCATAGTTCCATAGCAGAAAGGGAGAAATATCGTTTCACTAACTTGTTGAAAAAATGTGATACTTGGAGCAAATTATTCACGTACATGGGGCTAAAAGATCCATAGAATCTTTTAAAATGCTTGAATTCACTTCATTTCTAAAACAGTTGCAAGGTTTGGTCATTCAGTGGACTCTGACCTATGTATGAATTTGTATTTGCGTTAGCGATCATTTAGCAGTGGGCTGCTTTGGATTTGAGGTGCCTTAAATTCTTGGTCACTCAATAAAATATGTTTTTGGAAATATTGTTCTTTGAACACTGAAGGTTAAATGTTAAAAAAAGATTAACTCGGTGTGAAGATACATTTTTCAAATGAAATTGGGGCAACTTGGCTTTTCAAGTAAAGCACATGTTTTATACAGTGACACTGATAATAATATCACCAGATTTGTGTGACCAACATAGTGTTGTAAATGCACAAAATGCAGTCCAAAAACGTTTGGGGGTGTTTAATAAATCTCTTTTTTGGGATTAATTCCAACAAAAAATAGGTTGGGTTGAGTTTGTGCAGGTGGAAGATAGTATGTAAAACAAGTGGGTACACATTATGGTAAGAGATATCAGAATCCTACAAATCATTATTATTATAACTGATAACAGATAGTAGTTAAGATACTTGCGCTTGAAATGAAGAGCCTATAACATAATTTGATTAAATTATCAACATCAAACTGAGGAACTTTTTCTGCAGAATAAACATCCCTTCAGAAGATAGAGACACAGCACCAAGCAGTGTTAATATATCTTCCAACCTGACATCATCTGATGCTCAGCCTACAACCCCTGAAACACCATCTCTACTCAACCTCAGATAGCGACTCTTAGCACTTAGCTGACAGAATAAAGACAAGATGGTGACAAAGGTCAAACATCAAGGTTGAATAATGTAGTGGGAGCATGGCAGAGTGAGTAAATGAGACAGGTTTGTGGCTTACTAAGAGTAAAAGGGCAGCAGGGCAATAGCAGTGAATCGCTTCATTTGCCGTTTGGCCATGAATGACAAATACATTTTATTCCCATTCCTTACACTTGGTTACTGTTATGATACAACTGTCAGTGTGCAGTGACTGGTGCGCTGTCAGATCAGAACGGAAAACCTATTATTATGGCTGCTCCTATGTATTTGATAGGGGATGTCAGATTGCTATTTCCTTTCTAGATGGACTGCTTACTATCTGGGACTTTTTCTGGGTGTATATTACAGAAAATCCTACATCATGAGCTAAAAGTTGTACCTTGAAAGCATCAGGTCAATGGTCCCAACTGTGTTCATGAAAAAAATATCCTTCATTTTCCATCAGAGTTCACTCTAATGGACACTTTCATATTTCTATTATATTGAAGTATTGTTTTGGAGGTTGATATCATTTTAAAATTAAAGCATCAATCCTCATTTACAGACCAGCTTAGGCTATATATGCAAGTGGAGATCTGGAAGTTGATATTATTTTGCAATTAAAGCATCAATCCTCATTTACTAACTATGTTAGGCTTTAAACATCTCCCTGATTCAACTTAAGGCAATGCTTACTCTGTATCTCAGCTCTTGTATAATAGTAGGACTGCTTGACTCGTAAAAGACTCAATCATTTAATCAGAATTGTTGTAGAAATTCAGTCATAACGAAGTTCAGGTCAAGTGTTCCAGTAAGCAATACAGATGCAGATGTACAGCATCTGATCTTTACCCATCCCTCACAACCACGCAAAAATAAGGAACTAATTTCAAGTTGAGGCTACTGGTTTCCCATTCTTAGCTTTTCAGTACTCGCCAAATAATGTAGCTTTAACCAAAAAGTCACAGACCTTTAAAATACTTACAGTACAGGAGGTAATCACATGTTACAGCTTCTCAGTAGAAAATTGAGACTAACTTACACATTGGGCTGTGTTAGAAGTCAGTGAGAAACTCTTCTTTAATCTTCTGGGATGGAAGGTTTCTCAGAAGAAACAGACAGTGTATCCTCTAATGTTACAATATGTTCAGTTTAGGGCTGTGCAATTAATCGTATTTTGATCTCGATTACGATTTTGGGTTGCAGCGATTATGAAAACAACATTCCCTTTCGCAATGATGCTCTCAATTTGTCTTGCGTTATACATCCTGCCCGTGCGTGCGCTTTCCCCCCTCCCTAATGCTGCGTTCACACTGGACGCGATGCGATTTTTGGGGGCGGCTCGATTACAGACAGACGCGAATTCGCTCCGACGGCGCGCATGAAGCTGGGACGCGGCGCGAATCACGCGATTGAGGCGATTGAAGGGGGCCGCGTCAAATGCGAGAGTTCAATTTTTCCAACTCGAGCGTCAAATTCACGTGGCGCGTTCTGGCGAAAGCCAATCAGTGTTGGGATTCCCTCTGACGTCCCTCTGACGTCCTGCTGTTGATCAGTTGTAAAGATGGAAGAGATGATCGTTGTGGCTGTGAGTGGGTTCCCGGAGATTTACGATACAATGTCGTAGCCTATATCTACCGGGACCGCAACAAAAAGGAGCTGGCTTGGAGGAGAATAAGAACCCAGACACGGCGTTTGTTGCTACGTTTGTAGGACTTCCACAGAAGGTACAAAGCAGCAATAGTTGTTATATCCTCCATAGTCAAGGACAGAAATAATCAAAACGATCTTGCATGGAAGTGTAAACAACCTCAACTGTCCGTCAACGGCGTGGCGCGTCAACGGTATGTCTGTTTTGAATGACGCGATAAAAGAAACTGCAAGCCGCGGTGAAACTGCAAGCCGCGGTGAAACTTGAGCGATTGGAGCGATGCGAATATTCGCATCGCGTCCGGTGTGAACGCAGCATAAAAGCCCTCTCGGCCAGGTTGTGTTGTGACCATAGACTGTAAAGGTTGTGACTTGCATAAATCCATATAAACACGTTAAAAGGGAAGCTTTAGTTGCCGTGTCTTTATTCTCCGGTCTCTAGCGTTCAGTCAACTTTTACTAACCTCGTCAAGCTGGAACCTCTTAGCTCATTACTTCCGGTTTCCGGATAATGGGTTACCAAAATAAGAGTACTGCGTGTAGCAGTATAATTAAACATTACAGGTTGTGAGTGACATTAGTTATCATATTTATATATTTTTAGTAGGTTGTGGAAGTGCGCTCCAAAACATTTGTTTATCTTTATTGGTATTCATTATTTTGATATTATTTATTTAAACGTAGATATTAATGTATAATTAAACATTTTTTATTGGTTTTTCAGTTGAATTATACTTAAAGTTCAGGGTAATCAAATTATTATTAAAAAAAAAAATGTTAAGCTCAATAAATTGATGTTTTCAAAGTTAATGAATAATCATATTTAATAATCGTGATATCAATATTGGCCAAAAAGAATCGTGATTATGATTTTTGCCATAATCGAGCAGCCCTAGTTCAGCTTTAAGGATATTGTAATTGAAAATGTAATCCAGAAATAATTAAATACTTAAAACAATGGTGTACTTAATATGGATGTTACTTTTTCCAGTGAAAGAATAATTAAGACTTGCAAAGTGAGTTATTTGACAAAAAATGTACAAAAAAAATATAATTGATAGAATAAATAACGAAGACCACTTTCAAGTTAAAGTTCTTATTATACCGTAAAGAATATTAACATAAAATCCTTTCCTTTCAGTATATATCTTTACCCATCATTAAAAAAGAAAAACCTTGCATTAATTGCCTGGCCATTTTTAATTATAAATAAAAAAAGAAAAAGGTCCTCTCAAAGCTGATCATGTATGGTGCATTGCCGCTACTTGCATTTAAAAATGTTGTGGCTACTATAACAACAAGTGTTAACAATATACTAAGTATACAATAAAGAAAGATCTAAAGATAATGTACACAACAGGGTGTCCTAATAGGTGAAAACCAAAACATGGAGTGTTTTGTTTTCTGCATCGGGACACTTTTGGCAACATAATTATGTCCGGATTTTGAACAAGAAACACATGGTTCAACATTTGAAATACCGTTCTTCTAAAGTAACAACATCTGGCACAGTCAATATTCTCCTAAAATACGTAAGACAATTAATAAGTGTATTTCCCAAATTGTCTACTTTTCCTTTGAAAGTGAATGTTTTCTGTTTCACCAGTGAAGTAAGCCTAATTGCAGTAATAACCGTGTCTGTGGGTAAATGCAGTACCTAGCCCACTGATTCAGAACAGTGGTCATGTTTGGTCGACAGGAAACAGGTTTCACTATTTGAGTGGACACCTGCCAGCCAATCAAGCTGCTTCTAAATAAGGAGTTGGGGTAAGACTGGAACATGGTGCAGCTGGCTGCACATCATGCTTGCACACACAGCTAGAAACAAAAGTAGCAGAGAACAAATGTGCGAGTGGTTGCAAATTCCCACCAGATTCTGGATTGCCGTAGGCCCATCTCCACAACACAGACACACACATAAACAATAATGTGTATATCCATCAAAAATGTTAGCCGCTACAACGACATTCAATTCATTTTCAGAGTATGGCCCACACACACACACTTCTGCCAAATCTCTGTCACGTCCCATACCCTGTCTGGCATTGCTCTAATTTGTCACTTGGCCTTTCAGAAAATGCTTCACAGGGAGAGTGAGACGAGCAAATAATTTGATTAAAGTGGGGCATTACAGTGAGTGTGGAAATCAGCATGACAGGAATATGTCCCAGATGTTAGCTATTGGACAATGGATATGTAGAGGGGGGGTGGGGGTGGGGGGGAGACTCTTGGCAGTTGGCACAGGTTCATTCCCTACATCAGGATGGCCTCATTCCTGTCCTGTCCGTCTGGAGACTTAAAAATAGTAACAGGGGCAAAGAACAGTGGAGAAATGTGCTCTGTTAAGGCTTCATTGACCTGAGCCCAAAAGTTGCACTGTCATACATGATTGTGATATTTTTCTTAGAGCAGTGTATAGAAAGCTATGATCAGACTATAGACCTTCAATTTGTCTTCTTTGTTTTTACTGTCAGCTCTCCTTGGAAGAAAAAACACCAGAAATTCCCCCACAATATTGTGTCTGAGTCACATGCCTGGCCGACAGATCACTCTTTCTGATCATCAAAACATCTCTGCAGCATTTTTGTTTTTTTGATGGCTCCTCACTTATTGGAAAAAGGACCGTAGTGCCATCGACCATCTGCAGTCATGATTGTTTTAGCTCTTTTCCTCCAAATTTTCATGGTTGACTCTCCTCCCAATTGTTGACTCTACCATCTCAGCTCTCCAACAGCCCGCTCTCAGTGCGCACAGCCGTAAAATGTCCAGCCTGCCCAAGCACAGTCGCTACAGTGGTTTCCAGGAATGTGTGCTGCTTCCTTGCGTCAACTTAAGATACACAATTGGTATTCTTGGCAGAGGCAGCAGATTTCACCCTGCTTTTCTCCCTCTCTGCAGATAGTATCTGTTTCATCCTTCACTACCCGCTTGAAGAACCTTCCCCAGTCAATGTCAGTTTGCCTTTCATCCAGATAATGAATTGAATAGTTGTGGGAAAAGCAGTTTTTTCCTCTGCCACTACCTGTACAAGTCAGTTGATCCTGCTGAGCTGGATCCTGCCCTGTTAACTTTCTGCCACTACACTTTTAAGTGAGACGTCCCAAACTTTGTTTTAAAACTCAAACATGGCAAAAAGGGTTGGTTTAAAAGCTGGGCACGACACCTTTTAGTTTTTCAGCCAAGGAAATGCAAAGACAAGAACAAAAACAATCAAAATAGGCCAACTTTCAGGCCTAAATTCAGAGCATAACAGCCAAAAACTGTTTTCTAGTTCTGCCTTTTAGGTAATTTTGGAGGACCAAACAGAAAGACTTCCTAATTTTAAAGGTCCCATGTCATGGCCATTTCTACTGATCATAATTCCATTGTTGAGGTATACTAGAATAGATTTATATTGTGCAATTTTCCAAACTCACATTGGTTTCTCATACAGCATCTCTGAATAGTATGTGTATTCACTCTCTGTCCTAAACGCCTTGTTGGAGCTCCTGCCCCCCCCTCCCTGTGAGCCCAGTGTGCTCTGATTGGTCAACTCGCCCACTCTGTTCTGATGAGTCCACCACCATTACAGCGGAACATCAGTGATTATGTGTTACAATGGCGTTTGTTAGCAACCAAAAAATGACACCAGTAATGACAAACAGATGAGAATGCTGCGTGCGGTCTGGGTGCCGTGTTGGCGGGACGTTGCGCGGCTCGCTGCTGTGAGGAGCGGACAGTGTGAGCTGGGTTAATTTCCTGCTTGCTGCGTGGGGTCTGCGAGACAGCGAGACATCGCGAATGGACGCGGGAAGAGGGGGGTGCTGAGGGGGCTGCAGCACCCCCATCTGCGAGGCTCCACTAGCACCCGCATCCCCCCCGCCGCACCCCCAAACGCGGTACACCTACAGTGTAAGCGCGCCACAGTTTCGCCGCTGCGAGGCTCCACTAGCACACCCCCCCAGCGCGTCACAGTTTCGCCGCTGAGAGAGTGTGTGTGTGTGAGGAGCTCCATGGATTGGTCCATTTGGGTATGGTCATGTCACTGTACCCAGTAAGAAAAAGAGAAATCTCCAACGAGGCGTTCTGGGGCAGCATAGACAGGTCTTTTCTGTGTTAGAGTTTTACTCGCTACAGGGTGTACTTTGAGGGTTTGTGACTCTGCACACCGTTTACATGCATAAAAACCTTCATAAGGGGACGGGTAATAACCGGAAAAGCAGGACATGGGACCTTTAATGTCAATCAGGGTTGTAGTAGACTGCAAGTGAAAGACTGGTCACGTCCCAACATGTCAGTGGCATTTATCTCCAAACCAAAATCTCTTCCTGTGACATGTGTAAGGTCTACTCTTTCAGAATTGCACTCTTTTGAAAAAAAATCAAGAATTAAGCAGAAACTTCATAAATATTCATACAAATAGACAAAGCACTAACATCCATTAAAAAGAGGAACATGGAAGCAGGCCTGGCAGCAGCGCAGACCTGCAGATAGGACATGTGGTTTTCACGGGAAGGCCCACAAAGCCGTCATGAACTGTGGCACAAATGAAATACCAGTAAAACAGCTTGGCCAACAGCATTACTTAAAGACGCACACCGCTCGCTAATACGCCAGTGGCGTAGCTGTGGGTGGGCCCACCCACAGCCAATCAGCGCGTCATAGCGATTTTGACGTTCCTGACAGAGACCCCCATGTTAAAATGCCCAACTTTACAGCAGAAATAAATATGTTTCTAGCCTGGATCCAATCAAACTTATTCTGGATATAGTTAGATTCCACCTTCATGACTATGGAATAGGGAGTGCATTTTTTTACCGTGAGTAAATTAGTAAGTAAAGTAAGTTTTGCCGTGAGTGAATGAAAGTCTTATTTCTTCTTGAGGTCTGCAGTGAAGCGTGTACACATTTACTGAATATCAAAACACTCTCAGTGTGTGCCCACTGTGCGACTGTCAAGGATAAACAACCTGTGGCCGCCGAGCCAGTCATGTGGATGTCAGTTTTACACACATTCTGAGGCCGCCGTGCCTATGTTTTTTCACTGCTAGTTTATGCTTATGCTTATGTTTAATCGCATTAAAAAATAAATTAAATAATTAATGAAGATTCAGCTCAGACCCCACGCTTAATAAGTCTCCCCTGGCCCACCTACATTTCACCAGGCCCACCCACACAATAATTCCTGGCTACGCCACTGCGCACAAATAAAGAGCAACATACAAATCACCTTTGCTACTGCGCATTATGTAGGCTACTCGGCGGCACAGACACCGGTACACAACAGCATGCACGAGCATAAAGTGGAAAGTCAACTCACAACAAGAAACATCACAGCAACAGCTTTGCTCCGGCCTTAGATTTGGCCAACCGCTGACCACAGCAGCAAACGCATTTACATAGAGCAACACCACATAACGCACAAGGCAGCAGAGTATTTAAATAATGTGGAAATAGTTACTCACTGTTTGATACTAAAGCTGCAGACGACGTTTCCTGTTGAATGAAATCTCCTTAGGAAATCCTCATTGCCCATCCTCTCCCTGCATTTTACAGTTTGAGTCCTTTTAGAGTTAAAGCTCCCATGTCATGCTTTTCCGGTTATTACCCGTCCCCTTGTGTGTTATGAAGGTTTTTATGCATGTTAACGGTGTGCAGAGTCAAAACCCTCAAAGTACACCCTGTAGCGAGTAAAACTCTAACACAGAAAATACCTCCCCAAAACGCCTCGTTGGAGATACGTCACTGTCTATTTGAGTCTTCCATTTAGTTCCGGGTACGGCATGATGTCATGCCGTACCCGGAACGAAATGGACCAATCCCGAAGAGCTATGGCCACACCCAGCGGCGCTGGCCGCACCCTCTGCCAGCCTAACATTTACTGTTGGAAGCTCTGGTTCAGTTCACAATCGATCCAGTCATGCCAATGCCAAGGACCTGTTTCCTGAAATGTGAGGAGAAATCTGAGCTGTTTGTCCTACCGACGGAAGAACCACGACGAAGTCAGTGGTTGAAATTTCTTTTTAACACTGTTCCTTCAGAGGTTCGAAGAACCGGCATTTCACAGACGAAAGCTTCCAAAACATTGCCCAGTTTGAGGCCGGATATGCACAGCATTTGAAACTGAAGGACGATGCTATTCCTAGTTTGTTTGGACCGTTTGGAGCAGGGGAAGATTCGGGTACACAACCTGTAAGTTTGCATTGTTATTTGTGTATTTATCAAACAAGGTATCTACCACGACTGTTTAAATGTGTAAACATGTTTCGGACTGCTAAGCCAGTGCTAACTGTGCTAACTAAGTTGCTAGCGTTTCCATATCAACTCTAATATCAGCAGATGGCCTTACATACATGTATCTCATAGCAGGAGAATGTCTGCATTCACACATGAAATACTCATAGACAGTATACTCCGGGTGATTTGCCGTACGGTCAGTGGCGAAACGTAATTACATTATAGCTGGCGTAGCATGTATGCTACCGAGCTAAACAACAAGGCTACTAAGAGCTAGACATGAGTTTGCTCGGAAAAACATTTATTTTATGCCAGCTACAATGAATGTAGCAGACTACCCATATAAGATTGCAATTGTAAACATGTGCTTGATAGCCTAATATGAACCACTATCTGTTGTTCATAGTATAGTATAGCATATTGAACAACTGAACAACTAGCAAACGTAGATTAGCATTGTAATCCAGCTGGCAAGCTGACGAACATCAAACAACTAAATGTATTTCACACTTCCAGCAGAGACAACGGGGAAATCCCCTCTCTTTGCCCGCTCACAGACCCCCAAAGGACTGTACATTACAGTTAGCTTTCCTCCGACGCTGATAGCATGTATAGCTAACGAGGCTAGCTATACATGCTAGCGGGAAACATTGTATGACCGAACGTAGCAGACTACCCGTATAAGATTGCAATTATAAACACGTTATTGCTAGCCTAATATGAACCACTAGCTTTTGTTCATAGTAGTTTTATTACACTCCATTATAGTTGCCGTTCCTCCGAGCTAACGTTCATATTGTAGTGATCACTAATTAACTAGGTTACATAATTCACTCATGGAACTACAGGTTGGGGGTATTGTTTCCGCCCGGACATATATGTTGACGGTACCTCCGGGGTACCTACAGTGTGTGTGTCCCTTTCACTTTCTCTTACTCTTCTCGGCTCGACCCGACAGCATGTGTATTTCTGCTGCCCAATAAAGAGAGATTTGCAACTCTGATACACCGCCTCCGTCTCCCTTCTCTCGGCACTACAGTGGTGACCCTGACATAAGTCTCGCGAAGGATCCGGGACTGGACCGAACACGGCAAAAAGCAGACTCTGCTTTTCTCGAAATGCCGGAGATTTTTGGGGACCTCCGTTGCTGCCACGTGCGCACGGACTGAGGCTCGGTGCGCCCCACGGAATGGACGCGGACGACGCTCGCCATTTTCACGGCTTTTCGGCTCTGGGGGACGGCAAGCCTTCCATGGGGCCGGTACGCGACCGTGCCGGGTTGGTTCGGGACGTGCGGCTGCATGTCCGGCCAGCGACTGACGGCCGCCGAGAACGGCTAGCGACGACTGCTAGCATCAGCTAACGCCTTGCAGCTACCGGCGGCTATCGACAACCGACTGTTTTTTTTAATTTATTTTTAATTTTTTTGTGGTGCCGGAGAGGGGGTTCGATCATGTCTGGTCGGCCTCGCGTGGATCCTCTCGCTATTTCGCCCACCTGTTTTTGTTCGTGGACAGGACGACCTTTTGAGCTTTTTCTGGTGCCGGAGAGGAGGTTCGACCATGGCTGGTCGGCCTCGTGTGGACCCTCTCGCTGTTTCACCACCTCGACGGCGGCTTCGGACGTCACACAGTGGCGCGCTTCTGGACCCCGTCTCGCCTCTTCCCTCGCCTCGGCGGTTCCGGACGTCGCCCATGCCTTCATCGGCCCGTGGGTGGCGCGCTTCGGGACCCTGCCTGGCCTCGCCTCTTCCCTCGCCTCGGCGGTTCCGGACGTCGCCCATGCCTTCATCGGCCCGTGGGTGGCGCGCTTCGGGACCCTGCCTGGCCTCACCTCTAACCGCGGCTCACGGTTCGCCTCGACGGCGCCCCGTCTGGCCTCTCCCCTGTCCACGGCTCCTTCCTCCCGAGGACTTCGTGCCCGCCGCCGCTGTGCCTTCGCCTGCGGCCGGGCAGCGCTCCTCCCTGCGGCCGGGCAGCGCTCCTCCCTGCTGGGGACCACCGGGTTTTTCACGCCTGTCCCCTCGTCGCTACACGGTGACCCTGCTTTCTGCGGCCCCCCGACGATGGCCCGTTCCGGCCCGCCCTCCGGTGGGGATGCCCTCGCCCTCGTTGGGGCCCCTGCTCTCTCCTGCGGCCCCCTTCCGACGGCCCTTTCCATGGCCCGGCCCTCCTCGGCCCCTGTGGTGCTTCCTCCCGGACGCGAGGATTGTGTCCATGGTTGAATTCTGGGGGGGCTTGTGTAGTGATCACTAATTAACTAGGTTACATAATTCACTCATGGAACTACAGGTTGGGGGTATTGTTTCCGCCCGGACATATATGTTGACGGTACCTCCGGGGTACCTACAGTGTGTGTGTCCCTTTCACTTTCTCTTACTCTTCTCGGCTCGACCCGACAGCATGTGTATTTCTGCTGCCCAATAAAGAGAGATTTGCAACTCTGATACACCGCCTCCGTCTCCCTTCTCTCGGCACTACAATATCGTGTTTGCTATCAAGGTAAACAAGAAAGCTAGGTTAGCATATTAGCTGGCAAGCTTATGTGTTGATTATATAGAAACATTGTATGACCGAACGTAGCAGACTACCCGTATAAGATTGCAATTATAAACACGTTATTGCTAGCCTAATATGAACCACTAGCTTTTGTTCATAGTAGTTTTATTACTCTACATTATAGTTGCCGTTCCTCCGAGCTAGCGTTCATATCCTGTTAGTTACCAAAGTAAACAATGCTAGGTTAGCATATTAGCTGGCAAGCTTACTCCACACTCCTACCACAACTACTACTAACGAATCTAAAACAACTAAGTTTCTCTAATATTTTGTGATTTGCATTTGATTTCGTCCAGCCAGATCCTGCCGGACAATACATGACGGGACTACCACACTGATGCATCGTCCTAAAAAGCCCCGGCTGCGAAAGGCAAGATGCCGACAACGGGGAGGAATTGATGATATACCATGTATATATGTATATTTATGTTCATTTTGATATACACGAGTTTACAAATGCAGAGATAGGTGGTCGAGGGGAGAGGATCGCCGAGTTCGTCCTTCTGCAGCCGCTTTGGAGAGAGACAGGGGCCGCCGTGTGACTCCGGGCAGCTGGGCTTAATAGCAGCTCGGCTCCTGCCAGGTGTCCGTGATCGCACTGATTAGCCTCTTCAGCTCCACCCCATCGTAAGACCTGCAACACACCTGCACAAAGGCCCTCGGGCCGTCACACTCTTCTATAACAACAGTTGTAGGTACAGTTCAGTTAGTTAGCGTATAAAATATACGGCTGTACCGACGCCATTATAAGACTGATGTTCTGAGAGCGAGCCGAAATAAGCACTGTTAGACATGGGCGGAGCCTCTCTGGTGGTTGACTAATCAGAACAGAGTGGCCGAGCTGACCAATCGGAGCACACTAGGCTCACAGGGAGGGGGGGGGCAAGAGCTCCAACGAGTCGTTTAGTGGAGAGAGTGAATACTGCTGAATACACATACTTTACAGAGATGCTGTATGCGAAACCAATGTGAGTTTGGAAAATTGCACAGTATAAATCTATTTTAGTATACCTCAACAATGTAATTATGATCAGTGGAAATGGCCATGACATGGGCCCTTTAAATCAGGTGATTCGGTGAATCCGTGGACTGTCGGAAATCGCTGTAAATGTCTTGGCTGTAAACGAGTTCTCACATTGGAGGCCCCGTAAGTTAAGATAGACTTAAATGCACCTATTATACTTGGCATTGCTTCCATGGTCCAGAATACGCGGGAGAGTAGTGTAACGCAGTAACGCACACAAACTTGCTTACTAGATGTGTTCTGATATGTGATTGGTCTATATGTGGGCTAATCACAAATAGTCTTTATTACACACGTATTCGCTTTATATGTGTTTTGGATTTGACTACCCGGCCCTCCCTACATGGAAACTATAGAAATTAAAAAGCACTCACATCTAATAAAGGAGATGTTCTTTATGTTTCCACTGCAGTAATTATGGGGTATGGATTGGGGGTAAATCAGGACAAGTAGCATGTAAGTTAGTGAAAATAAATGAAACTTTTCAAGATAAATATGCTGCATTTTAACTCAAATATTCATCTAAAATCATGTACATTTAAATAAAAAGTGGTGTGTCTTTCTTGTCCATTGTAGTTATACAATGCTGAATCGATTTGGAGTTACCAGGTCACATGACATGGAATTTATTGAAAATAAAAAATGTTTTAAATAAACATCTGAGTTTTCATAAAAATATCCATGTAACAATAGAAGTATACTAAATTCAAATAAAACTATGTTTGTCCTTTTTGTCCAGTGTAGTAATAATAGCTGAGATGAAATTAGGAGTGACTGGGTCATACCGTATGACCTGAAAGATATTGATACAGCTATTAAAACGTTTTGTTGTTTGTCGTTAAACAGCAAGCATTTTATAGACAGACAGTAAAAAATGAAGGTCTACTTTACTGTGTGAATGCTCACAGGCCTCAGCTCTCAATCTGTGATGAATGGCAGCCTAATATTGGCCATAATAGAACATGTGGTTTTAGTTTAGTCAAAGTGGACAAAATGTTCTAAAGTCTTGTTCTGGTGTGTTGGTAAGAGCATGTTTTTCCTATTGGTCCAGCTTGTTGAAGTAAATTATAATAAATGTTACACTAGATATCCCGCTTAAACTAGTACAATTCTTTACATATCACATTTAAAAACACTAATTGAGAATATCTTTCTATATATTTAAAGTTTGCCAATTGATATTGAGGAATGCTGAAAATACATACATGTATTCTGTGAGTTGCCTCATTCTGCGTCGGTGAGTGAACATGAAAGCAATTAAAAAGGTAAGAGGGAACAAATGAATCAGTTCTGATGGTAAACATGCCTCCAAATAACTGTATTCCTCCTTCATAAAAGATGCAACACAGAGACAAAGATTTTCAGTATACATGAAACCATTCTGTATCATAAACATCAATTATTACTAACTGTGTTAATGACATGCATAAAGCAAATTCTGATATAAATCTAACTGGGCTTTCAGATAAAGATCAAAGATATTCAAATCTCACACACACACACACACACACACACACACACACACACACACACACACACACACACCAACCACACACACACACACACACACACACACACACACACACACACACACACACACACACACACACACACACCAACACACACACACACACACACACACACACACACACACACACACACACACACACACACACACACACACACACACGTACACACACTCATCTGACACTCTGAGCCACAGAGGGCTTCGCACAGGAACAATCTTCAGGAAGGGCCTAAACACGAAGTGATGCAATCTATCTGACAGATCCTTCAATAGGTACGATTGGAGAAGCTAACTATTCACTATTTTTTGAGCTTGAAGTCTCATGCCCGTGCCTCTTCCCTCTCTCCCAGTTCCTGGGTGATGAGGGCGCAGCGAGCATTAAAGGGCTGCTTTGAACAAAAAGATTCGGTATGAAAAGGAATGGGATATTAGGCTCCATCAAGGGATCGTGAAGCAGCAGCTCTCCCTCTCTTGAAGCTGTCATATAATTAGATAAAGGTAGAAGCTCCGCTGCGAGTCCATCCCCGTTGAGAATTTCCTGCGACCCACAGGTCAGCCTACAGATAGAACGGCAGGGGGAATGCAATATGTTATAGCTTCATGTCAAGGTGACATCACCTCAAAACAATGAGGGAAAGAATAGAGAAGAAACACTCTAAGAATATTGAACGAGGATAATTTGATGATAAAAGAAAGTACGAGAACATGTCTGTAAGGTAAAAGCAGAGTCATTGAAGTTGTCACAGTGTTTCCCCCATGCAGGGAGCCTGCTGCACTGTGCAAATCACAGTTTAAAAAGCAAGTCAAGGGTAATGCTTACCTCTATGGTATGGCCTATTTTTATATAAACCTCTCCTAACAATGAAGTTATTCATATAAGCCGTGTGAGGAGGCAATGTGAATAATAAATATTTGGTTAAAAAAATCTTTACATCTGTAATCTCTCACATCTTGGCAGCCACTGTTCTCTGAGAGCAATCGATGTAATGCTACCTGAAATATCTTTATCTAAAAATATAAAAAATATAAATGTTCTTTGCCTCAAGTTAGACACGTTGTGTAGTTCAATCAATCACATAGCTTGACAGGCTTTAATAAGCATAGGTGCACATTTTCCACTTTCAAATCTTTCGCCTCATTCTGACCCAGTTTTCACAAACCGTGTGTAATTTACTGACAGGCAAGCTCCTGTTATGCACTCAAAAACTTCACAAAATGCAAGCAATGCAGGCCTTTGGGCAATTGTTATCTTTGAATGTGATGTAAAATCCTGGATATTCTGTACAGCAAAACCTTGGAAATAAATCTAACATCCACTCCAAAACATCGTCTGTCATGTCATTATCATAAGTCAGTTAAAATGTGAACTGCAGCAATAACAAATCCAAGAACAGACAGTATATTAATGCACTAATTTAAGTTGATATGAGAGTAGTTTGCCTAACTGAAGGAGGTTAAACCTGTGAAATGATACATTTGAGTCATTTGAAATGTTACCCTTGAATGAGCTTAATTTCTCCACAGTGCTGGCAGTTGCATGCTAGAAAACACATTCCCATCCTCAGCCCTAAAAAAATGAAAATAAAGTATTTTACTTACAGTAACGATAATGTGCTGCAGATTTTTAAATATTTGGTTTCTTGTTTCAGTGATTTTGAGAATCTTAAAGTACGATAATTCAAAATTAGTTACCCAGGACCCTAAGAATCTATTTTTTTCCATTCATTTACTTCTTGATTAAGTTTGAAAGAGAAAGAGATCTCCATCAAGACGGAAAATAATGTACATTTACTACAACACACAAGTTTGTGGTCAAATCATACAACTGAATGTGGGCCAAATAAATTCACATTTAGTGAGAAACTACATACGACCTCATGATTGTCAAAGAGATACCTAGAAATGTAACCAAATTATGATATGTGCAACCATTTCCCAACGTTAAATAGAACGACAATACATCATTTTTGAGGGGTCCTCTGCAAACCACCTTTTCTGTCGTCTAGGTCTGAGGACATTTTGGTGCTGCTCCATCCAAATTGAATGTGGTCCCTCATTTATATTAATAATCACATCTGTGCGTGTCAGAATGTCTTCTGGGAAAATGTCTAAAGGCACAGACCATGAAAAGAAAAGAGAGAAGGAAAGAAAGACCTAAGAAACAATAGGGTGCCACTGCACCTTTGATGCTTGGTCTTCTAATAATGATCAAACGTAGACTTTAAGATCTCTCACAAAGGCAAGGGATTGAGAACCATGACTCATCTCACTAAAGTCACTGATCCCCCTCTTTTTGTTCTTTAAAGTTCGCTTCACACACACAGAAATTCAAAAACTGAAATAACTGTGACATAGAATTATTTTTCATTTAAGGTTAATGGATGCCAATGGAAGACAATCTGTTATTTCTGTAAGAATGTTAAGGAATGTTTGTTAAAAGCCTTAAATACCAAAGGTCCAACTACACACAAGTGTTTTTACTAAATGTACAGGATCAGAATCCTGCTGTGTTGGCCTTAATGCAACTGATTCCTTCAATTACCTGTTCCCTGTTTGTTGGACCGTTTTTTACCTTTAAAGGTAGGGTAGGTAAGTTTGAGAAACCGGCTCGAGATACACTTTTTGTTATATTCCATGGAATGCTCTTAACATCCCGATAGCAATGAATATCTTAAGTGCTTTGACAAAAAATCCATAAAAGAATGTCATCTGTGGAAGCCGTAATACTGTAAAAAGCACGACCAATCATTTTAGCCGGCCCGGCTAAAATAACTGGATGGCCTACCTGCCTGTCAGCCTTCCATCTGTGCACAAACTTATCTCGTGCCCTCATTGGTCATGTGCGCGTTTGTGTGTGTTGGAGGAGGGGCTCTGTAAGGAAGTGGCAGATTTTCTCCGGTTGTGTATTTTCAAATTCTAACGATCTCAAGCCGGTTTCTCAAACTTACCTACCCTACCTTTAAAACTGGTTGCACTCAATTCATCCTGTGTACTGTATATATATATTTATATATATATATAATTGTATATACGATTATTCCTGTTGAAGGATTGTTGAGTGTTCAAATCTGGAATAGCATTACAGACAGATGTGTTTTCAGCATCTGTTCCGGTATCCATCTCCTTAGAAAGAGATTTCATTTGGATGCAGCTTATCAAATTCCGCAAAAAGCCGAAATGTCAGCGTTCTGTCATAGGCAGAGCAGATGGTCGAATCAGGTCAAACAGCAGCCTGCTACACAACACAAGAGCCACACATGTCTTCCTGCACATCCTAGCCAGCAAACAAATTCAACAGGAACATGGTGGCAAAGACAGTAGAGTGCTTTTCCATTTGGAACATAAGAAATGTGTTTACCCATTACATTGTTTAAAATGTTCTCTGAAGAATAAACAAAGAGCAGTTCTACCTACGCCGAGGAGGTTATATTTTAAGTTTGTTTCTCAGGAATATGGAATAACTATACTGGCTTGGTTTTCATGAAACTTTGTTAAAGGAGACATGTCATGGCCATTTCCACTGATCATAATTCCATTGTTGAGGTCTACTAGAATAGATTTATATTGTGCAATTTTCCAAACTCACATTGGTTTCTCATACAGCATCTCTGTAAACTGCGTGTATTCACTGAATTTCACTCTCTGCCTTTAACGGCTCGTTGTAGCTCCAATAGCTCCAACCCTCCCTATGAGCACAGTGCTCTGATTGGTTGGGACGTTGTGAATCGCGCTGAGCTCCGTGGAGGTGTTGTTTCCTTGTTTAGCGATACACAGCCAAACACAGCCAAACTCATCCTGAACACAAACTCACAGCCGAAGTAAAAACAATAAGTGTGGCTTGATATTGAGTAAGAAAAAGGTTGATAAACGCTGTGAGAATGGGTCTGCAGAGAGAATTTCGCCGCGATCCCAACTGTCTGTTATCAGCCTGCAGCCAGGGAGGAGAAATCAGCTGAGCTGCCTTCACAGAGGCTGCGTTTCACTTCGGTTAAATGGATTCCTTGCGTCCCTCACTTGCGTCGTTTCCCTGCGACTAGTCCCTCCCACCTGGGAAGCATGGAGAGACGCAAGGAAACCACGAGAAGCAGGGAAATTAGTTTTAAGAGCAATGGGACGTCCTTTCCTCCGGAGCGTCACGTGAAGCGACGTCTGTTTGTGATGACGCTGCACAGCTGATCGTCTGACAGCAGCCAGCTCTGTCCCCGTTGTTTTCACAAACACCCCCGCCTCTGTTAGTACACATTTACTGACACAAACATTTGTATCATCTGTTGTAGGGTAACACTTTACAATAAGGTACACAAAATGTGCTTAGTTACTGCTTAGTTACTGAGGAACTACTAGATAGTTAATGGTTAGTTAATGAGTAGTTCCTCAGGGACTGCGATTGAGGAACTGATGGTTAGTTACTGGTAAACAGACTGGGGGGTACTGCATTAACGAATCATTCGTTAATGGTTACTTAATGAGTAGTTCCTCAGTGACTGCGATGGATGGTTAGTTAGTTACTGGTAAACAGACTGGGGGTTACTGTATTAATGAATCATTCATTAATGGTTACTTAATGAGGAGTTCCTGAGTGAACTAATGGTTAGTTACTGGTAAACAGACTGGGGGGTACTGTATTAATGAATCATTCGTTAATGGTTACTTAATGAGGAGTTCCTGGGAGACTTTGATTGAAGCAATGGTCCGCTGCAGCAGGGCACTTTTAAACCTGCCATCTTCGGCTGGCTTGGGTCCCACACTGGATCAACTGGTGGAGGTGGATCCGACTGTCGTTTTACTGCTTAAGTCATCATTATTTACCTTACCATTACTTAGGCCGTTTGGGTACGGTAAACTCAAGGAACGCAAACAAAAACAGTAGTTACCCATTACCTAATGATTACCTTACCGTTACTAAAACAGTAGTTACCCATTACCTAATGCTTACTTTACCATTCATTAAGCAGTATGTGTCCCCTCAAGTAAAGTAATGCATCAAAAACAGTAGTTACCCATTACCTAATGCTTACTTTACCATTATTAAAACAGTAGTTAATGATTACCTCACCATTATCTTACCATTAGTTAAGCAGTTTAACTAACAAACAAACAAACAAACAAACAAACAAACAAACACTGTTGATGACAATGACGGATCTACAGCCACTGAAGTTTTACATTTTTATTGAAACAAGGATGAACATAAAAAAATAAAAAAATGTAAATAAAAACGACTTTTTATAAAAAAAAACTAAAAACAAGTGCAAAGCAAAAAAACATCCATTCCTTCCTCACTTCCCCTTTGGATTAATGGATAATAGTCCTCCATTCGTCTTTAAGTCCTGGACCTTCCCCTCTAAATGTTGGTCCTTTATGGCAGACTTACACATCTCCGAGAAACGGAGAAGGGTTTCCTCCTTCTTCAGTGTTCCCCGGATATCTTGGAAGATGCCCGGGTTCACGGCATGCAGTTCTGCAATTCCTGCAGTGTCGGCAATGGTTTTGCGGTCCACTCCTACCGCTCTGTAAGCCGCCGTTTTATTGTTGCCCTTGTTCACCGCCTCAAGAACACGCTTGTAGCGGGTTATGGCGTCTTCTGGGGTCAGGACTGAAACAGAAAAAAAGACAAATATTTAACTATTTAACAACAGTACTTTGTTGTTGCCTATCCTAATGATGTCTGTAGTGCAGAAATCAGTTTGGATATGGGTTTATTAGTATTGATAATATTCTTGTACTAGTGTTATATAGTGGTAGTGTAATCCTTACATACAAAATTGTGTAATGAATTGGTGTAGTGTAAAGGTATTACTAGTCGTGTAGCTTTGCTCAAAGTAATGTTTAAATGTTAGTTATTGTGTTTTGGGGTGTGTACCTTTATATACAGAAGTTAGGTTTGGGCAATCAGCTCTACTTTTATCCAATCATGTTTAATAGAGATAACTGATAAGACGATCCACAATGTGGATTTAACGCTATATCGAGATTGCTCCGTTTCTAATTTATAACGCATCAATATTGCCAAGTTTTAGCCTGGCATCCTCATGTCTCAGCAGCCTTTAAATGGAACAGTTTGGAGAAGCTGCTCTCCCTGTTTTAACTGCAGGTTAATGTGAGCGTGCAGAGACCAACAGAGATGGAGTTGTTTGGAAACACTGGTGTCACTCTGAACAGAGCGACATCACAGCATGTTCTGTTTAACATTATAGGCCTACTTATATTCAGGGATGCAAACACACGTATGGTGAAAAAAGAGAGAACTATTCGAAACAGAAAAAACAGCGTAATATACCATCTGACAAAGGCCTGCGCTATAATGCTTCAATTAACTGGCTATTCTTTATAATATACTCTGATCAATAGGAGACAGAGATGTTAAGTTACAAATCAAGGGTTTTTATTATTATTTAGATCAGGGGTGGGGAACTTTTTTCTCTCAAGGGCCATTTCAATTTTTACAACTTTCTCCAAGGGCCGTACAAATTATTGAACTCAATTTCTGCTTAAAAATACTCAAATCACAGCCCATTCATTTCGCCTTTCTTTCATGCTGTGCAAAGAAAAAGCAACCTCTTAATCCAGATATTTTACCATGACTCGCACATGCATGCATACACGGTTGTGGCATGACCACCAAAACAGAAAGATATGGACACAAGATGTGTGCAAATTTGTTTTTAAATGTTGAAGTTAAATGCATCAATCTGGTGCACACCCATATGAAACAGACCTGTAAGCAGATTTCTCTTTTTCTTTATGGATATTTTACAAATCACTCCCCTTTTAAACTGTATTCTTGTTATTTTAAAAAACGTTTTTGTTACTGTCAAAGTATTTTATACCTGTTTTTCATTTAGTCTCTTTTTTAACTATAATGATCATATCAAGGTGTGCCTTAACCTCACTGAGCTGAGGTTATTTGAGCCTCTCAGTCTGTCAGGAGAGAGCTCTCTTCCACCTGGTTGTAGAAAAAGCTCTTTATAGCTAGCTAGCTAACCAGATGCTAATAACAACAGATCGCCAATGGGCTTACAACTAAAGACACAGCCACGCAAAAACTGTGGCATGTATAAGGCATCCTTATGGGTACTGCAATATTTGAAGTGCTGGAGCGGCGTTCCGTTGTCCGTCAGTCTGTGAGTCGGACCCCCCACACCCCCAAAACGAAAACTCTTCGGTTCTCCACGAATTACACAAGTCACCCAAATCAGCGTTAAAAGGTTAGCCTGTTTTAATTTTGAACGCAAAAAACAATGCTGTGTTAAAATAAAATACTCTCGTTTCTAGCGCCCTAATGTCATTTACTTATTTAACAATTTAACTAATTTAACCCATAAGAACCCAGACCCATTTCTACTTTTGGGGAAATTAAGGGGAACATAATTTAGACTAAATAGACCACATTTCTGACAATGTCACATTGAACTTTAATGGTAAAGTAACTCTTATTTATAACTTAATGAATGAGGAGGATTTTTTGATTTAAATTTGTTTGAACATTCTTTGAATTGAAGAATAAAGAATATATTAACTAAATATAATTGGATCAGCTAAATTAACTGAGCAGATCATAATCATATTTCTAATTGTGACATATGTGTTACTCCAGATTTACTGTGAAAGTTTAAGGTTAATGTCCCGATGTGACATCAGTGTCACAGCGATTTTTATCTAATTTGTTTCATATCAATTTGATCAAGAAATGTTAACAGATTAAATGTAACAAAGGACATCTTATGTAAGCATTTTAATTCTTAAATGGCTTGATTTGTACCTTTAGCAACCAAAAACAAGCCTCTGAAATGTAGCTAGTTCTGTCACATGTGTTAGCCCAGCACATGACCCACCAGACTGTTCAGGGTGTGTCACTTAAGGACTTTATGAGATAAAAACAAGTCTAAAGCTGTATAAGGAACTTTACAGAACATTTAAATGTCATGTAAGCGCTTTGAGCTCCAGGAAGGGGCTTTATAAATGTAATGTATTATTATTATTATTATTATGTAACAACTGTGTCACGGTGGGTCCTCGTGGTTTAGCTAGCAACCTCAAATCAGATAGCACAGAACAAAAAGTGTAATACATGTGTCAATTGAGATGATTTCGCGAAGCAGTGTTACTAATTTTTCAAATAAAAAAGAAATTTCAATTCATACTTACATTCTGACAACAAACGCTTGCGGGACCCCATCTTCTTTCGTTTGCTTCTCCTCATGTCCATTTTCAGCCGAGATGCACGTGACAGGCTCATGGCCAATCGTAGCACGTGAATGCTATGAAGGGGCGTGTCTTGCGTAGTGCTCCAGCCAGATCCCGATTTGCAGCGCATTAACACTTTATTACGGTTTTAATATTTTAATTGTATATCAGTGAAGATACAGAAGCTGTGCTTTGTCAATTTAACAAGGAAGATGAAATACCTGATTCAAAACATCAAAACTATTGGTTTGAATCGTGTGAACAAGAAATGAGGATCAGGGTGCTAGGGCGCTAGTGCGCTCCGCGGCGGAGTTCGCTGTGCTTCAACTTCCGGTCTGGCCCGGCAGCGGCAGCACATCTTGAACTACGCTGGGTGTTAGGGTTTGTGGACGGGCCGCAGTAACGCAGTAGTAACGCCGCAGTAGTCTATGGTTTTAGGTTATCATGACACTGCACACCAAACAGACTTTTAATGAAAATGGAATTGCTTCAAGGAAAAATGAAATGCAAACTCTGCAAAAAGAGGAGGAAACTGGAGAAACACTCAAACGTCAACGGACTGCAGTGGTAAGTCTTACATTTTTAGCACGGGTTTTAACGATGACTTCCTCTGTTTACTGATATGTCATGTTACAAAAATAAGTTCTTTATCAGGAAAAAAGAATTTACGATTGGTCTTTTGTAGGAAGTGCCGACGTAAAAGACACAGAGGGAAAACGACGAAGAAGTCAGTGAGGTGTTTGTCCCTGTTTGAGAGGAGCAAATTATCCTTGTTCAGCTGGATGAAATACATTTACAGGTAATATTAATTCATCAATAATATCAGTCATTTCCTCATGGCACAGCAAATGAATGCCTGTAAGTATTACGTTTATTTTAAGGATGTTGACTGTTGTTTGACATTGCCGATATCTAAATGCTAATTTCAGTTAGCGCGTCAATTCCGTTATCCATTATATGTTAGCATTGAGCTAGCGGACTAAATGCTAGTTATTTGGCAATTCACAACGCAGGCGGCTTGGAGGTGTGGCGGGGCACATTGGCGTCGCTTTCACACCAAGCCCCCAGGAACTGCAGGTATCCCTTGAAAAAGAGATAGTTGATCTCAATGGGATTTTTCACCTGGTTAAATAAAGGCTACAAACAAACTGCGCCGGACTCTGATGACAATATTCGAGAGTTATTTCCCTCGGCATTATGAACGCGCATCTAACCCACGGGACCGCGCCGCCCGGCACGTTCATGTTACGTGTTCAGTACTACATGCGTTTTACCCATAGACTGTATATATAAAGATTTTACCTTTACCCATGGATGCACAATAAGAACGGACCCATATCGCCTTACCGTTCGGGTGTTCAGAGCAGAGCTCCCTGTTGGAGCAGCAGAGCGTGATGTGAACAAAAAAATGTTTCTGTCGCAATATTATTTAAGGAATCGTTGAGCTAGCTAACTAGGATACATTGTCACTATCTGCTAACATTAGCTTTAGCCTTCGTTTTCAAATGTTTTCATAGGCTATAAACAGAGGTGGTATAAGTATAGATCTTGTACTTGATTAAAAGTAGAAGTACTCAGATCGGGTACTTTAGTAAAAGTAGAAGTACTCAGATATTGTACTTGAGTAAAACACAAGTACTCAGATATTGCACTTGAGTAGAAGTACTCAGATCTTGTACTAGAGTAAAAGTAGAAGTACCAGAGTGTACGAATACTCTGTTACAGTAAAATTCCTGCATTCAAAATGTTCCTCAACAAAAAAATGGGTTCAGAATGTTTAAATGTGTGATTATTCTAATAGCTTAAAAATACATGCGTAGATGCTCTGATATAGGGAAACTTGATAGATAAAATTAATTAGCAACATTAAAATATTCTGTTTAATTTTGAGTAATAACAAATGTCTAATGTGAATTATATAATTAATACATTAGCCACTGGTGCTGAATGCGTTCGTCTTTATATGTTTTTGTTCATATTTAGTAATTTTATATTGATCTTTAACAGATTTTCCCAGGGACTGCAGCTAAGGCAAATTGACATGCTGCAGGATGACGTGGCAGGAAGCAGTCGCACGCTGTCAACAATTAGGCAGAAGTTGAGGAAGGTCTGCAAGAGTGCAATCAGGAGGAGAGAAAGGAGGGGAAAGCAGAGACTTGGAGGACCAAACAAATTTGTCATGCTGGACGAAAGCAACTTCTACCACAAAAGGAAGGTGTGTATAAACTACAGAGCCTTAGCCTTTGGCCTCACTAAAACTAAAAACTTTGTTTTTCAAGGTGAAATAATAACATATCTTTTAAGGTCAGAGATTAACAAATGACTGAGCAAAGTAATGTCATTTTATAATTGTGTCATTCACACCCTTATGACTGGCGTGCTTAGGCTTCCAAGACAGAGTATACATTAGAGAGAGCCAGCTCCACAGTGTATACACAGTCAAATAACAGAAAAAAAAAATTTAGAAGCTAAGAAGTATCTCATCCAATCAGATCATTAATCAATAAGGAAATAAATCCATATTCTTACATTTTATTACTAACATTTTAAAAGTGCTTAATCTATTTATATATCATCTAATTCCAATATCTATCTTACCTTTTCATATTTCTTGCAGCAAAATAAGCAAACTTTAACTTAATAAAATTAAACAGCCTTTTCTGTTTGTACCACTACATTTTAATATTTTTCTCTTCTTTTTTGAGAAAGGAAGTGAATATTTTTAAATAGTAAAAGAACGCATATAACAAACACATTTGACTTTTTATCAATTGAAATTACTGATGTTTATTTTTATATAATTTTGTTGTCCTTTTTCACTGCTTTATTACAGTATGGTAGGGGAAGATTCGGTCCTACGTGGAGGAGGAGAACATGGGTCTTTGGTATGCTGGGCATCAGAGGAACAAGGAGAAGACCTATCCTGAGGCTGGTGAAACAAAGATCAAGGCGCCACTTAATTCCTCTGGTCACAAAATACGTTCGCCAAGGGACCACGGTGATAACGGACATGTGGAGGGCATACATCACTGCAATCGCAGAAAGTGGCTTTGTCCATTTCTCTGTGAACCACAGCCGTTCATTTGTGAACCACAGCCGTTCATTTGTGAACCCACACCCAAAACATTGAGCGGGCTTGGTCAACTTACAAGTCACAGGTCTGGAGACTGCGAGGAAACCGCACAGTGAAGACTCTGAAGAGTCATCTTGCTTTGATCGAGTGGACACATTGGCTGGCAAATAAACACAAAGATGGTCCCTTAGGCAGATTGCTGCATGACATACGCCACTTTCACAAGTTCTGAAAGCAACCTCGTTTTTGTTATTAGTGTCCTTTGGATTGTTGTTTAAATAAAAATGTAAACTTGAGTGCACAGGGTTTGTTTGTTTGTTAAACTGCTTAAATAATGGTGAGGTAATCATTAGTTAATGGGTAACTACTGTTTTAGTAATGGTAAAGTAAGCATTAGGTAATGGGTAACTACTGTTTTTGATGCATTACTTTACTTGAGGGGACACATACTGCTTAAGGAATGGTAAAGTAAGCATTAGGTAATGGGTAACTACTGTTTTTGATGCATTACTTTACTTGAGGGGACACATACTGCTTAATGAATGGTAAAGTAAGCATTAGGTAATGGGTAACTACTGTTTTTGATGCATTACTTTACTTGAGGGGACACATACTGCTTAAGGAATGGTAAAGTAAGCATTAGGTAATGGGTAACTACTGTTTTAGTAACGGTAAGGTAATCATTAGGTAATGGGTAACTACTGTTTTTGTTTGCGTTCCTTGAGTTTACCGTACCCAAACGGCCTAAGTAATGGTAAGGTAAATAATGATGACTTAAGCAGTAAAACGACAGTCGGATCCACCTCCACCAGTTGATCCAGTGTGGGACCCAAGCCAGCCGAAGATGGCAGGTTTAAAAGTGCCCTGCTGCAGCGGACCATTGCTTCAATCAAAGTCTCCCAGGAACTCCTCATTAAGTAACCGTTAACGAATGATTCATTAATACAGTAACCCCCAGTCTGTTTACCAGTAACTAACCATTAGTTCACTCAGGAACTCCTCATTAAGTAACCATTAACGAATGATTCATTAATACAGTAGCCTACCCCCAGTCTGTTAACCAGTAACTAACTAACCATCCATCGCAGTCACTGAGGAACTACTCATTAAGTAACCATTAACGAATGATTCGTTAATACAGTACCCCCCACTCTGTTTACCAGTAACTAACCATCAGTTCCTCAATCGCAGTCCCTGAGGAACTACTCATTAACTAACCATTAATTATCTAGTAGTTCCTCAGTAACTAAGCAGTAACTAAGCACATTTTGTGTACCTTATTGTAAAGTGTTACCGTTATCTATCAAAACCCAGTTAGATTAACATTCATTGGATTGCACACTTTGTTTGTTTGTGTTTTCTGTCATGGCCTGGCTCTTGGCCATAACAAAAAGCGTGGGAAGGACGAGAACATATATGAAAAATATATTTATTAACAAAAGTTTAACGTAAACCAAAAAAAACTAACACAAAGAAAAAGCAAAAAGGCTAAGCGACGTGGCTGCTCCGCGGTCAGGTCCTCTGCGGGAGAGAGAGATCGAGACTCTGCCTCAGGCCTCTTTATCCTCCGCCAGCCGTCAGGTGTCCTTAATCAGGGCGTCAGGTGTCCCCAATCAGGGCGTCACAAGCAGAGGAGAAACATTAAAGGGCCATGCACACCACAGGAGACAACAAGGCAGGGGTCGTCACAGTGTGGATAAGTAGCAAATTAACATTTTAAATAGCACTTAATGACTGACTGAATGGAAATGACAATCAATGAAAATGTAAAACGAAAAAAGCGATCATGAAAATGTTTCCAATAAATGAATAAAATGATTTTTGACCACTTTGTTGTTCAGATATATCACATATTTGTAACTGAATGATGCATTCATTGAAACAAAACACAGTATGAACTGAGGAGTGACTCCCGTGAGGTTCATGTATTTTCTTCACTCCGCTGGGAAACTGCTCTCATGTCAAGAAGCACCAGATCAGTGCATGCGCTGCATCGTCCAATCAGTGAGCGATACACAGTAAGGGGGCGGGGCGAGTGTCTGAGGATTTCATCGAAGGATGGTCTGGTGGTTCCTCGATTATAGCTCCACCATTATCGCTCCTCGCTCCTCGCTCCTCGGTCCTCCGGCAAAAATAAGGCCATTGGGACGCTACTCAAGATGGCGCAGACAAATCAACTTCCGGTGAGACCGAGACCGAGGAGCGAGGAAATGAAAAATAAGAGAAGTGAAACGCAGCCTGAGTGTGTGTGTGAGGAAGTCCGTGGATTGCTCAATTTGGACCAATCAGCGGGGGCTTAACGTAACGGCTCCGCGGACGTAACGTAACGGCTCCACGCATTGGTCCATTTCGTTCCGGGTACGGGATTACATCATCCCGTACCCGGAAGAATCAAATGGACAATGATTTATCTCCAACGAGGCGTTTTGGGGAGGTATTTTCTGTGTTAGAGTTTTACTCGCTACAGGGTGTACTTTGAGGGTTTTGACTCTGCACACCGTTTACATGCATAAAAACCTACATAATACACAAGGGGACGGGTAATAACCGGAAAAGCATGACATGTCTCCTTTAACACTAGAACCGCCAGAGATGTTTTATACCTAAAACCGCCACCTGGGTCAAATTGACCCGCTATTAGAATGCATTGATTTTCAAGGTAAAATGTTCTTTTATTGAACAGTGAGTTTTGATCGCACAGGGATGAAACGTATACCAATATAATCTGTGGACTCTCAGGGCTCGACATTATAAATGGCCCGCTGGCCCGGAAGCATTATTTAGACACCGCGGCCAGCATAACGTACTTTCAACTCGCCCCACAGCTGTTTGCTGCGGAGCGCAGCGCGAGCAGTCTCCCGTGAGCGGGAGCGCACTCCTTCACTACAGACTGTCTGTGTCTCTGTGTCTCTCTGTGTCTCTCTGTGTCTCTCTGTGTCTCTGTGTCTCTGTGTCTCTGTGTCTCTGTGTCTCTGTCTCTGTCTCTGTCTCTGTCTCTGTCTCTGTCTCTGTCTCTCTCTCTCTCTCTCTCTCTCTCTCTCTCTCTCTCTCTCTCTCTCTCTCTCTCTCTCTCTCTCTCTCTCTATCTATAACTATCTATCTATAACTATCTATCAATATATCTATCTATCTATCTCTCTCTCTCTCTTAATCTATCTCTCAATCTATAAGGAACCGCAGTAGACAAAAGGCGTTGCTATAGCAACACGTCATGTTTATATGAAAAGGGGTGGGGTCAATATGACCCGCTGGGCGGAAATAGGTATAAATGGCAATTTTTTGGGAGATTTCTTCAATCTGACTTCATATTGACCATTTTTAACAACATAGGGTGCTACATAACACACTTTCAGGAAAAGTCACGGACTGGAAGACTTTAATATTTTATTGAAAAAAAGTTACACAGCTCTGGGTCAAATTGACCCGATTGGCGATTCTAGTGTTAAAGAGTGAAGCATGGGCCGAGGAAGAACCCATAAGAACTTGGATTAGATCTTAATAAGAGAGCTGACACATGCATGTATTATTTTTCAATGGTGGAATTGACCTTCGCGGACGCCTGCGTTATCTGAGTTTCCTTGTGGTTTCTTTAATCCATTTTCAATCATTTTCTTCAAATCAATGCCATTTAGCATGCCAGTTTTACATGATGTAAAATGTTCCTAGATGGCATTTTGATGACACCCTGTAATTCCCTGCATACGTAACTATCTCATCCTGAGCACAACTCTGATCAGACAGAGTAATTGAAGTCATTTTTGTGATTGTGAAGGTCCTAGAGCAGGTGTGTCCAAACTTTTTTCTCCGTGGGCCACATACAGAAAAACATACGAAGGGCTGGGTCAATTACTAGAGGTGAGGTAAATTGCCTCATAAATTGAGTTATGAGTTAGCAAAATCAATCAAATGTAGGCAAGTTATGCTTTATACTTGAATATGCTTTAAGAAAAAAACAGCCAACATCACAGCTCTCCAGAGGGTTTAATTTATTTATTATATTTTGGTCATTCCTTAAAACAGAAGCCTCAGATTGCTCATAAGGGGAAATATGAAGGGTATATTTTGAGCTGGTTATGGAAATAAGTGATTAGGCTTTTTTTTTTATCAATTTAGATTTGTTAGAAAATGTTTTCAACTTTAATTGATGGAATTCATTTGAAAGTGGGCTTATTAACACGTGAATACTGTGTAATATATGTTCACATATTTAAGAAGTACAATACAATACAAGCTAAAGTTTCGTTTGTGGGCCATATTTCATAATACTTTTTGAATTAGCTGAGGGCCAATTCAAAATGGCCTGCGGGCCGAATTTGGCCCCCGGGCCGTAGTTTGGACACCTCTGTCCTAGAGGATAAGGGAGAAGAGGTGTTCACGGTTAAAAGGAAACAACATTGACTTTGGTAGTGAACTGACTTTGTGGCCTGACCTTTTCACAGCAGCTTTTGCTAAGCTATCACAGTACAGACTTTCACAATAGCTTTGGCACAGGGTTTTTTAAGAATGTTTCTAGGTCTTTCCTGGCAATACATTAAAATTATCTCGATTATAATGCAATCTTACCAAATGTTTGAGGTAAATAAACAAAGTTATTTAGGATGAAGGATTTCAAGGGTTGTTCAAGGTTGAACAAATTGACAAGGAATTATTTTAAATATGTATGTAATCCTTGCCTTTTATTACATCGAAAATACTCAACTTTATTTTTAGAAGCATTTAATTAATTAACGTTATAAATGATCGTATAGTGTGTAAGCTAAATTTCACTTTGAAAGCAAGGCTCCCTCCCACACTAACAGTGTACTCAGTAAGTAAGACATTCGTGGGCCGGGGTTATGTCAAGCCTACCTCCCTTATGCCTTAGCCAAGCCCAGAGAAACAGCAGTTGGTGGCTCCAGCTGGAGAAGTAAGACATCTATCTAATAAACCCAAAGAGGTTCAATGCATCATTTAAAGGTGCTGTTTGAAAGTTGACTTCAGTAGCCACTCAGTGTCCATGGGTTCTAGCAAATTTATTTATTTTCACATAAATTGTGCTATTGTTTGCCAATATTGTGTGATTCTCTTATTGCTGAATGTGCATTTCATAGCTTAAAAATGTGGTTGTTAAGTTAGCATTTGATTGCCAGTACAAAGCCCATTGTCACCAAGATGGATGTTGCACTTGGAAATTATTATCCTGAGATCGGGGCAGGTTGTGAAACTGGGATTATATGCAGTGTCAGTAAATGTGGTGGTGTGTGCACCAGAGTTGAGATCACTATTTGGAGAATAGATATTTTGCTTGGAGCAGAATATGTGTGAACATATTGTATAGCTTGTAACTCTGGGTGATCAAGATCCACAGTAGGTCTTATATCAGATTGTTACTATTTAAAGTCTACTTCCAAACACCTACCCTCCTCCAAATATCCCTGAGTGCCTTTCTCGTACGCATCCATGGCCTTTCCCCTGTCCTGTGCACGAGCAACACCCCCTGTTTTTGATTGGCTGGAGGATTATTTTGTGGCTCAGTACTCGTTTTTTGTACTTCTCCGCAAGATAATTATAAAAACATTTACTATTTGAAACATTGATTTAACAGGACACATTGCTCTTAAAGGTGGGGTAGGTAAGTTTGAGAAACCGGCTCGAGATACACTTTTTGTTATATTCCATGGAATGCTCTTAACATCCCGATAGCAATGAATATCTAAGTGCTTTGACAAAAAATCCATAAAAAAATGTCATCTGTGGAAGCCGTAGTACTGTAAAAAGCACGACCAATTATTGTAGCCGGCCCGGCTAAAATAACTGGATGGCCTACCTGCCTGTCAGCCTTCCATCTGTGCACAAACTTATCTCGTGCCCTCATTGGTCATGTGCACGTTCGTGTGTGTTGGAGGAGGGGCTCTATAAGGAAGTGGCAGATTTTCTCCGGTTGTGTATTTCCAAATTCTAGCGATCTCGAGCCGGTTTCTCAAACTTACCTACCCCACCTTTAAAGGCATATTTTTATTTCAGACCTTGCTTCAAATAATAAAAAAGGCCCCCCAAAAAAACGTTTCAACCAGAATAGACTTTTCTTTGCTGGTGGCATTTTAATTTAACAAAAAGGAGGAGGAGAACTGCACAGAAGGTTGACTCTTTCTTGACTCTCTTTTAAGTCAAAAAGAATGATGCTGTATCAAAGGTCACAATTTTGGCATCATCTGCATTACATTTATCTCTTTCATTATTTTCTTTCTCCATATCAGTGCCATCTTGCAGTCCAACTCATATATCTACATGGAAATGAGCCGAGGATGAATGAATAGTCATTTACTCATAAACAATGCCACAGTTTCTCAGTCTTAACAGGAATTCTGTGAAGAGTTTGAAAGCAAATCAAAAGGCAACCGTGTGTCCTTTTTCCACTGTGATGCTGTACACTGCTGTGGGCTATGAGTCCTTAATTGTGCTCACTTACTCACTTACAGATGCTGGCCGGATGGTCAGTTCTTAATCAATCACCATTTTATCTGAAAATTAACTTGGTGGTTGTCCAGTTGCATTCTTGCATGAACATGAGGTCTCACAGTGTTTGCCGGCAGCGCTTTGTTTAATTTCATAATTTCATGCAAATCAGGTTCAGCCACAACATCATGGTTCAACAGTGATGTTGTTCTAAAACATACAGTCCCTGAACAAAGAGGTGAGGCCTTTTGTAGCACATATTTAATGTGATGATACAGAATGGTGAATCATTTGAATAACCTACAGACAGCACAGTGGGAATTTCTGGAATTCAAGATTTTTCTTTTAATGAAAAGTAATTGGCAAGCTATTTTGTAATTGATGCAGTGAAAATTGGTGAGCTGAGCGTATGCATGTATGTCATATGTATTTAGGCCTCCAATTGTAAGAGGGCAGTAGAATAATTTATAGACTCCCAAGCCTGCATGTTTTTTAATTGCCATTTAAGCTAAAATCCCCATGCATGGGCACGTGTGTCATTTATCATTATATTAATAATTAACCTTCTTAAAAGTGTTGCTGCTCTCCCTCATTCTGTTTTATTTTAAGTTTAGCCAAAACTAAATAATCAAATAAAAAATATATTTAACATTTCTGTATTCATCTTCTCATCCTTGATCCTTGTGTTTCTCTCCATGGGATGCATTGTTTTGGAGGATGCCTCTCACAACAGGTTTGAAAGTTAAGAGCTGCTTTCAGTGGGACTTTAAAGGGCCCATGTCATGCTTTTCCGGTTATTACCCGTCCCCTTGTGTGTTATGAAGGTTTTTATGCATGTAAACGGTGTGCAGAGTCACAAACCCTCAAAGTACACCCTGTAGCGAGTAAAACTCTAACACAGAAAATACCTCCCCAAAACGCCTCGTTGGAGATACGTCATTGTCCATTTGATTCTTCCATTTCGTTCCGGGTACGGCATGATGTCATGCGGTACCCGGAACGAAATGGACCAATCCGTGGAGCCGTTACGTTACGTCCGCGGAGCCATTACGTTAAGCCCCCGCTGATTGGTCCAAATTGACCAATCCACGGACTTCCTCACACACACATCTGTGTGCAGGGAGCAGGCAGCTCAGCTGATTTCTCCTCCCTGGCTGCAGGCTGATAACAGACAGTTGGGATCACGGCGAAATTCTCTATGCAGACCCATTCTCACAGCGTTTATCAACCTTTTTCTTACTCAATATCAAGCCACACTTATTGTTTTTACTTCGGCTGTGACTGTGTGTGCTCAGGATGAGTTTGGCTGTGTTTGGAGCTACAACGAGCCGTTAAAGGCAGAGAGTGAAATTCAGTGAATACACGTAGTTTACAGAGATGCTGTATGAGAAACCAATGTGAGTTTGGAAAATTGCACAATATAAATCTATTCTAGTAGACCTCAACAATGGAATTATGATCAGTGGAAATGGCCATGACATGGGCCCTTTAATAATAGTGCCAAACAGCACTTTCTGGTTGAGTAAATCACCCAGTTGGAGTGATTTGATTAATCTTTCCTTTTGTGATTCACAACTGATACATCTTTAAATGTATTTTAATCATAAAAAATGAGCCTTGTCCCCACCCGTCTACATGCCAGGCATGCAATATGCTTGAGCACCTGGTCAGCAGATTATTTCTCATATCTAGAGCAATGAACAGATAAACATCCTGGCAAGTGTTTGTGAAATATCAGAGTCTTTCTTTATCAGTAAGTTCTATGAAGCCTCAAAGTTCCCTTAAAAAATATATGTAAATACCATGTTGATAGCCAAGACGCTGTTGTTCTAGCTCAAAAGTGACAAAAGACTTGACATGTTTAAAAGATTAAAAGAATACTTCTGTAAAATCATTTAAATAACAATATATTTCCAAAAATAAACATTGCATTAGGGCTGGGATCTATTTTCATACAGGTAATTTCATGTCTCAATAACAAAACACATCAAAATATATCGTGTTTTCTTGTAATACAGTTAATAGTCTATATGAAATGACAACATGGTAAAGCATTTATTTTGTTACTCCTGTGTGAATTATGAACTTATTAAATAAAATGTACCAAGTATTTTTCTGGTTTAATTAAGAATTGTTGTGCAAAATGAACAACGCAGTTTTAAGTGAAAATATAGAGAAGTATGTACAGCTGTACACTATGCTTACATGCATGGACACACATGTGGAGTATTCGAATGAAGACAATAGTGAAATGTCTGAGCAGATCTTTTGTGGAATATTTGCCTCAGTTATTTCAAATTGACTTTATTATATCAAATCCAGGCGACTGTTTACCATAATATGTGAATATGATTTCCTCACTGTATATTTACATTGTAAGATGATAAATTAACATATTGCACTCAGCCCTAGATTGCATGATGCACTGTCTTTTTTTGCATTGCTGTTTTTTTTATACATTTCCCAAATAGCATAGACTTTTCTGATCCGAATCCTTTGTGGAAGATTATATCAGCCATTGTTCAGCATTCTGCAACCTAATAATAGAAGTTAAGTACATTTGGTTGGATGAATACTGTTGGACTTATTATCCTTGGCTTGTTCCAGGACTAACACTCATGCTTCTTTAGAAAATCTGCCTCTTGCTGCAGCTGGATCCAACAGAGGAACATAATGCTAATAATCCCTTTGTGTGGTCTATTCAGACATCAAAGGAGTGAACACCATAGGCGTAGCCTAGTTTTTGAAGGTTTTATCCAGGGAATACAAACAGTGACATCTGGGACACGAGTATGTAATTGGGATTCAAGGATAAAAAAAAAAAGTTTATGTCATTTATTGTATGCTGGAAATATCTATTTTAAGATTTGGGGAAGAAACATGAACTGCAGCTGGTTTTGACAATGCTGCATCTGAGGAGCGCTGAGGCGGGCTGGTCTGTTCGGCTGCAGCACTTTGTAAGGATGCTAGAACAGAAGACTTCTTGTTTCCATGGTAACTCTGCGAGTGTGTGAATGAAAAAGAGGGTGCCGCGGTGTAGATGCTTTAGGTGAGTACATGGAACAAAATGATTGGACCATGTACTATTCTTCCTATTATAGCTGGGCTGGTGCTGTAGCATCTCAAATGTCCGTGCTGGAGCCCCCAAAGGTTTTTTTTTATCTGGCTTCCAGCTGAGCATGTGGCCCACACTGTAGTTTCTCCAAAAATAAAACTTGAGACTGAGGGTTGCTGGTGGGAGACTGACATGTCTGATGAGGATATCTTTACTTTTTCCCCCTCCCTCATTATTTCAGAAAGAGGAAGTGCTTTGATGTGTAAGAAAACCCTCCAGAGAGTTGTGAAGTGTGTGTATGATGCATAATATATTTAAACTTACTGTAGCTGGTGAGTCTCCAAAGACTTCCTCACTAACTCTTATTATCTTCTGTGACCTCTAAAACTAACATGTTTATTCTGTACAACACTGAATTGTGGAATATCCAGAACTAACTAAAAAGAGATACAATATAAAGAGTGGAAAAAATGTCGAAATGTGACCTTCTTGCAAAGGCATACTTTGTTCATTAATCTTAAATATAGAACAATAAGTATTGTACTTGTCCAACGAATTGCTGGCTGAATATGTTATTAAAGTAAATGTCAAGTATAAAATGTGGTGAAAAATGCAGCACGCTTTAGTATGAATCTTCTGAATTTAGGTATATAGTCTGGGTTTCCAATTTCAAGGCATTGATTATACATGAAATATCCTCTAAATTGAAAAATAACCACTTAAATCTATGTGTTAATCCATGTCTCAAATATGAAGTTTAATTAAATATTTGATGTCTAAAGATAATGAAATGTCCAAATGTGGTTAAATCTAGATTTAACTGCGATAAATAAAATGATTCAATTGCCTCCAGAATATTTTTAGCTTTTACATAATTATCTAAGAGAGTATAACAAAATCCCATCACACTTATAATGGTCCTTTTTTTCTTATTGCTGTTCAATTTTGTTTAAACAAGAAAAAGTTAAACGTACAAAAAAAGAGTCCTCCTAGTTTAATTCAGATGTCACATGCTGAAAAGGTTGAAACCCACCGGAGAGTTACGCCCCTGCCAATCAGCTGTCAGGCACCAACAGCTTGTACTTCAAGGGCCACTGAAGTGCTGCTGTTTCTTCCCTCTAGCTTTTGGAGAATAATTTAGCGGCCCCTTAGTTTTTAAATGAGACTACGGTAAGTACCACACCATGTTTTGTGTCCACTACTGTTGTTGCTTTTGCTCATGCAATACAAGAAAAGCCAGTACTCATTATGCACCACCGCTGGAGAGCAATAAAACATGCTATGTAGACATTAATGGGCGGCTTGATGTACCATCACCAGGCTGTGTCGATGCAGTCGTCTTAAAAGCTTCTCGATTTTCAGCAGGAAAAAGACCAAAGTACTTCAAAAGTCCATCTGGAGGCAAATATAACAGATGGGAATGTTTTACAGTGCCATTTACACATGAAAATGATATTCCTAAGGCCAGATTCAGCCATCAACTGGGCATCATTTGTATATAAATGATTGTTGTTTTGAGAGTGTAGGCTTGGATCAAAGAACTGACTTTGAGGTAACACACAGCGAGTTGTGTTCGTAAAATAACTGCCACCCAGCAGTAGCAGAAACGTTACATGGATTAGCTATATATAAGATGAAAATGTCAAACAAACACTACTTTCATTCTGGCCTTTATATCCCTCGTTGCTTTCTCATGCTCCCACCCACTCCCATTACAAGCTGTGTGTTATGTTGTTGTTGATGTTTATTGCTCTAGCTGCTGGCCATGTAGCTCTAACTGCAGCTCATCCCTCACTGACACAAAAATCCTACTTGTTGTTCCCACTAACATGTACCCATAGGACCAAACTACATCAGTAGGTGCCGCACCACAAGCCATGTTACCAAAGGAGATGCTGTGGGAATTATATCTAGGATCAAGGACAAACCTTTGGAACAACTAGAAAAACCATTATGAAGTTTGCACCTATTGGTTTCCTGCTGAGGGCTTATTTTGTCATTCCACATTGTCCTTTGCTTCTATTACTACTAGAGTAAAGATGAATCCTTTTTGAATTCAGACGTGATTGAGAGTACATGATGAACAATGCCGTCTCTTCACCCAGTGTTTGATTTGATTATAATTTGTGCCAAAAACTAAACACCCCTGTCTTTCTCCCCATGATATTTGTTTGAGCTCATGTCTGATTACAATACACCATGCTGCGAGTGCCAACACAAGCAGATAATTATCATAAAGTGGAGTGCAAATATCAGGGGTTTGTCTTTCCCTACACATTAACCTCTATCAAAACTGCACTGCATTTGCACCAAACATCGTTGTCACTTAACCGATGAGTCAACTTGTTATTTGACACTGTAATGATTTTCCTGTGTCTGAGGCTGAGCATAATGCATTTCTGCTGCTCTTTGGTGTAAGTGCTACCGTGACTTGAATTAGAAACCACTGATGTATTTTGTAATTTCTGCTAGTTTCATTAAGAATAATTTATCAAATGTGGCTGTCTCTACTATCTGTGAGAGACATGTCTTTGGTATTCTGTTTGATCTGAGCTATAATTTGTTATGCAAGGACATAAAAAGTCTCTTGGTAGAAATGTTTCCACAAATGTTCTCCTAAATACAGAAGAGAGTTACTGAATTTCTGACTAAAGTCAAGCAAACTTTAGTTTGTCATCAAACTGCGATGTATAATGTCAAAGTGATGGTCTTGTGATGTCACCAGTATTAATAAACCACATTGCTGACAAAAGCTCATCACAACATTCCGGTTTAAACACTCTGGAGACATCTGTAGGGTAGATGGTTCTCAAGAAAGAAAACTGAAATGTGTTCTTAAATCTGCATTACTGATTTTGGATTTGGATTCATTCAACTTGGAGAATATACGCCCACAATTAATTGACCTTTTAGCTTCTTGGTTACTATATTTTTATATATTATAGATAGTTGCTAGCTTTGTAAGTTAGATTTTTTCGCTCAAAACAGCTGCCTTCTAAATCAGGAAACAAGGTCGATGTGAGCTTAAGGGAACTGAGGAGTTAGAAGATATTTCTCTGTCACTGCCTCAACAGGAGAAACCATTTTCACATGAAAGTAATCCTTTGATCAATTGTTGTGAAAGATTATAGAATATAGATGTACTATTGCAGTGATTTACTGAATCCTATACAAAGTGCAGGGACATTTCTAAAGTCCTACTTTAGAAACTCCAGGAGACCATACACCCTTTGGAAAGTTTGGATGAGCATTAACGTTTGCGTTTAAGGTTTTGTATTTAATACATCTGTTCTTTTAACTGGACACTTGTGCTTTCTGAAAGTTGTATATCCCCAATTGTTGGTTTGTAAAAAAGTCTTTTCCACACAGCCTTGAAATCATGTTAGATAAAAAAAAAAGATAACCCCTAAATTCTAAGATAATTTGGATTATAGAGGGAAAGAAGAACATATTTGATTCATAGCCTTCATTTAAACTCATAACTCAAGTATGTGTAAGATAATTTGATTATTATCATGCAATTATCTTGTTTCAAATCCTGTAAAGCAAGTGTCAACATCTCACAAAAGCTCATCCCAAAGCAGATGTCTGCTAGAATTAATGACTTGGCCTTGTGCACTGAAAAACATTTCAATATTTAATTCAAGTCACTCCCACCACACCAGTGTTGTTACCTAGTGCTTCATAATCTTTTACTTTATGTCAATACTAATGTTTGTAAGGGTAAAAGGTGTACCTGTAATCACCAATGTGTTGGATTAGCCTAAACAGCGTTTAATGTGTCTGGACCCTTGTATTTCAGTCATTCAGCAGTGGCCTGAATGAGCATGGGCTCCTTTTGAGCTAATTCTGACATTGGCTTTTCCTCTTTTGCTCCATGTCCTTTGAGAATCCATTATTAAATGATTAAAAATCCAGATGTTTGATCATGTTTGATGTCTAATTAATACCTCACAGAATGTTCATCTCAGGATGCTGGAAGATGAAACAAAGCTGCCGCTGGCCAATATTTACTTGATGTTTTGAAGAGAATATTTGGACATTTTGGAGATTACTGTCGTACTCATTTTGTTCTTTGATGGTAGTTTACTATATATTTTTATCTTTGGAGCACACAGAGGTTACATCTTATGTTATATTACCTTGGATTTGTTTCTAACAGCAGTCTAATACACAGCATTGAGATACACACATGTTAGCTTGAAGACACAAAATCATTATTGAGTCTTTTTTTAAAGTATTCACACTTTAATTCAGTTTGATTCAGTGGTGGAACAAGCTTCTTCTGTGTCTCAAATAACTTTGACAAATAATGTTGCATGAAAATGGAGAACTTGAGCCATGATACTTAGGATAACAGGACTGATAGATAGATAGATAGATAGATAGATAGATAGATATAGTAGATAGATAGATAGATAGATAGATAGATAGATAGATAGATAGATATAGAAATAAGCTAGCTAGATAGATCGATGATGATAGATGTAGATATAGTAGATCGAAGATAGATGGACTGGCTGGCTGGCTGGATGTCTCGCTCGCTCTCTCGCTCGCTCGCTAGATCTCTCGCTCGCTCGCTAGCTCGCTCGCCTCGTCGCTCGCTCGCTCGCTCGATCGCTCGCTCGCTCGCTCGCTGGCTCGCTCGCTCGCTCGCTCGCTCGCTCGCTCCTGCTCTCTGGCTCGCTGGCTCGCTCGCTCGCTCGCTCGCTCGCTCGCTCGCTCGCTCGCTCGCTCTCGCTCGCTCGCTGGCTCGCTCGCTCGCTCGCTCGCTCGCTCTCCGCTCGCTCGCTCTGCTCGCTCGCTCGCTCGCTCGCTCGCTCGCTCGCTCGCTCGCTGGCTCTCTGGCTCGCTGGCTCGCTCGCTCGCTCGCTCGCTCGCTCGCTCGCTGGCTCGCTGGCTCGCTCGCTCGCTCTCTCGCTCGCTCGCTCGCTCGCTCGCTCGCTCGCTCGCTCGCTCGCTCGCTCGCTGGCTCGCTCTCTCGCTCTCTCGCATCTGGCTCGCTCGCTCGCTGGCTCTCTGGCTCGCTGGCTCGCTCGCTCCTCCTCGCTCGCTCGCTCGCTCGCTGGCTCGCTCGCTCGCTCGCTCGCTCGCTCGCTCGCTCGCTCGCTCGCTCCTCGCTCGCTCGCTCGCTCGCTCGCTCGCTCGCTCGCTCGCTCAGCTCGCTCGCTCGCTGGCTCTCTGGCTCGCTGGCTCGCTCGCTCTCGCTCGCTCGCTCGCTCGCTCGCTCGCTCGCTCGCTCGCTGGCTCGCTCGCTCGCTCGCTCGCTCGCTCGCTCGCTCTCTCGCTCGCTCGCTCGCTCTCTCCTGCTCCTCGCCCTCGCTCGCTCGCTCGCTCGCTCGCTCGCTCCTCGCTCGCTCGTCTGGCTCTCTGGCTCGCTGGCTCGCTAGCTCGCTCGCTCGCTCGCTCGCTCGCTCGCTCGCTCGCTCGCTGGCTCGCTCTCTCGCTCGCTCGCTCGCTCGCTCGCTCGCTCCTCGTCGCTGGCTCTCTGGCTCGCTGGCTCGCTCGCTCGCTCGCTCGCTCGCTCGCTGGCTCGCTGCTCGCTCGCTCGCTCGCTCGCTCGCTCTCTCGCTCGCTCGCTCGCTCGCTCCGCTCGCCTCGCTCGCTCGCTCGCTCGCTCGCTCGCTCGCTCGCTCGCTAGATGCTAGCTAGATCGCTCCTCATGTTGTTCAGCAGCAGCGAGTGTTCAGGCCTTAAGGTCCCATGTCATGCTTTTCCGGTTATTACCCGTCCCCTTGTGTGGTTATGAGGTTTTTATGCATGTAAACGGTCTGCAGAGTCAAAAACCCTCAAAGTACACCCTGTAGGGGAGTAAAACTCTAACACAGAAAAGACCTCCCCAAAACGCCTCGTTGGAGATTTCTCATTTTCTTCCTGGGTACTCTGACGTGGGGATACCCAGAGGCCACACCCTCTGCCAGCCTTTCACGAAACAAAGCTTCACAAACCTTTCAGCTATTCATGCCGGATATGTACAGCGTAGGGCACTGAAGAACGATGCTGTTCCTACTTTGTTTGGACCAGCGGGAGATTTGGGTACACAACCTGTAAGTATTCATTGTTGTTTGTGTATTTATGATGTTTAAAACAAACAAGGTATCTACCACGACTGTTTAAATGGGTAAACGTTTTTCGGGCTACTAAGTTGGGATCGCGGAGAAATGCTCTCCACAGACCCATTCTCACAGCGTTATAAACCTTTTTCTTACTCAATATCAAGCCACACTTATTGTTTTTACTTCGGCTGTGAGTGTTTGTGTGTGCTCAGGATGAGTTTCGCTTGTTCTCGCTGTATCGCCGAAAGGCTCGTTGCTGCGATCTGCTGCGAGGAGCTGACAGGCTTCCGCTCCTCGCAGCAGATCGCAGCAACGAGCCTCTCAACGTCACGCCCAATCAGAGCACACTGGGCTCACAGGGAGGGGGGGGGGGGGGGGGGGGGGGGGCAGGAGCTCCAACAAGCCGTTTAGGACAGAGAGTGAATACCGGTGAATACACATACTTTACAGAGATGCTGTATGAGAAACCAATGTGAGTTTGGAAAATTGCACAGTATAAATCTATTTTAGTATACCTCAACAATGGAATTATGATCGGTAGAAATGGCCATGACATGGGACCTTTAACATATTTAAAAGATGGAAAAAGGTATAAACATATCTACAATAGAGAAGCCATATATCACAAGCAATATAATAATAACGTTCTAAGCCCGAGAGACCCCGGTACCGGGGCACTGCCGCAACATCTTGCAGGAAACAGTGTCTGAGGGCATGTTCATTTAATAAACTATGAATGTTTTATATCCATGTAACGGGAAGAAACTCATCTAACTGATCATTTTTTATTTTTTTTCAAAATAAAACCCACAATGCTAACACTGAGCCTCTGAATTAGCAACGAGTGAAAAATGCTAACACCTTACTGCACCGAAAATCACTCACAAAACCTTATTATTCATCTCTTCTCTACATCCATGACATCGTTTCACATCGTGAGGTGACACAGAATCGATGGACACCCACATTATCACTGAATTATACGAAATGGCGACGTTATAAGCAAAAACGGACATCAAAACAGGTGACGCTAGATAGCTAAAAATGCTAACATTTTTACCTTGGCTCTGTAGTCTCTCCAAAGTGGTCTTCAATGGCATTAAAACGATAAAAATGCTGCTGAAGTTAATCCATAGGTTAATCTAATGTGTCTGTGTCCCTTTGAAATTATTTCTGATAATCCATAAGCATTAAAACTGCTTTTCCGTTTCTAGATGTCAAAGCTAGAGATAGGTTCACTCTGATGCAAAATTACATGCGCGAAGCCCCCACCTCTTCTCTTCACAATGAGTGTGTGTGGGGGACTCCCCCTTCGATTCTATTGGCTCTAACGGTCAGAAAGAGGTGTCAACCATCAAAATCGACCAAGGGGGGCCAGAGATATGGAAAATCCACCCAAATGACCCCAGAAGTGGTTTATTTTTGCTAAATCTCACTAAAAAGGTCAAATGTCACTTGTCAATCATCAATCTTGATACAGGGTACTTATTATATGTTGTACTTTGGATTCCTAAAGCTTTTAGTCTACCTTACCATCATCCAAGGGTAGTTTTCACTATAAGTACAACATAATTTTTGGACGGACACTATAATTTACATTTTTTTACTATGTAAAATCTGAATTTTCTTTAAAATAAAAAACATCTATATTGATTTTGACTTTTCTACATCCAACTCACAGGTTTATCATTACTTTGAGAAAAAAGATTATTAATTTAACCCTTTTAGAAGGGAAGATATGGTAATTTGTTCTGGGAATGTCATTTTCGAGCCTGAGACCTGAAAAACAGGCTCAGGGCTTAACAGGTTAAAAGACCAAAATACTGTAGCAACATACATATAGTTTACTATAGGAGCAGAGACATAGGATAGTATATAAATTGCAGATGTACTGTACTGTCCATGCCTGAATATTTCTCTCTGGGACTTTTTATGCCACAGCGTTTCCTGTGATCAAGTGGCGGCAGTAATAATACACGGAGGACCTTCAGGTACACAAAGGGTCCATTTGAGCGACCAGTGAAGCAGACACTCTTACTCTCTGTAATATCTATATATACACAGTATGTTTTTAAATGCACTAGCATCTAATGACTTGTTCCATAATTGAACTATTGAACATCATGAAAATGTTGGAAAAGGACATCCAATTTCCTAGGGTCCAACGTCAATTTAAAAAGTAAATGTATTACAATGAGGTGTTTGTTGTCTGACCAACCTTTGTGTATATATATAGAAAAATAGGCACATGCCCTAACATTTTGTACCATATATATATATATATATACAAATGTGTTTTCTTGATGATCGTTTTTTTTTTTTATTCTTCTTTCTCTTTACCACATAATCAAAGGCAGGTGTATAAAGAGGTGTTTCATTATGCTGTTGAAACGACCATAGCCTTCTCAGTTTGAGTCCTCAGTATGTTCACATCTTCTTTGAAGAGCAGGTGCAAATCTGAGATTTTCTGATAGAGGCCTACTGTTAGCAATGGCTTTAGACATTTGTGCAAACTGGAGACACGCTGTTTATGACAAATATAGATGTCCTTATGGTGTCCCACACTGAATTTCATTTCAGCTAACTGTAAAATACATTGTCACAGAATAGCTATTAAGCAGTGCCTCCCAACAGCCTTCTCATTCACACTCTGTAATAGTCAAGCTCCCCGCAGGTTGATTTTCTCTTTCTCAATGTAGACCAGTGCAAACACTAAACACAGCTCTGATTTGAAGCCATGAATGCAGGCATAGAATATACTCATCCATAATGCTTTAATGATAAATGGAAGGTGATGGGCTTGAGATGCTCTACCAGCAGGAAGATACTATAGTATTGAATATTTTAGCAAAAGCCTGAGGGCAGCAGGTGGTCTTAGTCTGGAGAATAGTCAACGTTGGTAGGGGGTCTGCTGGGATGCACATAACCAACCGGTTCCAATACATCAACTCAGGGAATATGTGAAGTACCGACTTGATACTACTATTTTTCACATATCTAAAATATAGACCTTACTGCATGCAAGGCTCCAGTTATTTGCAGCAAAATGACATGAAAGCTGAAAAGTACAAATTATTCTCCATTGCATTGTTCATAATCTATAATTGGTTTGCACTTATAACACCTCAGAATAAACCTCCCACATCTCATATACTGTCCATACATGTATGGTATTGCAAGGGCTAATGTTAGTGCTTTAATTAAGCAAACACACTTCAACGTATTAAAGTAATTTCTATTGAGGTGTACATTGTGAGATTAGTTAGCACCATAAGCTTAGTATGCTACAGACTGAAACAGAATTAATGCAATTTATTTCAACACAGATTTTTATAACAACTAAGCAACTGTATGATTGTGAACCAGTAACGTTATGAACAATAACAATCTGTTTAATAATTTCAGTGTCGGCACTGTTAACAATCCCATACACTGGACCAGGACCAGTGTTATCTTAAGGCATGGCAGGGCAAAGGGAAGGATATACAGTACTTGATTAAAGATTTGAAAGTGGTGTAAATAGGTCAGATATTGTCTCAAAAATCACTTGCCTTTTGGTGAACTACTGTAATATCAAACATGGCCAAGTAATAAACACCCCCTCCGCAGGTAATAAAGCCAAGAGGTATATGTTTGAACAGCAAGGAAAACATTTAGTAATAATTTATGAATATATCTTGATTTCAAAACTGCAATGCTTATACACCTTAGTTGAATTTACAATCGGAACAACAACACAATAAAGCCTTATCATTCAGAAAAATGCACTAGCAGAATAGCTCCAAACTCATATACAAGTATAAAACAAGCTACACATTCTGCAGAGAAATTAGCTACATTTAAAGTTGAATTAGGAAATGGGCTTTTACCAGTCTGTCCAATAAATAAAGCAACACTAACATACTAAAAAATATGTTACTTCTTCTGAATTATTTTCTTAAATAGATGCCACAGTTATTTTCCTTAAGCATAATCAATGTGTGCACATGGATGAATTGTTATCATGTGCTATTTTTATTAGTGTCTAAAAACATGGGAGACTGCAGAGGGAGGAAACTGGGGCTATTATAAACAGTGGAGGAGAAATAAGGGCAATTTTAGGCAGCCGCGACTGAAACAATTCAACAAGATTCAGGTGGTGACATGTGATGCAGAGGAGTCAGCCATGACATTTCATAATGGAAAACACTGTGCATCTTGCAGCTAAAATGGGGCAGCTGGAGTTTTTTCAGCTAGGGAATACAACTTTCTTTATTGTTGGTGGCATTTTTTGTTTGCATAGTTAGGGCTTGGCTTAAAAATATGTCTAGGAAACTTTTGCAGTTCTGAATTTAAGATGAGTGAAAGTGGCAAAGAGGATTTATTCATTCTAACAGCAGGAACATTTCAAACAACAATCAGATAAGTGGGGGACAGAGTTTTGGTGTAAATGAGTGCTATTTTGAAAACTCCAGATGTTTAAAGTTAAAATAAGTGGAAGGAGCATTACACACAATAAACATGTATTGCACAAAGTATACATTATTCCTTCTGAATCGTTCAAAAATATATAATTGGTTTTCTCTTAAACCTCCTTTCAATCAACCCCCCACATCTCATACACACTATATGTGTTGCAATGGCTCATGTAAGTACTTTAAAAGAGCCAACACACTCTTTAACTCAAGTAAATATTAAATTGAATGGCTTTATAATTTAAAAACACGATTTTCCTATTGTCAGTGGCTATTATTATTTGTACAGTAAAGGAAGTAGGGCTCCCTATTCCACCCAAATTACCCTTTATTTTATTTTATTAACAAAGAACTTGCCGATTGTGTTGGTCTGTAAAATGTCGGTAAATACATAAAACATTATTATGTTTTTATAGAGAGCTCCACTGTTTGTCATGTCTTCAAAATGCTGCTGTGTGTGTGTGTGTGTGTGTGTGTGTGTGTGTGTGTGTGTGTGTGTGTGTGTGTGTGTGTGTGTGTGTGTGTGTTTGTCTTTTTACAGCTCTCTTTCAGTTTGTACGGTCAGTAACAATACATCATTATGGGCTTTGATACAGGGAGAAAAGCTAATAAAGGCTTTCCACAACTTTTACTAAAACTTATTCCCCAAGTTACCTGCATTTCATCTCCAAATCCCACAGATGAATTTTGTTTTTTAAGTAAATTTGATGTATAGGTTTTAAGGGACCTCTCTAATCACAATGCGGCATATTTGAACTGTGCCAAAGTTATATTTTGAATGCTTTTTAATTAAACTATAAATCTAATCTATTCAAAAACATTCCCCGTATACCATTCCCCCACGTGCAAAACATATAAAACCTCGTATGGTATATCCATACATATATCTTCCACAAGGGTGACATACGTTTGGAGTAGATACAAAGAGGCAGGTGATCTCTTGCCTCTCATTTGCTCTGTATCCTCTGAAAACAACATCATTTACATATTCAGCTTGCCTTGGGAGTTTCTGCCTGAGGCTTGGTCTCTTGGTTTTACACCACAACAGTCTCCTAAATTCAAACACAACAATAGAGGGAGGCTAGCCTCCTGAGAAGAGACAATTAATTAATTTAGCATGAATAATAAAAAAGGTTTTCCTTCTAACATTAGTTGTACTGTGAACTGACTTGTCTTTAATAACCGTTTATTTTGGCACATGGCCTTTTGTGCACACGGGCTATTTTATTGGTACAAATGTGTTATATGCAGGAATCCTCAAAAAGTGTACAACTCATACCTGCTGGGACTCATGGTTGCATCATTTCTAAACATTTAAGCTTCAACACTCTGTAGACTGAATGACACTGCCGGCTCAGAAATCATTTGGGTTAGTCATTTAAGTTGTACACAGGGTTTATCTGGATAACTCCGGTTGAGACAAGATAATCTAAATTCACTTTTGCTTGAAGCTATGACTAAGAGTCACTTGCAATTACTGACTGTACCTAAGAGGACAACATCATAATAATATGTTTTAGTGATCAGGTGTCATTGCAGCTTTTAAAAGCAGGTATTAAATAAAGACGTTTTAAAATAGCAAACAAATCTCTGCACTATACTTGAGTTGATAAAGCCTTCTAAATGTTTTCAGTTGATGTTTTTGCCGTTTAAATGTATAGACATTTTGATGGTGAAATACTGGTCAGAAATGAAAAGCTACTTTATGGTAATACATTTAGTTTTCTTTAGACTTGTCATAATGTGCCCACTATCTCACAGATGAGTTCTATGTTTTCTCTCTCGAAATCCTAAAACAAACTTCTCAAACAGCATTATTTGTTACAAACCGCTGAGATGAAACCCTCAGCTGTACTGTGAATCTGGATGAAAGCGCACAAAGCCCAAACATCCATAGAAGAGACTAGAAGTCTGGTGAGAAAAATATAGGGGGATCTCCTAGAATGTAAGTAGCATAGTAATCACATGACTGATAGCATTTCACCTAATATCCAATATCTGAAATATACAGAAACATACAACTATTGGCACAAACTCAGATGATATAGTCGTTTTACAACATGCAAAGTCATACACTCCATAACTTGTCCTGCGCTCTCCCACACTCCGTTATGTCTTACTCTAAAAGCTTAGCCATCACCCTGGGAGTTTGAGGTGGAGCTAACAGACTCCCAGATCCTCTCGGTTGTCTGCTTCAGTATCAGATACAGGAGATTATGGAGCAGAGAAGTCCTCCACCTACAGTGACCCCTCAGTAGTAAAGCACACTGAGACTCAGTGTCCCACTATAGCATAGGCTTAACAAGCGAGACTGAGCAGTAACGAGAATATGAGGTGAGCCCCTCTATCACAGAGGCACACGCAGTTTCTTTGTGGCTTTCCACCCCAATTACTGCCATATTTCCAAATGTCTAGTCAGCAGAGACAGACTGAAAAGTGTGTCTGAGAAATCTTTGATGAACTGAATCTCACTTACCAGATGCAAGTCAGATTTCTTTCTGCTGTGAAAATGCATTTTGACATATTGAGCTTAAAACCGTGGGAGGTTCGAGCTGCCTGATTTACGTCACGTTTTTAAGCATGTTTGTGATTGCAAGATAATTCATTTAAAATGTAAGTGGCATTTTGATCAGGAAGACTTCAAATATACTCTTCACCTGGCCTAACTATAAGTGACCTTTTCTGTGCCAATACAAATGACCTTTTACATGCAATATGCAGTGTCAAAGGTTAAGATGTGTCGTTTGTATCTGAAAGTCTGTTACCCATTCACCCAAACAACAGAGGATGAACAAATGGAGGAGATACTCAAATACAAGGACATTACTTATATTTGCCAATTTGATGGAGCGTCCTATTGATGAAGGTGTTATTGTCCAGGATTGTCTAGTAATCGAGCTGAGTAGTGCAACCAATATGTATTGTATTTTGTTTAGCAAAGCACTGCCAGCAGAGGGAAGGGGTCCTGCAGCAGCCGCCCCACAAGATGACCCGTTGAGAAAGTTAATAATATTTGGTTCATTATGAAACTGTGGAGGGCGGTGATGCTGTGATGTGGCCCACTACATGGTTAAATATAGGGCAATGTCCTCCTATTGGTTTGTGTGGCTTGTTCTTTGTCAGATAGTGATGAGGAATTGAAAGTCAATACATATAAATATAGTTCACATAATGACCAAATCATAATAAACCGTGATAATTGATGTCTTAGTGAAAGATTACACCTTTGATCAAGTCAAATCTGATCTGTCGGTGGTTCATTGTTTACATACATTAAATATTTTTAATTAAAATGGAGCCCTTCCCAAATAAGATCTGGAATATATGTTAACAATAATCCTTGTGCAGCGTGAGAGGGGATGCCAGAATGAATGGGCTGCCAGTTTTTCAGTTTATTTTATAAATGCTGAGTAACATAGAGCAAATTAATTCAGTACAATGAACACTAATCAACATACATTCCAATGGGATTTATTTTTGTTTAAATGCTTGTGTCTGCAGAGTAGTTAGGCTTGTAACACTTAAAATTCTCCTCCGGCTATCAGCTCAGAGGGTTCTCAGTGGAAAAATAGCAGCATTGTTCATTTTATCTAAATCTATATTTATGTTTTACTGACAAGCATCCTCTCGGGCTGTGCAGATAATGATAGGTGTCCTTGAGAGGAAAACTGTAAGAAGCTTAATGTTGTGATACAGCAGGTACACCACCAACATGGGAAGTTGGGGTGCATGATAGAGTTACATTTGGTTTATTTTACCACAACCAAGTTTGTTCCCTAACCGTAACAAAGCTATTACGCGTGCCCTTGACCCACATTCCTTCCATTATCTTAACTAAGACTTAAGAGTCTCCATAGATTGCATGCATTATTGACATTAAATGTAATGTTCCTTCACAACAATTTGCATAATGTGACACTGTAGGATTGGTCTTCATGTTATGAGGTAATGTGATGGTTCTTCAGGGAAGTCTGGGTAATGCTTGCAAGGCTAAATCTTATTTTCTTTCACCTTGACACCTTGTGGAAGTCAGCCAGCCAACAACAACTCTTGTGTTGTGTCCTCTCTCTCAATTTGACTCCACTCCTTTATCCTCCTCCTCTCTGCCTGCTGCACCATGCAAACATGTTCTGTACTGTATGAATAACTGGACATAATGAAACAAACAAGTCAACAGTAGTCCCAAATATGTGTTCATGCATGCCACAGCAGTTCTGCTCCCCTCTCTTAGAACTAAAGTTTGTAAACAGAGAACTGAAAAACGTTATGTTGATATTTAGTTAAAGTAATAACACAACTTATCAATTTAACGAAAAAAATGTCCAGAGTTAGATGGTCTTACAAAGTCTGTCTCCTCTCTTGTTCGATATTATATATCAGGTCGCACACTTTCAACAGTAAAAAACAACAAGAAGCTGACCAGCTCATCTCAATACATCATGTCCAGAATAATTTATATTGCAAGGCCAACCCCACTGCTCCACAGAGGGCCATTTGAATAGCTTCTGGTCTGCCCTACTTGCTATAATGAAACTAATTCAGTGTATCGCTTCTGTGTGAGTTATTCCTTTAATTACGGGGAAACCTATGCAGTATTGCGTGAGCATGTTGCAAGTTACTGGTTGCATTTTACAAAATATAGGAGACCATGCTGTGCGGGTTTGCGGTATCTGTTGGTCTTTTGCATATGTTAGACATTTAAATCTCCAAATCCACCAAAACAAAAGGAGATGCGCGGCAAGATTATGCAGTGAGTTTTGCTCTCAGAGTAACTGTATCCTCTCAAACAACTGAAAACATTTGATTTGCCGTGAGAAGTTGAAGGGAAGTGTCGGTGGGGTGGGGTGGGCGGTGACTATTGTTTACTACTATAGTCAAACAGCATAAAATGTGCTCTAGCAGTAAAGTGCATTTATTCAGACAGCCTCACATTTGCATTAATTTATATGTTTTTGTTTTTCACATACAACTTTGCAAGTAGATCTTTCAGCCAGTTTAGTTAAGTTTAGTTTTAGTTTTTAGCTTAATCACATGTATTCCTGCAGCAACATACATCTCTATTAAGCACTGATAACCCATTATATACAATCTGTCCAGCATAAATGGCACATATGAAGTGAGTGACTACATTCTCTATTAACTTGAATACTTACAGTGTGAGACCCAAGCTCGTGTTTCTTCTAAAAAGATGAGGTAATCTTACCTACAGTCATATTAGTCAGATATACAGTATACGATGGATGATAATGTTGTTCTGCATCTGCTTGGACACAGGATTGTTTTTCCATTATATTATTTAAATTATTCATTTTATGTTTGTTAAAGAATGTTGAAAAGAAAAAAATGATTGGGGTGATTAGATAGCAGTGGTAAACCGTCAGGGCCTTCAAGGTATTCAGAGAATACCCTGACACACTCAGATTAAACAAACAAAAAATCGATTTAATTATATAAATACAATTTAATACAATTTAAATAAAATGAATAAATGAGAATCGTATCTGTGTTGTTGATCTGTAACATTACAGTGTTACGTTGATTTGTTTGTCCTTCTCGGACCATGCACTACGCATTTCAGTGGTTTTGTGTTAGGAAAAAATGCAACCAATCAGATATGTTTCTGGGTCTCTGGGTAGAATATCCTTCAACCAAGGTATTCTATATCGTTGATAGAATGCCCTGGCTCTTACACTGAATGAGAGCGTACGTTTGGACTGACAGTTTGATCAACCAATCATATATTGATCTGTAGCCAATGGGCGTATTCTGTCAGAGTTTCCCTCGGTTCCAGGGTATACTCTAGAAGGCCCGGTAGTTCAGAAGGTCCAGTTGTGATAGACACGGTTCGCCACTGTATAGTATGTGTTCATTGAAAAGACCAGAATCAAAAGATATGTAGGTAATTATCATACAAAGAAAAGCGTCAACTGCTGATAATAAAAAGCCACAACAAGAGGATCTTTGATGTTCTTGGTTTGAAAATGTTAAAAGTTGTCAAATTAGTAAATTATCAGTTCCTAAACTGCCTAATGGTTCCCACAACTGTGTCAACTGACCTAACACTATTTTCCATAGAATGACATTTAGACACTGAAAAGCATCAAGCTGATAATGAGTTTTATTAAATAGGATCTTTAAAGAGAGTTGCCAAATACCTTGGATCCTGCGGCAGCATAAAGTCAGCCTTCTTTTCCAGAAACAATTATCGTCTGTGCCCAACACTCTGCACAGCTTTCTCTCCAGACACTTTGACTAACAACTGGCTTTTTTTATTATCCAGCAAAAACATGCAAATGATTGCTTGCAGCTGCACAGTGAAGAGTGTACAGTACACAGTAATCTTTGTTGAGCTGCACAAATTAAATATTAAAATGATATTTCCTCCTTTCTGTGATCATAATGTAGTTATTTAAAGACCCACGGTATTGCTCAAAGTAAGAATTAAATCCCTGCTAAATAATGTAGTGTTATTATCCACCACATACAGTCTCTCAAAATGTCGGTGTTTATCCCCACTGAGGCGTTAAATCCCACCTGAACTTTATACACATTGGCCTTTGTGCTTTGAGTTGCTAACTGGCTTGAGAGAGGAGCAAGATGCATTTGACCATTAAAGTGTTTTGCTGTGCATTCGGCCAGTGCAGGTTACCCAGAGCCATGTATGCAGGAGGATGTATTTGTTATGGCGTGGGCCGTAATGAGAGTGTTGACAGCTATTATAAGTTTGGGATGGCTGAGGGGTTTAATGAGCATTTTCACAGCATCTAAGATAAAAGTGCATCATTCTCAGCAAAGGCCTGTATATAGTTATTGGTAAATTATTCTAAAAGTGTTGTTGTAGCTACAGCCTATTTTTAAATCCAGCATTTAGAGAAGGTCTGCTGTTAGGGGAACAATTGTATTCATCCCAACTTTAATGGTGCCTATAGTTGTTTACCCAAAGATTTCGGACTGCTCTCAGCGAGTGCCTCACTGTGGAACATTTTTACTGGAAGCTGAATGCTTTGAAGCCTTTTGTTTGAACCCACGGACCACAATTAGTTAGTGCTTCTGCAAGAATAGCATCTGCATCTTATTCTGGGCTACAGTATACTTAAGGGTGTTAGTAAAGGATGGATAATTATAGAGCAGAAGCATTAAATGACCCATGGACTTTTTGTGATTTCTACTAACCTTACTGCTTTGTCCCGAGCTAAAAGGTTAGTCCAATCATATTTTAATCATTCCCAGAACATTAATCAGCAGTTTATTCAATAATTTCCTTTAATCATTTTTCAAGTAATCATACCAAACATTAGCTTGTGCTTAAATGTGATGATTTGATTATTTTCTTTGTCGTGAAAGGTAGTAGATTCAATAACTGTTATTCCTCCCTGGTGGTGAAAGCCGAGGCTAGAGGCATTATATGTACGGATCATCTGTCTGTCAGTTCCTTTGTTGTGAACACAATATCTCCGGGAAGCCTTGAGGGGATGTCTTCAAATTTGGTACGTTATCGACTCAAGAAGGAACTGATTTTATTTTGGTGGTCAAAGGTCAGGGTCACAATGACTATGAATTAATAAACTAATCGTGAAACAATTGGATTAAATTAGCTAATGTCTGAAATGTCAAAGATCAATTTCACTGTTAAATCAATATAATCTGCAAAAACTAAATTACATAACTCAGGAAGGGAAGAATAGACTGTTAGTATTTCACATTTAGTTGAATACTGAATTAGTATCAATACATTTGGGCGTCCACCTTAAACCTTGGGTGATTGTATAGATTTCCTGCAGAACCGTGTCAAAGTTGAGTGTGAAGCATCCATTTATATATATCCTTTTTTTGGAGAAAGATTGGGTGGCCGACAGGTGCCAATGTGTTACAATGGCCCAAAACACTTCCATTAGGAAAAATGTGCTGCAGTTTAAAAAACGATGCACATAAAAAAAACAAATGTGCCAAAACACATGCAAATTAAGTAACATCTTCACCATCTTGACAACACATGCGCTGTATAAACAAACTGCTGCAAATACAAAACGCTGCAAGATGTTCAAAACACAAGGGAAATGGGGACAATAATGAGTGATGGACACAACTGGGACCAGAGCACTTGTTGACGTTCAGGGATTATAGAGTTGGCCAACGCTTCTTGCAAGGTTTTGTATTTAGGGTTTAAGCGTGTTTGTACCTGTCGGCCACTGTAGGACATGCACACTTGAAGCATTGTCTACAGTCAATCAGTCATGGCTATGTTTTTTTATCAGAGTCAGATTTCTTTGCCAAGCATGAGAAGGAATTTGAGTCCGTTTTTTTCTGTCTCTCAGTTAAGCTACAGACGAATAGACATACAGCAGAACGAGGACAGCACGGCTTAACAAAGCCAAGGCAAAGCATTCTTATTACTTGTCCCTCCATCAGATCGAAAATATTCCTCAAGGGTCTTCCGAATCAACCCAGCAAACAACATGTGCCAGGCTTTGATCTTGCTGGCCTTAACAACTTATTGAGACTGCTGACCCCAGAACCTTCCTTAATGCCACCACCTAAGTACAGCAGCAGGAAGAACCGAGCACTGCAGACAGATCTACAGGAACCTTTGACACTCTCAGGAGTCTGAGTCTCCTCAGGAAGAATAGTGCTCTGTCTGTCTTGGACCATTCCCATTTTTTATTTTGCTCCACCTACTTTGACCACCCCAATCCTAGAATTCAACCTTCATTTTGATCTGAACTACACATCAGTAAAGTTTTGTTACAGCATCTTGCACCCTCACAAAATCTGTCTTCAGGCATTCAAACAACAACTAAAATACCTCCTGTGGTAGTTCCCTTTACAGTAGGAGCCTCCAAGATCACATATTGCTATGATGACACACACTCAAGCACACACAAAGGGTGAAAAGAATACCACTGCAGCACTGTTTGGGGCTGGTGGTAACAACCATCACTATGGGTGCAGCCTTGGCTTTGTCAATATTTATTCTCTCTACAAATAGGTTAAAAGACCTGTCACTTGCCTTTAGCAGAATATTCTAACTTGATGATGTTAAAATGCGAGTAGGTAGGGAATAAGGGTGTCAACCTCAGACGACAGAGAGTTCATTTTGGGTTCCAACCGTGCAAAGACCGGAAAATGAGATGTGTAAGCCACAAATCTAGCTCCTCTTATTGGTATTGATCAACCACCCCATTCACCCTGGGCAGATATATTAAGGTCATTTTTTACTGTGAGGTAATAAAACCTTGCAAAAGGTTATTTGATATAAACTTTGACAGAAAACTGTCAATGAGTTGCAACTTCCTGGTCACTTAATGATGTTGCAAAATGGAAAGGATCTGTTCAGATTGTGCCCTTAGAATGATTATTATTAATAACTAACCTCATTTTCAATTCATGTCACATAGCGATATTTAACCACTTTATTTATTTTCTTTAATTATTTTTCACAGGTGGAAGGACTTGAATAGAATAAACACAGTAATAGAAGTGCTTATTCTTACAAATATCGCCCACTATTATGTCCAATCCATTTACTATTTCTGAATACACAATAGGTATTGACAGGCTCAGGTCAATGGGCAGAAACAGACTTTGTTCTGAGGGTCACCTAATGCTTTTCTAAAATAAATGAAAAACTGTGTTTATATGAATGAATACCAAACGCAATCAAAGCTGAGTGCCCCTGCAGCGAATCGATGTTTCTAAAACATGGTGAAAATGGTAATTACAATTCTATTTCTCCTTTGAAAGCCCATTGAAAAGGACACTTCCTCCAGTGACAGTAATATAAAGCCATTTCAATTATTAGGGCCCGCAGAGTTGCTTTTATGATAGGAAATAGTTTGTCTAAAAATATAAATAATATCTATATGACTGTTATTCAGTCAGATCCCCTTTTGTTTTATTTTGCTTTAAACTCCGTGAAGAGATTTATTTATTGCTTTTATAATTTACTTGAAACGACTGAAGAGCAAAAGCTGTTAGATGTACACTTTGACATTGTCACGTATTATAATATAATTAATCTTGATACTAATCCCTTTGCACTTTACAGTATGTGTCATAAATAAGTCTCACATTTTGAAAACAATAAAAAAATAGGCAAATGTTTTTTATTGTTTATTCAATGACATTGGAGCTTTGCCTCTAGCAGCATCTTTTATCTGAATTTCAATGTGAAATAATGTGGGTCTCAGCAGTGAAAAGCCACGTTTAACATGTGGCTTTTAAAAGCTTGTCAAATCACAAAGGAAAGGAGAATCTTCAGTGTCACATTAAGTCAAGCGGTGACCCATGAGCATCCTTCTTCCTTATTATCTCTTTGACTTTTCAGGATGCTTTCAAAATACTTTTTACAGGTGTTCAGGGAGCGAGTGTTAGGAGAGGGAAACTGCTGATATTCGCAAGAAGAGGATAGGAGTGCAATGACATCATACTTCATATAGATATTGGTCATGATGACAAAACAGCCAGGTCAGCAGTAGAGGCTACCATTATCAAACTTAATTAGATTTATTTCAGGGACCAGGCAGGGAGCCCTGCTCTCTATGAGGTTGTAGTTATCTTCTTCATCTTACAGGGAGAACTGTTTCTGTTATTTAAAAAACTGTTTTGGTTTCTCCATCTTATTCACCATGAAACATTACCAAACTAAAAATGTGCCTTGTGTGCCTCTATTAAAATGCATACATGGTAAGATGAGTGTAGTGGATTTGATTTTTACATGCCAAAATTACAAGGTGTCAAATATGTATATCTACACTCATACAGTTCATTATGCATAACCCAGCTCTGCCTTATGAATACAACTAAATGATTGGGAAACTACGTTTTAAGTTTGGATATTTGCGATACATATTCCACAATAGGTAATTTGTTTAATGATGGCTAAATGTTCACGAGAACAGACATTTCATTTGGTCCAGATTGTGGAAACAAGACCTCTGTAGCCTGATATTCTGCTGTCTTGTTTTTCTGAAAGATCAATGAAAATCATAACTAAAACCAATGCCGTAGCAATTTAGCCTAAATGCTTTTAACTCCTGATAAATTGAAGCAAATTGAGAAAATGAACACATTTGAAACCCCTGGGGGTACAAGGGGGGTACAAGAAATTTGTATTTGTAAATCGTTTCCTATGACTGCAGTCTAATTAGGAGCCGGTGTTTGTGCAACTGGGAGTTCTGGCAGTAATGAGTGCCAGACAATCATAGGAGAATATTAAAGTCAATGCTAATCTGTGACGGACATCTCAACACTGGCCAATAAACGGGTGCTCATGTGTTCCTTATTCTGTTCCTCAGCATAGGTTTAAGGTAATGCTAAAAAAAAATATGTGTCTGGACCAGATTTCTGATTGGTTCCCACGCGGTTCTGAATTGATGGGAGTGTGCCGCAGCTCTTCCATCACAGCCCTCCACCTCATTAAAATCATTTAGTCTCCCAGCGCATTAGCAGGCTGAGCTTTAAGTGTTGTGGATAAAGGAGCAGATGAAGTGGGCAATATCGACACACTTGTGCGCTCTCTATAAAGATTTTGCAGTCATTTGTGGGTGTCGCAATTCAGCATCACTCTCAACTGCACATGTTTAAATAGCGAGGGCTATTCACCGCCATAATGCTGATGACTTTGGCTGTCTTGAAATCTAATTCTCCGTTTGTAATTTTAAAGCCATGTTTTTCTTGAATGCACTGCCGGGTTGCTAAGTGTTTGTAGTAAAGAAATGAAATCACTTTCTATTACCCTCAATGGGGATATGTCTAGATGAAATATTGCTTTCAAAACACATACTCATAAGCTAAAAATGTAAATGTAATTTTTATACAAAGGGAAAACAAAGCGTTTTAAAAAGCAAAAATCATAAGGAAAAAAATCATAAGGAAGGTTGAGGGGAAGGTAATACATGTAAATGAGTCTTTCATAGTGAAATCACAATAAGCACACACAGAAATATCTCGACAGCAACTAGAAATGCTACAATTTCAGAGTGCAAGGGCACTTGAATACAACAGAGCTATTGTGTGTTATAAGTGACCTGTACTTTTCCCACTATGACATTTACAAATGTCTGCTGTGAAAAGGGCCTTTTCATTTGACAAGTGGAAGAAATGTCCAACCTGATGTAGGAAACAACCCTCCCAGGGGATATTTGAATAATGTTTTGTGATTACACAATTTGTATGTGTGTAAGTTGTCCAAATGTTATTGTTAAAATCAAGTTTTGAGTGAAAACTAGCATGTAATTAATTGAATGCAACCCACTAATCCTACAGTAAATTATGTTATAGACTTTTCTTTTCGTCAATTTGTGGCTATTTCCCTCCCACAGCTGGATGAATTGCTGCGTAATTACCGAGAAGCAGTTTCAATTTCCAGCTATTAAAAACCCATGCCTGTGTCTGCAATTGTGCCAGCCATGTTGTAATCAGGTTATTTTGTTCTTGATTCAAATGATCATCCTTGATTATTGCGTATCCTGATCCAATACCAATATTAGCCTACATGTTAATAAAATATTGATCCAACACATTAAAATGCTTTCAGTAGTTTTCCAACATATATCCAGTCTGCTTGACCCACATACTAAAGCCCTGGTGCAATCCAAGAGAGAAGACCCTGCTGGAGTTTGGCCTACAAAAACACACGGCCCACTAAAGGGTTCAGCGACAGTGACGCTTCATTTAGCTCCAAAACAATCTTTGGCAGACACCGGCTCGCAGAGAGCTCACAAACCCACATCTGAGTTTATATTGGCGGTCCTCGAGTTACTAACAGAACTATCATTAATTAGCAACAGCTGACCTGCAGACGGTAACGGTTTTTATTTCACTATTAGAAAGGATAAAGTGTGATGAGAAGCTGCTTCCTGAAGGTTTGTACACTGATCTCTGCTAATGAGGAAGAGAGTGGAGGGATAATAGATGTATTACCTTGATTAAAGAATCGAGTCAATCACCGAAGCAACTGAATAATCCAAACACTCTAATTTTCCTTTGCATATGCAGTTAAAGGCTAAAAGTGTGAAACCCAGCTATCATTATATAGAGCAGTACTTCAACACTAGCAGACTGTGGACAAAACACAGTACAGTTAAGTAAGGGATTGGATTGTGATCGGATTTGTTTAGCAGAGACAGATCTTTAAGACCGCTTCGGGAGATCTTTAGCTTCAACACATAACCTCTGCAGTAAAAGGCATGGCTTGTTATGCTCATATCAGACATCATGACAGATTATAACAGATATAGCGTTTGCTTTTTTTCCACATATGAAAAGTTGCTGTACGGTTTCGACAGATGGGACAGTAAAGATTTGTGTATGAGGATAGTTTGTGCTGCAGTTTTGTCCTGTTGGCATCTTTACTTAAAACGTTAACAAAGCAAAACGAAGGCACACTGACTGTCATAACTGTGACCCCTAAATAGTAAAGAAATACAAGTTTTATGTTTACAATAGGCCCTTTTTGTATTCAAATAAAGACGCTATTTTCCCACCGACTGATCAGACATTTAAAAGAGGTTTCAGCTAAGCTAGAATTCATAATTCTGAGTTAATATCTTGGAAAATACAACATGTCCCAAAGCTTTGAGCAGAAGGCAGGGAAATGAATATGGCTTACAGAACCCACACCGTTCCTTTGATCAAATCCCAAGCTTGTTTACTTCATAGCGAGCTCTCCATCTTTCCTCTCACCCACTGCTCCGGTCACCGGCAGCTCGGAGGTTTAATGGCAGCATTTGCAAGGTCTGCCTTCCGTCTCCAAATCCTGGCGACAGGCCCTTTTGTTTGCTCTCAGCAAGACGTAGAGCAGACCTGGAGGAGGTTTCTCAATCTTGCAAAAAAAGATGGATTACAGGCCTTAAAATAGAGCTGTGCACCTGTCTCCTAACATTTTCCAGCCTGGACCCTCGTGGATGCAGTGACCGCGGCAAATGTCACACGATGGGGTTGCTGTGACCACAAAGCTGATTAAAAAGCTGGTTGCTTTCACAAACAAATATAGACGCTAAACATATCGGAGTGATGTAAATGATGTTTTAAAATGGTGACAATGACATTGTAGAGATGAGTGGTACTGTATGGTGAAATAGACAATAGAAAGTAAGGGACTGGCTGTGGCTTTAAAAACATCTTTTTTTATGCTTCAATGCTATTTCTTTTCTTAATTCCAATACTTTCTTTGTGCAAATTTGACCGCAGAGCCGTTTTTAATTCCTTGTTTATTCACCTTTGTTTATTGTGTGACTGCTGTGTGAGTGACTGATCTCATATCCCCCTGTGGACGCCCCTATTTCTGTTTCTTTCAGTTTGTTTTCTTTATCCTCCTGCCAGACATTCACAGAGTAAAGTCATTCAGACCCACCATAAGCCCAAAGGATTTGATCGTTTGAAACCATTTTAACTTACCTGCCTCACAGGCATAATTTGCATCCAATTTGCATTGACTTTATAGGCAACAGGCCACCTCTAAAACCTGCTTTGTGCTAGTTCTGAACACACCCTTAGCGTCATATTTATCATCATGATCCCATTATGAGCTCCCAAAATGATCTTCTACTACAGCTTGTGTTTGAAGATTTGCAGTCATGGGTGAGCAGAAGTAATTAGTTAGAGGAGGCCTGGTTTGCGTTTTGGACAATAAAGGTCATAGTGGGACCTTCCTCATTCGTATCAGATAATTATTCAAAGTACATTTTTTTTATTATGTAATGAATAATTTAGTATTAGTACTTTATTTTTGGGAAAATACTCATTTACTCTGACCTCAGGCATGTCAGTGCCGCCTCTTCTAGTAGTGTTTGACGTGTAATTGATATTCACAAGACGCAAATCCTAATTGCTCTTTGCACCGTGCAGGTTTTGCCTCCGTAGATCACAAACATACTCACTCATTTCTTTCCCACGAATAACCGTTTATTCTTCACACATTTACTGAAAATTACAGTTTATTGAAAGGACACAGAAAGGTCAGATAACACAGATACATGTAGCTAGGAGTTACTACTCAGTGCATGGCACATTCTCAGGGAGACGACCCATTGTGAGTCTTTGGCTCTTCGCCTCTGGAGTGTTGGAGGCAGAAAGAGCGCTGAAATATTAAACGTTGAGCAGTTGGCCAGCCAACTGGAGCCTCTATATTTCAAAATGTGGAGGAGTAAATTAACCTTTTTACAATGAGTGACAAACAATAGTCTAAGTTGGGTAGTAGTAGTAGTAATAATAGTAATAGTAGAAGTATTTTTTAATTGTCAATTGATATACTTATCACAGGATACAGTGTCAGACCTCACCAGTGCAAAGGGATTTTTTCTATAAAGATCACACATTTAGAAAGCAGTGTCCTCACTCAGAATAAAACTAAAAAAAGGAAACAACAAATAAACAATCATAAAACAAGTTACCAGTGCCATTGCTACCTTTTAAAAAAAGAATTTCTAGAATGCATGCCATTTTACTATGGAGGTTTGCAGATGACAGTTTGAAATCCAGTGTCTCAGCTTTTGCAAACAATGCTGATATGTGTGTCTGTGTGTGTTTGTGTGTGTGTGTGTGGGCGCACGGATGTTTTTGTGTGAGTGCGCAAGTGTGTGCTCTTAGAAAGATCCTTCAGGCAATGCAGGAGCTCTGCATTTTGGATGATATGCCGTCCGCTCAGTCGTATTCATGTGGCTTTGTCTTTTTGCTGCTGCCTCCCTCTGCATCCTCGCTGGCGTCTGAGAGCTTTGTGGTGGATTTTACAGTCTGCGCCTGGCTCCTCTGCTGTTAGGTTCAAAAGATAAAGATTCTTAATGAGACTGCACAATAATATTCAACAGCATGCGCGGTGGTCTGTAATCTGAGAATGAAATGCCTCTTAATATATCTATGGGATGCAAAGGAGGTTATTTAAAGATAATATTCATGGTTACTGCTGGGCATCTTAAACAGACTTCAGTCCTGCTTCTGAACACACAACTGCTGTCCTATTTTAGGAGCTCCATACTTCATTTGGTTCAGCTAAATGCTAGCTTTTGAGAGGCTGAATGCTAGTGTGGTCTGAACCTCCCCATCCTCACCATTCAGACTGAAGGCAACATTCAAAATAGTGTCATTGGCAGTTTGGTCCTCTCCAGCTGAACAGGCATTTTTAGACAATAAACGTATAAACACACTGTGAAGGGTTACATTTCTAAGAGAAAACACTGGTAGCCACACCCTAAAGCATAATCTGCTTTATCATAAATAGGACGATAATTTACTAAATTATCATCACACTGAAAAGAAGAATTGAAACTAACCATTGAAACTATAAACAGTTCAGGAAGTGGTGATACATCAAGTGAGAAATAGGATTTCTTTGTCATATTTTTCTATAAAATGTGAATTTCGGTTCCCCTGTCATGGCTGTTAGAGGACATGCAAGGTTACCGCTGGCTTAACCTTCAGTTTTATCTGAAAAAAGCCCATGTCCCAAATTCTGAAATCGTATTTTGTGTGACGGGGGTGAACATGCTGTGGCGTACGCGGCCACATCATTCTTTTTGACTGATACCTAGGTCGCAATACTTAATATATTCTTGACAACCCTTTATCATACTCTGTTTTAAAATGCTGATTTTGAATGTTGTATTGTTTGTGGCGGGGGAAGCACCTACAGCTGTTTTATATTCCAGCTGTTGAGAAAATGAGTTGCACTTGGAATAAATGCATTAACTACCTGGTGGGATGGAAACCAGCAGATCCAAGGTTTTGAAGACAAACTGTAAATGTTTAAAGCCGAGTGGCACATTGTGACACAGAGCAGTTAAGTGTGTGTTTGGAGGATGTGTGTTCATGTTATCACAAATTCCCACTAACATTTTAAGGCAATATTATTGGGATGCAATGTTTTTTAACAGAGTGCTATTTTATTTGGTATTTTTAATAATTAAGTTTCAGCAATGACATTTTTAAGCACTGCACACAGCTTTAGAAAATCAATTCCCCAAGCAAAGCATCTGTTTAGTGTTTACCAATGTCACTTTGGAGAATGCCTTCAGGCTTACTGGCTGCAATATTGAGTTACACATCAGTCTGCATTGCAGAGGGTTATAGCTCCAACACCTGGCTCCAAGCATTTACAATTGGAATCCTTTCAGGACCGCTTTATAGTAAACTCTGAATTCCACCATACTATATCAATTATATAATAATACATTATCAAGTAGTAGATTTATTTTAGTATGTACCATCATTTGGTGACTAAGTACTCGATGACTCTCATTTCTATCCGCAGGCAAATGATTTCTCACTCTTGTGGCTTCTTTCCAACCTCAGTTGCCGCCCTCTTTGATGCGAGTTAGGGGTTTTCCTTTTTATGTGTGTGTCTTTATCACCAGCTGAAACTCCCCTAATGATATCCAAAAGTTTTTGTTTGAGAGTGGAGTTTTTAATATACTTGCAACAACTTTGTAAGTAGAAGCAGTACCACAGAATGTCGACCGTCAAGCTTTCTAATTATTCTTTACTTTAATCTCAATAGATAGATAGTATTTATTTTGCTGTTTTAGGCTTTCTTTTCATTGGATTGAAAGATAACTTTTGATATATATATTTTTAAGACTATGTTAAGACGATATGAATATATAAACACTTTTGAAAAAGTAAGCTACCCTCTTCTTTGCCCTGTTTTATTTTGGGTGTCAGTGATATTGCAGGCCAACAACTAATTATCTAAGTGTCTGTGCCACAGATGGTGTGTTTGTATTTATTGGTATATACTAGAAGCCAAAACAAATTCAACACATTTCTTATTGGTATTCTTGGATATTGAGCCCAGCTTTTTGTAAAATCCCAAAACACATAATTGTTGAGAACCCTGCATCAAGAGCTGACAGATGTCTTAATTTGAATGATTAATTGATGATTTTGAACAAGTACATCAAGCTCAGATGCATTCTTCTGTTGCTTTTTCCTACATTTACCCTTTCTGATTTGTGATTTTTCAGCTTACACCTTTAAAATAGAAAAAAAACTGATTTAGAATAGGGCGAAACAAACAACGCTTGCTCCACTGTGCTCCAGGGATATGCTCTGTTGTTAAGTATGCCAGGTTTTTTGCTGAAGTGTTATGCAGTTATGTTTTTGACTTCAGAAAAAACTGAAATAAAACTTTACTCTCAATGAATCTTAATCACGGAGTCGAGCAGATACACATAATGTGCCTTTAACACTGTATATTTACAGGCCTGAACAATGTTATTTTCCTCCGTGTTGTTGACATTTGAGCTAATCTGGCTAGAGGTCCTGTGTGGGCTTGTGCTGTTGGACTGTCAGCCTGTCGATGTTCAGGCCACATCGATGAGCCTCTCTGTCTGATCACTCTGCCAGGGGAGCCTCAGTGAATAGGCGAGAGATTATTGTACAATATGTTGCAGCTAAAAAGTGCCGATGTTGCTCTGTTGTTATTTAAACCATTCATTGTGTTGTACAAAAACACAACAGGTGCAAGACTACACAAATAGCCTTTTCTTCCAAAAGCAACATAAGGAGAGATGCCTCGCAGGGTCTCACACTCAGGAATCGAACACATAATGAAGGTGGAGTAGTGACAGGAATAGAAGGCACTTTAATGCAGATTGATCCACAGAGACCTGAATGCAAATCATTACTAATCAGATTGTTTACTACACCATAAATGATGAGTGCTGTGCATGAGGGATGCCGACCGACAGCAGAGAAAGAGAGACGATTGTTGGTTCACTGCTGAAACACAACGGGAAGATTTACCAATTATTGAGATAAAAAAAGATTTCGCAAGATTTGCATAGATGTCTGAAATGGGATTTGCTGAACTGAGACGTTTCAAGTTATCTCTCTTGTTCGTCAACTTTGCAACTGCTCCTAAAATATTAATCAAATAGAAGTCAAAATTAATTAAAACATTGGAAATCACAGAAATCATCTTTTGTGTTTAATACAAAAACACAATTTCATCTACAATGTTAATTGTTTAAGAAATGTCAATCATTATTATGTGTTTTGTTCCATCTTGCATCCTGTGTTGACGCAGAGCAGCATAAATGCCTCTGGAATAAACTGCCTTTGACTCAATTTGTTGAAAATGATAGTACATTGTCTTAATTCTAAACATAATACAATTATCTTGTATCATTATTTGTTTTATTACATAAAAAAACTCCCAGGCTTGTGCCTGGGAGTTTTTTTATGTAATTTGACAAACAAGTCAAATTACTTTATTATTAATTTGACAAACAAGTCAAATCTGCCCACTTGTCGAGATCTCATTTGGAATATTCTAATATTCTTGAACGAATAGTGTGAGCGTCTAAAAATGGATCGCTGCCACTTGGAATGCAAGGCGGTTGCTCAGTTACACAGTATTGCACTGCATTGAAATGAGATTCATTGTTTTGTTGCACCATCTGGCAGCGCCAAACAGGTGTGACTCAATTCAATAATTTGATGAGGGAGGCAGTTATGCATAGGCTTTGGCAACGCATTGAATATCACATATTATAGGTGACAGTGGCACACTGGATATAAGGTTTTATTAGATTGGTTGCCTTTTATTTAGAGACTTTCCTTCTGCGTTGCATGTCACACTGTGTCCCCTGCTGTGCTTTGTCTCACGTGCATGCTGAGTTTTACATTACAGTTAATTGTGAGTCTCTGTGTGTATTCACACTGGGATGGTCACATCTATTTTTCTTTCCATAAAGTCCTTTAAAACATGATTGTCGTACTCCTTCTTTTTCACATTTTAATTATGAGATTGTAGTGAAATGGAATTTATTTTTAAGTAGCTATAAAAAGCTCTCTTGCTGTCAAGAATCAAGAAACAAAACAATTAATGACTTAAAGGTGGGGTAGGTAAGTTTGAGAAACCGGCTCGAGATACACTTTTTGTTATATTCCATGGAATGCTCTTAACATCCCGATAGCAATGAATATCTTAAGTGCTTTGTCAAAAAATCCATACAAAAATATCATCTGTGGAAGCCGTAATACTGTAAAAAGCACGACCAATCATTTTAGCCGGCCCGGCTAAAATAACTGGATGGCCTACCTGCCTGTCAGCCTTCCATCTGTGCACAAACTTATCTTGTGCCCTCATTGGTCATGTGCGCGTTCGTGTGTGTTGGAGGAGGGGCTCTGTAAGGAAGTGGCAGATTTTTTCCGGTTGTGTATTTTCAAATTCTAGCGATCTCGAGCCGGTTTCTCCAAAATTACCTACCCCACCTTTAACCCAGTAACAATGATTTCCTTGTGTATATTTATCTGTCCAAAAAGATTAAAAAAACATACATGAACCACAAAGATGCCCTGGCCGACGTGTTCCTTCATTATCATGAATACACACACACTGTAGTTTATCTTCAGTCATAAACGATGCCTTAATTAATCCAAGGCTTGATATAGACCACCAATACATTCCTAATTTACGCCTGTTGGGGTAGAGTTGGCAAAAAACTGCAATTCCCAATTGTTTTAAGAAATATCTAGGCATTTTAAAAGATTTTATTTGTGAAACTGTTTGTTAATATTCACATTTTAATTGGGAATAAGTGTCAGACATGGTAGGCAAGCAGAAATGTCTGGACTACATTGTGGATTTTGGTATTTTAAGGGATTTCCTGACAATTAATACAAATCTATAGGTAATATTAGATTTAGCAAGTATGGCATTTCCCATTATAAACTGATATATCTTTCATGTGGAGCAAAAAAGACCAATAATTCACAACAGCAACAAGTAAACTTTGAAATGTCTGCATCTATTATGATCTAATCTGACCGCGCTCACCTGCTGTGGCTCTGGTAGCTTTTTACTATCTGGAGCTGATTCCTTCGTCTGATTCTGAAGGCAGTCGCCCCCGGTCTATAGGAGTAGAAAGAACATATTCAGTGCAGTGTAGAGAGTACATGCTGTTTGTATTCAGTAACACAATATGAACAGACCTTTATATGGGACATTCAAATCCCCCTTTTTATGTTCACTAGAAAGCAATCAGGAGTCTTATTGACTTCTTCTCAAAACCATTCAATAATCCAAATATGTTTCACACTGTATTGACAGTGATTTATTATTATTTATTCTACTACAGTTTACTAGTGATTCAACTGGTAATCATTTACTAATTAGTCAATCAACAGTTATTCAATCAACAACCAAATTGTATGAAGCAATGAATCATTCAAATGAGTAATTATAAATTAGAAAACCAATGCCTGATATTTGTTGGTGGTTTCATAAAGATCTGCTGCTCTCCTCTTTTCTTTTCTCACCTTACTATGGAAAACTGATTTTAGACTGTTGGTTGAAAAAAAAAAATAAGCAATTTCAAGATGTCACCTCTGGCTCACAAAACCTCAAACAGACCTTTTTTGCACTTATGACGTAAAAACAATCAATCTTGAAATGATCAATAAAGAAAATAATGATACGCTGCATACCTACAGGATGTGTTATTGTTGATCTGTTACAAAGTTGCACAAGTCGCTAAAAGCATCGTCAATCATTCCCCCGCTTCAATACACTTGCCAATTTGCCAGCAAGGTAATAGCTTTGCTTTCATGTAACATTGCTGCCAATTATTATGGCTAAAACAAAGCTTTGCACAGATTGAACACTAAATGTGGACATTACAAAATACATGAAATGCTTCTTTATAAAATAATAAGGTCAATTATGAATTACTTGCTTGAAGGACCTGCTGTATAGAAGAACATTTGGATGCATAAAACCAAATAAGTTTGATTTGAAATATAGATTTCAAACAGTTAGGTGTGACATCTTTCTACTGTATGACAAGCAAATCATTTGACAGCCGCAAACGTATCACATTCCATTTTCAAACTGAAACACAGGCCGTACGCTACACGCTCACACAAACTGTCTCTTGTCATTTCCTCCCGTCCTACAGGGGGGGAGGACAGCGGGAGACGTAGCGGTGCTCACGAGCGGACACCATATCTGAGTGTCTGTTTCAAACATGTCTCCTCTTATCTGTATCAAAATGTTTCTCCCTCTCGCTGTGGGATATTTTTCCACCCTGCCTAAATTATATAAGCAAATATGGGACACTGCTGAACATTGTTCTTGGCACAATGTCATTAAAGAACAATCTCTTTGACACGGTTTTCACAGAGGGTAATATCCTCTCTGGGTGGCATCCGTCCGTGCTCCCCTGTCTTCAGTGGTCTTTCAACTTTGATCTGTAATAGTTTTTGATAGTTGTAAAAATCATTAGGCTTCCCCATCAGAGATACACATTCAGAGCTGTCCTCAAAACTGAATCGTAGAGAGGCAAGTCTGTGACCATTAAAGCACCTCCAAAAGAATCTGAACATTAGAGGTCAGTTTCTCCTTCTATCTTCCCTCCCTCAGTACCAGCGTTCAGAGTGCTGTACCAACAATGCACTCAATGAAGATCCTCAGTGTAAAACACAGTGTCTGTTTGCACTGGGCAAGTTGAGCTGTAAGTGAAAAGCTCTTTGAAGTTGGGTTGAGAGTGAAAATAGTATCTTCACTGAAACGACAGTTCTCTTTCAGCGCAGTTAATGAGTTGCTGAAATCTTCCCTAAGTGAGATTTAAGGCTCTAAGAAACAATGATGTGGAATAATCCATTGTGGCATTTTGTAGATGAATGAATCATCGAAAAAACAAAAATATCCTGAGATTTGAGAAGCAGAAACTCGAGCATGGTGCTAATTGATTTAATCAAGTTACAGATCATTAATTTTACCAATTTTCTGCTGATTGACAACTCATTCATCATTTCAGCTGTGAAGTGTATAATTATTTCCTGCGGCGAACGCAAGGCTCCATGCGCTGTAAAAAAAAAAAAGAGATATTTTCATTCCTCTTAATTTTAGCTTTCACAAAGAAAAAATATGCTCTCGTGAGGTTGCATAAACTAAGCAGTGTTTTAAACGCTTGTGACCAGGGCAGGTCACAACTAATTACCATCACATTATTTTTATTATCATAAAAGACGTAGCAGAGAGGCTGGGTTAGAACTAGGCGCTGCAAGAAACATTCAACCTTCGTACTTCGTACTGGCCGCCATTTGCCAATAATATTTGACGATAAATCAATCAACCATTTAGTTTCTATAATCTGGAATACACTCAAAAATGGCCATCACAGTAGACACGTGTCAAACCAATTTTCCAATACCTGAAAGATATTTAATTAAATATGAAATCAAATGTTGCAAATATAAGCATTAAAGCACAATTGTCAAAAAATAGTTTATGATATTTTCTGTTTCGATAATTGTTACCATACCTGTTTATGGTCAATATTGTAATATAATAGTACAGTATAATCATTTGAAGTGATTTAACTCAAGTGTAAAAGTTGAACTTGATGATATTGACTGAAGAATGACGGAAGAATACTTAAACGTTTAGAATGTTTTGCATCAAGTTTTAGAACGAATGGACCTACTGTAGACCCTCAGAGCAGAAGAGGCTTGTCTGATTTCAGATGAGGGGCTTGAGCATGGATTCAGTGAACAGATGAACTTCATGGACACAAGCCCCCAGGTAACATATGCCATTATAGTTTAATTACTCTAAAGACTCACCTTTTCCATCTGGCAGTCCTTAACTCCGCCACTCTCTCTCCTCATTACTTCCATGTTCATGGGTGATTTACTGGCTGTGACAATTCTCTGAACTTTAGAGATATCCTGTTGGCAAAAAAAAGACAACATTACAATTTAGGGTTACAAATAAAATGTGTAAATGGCGTGTTAATGCAGCTGAAGCAATGGGGTTCTTTGAATGTAAACAGTTCTGACTCAAAGGTTCACAACAGCTTAATTTATACTTGTTCATTTATATTAATTCAGCTTATTTATGAGTAGTGAATAAATCATTGTTGGTGTGACTATTTCCCAACAAGCAGCAGAAAGGGCAAAAAACTGCATAATGACAAACTAAAACATAATTACTGAAATATTAAGGAGGTGATTCTAGTCTGGTTATTTCAATCATTACATATCCAATGACGGGGAGACTGACAAGGGACTAAATAAATTACTAAAAGTCATCACGCTGACAGGAAACTGCCTTTAGCTTTGATGAACAGCAGTGTTAGCGTTAGTTTTTGACTTCTGGGAATTGCATTTCCCTTAAAAAACAAAGTGGTGTTAATATGAGGAGAATATCTGCTTAAAGAAACCTGTTAAGTATCACTAACATGTGTTGGCCACAAAGCTCATTTGGTGCAATATAACTATATCCAATGGGAAAGTCCTATTGTATTTTGTCTAGCAACCACTTTAAGATGCTAACTTCCGTCAGCAGCATTATGTACTGTAAACACAACTGTTGGAAATGTTCATGAGCTTGGTTGAAGGGTATATTATTCTTTGGAGCAGATCCAAACTACAGGGTGTAAAAACACATTATTTTTCACTTTTGTTTAAAAAAACAGATAGGACAGTTGGCTTTGGCGCATCTCTCCGAGTGCCCTCTTAGTTTTGTTATGAAATTACATGTAGTTGTTATGTCCCCCATGTTGGACCTTCAAACCAGCATGCGATTGATGCCTGTACTGCGTGTGAAAAGTAAGCATAATCCTGGGAGGTAGATTTGAGCATTACAGCTGTGAGAGCTTCACATGATGGACAGTGATGTTACAGTGAAGTGACCCGGTGCAAAAACAGCCAAAGCAATTTCAAGATTGCAGAAGGAAAACAAGATGGACAGCCAGAGATGAAAAGCTTCTCTCTGGAGAATATAGAGCAATCTATAGCTCTACAGAAGGAAATGATGACTTTTGTGAGGTTGATGTGCTTTGAATCGGTGGTGAAAGAAACGCTCTATGCGTATAAAGACAAAAAAAGTTAAAAAAAGGAAGTAAAAACTGATTTCAGAAGTGTTACATGGCAGGGTTGAGAGAAAATTATTTTTTATTTCATACCATAATCCATCATTAAAATAATGATGATTGATCCTTTAGCAGGCTTCATTGCAGAGACCATGTTGTGGTTTGTCAAAGTGAACTTTTAGCATGGCTTGAGATCAAATTCGTAGCCTGTTTTGCATCACACTGTTAAACCCCAGCAGGATCATGTTGTCATTTATAACTTATATTTATAAGAAAATATTTCAAACCGCATTCTTTTAACATACATACAGTATCTACCTTCTAAATGTTGACAGCAGCAGAGTGACTCAGCAAGTTGTTGAGTTGTTATCCTATACAGTAGTCAAAGCTTCATGGCACCATTGAGTGTGGCAGTGCTAAAATGAATGTATGATAGAGATGTATCAAAACTAAGTATCCACAGATAGCAAGTGCCAAAAAAGTTAGCGGATAATCTTTGCCTTCAGGCTCCCTGGCAGTGTAGTGTGGAGAAGACTGATGTCAATATCTTGATTTTGTGAAAAATGTTTTCTACTTAGAGGCCCAAGTACAGCAAGGGCCTTCAGTTTGACCCTCCTGCATAAGGAATAGATAGATAGATAGATAGATAGATAGTACTTTATTGATCCCAAATTGGGAAATTGTTGTTGTTACAGCAGCATAAAAGGCATTTTGCAATAAAACAAAACTACAAAATATACAAGAATAGAAAGAAAAATAAAATAAAATATAAAATATAAAATATACATGTCGAAATAGAAAATATACATGCAGATATTATATATATATATACAAATATATATATATATATTCAAAATATATGGAATATGGAATATGGAGTATACATATTGAACAGATTATAGAGTAAAATGTACAACGTGGTTTTATTTCAAGAGAAACTATGGAGCAGAGAGTTCTCTTCCAGCCAGAGGTGATTTATTGTACAGTATTATTGCAGTGGGCAGGAATGTTTTTCCAGTATCTGTCCTTGTGACAGGGGAGCTGCAGCAGTCTGTTGGAGAAGGAGCTCCGTTGACTGTCCAGCTGCAGGTGGAGAGGATGGGTGGGGTTATCCATGATGGACAACAGCCTGTTCAGTGTCCTCCTCTCCACCACAGCTTCAAAGGGGTCCTTGATGCCGATGACTGACCCAGAATATTGACATTATTTAGTGTTGACCAAAGTTCTCACCCACAGTAGCAAACTTGTTACTACTACAGAAACAAGCCAATCCAAAAGTAAGATACTTGTATTTGGTACAATCTATCCATGCTAAATATACTGCTGATCCATAGGCCAGTGACTTACACAGGCGTTGAGACTACAATTCAGCAGGAAAGGGCATCCCTGTCATGTATTCTGTAATATGCCAACATTTACAAGCAGTGCAGAAAATGTACGGCGTGGATATTATTTATTTAGCCTGTTCCCAGACACAATTTTGAATAATTCAGCAGTAATATTCACACAAATAAATATAATAAATCATGCTTGGATTAGATCGTTTTTGTGCTAAAGTATACAGCAATTTAGTTAGTTAGCAACAAACAGTAGAATATGAACTACATTTTTTACAGCAAAACAAATAAAAATTCTCTCCGTCTGCACCAGGCTGCTACATAGTACCTTACCTAACTGGGTCAAAAGTGGTCTCTTGTGAGATGAAGCAATGGTTTCAGGCAATTGTAACCTGTCACTGTCATATCCCATTCTAACTTTGTCAACTGAAATAACATATGGCTTTACTTGTGAAAGTGTCCACTTTGGAGTGAACACTTGATGCATTATATCCTGACTTTTGACAGCATACGTCAGATCGAGGAAACATTTTCCAGTACAGCAATGGAAGAGGGAGGGCATTTAACAAGCTGTTCTGTCTGCAAAAGCCAAGTGTTTCTACAGTAAAAACTTAAAAAGGAGCTTAAACTGTGAACATTAATAATCATGGAATGTCTGTTTAATTGTAGACTACTTTTGTAAAGTAAAAATAGTTTAACGAAAAAGAGCTTGATTAGAAAAAATGACTTCTTAGTAAGCATTTTGACATGCATGATGCAAATGTAATTCTACCATTCAAATTCAGCCGATAACTATCTTCTCCGTCAGCCCTCTACTATCTCCTCCCTTCGTGGAAGAGATGAATATCCCGTTGATTTATAAAGACTAGAAAACAATCATAAAAGTAAATATTAAGTGCTGAGGGCAAATAAATTCCTGATCTCTCCTCCAGCTTAGTAATGTGAGCATCTAAGACATCATCTCCCATTACTTTGATGAAAATTGCATGCTATCGGACCACAAGGCTTGGCCCTCTCCCCGAAACTCTTAAATATGAAGTAACTTCTACTCCAATCTTGCTGATCTCTGCATCCTCACACTAATGAATCTTTCACCAGCGAGAAGAGCTGTGTGTGTGTGTGTGTGTGTGTGTGTGTGTGTGTGTGTGTGTGTGTGTGTGTGTGTGTGTGTGTGTGTGTGTGTGTGTGTGTGTGTGTGTGTGTGTGTGTGTGTGTGTGTGTGTGTGTGTGTGTGTGTGAGGGACAAGGCCTGGGAGAGTCTTATCTGTGGCTTCTACCAGAGCTTAAGCTCCATTATGTAAACGCTAACTACGAGCGTGAAGCTCAAAGTGGTGTCAGTGAGTGCTTGAGCAAACATCCCTGCACTTATCCACTTTGGATTTCAAAAACACAAAGCGGAATTCAACTCAAAGTGTTCTCATGAAACTAAAATGTATGTTTTATCATCCAGTTACTGAATAAATGCTTTCTCCATATGTTAAACGCCTTAGGGGAATTGATTTTTCGCGTTTTTCATTGTCGGTAGAGCGATAATACCCTGCTGTGCGCAGAATTATTGCCTTTTGATCATCAACAATATTAGCATATGATTAGCCATGCATTTTCAGAAAAGTATAGCATGTCTCACTAAATGCGTTCATTTACAATCCACTTATACTAATATGTCTTGTCCAAACCTACACAAAAGAAACTAGGAAACAAGGATAGAATAATAAAACTACTGAGTGTTTGATACTGTTAATGAGCATTATAACACCACGTGGTCATCAGAGACCCATGTTCCTGACATTTGCCTTTCTGTCAGTGAATTGTTTCCTAACTTCTTAGCTGCAGGTGATTTGGCTCGTTTATGCACAGTAAGTGCTATTGTCTGCTGTTTTTAACTACTTCATTTGAGATACATTTGGCAGTGATTACAATTTGCTTTGACCCACCTCTACTTGCACAGGCAAAGTGGACAGATGGAACACCCCGGCAATCTTTGCAGCGGGGGTGTGCTCAGATTGATCAGACAGCCCGTCAAAGTGTACAGCGGCTACAGGAGTTAATGGAGCTAGCAACAGCTCACAAGTGAAGTGCTGCTATTGGTATGCTAATAAAGTAGGAAGCATAAACCTCATTAGCATAAGCAAATCAACCCACACCTACCTTGAGTTTCCTTTACTTCTTATATCCTGAGATGCCTATTGTGTCCATGTGCTTGCATTTATTTAGCTCCCACTAATGAAAGGAAGATGACAGGGAATACACTTTTGGTATAATGGGATTATGTGTTTTGTTTTTGGCAACTCCTACCAGATTTCCAATGTGGACAGAAAGTGTCAATTACAGAATATTGCACTGTATGAAGGCACAGCAGAGGGACAGCGGTGACAGTGGTGCTACTGCTGCACGATAAGAAATGAAGAAAACAAAATAAAAATCCTCTAAGGCATGTCAAATCTCTTAGGCACCCTTGAAAAAGACGCAGGGTAAATTGTCACTGCCTTGCTGAGAGAAAAGCCTGTTAAAGACAGAATTGCTCACCAGGATCATGGCAGATAAGGCGCTGTGGTGCTGCGGCTGACTTGATGATTTCTAAGTGACTGCAGTGACTGCTTTGCAGGAACCAACTCAATCTCTGATTAAGGATGACATGAATGCTTGGTAGACGGACAAATAACCACAGGTTCTACGAGGGACATTTTGAAGAAGCAAAAATGATGTGTATAACGGCTCCATTTCGGTGTATAGATCTATAGAATAAAACAGGTTTGTTTATAACACTGTTACATGTTTTTGAAATGTTGACATGAAGTGTTTGTAGAATAAAAACATGTGGACTGGGAAAAATCTTGACACTTGAAAGGAGTCCTAACAACTAGCAACACAAAAGATAATATCTTCACTGAAATGGATTAAATCCTGAGCCTGTTGTTTAATCTACTGTGACCTTGACTGTGAGAATATCCCAAACAAAGCCTGTTTCTTAGTGACTTAATCGTATCTTAGCGAACAGACTTTAAATCTAAAATATGAAACTCTACAACCCTGTCTCCTCAAAATGACGTAATGTGGGAGAAAATACGTTTGTAACTAAACGTAATTGAGAATGCAGTTTAGTTCTGTGGGAACGTAATTTTGAGGAGACAGGGTTGAACTCTAACAACACGTTCAAATAATTAGGCTCGTAAACTACAGCACCATATTAACAAAATACTAATATTTAAATTACTGCTTGATTTAGACATGTTATTATTCTGAACAACCTCCAGAACTGTGTTTGCCTAACCTGTATATTTGGTAGTAATTATTTCCCGGGCTATTTCTCTCTGGAGAGTGATGGCATCAGATTGACAAATAGCCACTTATACACACACAAATGGCTATCACTTAAATTCATGTCTCATACAGTGCATTATGTGCTGTGATGTGTGGTGAGGTGAAAATGTTGGCACCGAGTTATATTCCATGATGTCACAAGGCTGGGACATCATGGAGTTACAGTGTGAAATGAATTTTAATTTGAAAGTGTTTACACAAAGAGGAGCAGAAAACAGCTGCCACCTGCTTTATCTTATCTGAAGAGTCTGAAGGAAATTATACTCCGCCATTACAGAGGCAAATCCTTAATCCTGCTTGCATTGCATTTTCAATGAACGCACTTATCTTATTTTCCTAAAGCATTGTAACTGCTGTGTTTAAACTGGGGTCACTAACAGTCAAACTGACCAGATATTGTGACACAACTTCAGGCTTTTTCATTGAAGAGAACCACAGGTGTAATTAATAACATTATTGAGTGCCACACTCCATTTAGCTCTACCTGTTTCAGGGCACTACTGATTCATTCTGGCTGTGTTTCTGACACTTCAATGGAATACAGTCAATGTTAATGGTAATCGGTGCACCTGAGTTTGCCTGCCGTTACAAGTCAAAATGTCGTCTGTGAAAATGGACCATTGGTCGTGTTGCTGGTCATTTCAATGGGCTGTGGAAATGCTTTTTGCCTTCAGCCTGCAATGTTTATTCATGGTTACAGTGAATGAGGCTGCCTTGCAAATGCAATCGACCATGATTACCACAATGACCTGAATCCACGCTACTAAATGTGTTGCTTAGACTTTTTCTGATTTCATCTACAGTACACTAAATGTTCACTCGGATACAGCATAGTTAATTCAATAATACTGGAGTTTAACAAGTTTAAAATGTAATGTAAGACTTTTAAACAATCTTAAGTTCAAGATAAATGTTTCCAAAAATAGTAGACTAGGTCAGGCGTGTATTTGTGGTAAATTAGATCTCAAAAAGTGATAAAAGATGTAATTATTGAAGTTCAAGCAGTCATAGTAAAATTACAAACATTTGAAGTGATATTTTTCATAAATGTTTTTATGGCTTATTGTGCAGCCCAAGTGTTAAATATATGTGCTTTCAGTGGCTATAAAGCTTTTTTAAAAAAGAAAACATGTAAGATATGGCAACCAAAAGGAATAAGAATATAGTTGATCATGACCTATTTAAAGCCTATTACTTCATCATTAACACTTGAATGAATGCAAGATATAAATGCTTCTCTTGACATCCATGAGCAAGCCCTCATCTACAATAGATATATCTTAGCCCGAGCATACACTTGACGATTCATTACATCTAAAAAATTGTTGGTGTTCTATAAGAACCAAGCCCTTCCTTTGAATAAACATGAAATGAGACGTGAGTGAGTGGAATAGTGAATTACCTTGGCATGTGGCTGCTGAAAGGTGACTCTGGAGCTGTTGATGAGCGATGAGTATCTGAACAGGTGGGAGGGGAGGAATCTGGGGCTGCTGCTGGGCTGGTTGTGCAGGACAGCTGAGAAGCAGATGTGAACTGTGTCCTTCAGCGCCTTCATCTGAGACTCCTGTCCCCAAACAAAATGACACACAAAAGCACATTTCTGAATCCCTCCATGCCTCCTTCCATGCATCCACAAGAGAAATGTACTTAAGCATTAAAGCCATTGGCCATGCTTGAAAGCAGCTTTAGTACAGCTACTGTTGGAGGCATCGTTAGGCAAGGCATGAAGCGTAACTCACTAGAGTTATAAAAGAAGCAATGCTCAAAAGATTATTTCACTTTAAATCAATAATAATAATGGACAGAATGATTGTTTCATCTTTTGTACAAGGGCCTCTGATGTCAGTACACAATAATTGCCTGTTTTGCTAGGCAACACTTTCCTCCCCATGTATTGTTAAGTCATCTAACTTGCCCCCGGAGTCAGTGTGTCAATAACCACATGTATAAACATTATACCTCATAAATGAAAACTGCCGCATTCTTTGAAACCTGCTGAAGCTAATCATCTGGAAAATATATTCTCCTTAATGAGACACATGGTTAACAATCATCCTCAAACTGCACTCCCTAGAACAGGTTAACACAAACTAACATTACTTAACATACTTTATTCATTAAATAATTCAAAAGCTATTTTATTATTTATTCGGTGTTTGACATCGCAGGGTTTAAATGGGTCAAATGAGAGGGACAAGATGAGTTTAAAGTTACACAGACTATAACACCCCTTACCAACCAACTATGTACAATATGTGCTATGTGTGCAATATATATATATGCCGTTATAACTGTGTAATATATACCTGGCTGATCAATCCTAAGAACTGTTACAGGATGTGTATTTTGTGAATTGTGTAACTTTTTATTTTATTCTATTTTGTATTATATTATAACCTTTTTTTTAACTTTAATACTTTTGTATGCATGCTTCTTCGTAACATTAATCTGTCTTTGGCTCTTTTTCTGCTGTAACAACGTACATTTCCCTTCTGTGGGACTAATACAGGTATTCTGATTCTGAACCTACGTATGATGGGGCATCATAATGTATCTCCCACACATATACAGGCTTATGTGTTGTGTGGACTGAACCTAAGTAAACAAATGTTGCATGGGCATAAGACAGCAGGAAATCATCCTTTCTTTCACCTTATCCAGGGCAGTCTTCTCCAGTTCTTCCTTGGCAATGGTTAACTTCTGCTCCAAGTCCATTAGCTGCTGCCCCTGCAGAAAGACATGGCTTTTGAATCAGCTCGACCCTCTTTGTTCTGTGCACACAAAGCATTTTCTCCAGCCCCAGTGAGTCTCCTCAGCACTATCAATAACACAGATCTATAGCACACAGGATTGAGACTCCTGCTTATTACATTGCCGATCATTCCCTTTGTCCTGACTTTTTTTTTTAAATCTGCATAATGACACTTCACACATACACACACATACACACATCGATTGGGTACTGAACCCCATTTACATTATACGCTTTTAAGAACTCAATGATTCCCTTGGGTCTTTACACAAGAGAGCATTGGGATCTCATAAACCTCCATAATCATAGTTGCGTTATATTGATACTTGTGAGTACTGAACTGCTTTATGAATAATACCTCTGATTTATTTCCTGAGAACAGAAAGGTGCAGAATCCAGAGGGATTAAAAAAAATTCATTCAAAGCCACAATTAAAATAAAGATCACATGAGTTCTTTAGAAAGGAAGGTTTAACCCAGACAGTTATAGGAGCAGGCCCCCTGGAACCATCAACGCCCTTTAATGAGCAGATCATTGCTAGAGTTTAATCCCTGAGGTGAACAACACACATACATATTCTCTGCAGTAAATGAGCCAGTATACCCCATATGAGGATCAACAGAGTACCTTCTGATGAGTCTTTCATTATTGATAAACCCATCATCAAGAAGAAAATAAACTCTTTTTGGATCATGTGCATGCCGTCTGTGTACGTAGAACTTGCCTTAGTGATTGACTTTGAGCCACAAACTTTTATTGGGTGCCTTTTACTGCCCTCTCAAAATGAAAAACTGCATGGGCCTACATCCTGAAACGCCCAAGGTCAGTAGGTCAGTTTGTCAGCTTACCCAAGAAACAGCATCCACAATCTTTGGGAAGAAAAAGTGTTTGGAGATTTTTGGAGATGGACAAAGAGGCTGATTGATGGTTTCTGGGGAGTTTTATCGTCGTGTTTGGTACCTCAGCGAATGTTGTGACACAGTGGGGGATCTTGGCATGTTTTCCACGGAATTCATCAAATTTTCTTTCATCTCGGTTTCTACCAGCCAAGCGTACATTTTAATGATGAACATGTCTGTCACTTCTACCACTCAACAGGGGCGGCTGAAATGATGTTTAAGTTTTCTCTGATGGATGAGTCATGCAGTGACAGTCAAGGACAGCGCAACTTTCACCACAATGAGTTTCTCACAGAAGCCCAGGAATCAAATCTTTCTCTTAGAATATTTTTTTTCCAATTTACAGTTTGGAACCATTTTAAAAATTCATTTGTACTGTAGGTGTCGGGCTGCGCTCCGCAGGGAATCTAAAGGTAATATATTTGGAGGAACAGCTCTTTAATCATCACACAAAAGATTGCAAATCATTTCTTTGTGGCAAATGAAAAGCATTCACTGATGATACGTTAGGATTTCTTTCAGCATAATGGGGTACAGTCCAATTCAACAAGACGTGTGACATATTATTGGAGATTTGCCAGTAAAGAGCTGGATAGGATACTATAATAAGATGTTACAATCAGCTGAAAGAACAAACAGCAATTCAAAACGCTTCACTTGGAGCTGCTGCGTAATGTATATATGTGTTTGGTTGTGTAGTACAGCAATGAATAATGATGAGATCAGGTTGCAAACACATTCAGCCAGCTCTTAGCTTGTCTCCAAAGACTGTGTGTTTGTTGTGTAGCATCACAGTAATGCGCCATTACCGTCCATTACACTGAGCATCATCAGCGGAGAGTCCTCTGAGGGCTGTGGGGAACATGGCCACTGACCCAGATATGCTGACTTTCAGGGTTAGTACCTCCAGGTCTAAAGCTCTATATTACTGCACTGAGTCCATTACAGAGGTGACGGGTCAGTGGGTTACTAGCAGACATGGGGTCGTTACTAAAAAAAAGTAATATATTACATATTACATATTACTTTAAAAAAAAGTAATATATTACACTACTTCGTTACTCTCTACATAAAGTAACTCGTTACTTTACTCGTTACTTTACTCGCAGGGCCGGCCCGCCCCTCCCTACAGGCAGATCACGCAGACTGCTAAAGTTTCAAATGTTCTCTTTAGTTCAGTTTCCATTGTCGCATAAGACTGATCCAGATAGCTCTGACTATGGCTGTCCTCTGTCTCCTGCTATCTGTATTTTGCGCAGTATATCTCTGAACATTGCGTTGGTGATTCCACTGTGCAAATGGGCAACATTACCTCTACTATGAAGGATGCTACAAGCCTGTCCATCTCTGCTTTGGTTACCGGTCCTCCAAATTCTAATTTGTGCTGCTTCGGTCGGCGGCGGCGCACTCACAACATCCTCACTCTGGGTTCGGGGGTCCTTAGCTATTAGCTTCACCTTAGCATGTGTTCTTTGCAGGTGTTTGTTGAGGTTTGACGTGGTGTTTGCAGCAGAGTATAACAGCTTCTGGCCTGGACACAGTTTGCACCTCACCGTCACATTCCTGTCTATTCTTCGGACGAACTCAAAATAATGGGCATACCTCCACCCCTCGAAAGTTATCGCTGACTCTGCCATGTTTATGCAGCACTGCACGTGGAGATGTGGACGCGCAAGTCGCGCAGATTACGTACATATAAACCTGCGGCGGAAACCCCTCTTGTCTGTCAGTGTGATTATGACTGATTTTATAAAAGTAACGAAGTAACGCGTGTCGGGGAAATGTTAGTAACTGTAGTGTGATTACTGAATTATAAAAGTAACGCGTTACACTACTCCGTTACCGACAAAAGTAATATTATTACAGTAACGCGTTACTTTGTTGGGTGTAACGCGTTACTTTGTAACGCGTTACTTTGTAACGTGTTACACCCAACTCTGGTTACTAGCCACTGCGAGACGAGGCATGCAACTGCAAACCATCATTTTACTTTTCACTCCTTCGCTTTTCTCGAGAAGAAACAGCTCTGGGGTAAATGTAAAAGTGGTCTGACGGAGTGAAGATGTGAAGGCTTGAATAAGGCTCCTCGGCCAAAAATGTTGTCTTGTAGGGATACGCGGGGGAAGGCACTGTCAGTTCCTCTGAAGTTTTATAATGTTTTGGCTGAGCAAGTGAAGGGGAACCTGCCTGTGTTAATGTTTACAGTTATGTTCTGGGGCTGCATAGTTTGGATTCACTGAGTCGGGACTCTTTTTAAGTTGTCCTTCAAATCTGTGGGCCATTACAAATTATGCACTTTAGAAAACATTCAGAAAACAAAAGGCTGCTTTTCTGTTACTGTGGGTGTAATGTAGTATGCCCTCATTTTTTTTAAACTCGCATTATTGCATTGTGTAAAAACATTGCAGTAGTTTTCTGTTTTATAATTCTTCATCTTTTATGGCGTACCTGTCAGTTTCAAGAAAGACTCAACGATTCCCAAGACAAAAATAATCAGGTTTTGAGGTGTCTTTATTTTGTTATGTGTCCAATATTGCAAGGTTGTTGTGTCTTTGTGCACTGTGACACTGCTGCAAAATGCAGTTTGATATGGTGCAACGCCCGTCATAACCAATCCAACTGTCTGCCGGTCAGGTGCTTTGACTGACACCCCCCCCTGTGAGGCTGAAGACATTTCAGAATCTTGAGTGACTCTTCTCTGCTTCCTGCTCCCTAGTCTCCCTCTGGGCTCTCACAGCATATGTGGAATACATATGAGTTTTCAAAAATAGCAACTGGGATCAGGGAGGTCAGACGGACATGATGCATTTCCTTCTGACCTTTTCTTTAGAAAAAAAGCAGAATGTCATCTCTCCTAAGATGAGTATGATACCATTAGGCTTATCCATCTGCAACTACAAATCAAATAAGACCATAATGTTTAAAGGGCCACATGAATCGTTTGGTGACATTGAGCATAAGGTTATGTTGTGTGAGTGACTGATGCAATTTAGAGAAAACGATTTATGAGCAATGACACCAAGCAAACAAGTAAAAAGCATCCATAATTCTCCAGCTAGAAATAGTACACGGAGCAGGACATTCAGGGACAATATATTCAGGCGTAGAAGCATAACGTTCAGTCTGCAAGGATTGAGTCATTTTTATCCATTAATGTCTGACACAGCTTTAGGAGCGATAAGTCTGCGGGATCAAAATGTACATTTCAGAAATGACATTGAAGGGCATTGTGGCAGAAATGTCAACTGACATTGTGACAGTGCAAACAAGGCCTGAAAGGTCAGTGCATTTACCAGTAAATGCCAATAAATATTACATATTGCTCTCAGATGGTTGGACATTTAATCTTTGCAAAAACAAAGGGCAGTGGCGTATGTATGGGTACAATACTGAACAGTCTCTTGTTTGCCACTCTTTGCATTACAGAGGAAGTATGTGTGTGGAAGATACAATTCTGATGCCCCATCATATGGATCCCACCAAATTGGAGCGTTACATGATGTCATCTTTAATTTCCGTCTTGAAGATTCCCTTAAAGGTTCTAATGCATAATTCTGTATAAACTTCACCCACTGCTGTCAACATCATTTAACCATATACCTCCCATGATTGAAAAGGATGGGTTGGATCTTGTAGAGTGGAAATCAGAGGACAGGGCTTATGTTGTGTGTGAACTGAGCGCTGGCCAATTGGCTTTGCGCGCTGCTGACAGGGTGGGACTTTGTAATTGCCGACTGACTAGTACCTCCTCTGATGGGATCATCCTTTTCAAGGTGGTCTGAAGTACCTGTTTACCCCTGGTCTGGAGCTACTATAAAGACACCCCCTTCAGTTTGAACTTACCTTAAAAATTAAATCCTTTTTCCCGTACCGCAGTTCTTTCAGTTGAGCCTGGATCTTTTTTGACTGCAAAGAGAAGATAAGGAAATAAGTGTTAGCTTATTCAAATAGCGAAATTGGTTTTAGATCACGAAGCAGGATTCTGCCAGCTGCAGCAGAAGACTCCTTTGTGAATGTTCCCTGGGCAAAGCTCTGGCTCAAAGGAAGCCCCTACTGAGAGGAAGAAAATATCAAATCTCCCCTTCACTGAACTGCATAGTCCACACAATGATGCAGTCATGCACTGGCTTCTTGCTCAATGTCTAAACCTGTATTCTCACCCCCACTACACACATTACCTGTAACATCACCACTCACATAACAGGCCCAGGATGGGCTCTCGTCTGTCATCGACACACACACACACACACACACACACACACACACACACACACACACACACACACACACACACACACACACACACACACACACACACACACACACACACACACACACACACACACACACACACACACACACACACACACACACACACACACACACACACACACACACACACACACACACACACACACACACACACACACACACACACACACACACACACACACACACCACACACACAGCAGCTTTTTACCTCCGCCCCCAAACTGACACAGTGGCCAGTGCTGCCTGACATTCACTCTGCTGCTTCACTTCAGTAGGCACATGCAACATAGAGGCTGTCTCCTAGATAGCTTGATACACAGCCATCCTCAAAGCTGCACATGATGTGAGCATGAACAGTGAAGCCTCCACATGGGACTCCGCACCAGTTCAGATGGTTGCTCTCTGTGACTTCAGTGAGGCTAGTGTAGTTTTATAGTGCTTTTTTTGTTATGAAGCATGGTGGACTATAACGATGTAATTGGAATGCAGATCAAATTGCCTGATGTATTGGTCAGTGCATATTTGAGTCATTGTGATTCATCAAGAGACAATCCTACTGACCTCTCTCTGACCTCCACTCTGTGATCTGTTTGGGCTTTCCGGGCTGCCATACTTCCATTTGATTAAAAGATGATGATACAAAAAAATCATATTTAAGATCTATCCATCCATCTTGAACTTGTTAACTGTATATACAGTATCAATAATTATTTATTCACCTATATCTAACTATATTTATTATACTTGATCTTTCTACTGTATAATTAGGGGACTTTTTATCCACCTGTTTTTATGTTTAATTTGTGCATCAGAACAAAAGTGGAAAGCAGAAAAGAAATCAAAATATCACAAAAGGTGTCCTGCTTGTTTGAGTTAAACATGTTGGTGTATCGATAAAAACAAGTTGCGGAATCAGACTTGTGCAAACTTTGGCTATAACAAAGAACCTCATCATGTTTGAGTTCACAAGGAGACTGTAAAGTTAAAATAAGAAGCTTTAGGGTAAGAAAACATCTAAAATGTCTGCAGCTCTTTTAATGATGTAACTTTGTCTAGCACTTATTTGGCAACTATCAGAGACAGAGACTGGACATTCCCCATATCTTTTATAATAAACAAGGCATTTGGATAAAAACGTTACTAATATACTTTTTTTCTTTCTATCTTTTACCCATCAGTTGATATCTCTGTCATTATATTTATACACATCTCTTCCTTTGTGCCTGACTGTCTATATCTATAAACCTCTCTTGCTCTCTTCCTATCTATCTCTATAATTCCTCAACACAGGCAGTACAAATGTGACACAAGGTCTAATCTTTCACCAAAGCGAACCCGATGCTGAAGGACAAATTCACTTCAAAGGGTTTTGTGTACTTGACAACTAGCACCCTCACCCTTTTTTTACGAGAGTCTTTATCTTGTTATTCCTCTTCCCACAGTGCTTCCATGTCCCAAGACACTCATCTCTGTCATGTGTAACTGGATTCAAAAATTGCATCCAGAGGCTCTTTATAAAACAAATTGTAAGGTTAAATAAACAAAGAGCTAAAGTTAAGCACTAACTCACAGGGCGAGCCATATATTTAATCTGGAATTGTAAAGACTGTTGCTGTGATACATTATCTTATATATCAGTAAGTGTGAGAAATTCTCTGTTAATGCAATGACTCATATTAACAGGCTACAAAGTCACACACTATTGAGTGGTAACTTATGAATGCAAATATCTGAACTTTGAAAATGTGCTGCGCTTTTCGACTTGTGAAAGCATTGATCTATGATTTTACTCCCTCGGCCCGAGAGATTCACAGCAGCATCTCTGCCATCTTGTTCCTGATGGTTCGAATCCTGCAAGGCTGGGACCTTAATTTCAAATAGAACTGGCAAAATGAAAAACACTGACATAGGTTGATGTAGTTGAACAGTTATGCCTAACGTTTTCCTAAAATAATGTATGACTGAGTCATTGTCCTTGTAAAAATGATGACAAAACTCAAACAGTCTGTTCCAAGGACAGGCTTGTTAATGTGTGCAAGTACTGTATATCTTTGATACTAATGTTCTGCTTGTATTATTAGTTATTTATTCCTAAAACAAATCAAACTAGAACTAGAGGATGCCAGGTTCTGAAGGGATTTGGTCTAGAACTGAAGGGAACTTTTGGGAAATAGGGGTCGCATTAGCATAATCAACAGTTTTGCATAACACAAAAAAAATTGATTTGTTATTAACATAAAATATTCATTTGTGCAATTAAAATTATGAGTTTATTTTAATGTCATAACCAGTTAATTAAGTCCCTTTTTCTGAAAAGCATTCAATGCCATCCCATAGTTCAAAGACAAGCCAACTGGATGTTCCTTCATTCCTTTGGGAGCCTCCCATGGACTGTAAGATATGGACGTAGTGTCTGTGATGTCACCCAAGGGTTTCTGTAAATCTATCGGCTCAAAGTGGTTGACTCTGCTCGTCGCCATCTTGGCAGTGACAGTCCTTCCCAATTCCCAGCTAATCCAAGATATATATACCCACATTTGTAATGTGTCCAATTAACTAGCCTTCTTGTTTGATATCGATCGTTTTTAAGATATACATTTTTCTTCTTGTCTTCTTTGCCTTTCGTTTTCAGACAGTGCCAATAACTTCAGTAGGAAATTCTGCATCTTACACATATCTCCAAAAGTATGGCAAACAGCCTTTAAGGAATTCTTATTATCCAAGTTCAAATAGCCTACAGCACAGTATATATAACACTGTGTGAACGTGTCTTGAATTGGAATCATAGAAAACAATCTGTGAGAAAAACAAAAACAGTAGTACAATCAAACCAAGACAAACACAAGACGAAACTGTAATATGAGTGTGTATTCATAAGTTGTCAGTATGATCTCTACACTTATGTTTATCCTTTGTCATTGCCCAGTAGCTGTCAAAGCTTTATGTAAGAAGGGACAACTTACAGTTGGCTTAAACTGCTACTGCAAACATTTGTTTACTTTTGGCAATGAATAGAACAGTTTTGTATGTACAGCCTTTGCCATAAATCATTGCCATGAGGGAACAGCAGAAGTGCTCCTATCTCACAGAAGCAGATTGAAACAGGTAACATGACACCTAAAGGTGATGACACCCTCAGCATACATCTGTATGCACATTTGTAGCAGGAGCACAGACCAGCTACGTTTCCCCGTTTACACAGATTGCCCTTCTTGTGGAGTGTGTCTGATTGGCTGAGGCATGGAACCTGAGATATACAAGTGACTGGCTGCCAGCCAAAACGTACTGACTGAAGAATATATTTCATTTCAGTCAGGGTAATCTGATTTATTCAATATGGATGCTGAATGAAGAAGAGCATGGAACTACATTTTTCTTATTTAAAGGATTATGCACATAACTATTGTATGGAAAGGTACATACATGAAGCTTGGAGCACACATCTTCCTACATATACATTATCACACCTGCCATACACCAAATACATAATGTTAAGACAATACATTGTCCTTTTGCCTATTATGTTCTCGATTAATGTTGAAATAAAAAGGAATTTCAGTGTTTCACATCACAGAAAAACAACAATATACCACTTAATCTGATATGGGAATTTACATTCAAATCAATAGTATGTATGACCTTTAGGACTTGCTTTATAAACATTTTTGTAGTTCAAGAATAAGAGCAGACGGTAGGCATACAGTACACCTCCTTTCTCCCTCACACACATGCAAAGTCTATTAATAAAAATGTGCGAAGGAAATGTATTACAAACTGATGCCTCGTTATTAAAGACAATGGAATCAGTTAGATTTATCGCCTCAAAACACTTAAGATGATAAAGGCATGCTGCTCCATTCAAAAAGCCCTGTAGAATTAATTACATGAGGCCATTCACCTTGAAATCAGTCATTACTGGAAATCCTCCCAAATCCAGTTACAGTATTACATTTTATCTTCATAAGGTTCAGGTTCTAGATGTTTTCAATAAATCCTGATGCAAGAGAGATATTTAATTCGGGTGATAACAGAGCTGAAGTGTTACGGCATCCTTCATCCAAATGACTTTGCAGGAACACCATACATTTTAGTAGGAAACAGGTGATACATTGTCGCTCTTGAGGAAAAAGATGCGCAACAGATTAAATGGCATCTCTAATGCCATGTGTCGCTCTCCTCCGCTGAAGGGTCTTAACCTTGACTTTGATTTAGGTTTTCTGAGCCATCTGATTTAACATGCCATTTTACCAATGAAATAGATAAAGAGCAAAACAAATAATCAGATAGCATATATATCTGTAAAGCATGCACTAGTAGTTACAGCATCAGCAAACTGAGCAGCATCTGCTATTAAAATGGACTGCTGAATTTAGGAGTGTTTGTGATTTGTGAAGTGAACAAACACTCAGCTGAGTCAGGGCAGTGGCTGCCTGCCAGTGGGTTTACTGACTGAACCTCACTAAGCCTTTTATACTTTTTGGTGACCTATCTTTATCCTTATTTGAATCATGACCGGGAGGTGTGTGGTGCAGTGGGTTGTGCATTGGTGTTTGGATCAGGGGGGCACAGGTTCAAACCCCACTGCAGTCAGCATGTCGTTGTGTCCCTGGGCAAGACACTTCACCCCAAATTGCTCCTGTGGGGATTGCCCACAGTATTGAGTATGTAAGTCGCTTTGGATAAAAGCGTCTAACAAGTAACATGTAATTTAATGTAATGACCATATGAATACAAAATACATGTTTAAACGTATGAAGAGTGTTATTCATACATATATGACAGGGATAACATGGTTCTGAAAGATGATCATTCTTCTTCTAGACTAGAGCGGGAATGATCAATCATAAATAGGACAGAAAATGTATCTGCAACTATTTCAATAAGCTATTTAGGCTTTAAAGGTGGGGTAGGTAAGTTTGAGAAACCGGCTCGAGATCGCTAGAATTTGAAAATACACAACCGGAGAAAATCTGCCACTTCCTTACAGAGCCCCTCCTCCAACACACACGAACGTGCACATGACCAATGAGGGCACGAGATAAGTTTGTGCACAGATGGAAGGCTGACAGGCAGGTAGGCCATCCAGTTATTTTAGCCGGGCCGGCTAAAATGATTGGTCGTGCTTTTTACAGTACTACGGCTTCCACAGATGACATTTTTTTATGGATTTGTTGTCAAAGCACTTAAGATATTCATTGCTATCGGGATGTTAAGAGCATTCCATGGAATATAACAAAAAGTGTATCTCGAGCCGGTTTCTCAAACTTACCTACCCCACCTTTAAATGTGTATTTAATTGTTTTAAAGCTAAAATGTCCGGTAAACAATGGCTCTAGCTTCTCAAATGTGAGGATTTGCTATTTTCTGTAAATATAGATTAAAATAACATTAAACTGTTAGTCAAACAAAACAACCCATTTGAAGCTGTCATGGTTTTAGAATCTTTAACTATTCTTTTACATTTTGCAGTTTAAATTACTTATTTTCATTAACATCAGTGCAGCCTCACCCCTGAAGTTCTCTCTTCATAGATCAACTACAAAACAAAACAAACATTCTTAACAAGAGCATTATTTCTTGGTAATACTTTAGTTTCATTAGTGTAATGGCTTTCTGAAAAACATAGCAAGTTTGTTTTCGTCTCAGGCAGTGAAGACAGGGGATCAGCTCATGCATTTTGGTGTAAAAGCAACCGCTCGACCTCCTTTGAAGTGTTAACATGTATTTTTAGCGGAGTAGTTCTCACCACACAACACAGATTAAGAGCACAAAGCCTGACACTCACATACAGTAGCAAGCAGAAGCAAAGCACAAGTTGAAGCAGCTTTCTAAAAAACGATTACCACACCAAGTGAAATGTATTCCAATGTACAATGTGGGAAATCCCAAAGCCAATTTTTCACTTGCAGAAAACACAAATCACACAAAAAGGAAAGCTGTTACTAATACAAAGTCTAAAAATGTCTCATGCTGCCAAAGGAGTTTAGAAAGTGTATCCAGGGCTAAGACAGAACAGGGCTAATCTCAGTTCTTGGACATGGCTTCAAAGCTCTCAGTTAAGATTCAAAGATTTTATCACAAGCTTCTTTATAAACTCTCAGGAAATCTTAATTGAAAAGATCTTTTGAAGATTATTTCTAGACAGCAATTAGGTACAAGTGAAATGCTTATGTTTGATGCATGTTAATTTAGGTTCAGTTTGGGTGTACTGTACGTGCAATAAAACACATATTCCATAATATTTCTATACAGACAGAGCATATATCATAATTTATGTTTACTAGAATCATGTATCACAATAACCTGCTTTAGTATCTCTTTCTGTGCCTCTGCTTTCATTACACGATTACAGCTGCAGTCTGTAACCCTTCCCCTTTAAACATAAATAACTTTCCTGGATGAAAGGAAGGGCATGTAAGAACATGTCTCTCACTGATTTACTTCAGTTTTATAGACTCACAAGGGAACTGAAGACAGTGACCTTCAGTGATCTACCTGTTAGAGAACACTCTCCTTAAATTCTTCCTTAACAAACCCAGAGTCTGTTTGCCTTTATATCACCCATACACGCCCCGTAGAAGAACACATACTGAGCGTAATATATTATCATATTCAAGCACAAAGCCAAGCAGTCATATCTTTAGCCGCTCATAGATCATTCCCTTTGCTGTCTCTAGAAATGTCCTGGCTCTGCGCTGACTGACCGACATCTTCAATCAGGACCTCTTCCTAGCCTTTGTACTCTTTCCAACTCTTTCCGTAAGTGTTATAATCAGACTTGGCTGGGATGTCAAATGTGCCATCATCGTCTCACAGTTTGAATATGTGATGATGGCTTGGATCAGCTAAGCTGGTGAAATGTCAGGGACGTTCAGCTGGAAGCTTTGTAGAAGGAAAGAAGCATGTCATTTTCAACACCAATTGCACGTGTTCCCAAAAGATCTCAAGAATAACCCTAGTGGTGGAGCACACTTCAGGGTCCATGAAAAGCTCTTTAACATCAAGGGCTTCCAAACACTCAATTCTCTTTGTGGACCTTTGCGCTGAAGTGTGCATGTAACTTAAGTCCATCATTGCTGATACTGTTAAAGTGGAACAGGAACCTTCACAGGTTGTTGCTAGTATAAAGTCAGTTTCGGTGAAGCATCCATGCTAAGCTGCTTCGTGCTGAAGTGCCAGCTTATGTTCCCTTGAAGTTAGACTTTTCTTTTCAATCGACCTTGATCCTTTCGTCTTTTGGAGTAATCAAGCTTCATTGGCTGTTGTGTCAGCAGTCTTTCCAGAACACTTTAGTTGCTTGAGGAGGCATTCAACTATGTAATGATTGTGTAAAATAAACACTGAACACTGACCTTTACCATAACTATTTTCAGATCACAGTGAAGGTATGCATTTACATTTAAAAAAAAAAAGTCTCCCATTATACTGTTTTTCATCAATATATTATAGGTCTCAGATATACAAAACATGTCTCTGACGTGTTTGGCTCGAAATACCAAACAGATCATGCATTGCAGCATCCCATAATCCCCTCTGTTTCAGCCCTGTTTCAAAAGGGCTGATTCTCTGTCTGTTACTTTAGATGAAAATAAGGAGCCACTCCCCACGCCCCTCTGAGAGAGATTTGGTTAAAAAGAACACAATGGTGCTCTAGGAGGAGAGATAAGGGGGGTACCTTGGTTGGTGATTGGCTAATGGTTACACGAGCCAAAAAATCTTTATGACATGATAAAGTGGCCCAAATCTGATCAGCTCATTTTCATACAGGTTGTTATATAAATGGATCAGGAGAAAAAGTGAGCAAATCTTTTTCCTGACATTTTCAGAATCTCTTTACACAGAGGGGACTTATGTTTATGTATAAAAGACAGGAACAAGTGGATTTTGCATAATAGGTGACATTTAAGCCCCTGTCACACTGTCCCGAAATTGACACCAGATGGACACACGATAAAGGAAATGTTCAAATTCGGCTCTGATCGTAACAACATCGGGTCATTCGTGAGGGCATCTTAAGCCATCGTATGACCGCCGGTGGAGTTTCTCAGGCTCCGGCAGCAACTTCGTGAGCGGTGGCAAAATCTTTGGCATGCCAAACATTTTAAAAAGGACCTTGCGAAGGTTCATTTTTGTGTTGAATTTGTGTGTCCATTTTGCCCTTCGTAAGGGACTCGTGAGGGAATCTTGTCAAATCGTGTCACCTTCGTCTGATCATCGGTGCCATCGGGCATTTTTCGCCTCACGAAGACAATAGGAAGGAAACAAGAAGCTGCTCGATTGTCTTAGGAGGGCAACACGACTACGTGAAGCCCTCGCAATGCCGTCGTGTAGCCATCGTATTATAGTACGATGACATCGAGATTGCATTTATTTCACAACAAAATCATGTAAACATATTATGGAAATAACCCAATTTGTGTTCTGTGAAACTGAAAAGGATATTACATTGTTTGTGTTACTTTCGTTGCAGTTGTATGTCTTAAATGTAATGTAGGTTAACTTCCTGTTTTCTTTAGATGCTTTTATTTTGAAGGCGAGTTTACGCTGTTGACAGGAAGTTGTTGTTGCTATGGAAACAACATGACGGAGATAAGTAATATCTTCTAATCTACATATAAAGACGGAGAAAGTAAAGAATAAAGTGTATGTTTAAATGTTAGCACCCCCCGAAGAGGCACAAGCTCTTACGTTGAGTCTGGATACATTCTAAATCATCAGTAAAGTCGACGACCATATTTTCGTTTGTGGTTCGGGTGCCATCGTGTGGCCTTCTGTAGGCATCGTACTTGCTTCGGCTGTTGCTTGGCTGTTGACCAAGTTCGGGGCCATCTTCGTGCAAAATTCACAATTCCATATTCGTGTGTCCATCTGGTGTCAATTTCGGGACAGTGTGACGCGGGCTTTAGGGAAAGCCTTCATCCCATTCACATATTTAGACTCACATCTAGAAGCTGCTAAGTACAACCATACTCTGATCTGGTGACCACTGAGCAGCAGCACGGGGCCATGATAGGGCTTCTCAGTGGTGGTAATGAAGGAGGGACAAGAGTTATTTCTTCCCTTTCCCCACCCAAATCTATCCTGCCGGTCAAGGTGATGAAACAAGACATAAAAGAGAGCCTATCAAAGTAACATCCTATTTGTTTAAGAATATACACTACAGTACATTGCCAGTTAATTTGGAACACCAAGCTAGAACTGATGCAGTTTCAACCATAAAACTGTTTCAACAAAAGCTCACTTTCACAGCCTTAATGAAGTTAACATGTATTGCAATCTGTTGGATTGGACTGAAAACGTTTTTATCTGCTTTATAAACTGCCAACTGAGTTTGTCTTTAAAAGGGCATACACAAGGTAATATAAGAGGTGCTCATGTTCCCTGTTTTTAAAAAGGGTTTCTTATTTCAAAGGAACAGTTAATGGGAAACTATTCTGGGACATGAATTCATGTGAAATAAATGCTATTGTCCGAATGACACTCTTTATTGTGTGAAAGAGCGTGTAAATAAGATAAATTAAGTATGTCAAGTATTAGTAATTGTAAATATTTTGTTGTGGGTACAGATTCATGATTTGAAACGCTAACATATTACAGTTTTCCCTGTAATACCTGCCAGGCTGCATAATTCCTTGTCTTCTCCTAAAAATGCAATCACTAACAACTTTTCTGTCATTCAAAATCTTTAGTAATATTCTCTGCGGCATTGACCAAACAAGCCTCAGCTGCCTTGGGTGAGGTCTAGCCGAGGGTCTTTGTAAAGAAAAATGTCCATCTGCACACCAAGGTTGCCATCTATCAACTTGTCTGCATCAACACACTGCCCTATGTTGTAAAAATCTGAGGTTATTCCAAATACTGCAGCCTTGGTACAGAAAGTGCATAAATATTGAGTCCTCAATTACACAGCTCCGGTTGCTCTCACTTCTCATCGTGGTGCTCTCAGGTCCTTCTGCCTTGTAAGATCCTGCATAGCTAAAACACAGCCTAGTATTGGTCAGCATTACGGCAAGAGCAGGAGTTCAAAGCCCTGCTTGAAGTGAACCTGGTGCATGCTAGCAGACCGTAACAACTGGCAGCAAAGCCAAAACAGAAAAAGAGCAAAAGTCTGTGACAGCTAAAATGACACAGACGAAAATGTACTCGAAGCTGCTCTCTATACAAGTTTGGCTCCCCGGATTGCTCTGTGCAGCCTTCAAAGAGCATTCTGTTAGAGAAAACTTGTCCTGAGATTCACTGGACAGCCAAAACCAGGCAAAGTTTGCATGTGGGAGAGAGAGTGAGAAGGACAGGAATAGACTGCTTCTAATCTATAATGTGAATCTTACGCCATGTACCCACCGAGAGTTTCCTAATCACAGTTAAATTAATAGTCCAAATGATAGTGGACAACTTGTTTTAATTACAAGCAACAAGAACAAATATTCTCATTTAGATGTTCTAATTTGTATTTGGTTAACGTTGCTTGATCACAAGAGAACGAAATGTGTGTGCAATATCCTATCGTGAACTGCACCTATTCCATTAACAATGAACCAACAAGTAGTGGGAGCAGGTTAATAATGAATGTGAGAAAACAGAGTGTTATAATTGAAAATCCTTACCTCTTCGGCATAGGCATCACAAAGTTTGTGTCCCGAGAGTAGTTTCGTTTTCAAGCTCTTGTTCTGAAAAGGAGAATAGAAAGAAATGAGTGATGCCATTGGTAAGTCTCCTCTGTGTTCGTCACTTCATGTTCCTTTAACTTTTTTGCTGCTTTATAAAAAGTACTATTTACTCAGTAGGCTTCAATTTCTCCAACAAGGCACTTGGCTGTTGAGGAGCCCTGACAGCAAGTGCTTGGTTGCCTCTCAGTTTGAAGAGCAGTCAGGAGTGCCCTGTCTCAAAGAGCACTCAGGCCCAATGATAGGTCAGCATTGTAGCTCAGGGCCAGACCCCCACTGAACTTTATACGTGATCAGTAAAGCATTAAAATCATTTGACTGGCAGCCTGTGAAGACACGCCATAGCACGGGTCAAAGGGTGTTGTTGTTTGGTGCCAGTTAACATCCTTGTTGCAGTTTTCAAACAATCTGGAGGACTGACTGCTACAATGTGTTACAGAAATGTTCATGAAGTACATTCAACCAAAAGATGTTTGCTGTTGAAACCAAAATGGTGCTACTAACAATGCCAGATTCCTTAAAAATCTCAATTCAAAGTAAAACAATGTCTTGATAAAAAAAAAGTCACTTTCAAATATGTATTTCTGAATAATTTATCTTAGGTCAAATAAGCATGGTAAAAAAAGTATCTTTAGTACAGTCCCTGTTTCTTAATGCTATTGTCACAGTCAAAGGCTTGGGGTAAAAAGGACTAATACCAAGATCTTTCTCACTTACAGTAATTTAGTTTCAGTACAATGCACTGCTATATATTTAAAAGGAGCCAAGAGGAATCATGTAAAGACACTAGAGAATGGGACCTGAGGGTGATAACAGCTTTTGAGAGGAGGGAATTTCCCCTTTTAATTGACAATGATCTGAATGGTCTTAAACCGACTGAATGCTTAACCCAAAGTACCCATCCAGACCTCAAGATGACCCAATAAAACAGCACAATCAACCATGAGGAAAGTAACACTGAGTCTGAAAGAACTACAATTGTACAGTCTCCAGCATGTGCAGTTAAGGGAAAGTCATTAGGGGCAGACAGTCTCCGCTGTGATTTTAAATTAGATGACCGTCGCAGAGATTTTATTACAGTGGGAAAAAGAAAACTGCTTGAGAGAAAACAGTATAATGCAGTGGACAGAACATACTGCACTACACAGCATATGTATTTAACAATCCATCTATGAAATACGAAGGCATACACAGGCTTTTATTGGTTTGTACTGCAGCAAGTCTGAAGCTTGAATCCATTTTAAACAGCTCCTTAGAATATGTCATATCAAAGTTAATATTGTTTCTGCTAAACATAATGGATGATCCAAGACTCAGTCGTTGTATCTAAGCTATCACATGCTTTATGATAATAAGAAGTTTAAAGACAATGGTCTGTTAATTTGTGTGTGTGAGAGTGTGAGTGAGAATGAGTGTTTACTGAAACATTTGGGGAAATATATGAAAAAAAGGCATCACAGATCCTTGAAATGTGTACAAAAATCATCCTGATGGCTGAGTAAACCTAAAACTCATCCAACAGCATTGTTGTATATTGACAGGAAATAATTGCCACTCTTGCATAATTCAAATTGTACCACTTGTTTTATCAAAAGAAAAAATACAATTAGATGCAACTTAATCATAGCAACCGGTGGAGATTTATTCACACTTTTTCAATGACTCGGCATAACATTTAAAATTCTAAATGAGTTTATCAATGAGCCAATTCACTGTAGTTGAGGGTCTATTATTCAAACTCGTCCATTAAAACTCAAGTGAGAGCAATGAATATTCATCCACTATACTCAATTCAATGAAACTGAACACAGTGACGAACAGAAACAAAGCACGACAGAAGAAGTTGGCCCTCACTCTTCTCATATAGTACATGCATTATGTTATGCTACATACAATAAACAAGTTAATGCCACAGCAACTATGTGAACGGATTAGAGTGTATGGGCTTAGACTGGGATATAACAGACTTTGAAACAGCATGATGGATGCCAGGAGGGTGGTCCTGAGCATCGCCAAGACTGTGTTGTGTTGCTGGGCTTTACCATGGCGGTAATCTCCCAACTGCACGACGAATGGACCAGAAAACCTCTTCACAATGTTTGCTATGTGGGAGGCAGCCCTTGGAGGATCTACATGGTACATGAAGAGGGTTTTTGCATTCCTCGCTAACGCACAGTTTGAAACAGTCAACATCGAGGGTAAAACCGTTTGTTCCAAGAACACACAATGCACTTGTTTAAATGACAAATCTCATGAAAACCAAGTGAAATCAAGTATGATGTAATTATATACCATTATAGTTGTATAGGGATGTTTTTATTACTCAAATTAGGAAAATGTGGTAATTATTACACAATGAGCACAAGAAAAGATTTACATTAGGAGAAAAGGATCTACAGTTCCAAAGATATTTAAAAAACTAAATCTCAACAAGCTGTTTCAATGTTTCATTAGTTAAAACTGAAGGAAAAGCAGATCTAACCAGAGCCGGCCCGACCCATTAAGCGACATAAGCGGCCGCTTAGGGCCCCGCAGCCACTAAGGGCCCCCTAGCAACAAAAAAAGAAATGAAAAAAAAAAAGAAATCTCAGTACACTGTCGCCGTGATAAGTATGTTTAATTAATTTAGTTAATATGCCTAGATTGCCTACTCTCAAAGTCATGTATTATATTATTGAGTCAATCATATAATACATTAACGTGCTTTACCTGAACCTCATCATGACACTAGAGGACGGCAAGATTGTAATTTCCCGTGTTCAGTGAATGCAACAGAGGCAAGACACCAGACCAATCACCAGAGAGTTGCATGGAAATAAACATCCGTCTTATTGGCTGACAGGTACCTATCCTGTGAGCTGTGACAATGTTTAAAATAAACCTTCAGTCGGACACAGAGTTTTTGAAGATGGACATAAGCACATTTTTTCTTAAAAAATACGACAATTCTCAAGTGGTGGCTCACACAACAACCCCAGAGCCACCACTTGAGCCAGGTAAACAAGGTATGTAAATGTCAGTAAACTTCCAAGTTATGCGAATGTAAGCAAGCATAAATTACAGCTACGTTGACGTTACTTTGAATCGCGGGGGTAAGCTAAACCGTTAGCAAGTAGCTATAGCTAGCCAGATATATTAAATAAACACTTTGTCATACAATCTAAATGTTATGTTTTTTAGCGTTACCTGGTGATTTCAAAGAAAGCTCTCTGGAAAATGTTGACTTACTGTTCGACATGAAGCTTACAGTACACAGCTGATCCTGAGTCCTGTCAGTTAAAGTGTTTCATAGTTAGCTTAGCTAAGCATCAACCTAGCACTGAAATATATGGATGTTATGTGACAGAAAAAGTCAGCTGAAATGGTGGCATAGTTGCCACTGCTTTACGTGTCGACAGCATGTTTGAACGTATTTGCAGCAGTAAATGTGGCTGTTTGGCCACTGACGTTAACAACACCGGAATTTAAATGTGCAACCTCTTTTTGTGACAGATTTTTGCTCGTTGATACTATGGGTACTTGTAAATGTCTATAACTATGTAAATGTATCCTGTAAATATAATGTATGATGTCCTTTATTGTTTTATGTTTCATGTGGAACCTATATGCTGCAGGTCTCGCTTGAAAAAGAGATCTATGATCTCAATGGGACAAATCTGGTTAAATAAAGGTTTGAAATGAAATGAAATGAAATTATAATTCTTCTGAATGATATTCCTATTGACAGCTAGTTTCTATGTGAACATTATGAGATGGACAGCCAGAGAGAATAAATGAAAAACAGGTATGAAATACTATATGACAAAACAAGAATACAGTTTAAAAGGGGAGTGATTAGTAAAATATCCATATAGAAAAATCTGTTTACAGTTCTGTTTCATATGGGTGTTGAGGGATGTATCCATAGATCTCTTAACTTTGCTCTCAAAGTGCACCAGATTGATGCTTTTAACTTCAATATTTAAAAACAAATCTTCCCGGGGGAGTATGCCCCCGGACCCCCCTAGAGGAGGTGAGGACCCCCCTAGAAGAGGTTAGGTCCACAGTGTTTACAGGCTTATTTATACAATATGTGTGCTTATGCTAACATCATAAGACAAAAGTTGGTTCCGTGTTGTGTATAGTGAGAACACGCTAGAGTGAGGGGGGCCCCCAAGCCAAAGCTCGCTTAGGGCCCCCAAAAGTCTAGGGCCGGCCCTGGATCTAACAAGGAAGATTTGGAAACACACATCTCAGACACTGTAGGGAAGTCTGTCTGTCCACCCTTCAGAATCAGTGCCAGTCAGTGCTTTTTTGGCTTCAGTACAAGTGAATCAAGTTTGCATTTCTAGGAGATTTTTTGAAATCACAACATTTCCAAAAGCAATTATTGCTCATTGATGCTGCATTGATCTTATTTAGGTGGAGATAACACATTTATATATATTATGTTGCCGTGCTCTGATGATGGATCTGCTGCTCAATACAATTAGGTGACGAGATGGCTGTGAACCACAGGGACATTTTGGATACAGGACGAGTAGGGGTGTGTGCATCCACCAGCTGGCCCTTGATATCTACTTATAAATGATGTGGCCACATCCACAATTCTCCCTCTGTCTCATGGAACATGCTGACTGCTATGACAATTGCTCACAACACAGCTGCATCTGTATAGTTTGAATTAGCCATTTGTTTGCATGTTTTTACCACGCTTGTAGCTTCGATCCATACTGAAATATCTCAAAAACGATATGATGAAATATTGTAAAGATTGTAAGACTCTAGGGATCGAACTGACTTTGATAATGTCCTGACTTTTCATCTAACCACCACAGGGTTTACTGTTGTGTCAACCTGTTTGCAGGACTATAATTGGGAACACAGCAAAAAGCTGCATTCAGATCAAAAAGTGGCATTTTCTCATATACGGTACTTCCTGGCCTGTTTCTTTCCTTTGTGATTCAATTCTTACTCCCACACACCTGTACAGTGTGCTGGTACTCCAGCACATGGACTACATGCACACTGAGTAGAGGTAATGAACTGAGATGGCAGTTGTTGTTGTGATTCAGAGGCAAATCTGTCCGTGTATCAATTCCTCACAGTTGCACCTCTTCTCGACCCTACAGAAGGACCACCATTCGAGGACATGTAGAGTTGGCAGCTGTCATAGAAAAGTGACGCAGTTTAGCCCTGAGACATTCTCAGAGTGAAAATGAGATGCTCTGGAGCTTATGTGCCATAGCGCATTATTCAAATGTTGATACACTGAGCCACATATGTCGTATCGTGTTATTCCCGCAGCGCAGTCATTCTGCTGACCTGAAAATAAATGTCATATTTATATGTTGCTCATATTTTCTATTTAGAAAAATGCAATAGTGCACAAATGAGTTGGGAAAAGTATTTCTGTCAGCCTGCCACAAGGTGTTCATCACTGATCCTTGGCTTGTGCGGATGCCAACTTTGAATACAAATCACACGAGGGAATGATGGTTTGCTGGTAGCTTTTGGTTATTTGATGATTTTAAATGCACAATCATATTATATTCTCTTTTCACAATCTGATTGCAGGAGGTTAAATCATTGAATAACTCCAACTTGCTTGCTGGTACCATAAGTGACACGTGAAGGTGGAGCAAAGGTCAACCGAGCGCTGAACGTTGAAGAACTGAAGACACAGTGAGATAGTGTTAGTGGTACAAAAGAAAACACTATGTTAACCAGTTTAAGTATGTTAACCAGTTTAAGTACTAGCAACCAGTCAATTAAAGTAGAAATGCACTAAAGCACAGACAAATTATTTTCAAAATGAACATCATGCTCTTTAGAGAATACCGGAAATTAGTAATTGAGACCATAAACTCATGATCACGATGTTTACTGAGGAAAATATTGACTGAGAAGGAGGGTCTTTTTTTTCTAAACTTCTATACAATCAGAATGTTTACGACCAGTAGAGTCGCCCCCTGCTTGCTATGAGAGAGAATGCAAGTTTAACTTCACTTAGTGCCTCACTTATTAGCCCTGAAGGTTGCCGCTTGGTTTGTTGCCAAGTGTTCACAACACATGCCATATAATTGCAACTCTCAAGGGTTGATCTTTGTCTCTCACCATCCCCCCCATTTATGTCAAATAAAAAGCGAGATTGACCAAAAATGTAATAGAAAATCACAAACCATCTCAAGGACTTCAGAACTCAAAAATGTCTATCAGACTCAGCTCAGGAGTTTCTTTCACACATTAAAAAGTGCTGAAATGTCAACATCAGCAACAACACTGAGGGTGTTGATGCTTGCTGTCCATCTAGGTCAACTTTCACACCACTTGACACACATCACTGCTAGATCCTTTAAGCCTTAGTGTGAATTTACACCATCTGGGTTAGAATGCAGTAATGCACAGTTAATTTTGCCGCAATACATATTTTATGTCATCATTAAATTCCATTTCCGATGTTAAGATTAACACCTCGCGTGAAGCCTTTTGTCACAATGTTTAAATGACTCAAGTGCGATTTAGTACGACATTTTTTCTTTTCGCTGCAGAGTCACACTAGCCATGGCGTGCATATCTCTTGACACCTCTCAGCTGTACAAGCGAGGGACTGATGTCACAACATATTTCAGCTTAAAAGGTCAATAAGCTTCATCGTTATGACAAAACCAACAAAATGACAAGATGTTTATTTTGCCTCCCGCCTTTAATAGCGTTGGCATCTTCGTCGTAAAAATATGACTTCATTATTCATGTCAATTAAAGGCCACAATTAACTGCAACCATGAACCAAAACAGAGCCACTGTTTTCAGAGGAGGTTAATACAAGACACAGATAAGTAAATAGTCCTAAAATGAATCAAAAAAGCTATTTAGTCTTCAATGTAGTTTTAAATTACATGTTCAAGAGATTTATGTTTAGCAAACCAAATATAGAAGTGCTTATTCTTGCATCAAGGAGTGCATTAATCCTCCTTAGTAAAGCAAACAGTGAAAACAGAAGATAGCATCTGAGAATGTAACACTTAGCTGAACTATAGGAGCAAAAGCTTGTTGAATTGATTCTGAGGGCGCGGGGCTTTATTGGAATCTCAATACTCACTACTATTCATGTAAGAGGTGAGTTTTATCTTTGAATTCCTTTATTTCATATCATAATTTAGCTTTAGAAATTCACACAGCTCTACTACAAACTCTTAGCCTGCAGGCAGCAATCAGAATTTGGTGAGACCTTGAGAGACCACACAGTGTTTGGCATTGTAGAAATTGGTGTGAGAAACTGCTTTCAGCCATTGTTCGCTTTGTTTGGTTGCAGTGGTGGGAGTGTAGATTGATAATAATCTGGCAAAGTGGTGTCAGAGCTTTCTAGACTTCCCTTTCATTTGAACTTTCAAAGACTCCAACGCTGAACCACTGGGGTAAACGAAGGGGAATTATAATATTATGGACTATTTAGAGTGTTTTGATTTTAAGTAAAAAACAAAGTCCTTTGTTGTGGGTTCTTATTCATGTGTCCCGTGTTAAATATTGAGTTGTCAAAGTATTACAATTAATTATGTGCCAAAGAAAGCATTGAAAGCTTGTTTTCTCTATGTATAATAATAGGATCAAAAGTCATGGGGTCACCCAAAGTAGAGGGCCCAGCAACCTCTAGAATATTCCAAAAGCAGATACTTAAATTGACATAATCGCTCACTGCACCGAAGACTGTTTTAGAAGAGATTTAAATCATATAGACAATGTTTGCTGCTAAACCTTTCCCCTCTGTAATTGTATTTGACATCATTTATGATAAACAGGCTTCCAAAATACAGGTCTGTTGATGAAGCAAAATAGAGTTGGAAATGAAACAGGAACTTGGCTTGCCGTTCAATGTCAGCTCAGCTTTAAAAACCCTAAAAAATAACATTGAATAATTAACAGTAAATAATTCTCGAGGGAACTTCTTTTCAGCAAATCCCCATCTTTTCCTGACAATTAAAAACTGTTATTTATGAATGGCAGCTTCAGCAGTTTTAATCTCTTATTTAACAGATTTCCCCCCCTGGATCTTGGTCCTCCTTATAAGTTAAGAAATGCATTCCTATTATAAAACAAAAAACACATTCGATCTATTTGACATCCTCCGTCATATTTGAATGAGCAGATTCCACACAGAACATAATCAATTACAGTCTCTGTCCGTACTGTCCGACAGGCTTGTCTGCTTTTTTAAAGCCACATCGGAAGAAAATTGTGACGGGGCTTTAGCACTTATGTAGCTGTCGAACGCATCTTATAAATATTACAGGCATTAGCAAAGCAAATGTTCACTGTGGATAAGCTATTAAATATGACATGGCCCCAGACGTCTTACAAAGCATTTGGCGGCTTAAGCTAAACTCATCCTGGCAGTTTCTTAAGGGCTCTTCAGGTCAAAGGGGGAATTATACTTTAGTGAAAAGATTGCACTGTGTCATTGTGTCATGATTTTAGTTTTGTGTGTTTAGTTTTCGGTTGTATTTTGAAATTCTGTTCTCCCTGTGTCTGGTCTTCCCTCCTGTGTCTGATTGTCTCATTGTATTCACCTGTTGCCCCCCCCTGTGTTTCTGCCTCCCCTCCCCAGCTGTGTCCTGTCCTGTGATTACCCTTCTGTGTATTTAGTCTCGTCTTCCCTTTTGCTTGATGTTCGGTCGTCGTCTTTCTCGTCCATGTTACCCACCTGTTCCTGTCTGTAAGTGTGTTCCCCGTGCTCCCCGGCTTGCTGATGTTAAGTTGTTTCTTGTTTTTCTTTGTCATCGGCTTTTTTTTATTAAAGCTCGTTTTTTGTTACTAGACCTTTTGTCTTTTTTACTGCATTTGGGTCCTATTTTCCCCAATCCTGACAGTACGACCGAACCAGTATGGACCCAGCAGTTTTTTCATTTTCACAAGAGCTGTATGAGCTTGAGAACACTCCTGAGTGCATCTTTAATGAGTGGATGAGAGCCTCATCTAGAGGGGCCAAAGAGGCTGTCCCGTTGGGGGTCACACCGACACCTGTTCCACCGGGGTCCCGCCAACACCTTGTCCTGTTCCGTTGGGGGTCCCACCGACACCTGTTCCACCGGGGTCCCGCCAACACCTTGTCCTGTTCCGTTGGGGGTCCTGCCAACACCATGTTCTGCTCAAGTCCCTTCCCCGTCGGGGGTCCGGCCGCCACCAACTCCTGTTCCGTCGGTGGTCCCGCCGGCTACGAACCCTGCCAGTCCTCCGGAGCTGTCATGCTGCCGTCGTGGTCTTCCTGCCCGTGCTTGTGCCCGGCCCCCGGAGTTTCCCCGCCGCGGCCATCACCCCTTCTCTGCCTCTGTGCTGCCCCTGGGCCGTCCATCCGAACCCGTTCCCAAGACCCCCTCCACCCACCCTTTTGGCCCTTAGTCATGCGATTTTTTTAAGTACAAAATTAATGGATGCCTACTAAATGAGAAGCTAAATATCTAAATTGAGCTCATACTTTATAAACAACAACTTTATATTTCCTTCAATTCTGCCAAAGAGTAAAAATAACTCAGTACAAAAGCTTTTACTTTATGCTACACAGAAAATAATAACTACCATCAGTTCCCTGTTCTTTCAGACACACCACTGTATTATTATCATCATTAGGATATGCTTTAAGGGAAATATTATCCACATCCTTATTAGACCTGACCACATGCATCTGCTCAATCATTATAACCCTATATTCCTCGTTGAATGGCCTTTGAATGAGCAGCTGTGTAAGATGCTTGACAAGGCCTCAGGCTATTTCGAGGAAAAGAGATTAGATGAACTCTATTGATCCAGCCAGGGAAATTGGGAAGGGCTGGCGTTTCAAAGACGAGGAGAAATATTCCATGCGAAGTAGTCTGAATAACCATCAGCATAATAGGAGAGCTGCAGATCTCTGCAGTTACCCACCCACCTGAACACTAATCTTTTCTGGTCATTTATTTCATTGCCGTTCCTTGTATTTGTTCAAGCTGAATAAAAAAAACAAAAATAACAAAAGACAGCAGAACAATGTTATAAATCAGATGGAAATGATGGTGAGGCCTCTTACGCAGAAAGTGAATTATCTGACAGATTAATTGAAACACTTGAACTGTAACATATGAAGAACGCCTAGACAAATTATTATTCTTTCAAATTGAATAAATCAAAGTTGATATAAACAATGGGTGCAAGGCACTGCTTCCGTCACTCTGAAGTGAAGTAGTGAAACAAAATGTATTTTACTGTGATGTTTCCCCAACAGCTCTAAAAAGTTTAAACTGATCTGTAAGCGTGTGCCTTGACATTAAGTCCGTAATCAGATTATTACATCTTGAATTTTCCCATTAATATTTCAGAGTTGCTAAGGAAACGAGTCGACTGTAGCTCAAATGATGAAGAAGGTTACCGATTTATCATACAGCAGGTAGATCAAATCATTCATTAGCAGGACACTGAACTCTAAACGGCTCCCGAAGCTTGTGAAGGATAAAAAAAGGTCCTCTAGGTAATGGAAGAATCTAGACATGGTTAAAATAGACAAATGTTGGTTTAAGACATTATACAAACTATGGTCTCCAGGGTCAAAGCTGAACATTCAGTATAACACTTCCTGCAATAGCATAACATTTAACTTTATACTGAATCCACATCAAAATAAAGGTAATTTTGATGTGGATTGTGCTGGAAACTAGCAAATCTTGGAGCTATTAAGGACATTAAGGGACACATCTTTGAAGACAGCCTTCAAAAATCAATAAGCTATGGATGTGAGGGTAGCTTATGTACAATTATGTCATACCCTGACATACAAAACAATAACTATGTTTGTTCCATTAAGAGAAATGTTGATCATACTTTATTGGACCTAGAACAGTAACATCTGTCCTTATACTGATTGTGCCTATTGTACAATACAAAAGTACAATAACTTTCTTACTAGTCAGTCTAATGTAATTTAATGTTGTGGTAAAACACATAGTAAACACATTCAATGTACTAAACTGTTGCCAAGAGATGGAACAACAATTTCTGTAGCTGGACTAATTATGTAAATCATACTGCATCGCATTAAGTTCAGTGTGTCTGAGTTCCACTGCAATATTTGCAAGGAGAAAATAAAGGATAGAAGTGAATATTGATGTTATGTTACCAGGTATAATGGTGCTTCAGCAATACAATCTTAGAAAGTCATCAGCTATTGGCCAAATATTATACATTTTTAGAGGGAAAAAAAACAAGACAAAATGACTAATTAAAATCTTACAATCAAAAGGACATTGTGTGGTAATTTAAGGCGTATATCCTATTTGAAAAGGTTGTACACATACATATGGAATAATAACTTTTCCCCACTACCCCCCACTGTCTGCAGTTGAAGTTTTAAGCATGAAAGATTAGCACTGTTGGGGTTAAACATTTTCTTAAATCTACAATAACTGTTTTAATAGTGGCAAACACGAGTTGTGAACACAACATTGACACATCATGGAGGTTCAATAACTGTCAAACTAGGGGAGGAAGAAAGTGTGAAAGAACAATTTAGCACAGATTTTTTTACTTCCCACATTTCAGATGTGATAGATTTGCTCAGGATTAAATACATCTTGGTAGAGAGGGGCATGGTTAATAATTGATCACCCCTTCCTCCCTGGAATATCAATCTGCTCCAATTGGGGCTATAGCCTGAGTACACTAGAATGTGCAAACACTATACTGTGATAATTATCTTTTCATCAAATTAAAAGTTAAGAAAAGTCACATTGAAGTTTAGTTCAAGTACTTAAGGCAATTTGTACATCCTCCATCATCAGACAGTTACTCAATTTCATTTGTTCAGCCTGCAGGTAGAACAGGTGGGTAAAGTCACAATCTGAATGCTTGATTACCTGTTTATGTTTTGCAATTCTTTTTTTGCAGCTTTTAAATCTTTCTTCTCTACTTCCACAATGGGGGTCCATGTTCTCTCACCAAGGTTGCGGTCGAATTGTCAGTTTAGCTTAGGAACCTTCCTAACGGAGTGAAGTGACTCAGAAGTACCTCAGTGGCAGCCATGATAAGAGCTGTTCGAATTATTTAGACGATAGGAAAGGAGCTTTGAAACTTCCTTAATAACCTCCTTTAGCTTAGGAAACACTGAACCTTCCTTTACGAAAGGAAAGGAGAAAATGCTGCCCCACAATGCCTTGCGGCCGCAACCTTTACCGTCACACAACATTCGGCCGTTCACGGAAACAACCGATTATGACCGAGAAATGCGTATCATGAAAGTTACAGTGCTTGTTAAGCAATTTACAACTTATGTGGTAACTTGCCAAAGGGTGTTTGAACGCTCAACACTATAATAATCAAAAGGAGGAATATGAACGTTACTTTTTTTACTGAAATTACCAAATAAAGTCTCACAGTCTTTACTGAGCTGTATGAGGTTTGTTAAACTTGTTTGAATGGTGATATACATAGTGATAGATGTTCAGGACTAACACGTTTATAATAAATACATTTGTATTTATTTTAAGATCTTTTCATACAATCATACGTATTGGGATTCATGTGGATTAATACGTGTGGACCGGAGGGAGAGGGTGACAAGCATAAGTTTCACTTTCCTTTTTTATTTCAATTCGAACCTCGGTCATGAATAATATGTTTCTCTGTTATCCACGTTCATAAAACATAACACAACAACATAAGAGCACGGTGCAACGTTTCCTAGATGCGTTTACAGTAGTCCGCAGTTCTTATAATAATATGTAGTTTAGGCCATGTTCCCGCTGTATAAAAACATTTCCTTTTGAATTCTCCTATCCACTATTCCTTAACCCTGTGATGTTTCTCACAGAGGTCAAGGAATAGTACATAGGAAAAGACGATAGGAGCTGATTTTTGGACTATTCGACTGCAACCCCAGTCGCTAGAGTTTCAATGGTGGTGGTGATGGTTATCAGATACATCTTTTTTTTTCCCCACTCAAATAGAAATGAGTCACATGGCACACTTTGATAAAAGGAAAAATAAGAGTAAGTATATAATCAGCCCACCACTTTTGTTGAAACATTTCGTCTGTATAATGACAGGAAAACTTGCTTTGCAGGAAAAATGTTCTTTCTAAAATAATTTCTGATATCTTCACACAGTCCAGGTGTCGAGACATTGTAAAATTGAACGCCTTTGTAGCCACAGTGTTTTTTAAGAAAACCTCTAACTTCAATAAAGTAGGAAAAAAACACATTTTGTGAACACGTCAAAAGACATATCTACAGTCGCAGCCTTCATCACAGTTGAAGCATTTGGATGTATCTGAGCAAAAATATAGACAATACACTTTCTAGTGTCACAGCTGAATACCACAGAAAACCGGTCACTTGTCTGGAAGCAGAGGGCCAGAAATCAATAGCCATGGCAGGCTGTGAGGAATAAAGCAACGCTGCTAAGTGACAGCATGGCACCGCGACTCTGAACACAGGCCTGTCTTTACCTCCCTCAGACAAGTTTCTATGATTCAAGTTCAGCGCCAGTGCCCACGTAGGCATACGGATCCAAAAGGCAGTATTATGTGCAAAAACAGTGTGCAGAGTGACACAAATGTAATACGACTTCTAGAAGGAATACAAAGACTTATACATAAATGTAGGAGCTACCAGCAGGTGGCTGACTTACCCAGAAAGACATGCCGCACACTGCAAAGGAGAGAGTATGATTTTTCACGTCAAGTTCTCGCGAAGTGAAGAGAGAAGCATCTCCTTGATGGCTGCTGGCGTTGGTGGTAACTTGGTGGCTGATTGTTATTATGCTTTCACTGTGGAGCTGAGGGTCCACATGATCAGAGTTTTCCGACGGCTATTAAAATGCAACAATATATATAACTCTGAATCATCAAAGTTGTAAGAAAGCACCTCGCTCCAGTCAGAGTTCCTACTGTGCAAATAAGGGCATCGAACTCTACATCGCTGCAGGCGCTGATAAGGTAATTTGCAGGTCTAGACATTGATGTTAAAGCTTGAATACATTTGACTGAAAAGCATAGGTCTTTAGATGTCTTGGTTGCACTTTTAAATGATTATAATTAGTAGTTTGGGCCTGCTTCACAGTTAAATCAAGTCATTAAAATGCTTTTAAATCAACTATTAAATGTAACCTATGATTAGCTTTTAACCAAGCTTATCTTTTGATTTGCTTTAGATTGTCCAGCTAATGGCCACTTCAGGAACGTTTCCTTTTCAGTTTTGTTATGTAAGCTTTATACTGTAGGACTTATGCAGCTGCAATGAAAGGGAGACATCTGTATATGTGGGCTTCAGAATATTCCAGGCTGCAAAAGTTTATATAAACTGCTAGCTGCCATAGACAGAAACAAAGAAGAAGTTTGTCTCCTCTGATTGTCACGTATGACGCTGCACAGAAAATGGATCAGAAAGATAGACAACTTGACTATGACAGCATCCCAAGAGCTTTTGTGTGCAACAGCGAACATTTTGGGACAGCAAGGGCAGCTAAATGTAAGGCTATTTTGGTCGAAACAATTCAGTACATTGACATTGATTATAGATTAAAGACTTGTGTTTGTTTTTTCAAATACTGTAAGAACATTTTCAAACTAATATGACAATCCTAGGCTGTGTGAGTGAAATTCAGTAAGTGAGATATATTACCTGTAAACAAAAGTAGATACTATATTGACCTTTTCTCAGAAGGTTATTTGTCTTTATGTATATTACAGTACTTTGGCAGTGTTGGGAGGAAATGCAGATTTAATACAAGCCTCGGTCTCCTAGAGGAACACAACCTCATTTTAGTACGAGACACTGAACCAACACATCCTGCTTTCAGGCAAACCTGTCACTCCAGATCTCATTACAGACACGCTTTGGCAGGATTACTGTACTTTATGATTGCAATATTCTCTAAATAGCTTTTATTTCTCTCTGACAAACCACTACATTTGCTCTCTCTGTTTATGAACTCATTATTCATTATTCAAGACCCTATATAGAGCCATCAAAGGGAATTAATAAGGCTTATTTGCAATCCCTTAGCCCTTGGTTATCAGTTTTAATTTAAAGAAAATAAACATCAACACAAACATTGCAAAACTAAATAGGGAAGTTCACAATGTGACTCACCATGACCATCCCTTGCATAAGTGTTCATGCTGATAATTAATGAACAGACAACCCTGACAGGAAACTTCTCCAGCACACCAGCCTCTGCTATGGGTGACGCAGCCTAACCCAGATCACAATGAGACAAAAATCAACTGCAGGTATTATCCATATAGCTCAATCCCAAAATGTTTTAATCCTGAAACATGATTCTTACTTTATCTTTTATACATATATTAGCAATTCTCAAAATGTAAAGATCAATTTCCTAAGTGTTTGTGTTTTATAGACCCAGGCTTTTAACTAATTCTGCTAAAGAAACCAGTGAATGGCATATACATTACTCTCTCTTTGTGCAGCGATAAATAAAACAAAACTGGCTTCTTTGCACTAAGCAAATAACATTGATCACTTGATATCTGATGAAGGCCACTATTCACCTTATCTACAATTCAGCATGTTCCCTCAATTAATAAAGAGAGAGAAATTAACCTTAGCTATTTGCTTCTTTAATAATTGATTTCAGCGTTGCACGGAGGAGGGACAGTTCCATTCTCCATTAAGAACAAGCTGCCTGTCAATGTCAGGGAAGCATAAACGGACTCTTTATTTCTGTTAAACTGTCCACTCAGTTATATAATCTAGCACATTACAAATGATGTTTGCCTGATTCCAATTAAACTATTTTCCTGTCTTCTTTGCCACACTCAACATCAAAGGAGCAGCGAGACCATGTTAGCAGTTGTCAAAATAAATTAGCAAACACTAATATAGATTTATTTAGTCCTGGACACTGATTGACAAGCAGAGACGTGTCCACTACAAATCACGTCTAAACCCTGAGCAACATTCGATTCCACGCTAAACTGTCCAATGAATTGATCGGTGTGTGTGTGTGCTTTTTGAATTCACTGACAGGCTCTCCCAACCTGATCTCAGCGCAGGGAGAATCAATGTTGCGCGAAGACAGCGCGGAGATCGGAGCTGTTTTGGGTACTGGAATCTGAAATATGAACATGATGTCATGAAAATAAATAACATACTCTCAGCATGAAAAGAAAAAGAAAAGAGGAACCAGCAGGATGGGCAATCCTCATACACATCATAGTTAGATTTTCCAATTGTAATGCTTATTGATAAAGTGTAAACCCTTAGTCAAAGTTTTATGATACTGATAATAGCTTCATTAAAAGTATTTGACTTATCTTTAATAAGGTTCAGGTAGCGTGTGTTTTGATTTGTTTTTGGTATTCTTGCCGTTGTCAGTATATTACAAACATTTATTTCTTGATTCCCAAGCATGTACATTTTAAACCTGACCACTGCTTTGAACTGGGAGTTGTCTTCGATGTGTAACGGACCGTTAAAATCTATTATTAGTTTCGTTTTTTCACTCATACAGTTTCTGGATGTGATATTTATTGTGTTACTTGTACCTTGTGTTAGCATATTAGCATAGCAACCAAAGACAAATGGATAACATGTTCCAATTTTATTTACCTCTAAATAAAATGCCCATAACATCCGAGATTCTGGACTTCAGTGAGAATAGTTGTAATGAACTATGATGAATTCTAGTGGATATGATTTTTCATGTAACGTCAGTGTTTTTCACAGTACATCATGAGTCATCATGCAATTTCCTGAAGCTTCAGCTTGACTGTTAGCTCACCTTTCAAAAGGCAAACAGATGAATCAACATGTCAAAATATGCTTCTTTCACATTTTTAAACTCAAGCTAGAGGGAGATAATGGTCATCATTTTGAATTCACATCACATTAATTTGTTCCAGAGTTCATACTCAGTTCACAATAATGTCACGGTTGTGTTATTGTAGTATTGAGAGCACAACATGCACAGATGCCTGCATCAGTTACGGGCTGCACAGATCTGTTTCCACATGCTGCAGGGGCCAACATGACCTTTTATTCTACAATGTTGAGTTTAGATAAGAAGGAACTGACTGTACATCATTTAACCATGAAGCCAGACTTCTAGCAGTGGTGTCTTTCAGGTCTTTGTTTGAATCTTAATGGATATATTAAAATTCTCATACCTCTAAAGAAAATCAAATAAACACAACTGGGAATTTGAACATTTCTCTGTGGCTAACCCTTCACAGTGTGTGGAGCAATGGATCCTGTTAGCATAGGCAGGAAAGACATGGCTTATTCAAGTCAATTTGTTTTGCCTCCACATGCCTCAAAGAGGTGATGCATCCTTTACATGTTCGGATAAAAAAACATGCTAACTGTGTATTTTCACCAGAGTTAATGCACTTTAATATATCATTGCCATCTAACTAAATCTTTATCATTAACAATAAACCCTGTCAGCCTTGCTGGTTGTCAAGTCCACCATTGTTCTCCTGACGTAACAAGTCTGGCCTGCTGTGCCTGATATGTGAACACCATCGATCAGTTTCCACATCGCCTGTCTGTCCAGTGCAAAAACAACGACATTGTATGCCATGACACGTCTCACTTTATTTCAATTAATCCTACATTTATGTCAGCTCACTTTGCTTTTAATGCTTGTCAGCAATGATATGTGTGACATTACTTTTGATAGAGTCCTTTGGGGGCCTCTTTGTGTTAATTCAGTGGCTACTCAGTTGTTGAGAAATATACCATTGGAGTAGCGAAGAAGCCGTTTATTCTCAAGGCAATATTGACTAGAAGCTTAGCGTGTCGTGTGGAGTAACAACGAGAAAAATAATTATTTTCAAAGTTGTCTTTTCCATTAGACAGAAAACACAGGCATTAACTGCCCAAATATTAATGAAAGCCACAGATATATTCAATGTCTGTGACTGTGACTCAGAGAGTACACACTTTTAGAATATTCAATTTCCTTTCTCATTTTATCCGTGCTTTGGTGACAATTTGAAGTACTTTAAATAACAATAAAACTAATAAAAAATGACTAACTAACATCTATTTAATGTGTTTTATTTTTAGTAACTTTATGGCATCAATAAGTGTTTTTTATATTTAAAGAAAAAAGTACATGACTTGCTAGACTATAATATTATATTAACTGCAGTATATTTTTCTTTGTCCTGTTCAACACTCACACTGATGCACTTTCCATTTTTGCCTACTCTCCTTTCTTGACTCTTTATTCCAGTAAGAGTATCACTAAGAGATACTGAGAGATCCAGTAAATGCCCTGATGCATGATATTTTTTAATGCCGTTTAGCCGGTGAAATTACATCAGGAAGACATGAAACGAAGAAGACAATGATGGGAAGCAATTTTAGACAAAAAAACATCAGCATCAGCAGCGAGTAGCTGAGTGCGTGGAAAAGCTGTCCATTATAATGCTCGGTGAGAACCTGATGAATCCCAGCAGGATCCAAATCAGTCTACAAATCATTCTCCATCAAAACACGCATAAAAGGCCCTGAAAGCAAATCATTGATGATGGCTCCACAGCTGTAAAGCTTCCCTCTGACACCACCACGCAGTTCACAGTTATTTGCAAATAAAAAACACATTTTCAAAGCCGATGTAAACAAAGAATATGGTTAGCTTTACATATGTTCCTTTCAGCTCTATCAGGGAGATATTTACAGACTCACAATTCTGAGTAATGTTATAGCATTAGAACCATACAGGACGTGAGTTTAAGCTACTATAGATATGGCAGTTTATTAGATACGATAAATGAATAAAGTCTAAGACACAGGGGTATCTCCTCTTGCACTTTATGCATCTCTTGTATCATCTCTTGCACTTAATAAATACTGCACTCTAAAATATCCCTAACACTAGAACCGCCAATCGGGTCAATTTGACCCAGAGCTGTTTTTTATTGTGTGTAACTTTTTTTCAATAAAATATTAAAGTCTTCCAGTCCGTGACTTTTCCTGAAAGTGTGTTATGTAGCACCCTATGTTGTTAAAAATTGTCAATATGAAGTCAGATTGAAGAAATCGCCCAAAAAATGGCCATTTATACCTATTTCCGCCCAGCGGGTCATATTGACCCCACCCCTTTTCATATAAACATGACGTGTTGCTATAGCAACGCCTTTTGTCTACTGCGGTTCCTTATAGATTGAGAGAGAGAGAGATAGATGGATAGATATATTGATAGATAGTTATCTAGAGAGAGAGAGAGAGATAGAGACAGTCTGTAGTGAAGGAGTGCGCTCCCGCTCACGGGAGACTGCTCGCACTGTGCTCCGCAGCAAACAGCTGTGGGGCGAGTTGAAAGTACGTTATGCTGGCCGCGGTGTCTAAATAATGCTTCCGGGCCAGCGGGCCATTTATAATGTCGAGCCCTGAGAGTCCACAGATTATATTGGTATACGTTTCATCGCTGTGCGATCAAAACTCACTGTTCAATAAAAGAACATTTTACCTTGAAAATCAATGCATTCTAATAGCGGGTCAATTTGACCCAGGTGGCGGTTTTAGGTATAAAAAATCTCTGGCGGTTCTAGTGCTAAGCTTCCCTAAATGAACATAAAATAAAAGCTGCTATGCATTCACACCTTTTTATATTCAAGGAAATACGGGAGCTAGTCCCAAGTTATGCACTGCTTCTTGAACTGCAATGTATCAGGACATAGAAACCAAGCTCATAATATTGTATAATATATACATGCTTGTCTGTAGGAAACAGTTTTGTTTATTTTAGCTTAGAAAACATGTATAAAGTTCTGACTTCCTTTATGACAAATAATAATAAAGGAAACCAATTGTAAACTAGTAGTATTGTATGAAAAAGGAAAACTATAAATGTGCAGGAACCTCACGTTTAACATTACGGCAGCATTTGTTATGGTGATATTCAATCAAAAATAGTGTATGCCTTTATTCCTTTTCTTTGAAGCTGCAGACCAGTCGAGAGCATGCAGTCGGACTGAGAATAGAATATTCTGCTGATGATAATGCTTTAACACTCCTGACCTTTGAGTTTGTGCAAGGTTTTTTTTCCGTATCTCACAAGTGTATCAGATGCGGGGAAATGATTCTCATGATTCCCTGCATGTAGCCACTACAAATGTCAGAGTGTCACAGATGTCAGAGAATTTCCCAGATGTCTGTTGACTACAAATGACCTCACTGTGATTACAAAGGCCCTCACACCAACAGAGACCAAGATAGGTACATTTGGAATAGAACAAGTCAAACCTCAAAATGTCAACAATGATGCACTCGCATGACAGGGGGGGGGGGCAATGGGTCTATGAAAGATGCTTTCCGTTTGTACTCCTGCTCTTTGCCTCGTCCAGCGGCCTTTTAACTAATATCAGTTACTAACCTTAGTGCTACTTCACCTGGTGTGCAAAGGCATTACCATGGCATTTCCACCAAAAACTTCTGTTTATGTTTCCAATCTGTAAATAACATTTCAGTTCACTCCAATTCAGGTCAAATTCTTGGCAACGCTGTTTGCCAGCTCTTTGAATTGGAGAGATTAGTGGGTACATCAACGAATGACTTATGGTAATGAGGTTTGGCAGAAAACTAAAATGTGTGTGGCAAATATCAGAGCAAATTTCCTTTTTACGCCGCCCTGTCAGTGTTTTAGCACCTGTTCTATTTCAAAATAAGATGTAATTTAAGAGAAAAATAAATCCCTAATTGTTAATTACAAAGACAAATCATGGCTTCTTATATGAGTCATTGAGTCTGTAAAAGCTTCTGCTCCAGAGTGTTGCCTTCATGTGCTACTTCCGACTGTGAAAATGACTTGATTCACGTGGATTTGTCTCTACATTTACCTCTGATTACCCCTTAGAGAGTTACACACGCAAGAAACATTCCAATGGGAAACATTCACAGACACCCTGAATTAAACCGCAAATTGAGATGTTACTTTTTAATCGATCAATGAAAAGGATTCAAGGCCTATCCACTTTAGAACCCATTTTATTATATTTAGTTTTTTGTCTGACAAGTATTTTGAATAAGTTTTCCTTTCAGATGTGTCCATTCATTCGTCGTTAAAATATTTTTGTATTCATTGCTCCTCTCAGCATTCAATCATAGCCTGAATACACAATCTGGATTTCTCTATAGAGATTCTGGTGTGCAATATTATATCTATTATATCCATCAGTTATACAATGGCTGTCTTTGTGGTTGATATAGTCACCTGAACTTTGCCAGAACATATTACAAATGCAAATTAGTGTTGAACTTCTCAGTCAATGGAAGAAATTAAAGAAAAGCGTTATATGCAACTGATAGATCCTTAACAATAGGTTTGTTCAATATTGACAAGATAGCGGCTTCAAAAGAAAGCTTACATCAGCTGCAGCCATCTTGTTTTTGAAAATGCCTCGACAGCTCTCTTATTTACAGCCTTTGCCTCAGACATGCGCCCTTATACAGTAGATACATGGTCACGTATCAAGTTGCTGGAAATCTTAATTGTTATTGTTTGTCTGGTTTCCATGCAAACAATATAGCGATGACTGAATGATAGCAATGGCAACATATTAATAATGTGCAACAAAAATATATACTGGAAAATAAACACAATAAACACCACAGTGGGAAATAAAGGACATTAGGGGCCTATGATATTTGAACAACAAACAGAAAATCTTAGCTATGTATATTTGTGAAATGCCAAATGTGCCATGTGTTCCTGAAGGAAAGTTATTTTCTAGCTAATCATTATTAAGTGGCTGTCGCTGCATGTTTTATATTATTTTTTCAAAGTACTGGTCTGCACAAGTTTTATCTTGACAATTTTCCTATGTGTATTGCTGACACACAAACAAAAGATACCAATGGAAACATCCAACAAGAAACCTCTTTAAAAAGCTGCAGCAGATGTAGCTCTGCAGCATTTAATGGGCTGATGTTGTTTTGATGTTGTTTTTTTAGTATTTTATTCAATTTTTTTCACAGATAACAAGGCAGATAATGTGGTGTCACAAATTCAGTACAGTTACAATGGTATTTGCCAGCAGAACTTTTTTTATTTTCTCTAGCTGTCTAAGGAATCAGCGGTAAATGTCAGGCTTTGGTGTCAGCCCCTCAGAGTCAAACAGAAAAAAAACTTTAGTTTTGACAAACTATACTGCACTGATGTTCAACAATCAGGCAGTGAGAAATCCAGTGCAGAGGAAGAATAGAATAAGCCGATTTCTCAACCAACGCAAGCCATGACAGTCTCGATAACAATCATGATCACAACAGACTCCAGTGTTTGCAAAGTGCACGCTCAAACAGACACATTTTTGCAAGTGAATGTCCACCTCTGATTAAAAGCTACTAGCTCTCTTCTGGTCCCTGGAGATATTCAGAGGGCATTTGGCAAACAGATAATCATTACATGACATAGAGGTGGTCAAAGTGGGGAAAGTGGGTTCCTGATCGGTCAATTGGAGTAAATTCTTCCTTTATGGCTACATATGCATCTCTTAAACGCACTAACTGAGAATACATGTTGTTTAAAGCAGGGTTCAAACTAGCCTAAATGATGCTTTGATGACTCACCTCTTGCTGTAAGTCCTTGATGATTTTGGTTTTTTTCTCCATCTCCACTTTAAGAAATTTGATCTGAAAACAGAAACAGAAAAAATATCAAACTCAATCCCCCACTTCATTGTTTGTTTGTTTTCCATTCAGTGAACATATTTAATGAAAGTCATGGAGGCTGAGCATCACCGCTTTAGCAGGAGCTGTATGGGAAATTAAGTGCATTGAACTAAAGGGATTATGACAATGAACCAAAATCAGTGTCCATACATGATTTATTGCCTTTACTTATTAAACGAAAGGTAGGCAATATTTTATTATTGTTATTCTCAGCAAAATCCCATAAAATCCTGAACTATCAAAGACAACAGGATTTGGACACAACATGTGTTTTGTGTAATATTAACAGACTTGTGATTTGCTTTGTGCTATTACTAATATTGATGAATATTTTCAATGTACAATGTTGTACAGAAATAACACATTTAGTTCCCTTTTTGGTCAAATCAAAGTGACATGTTTTCCTCTTCCATGGAGGCACCCCGGGTAACTAGATCAAACCGGTTGAGTCACATCCCCAAGCAGAGGGCATGATATAATCAAAGGTCATGTTCAGTCACTGTCACTGCCCCCGAGAGTAGTAACACAATAATTGAAACATATAGAGAGAGCAAAAACATCCTGATGCAGCATTTAGTTTGTTCATAAGGTATTAAATAACATACATTAAAAAAGCCTGTATGCATTAGCTGAGTGAACTGGAGGCTTGAGATGAAGCCAGTGGAAGTTGCAAAGACAGTGTTAGCACTTGATTTATTGTCTTTAATTTAACCAATACGAGCAGCGCTGGTACGTTTACATTGATGCAGTATATTCAGGCTCCAACCATAATTGAACACTGTTTCTTATAAACTGACAGTAACCCGGAGGCCCCCTTGCTGTAGTGAAATTTTAATACACCGTTTTTAGCTGGCCACCCATCAAGGCTTAAAGACTTTTTAACTCTGATGGAAAACCTGTCACATATTAAATTCCTCTGGTGTCGTACAATCTGAGTTTAGCATAACAAGTGTCCAGAATCGTCTCATCCGGGGCTCTCTGAATGCGGCACATATATACGCTTAGGCATTTATTCCTACAGTGAGTGACTACCGACTATCCACTGTGTGCCTGATTTAATAGCCCATATGCTTATCATTTCAGAGTGATATCTTTGTTTATGCCTTTCATCCTGAGCTCAGCATGTCTTGCTAGTGCAGGCCTGTGGCTTGTGTTTTTACAGTTAGACGGAGGTTCAAACACTAACTGCAGATGGCAAACTGCTGCCATGGGCTACCGTACGTAAAAATAATAAGGTGTGGGATAGATAGGCCAAGGTCTTGTCTTTCTTTCTTTTCTCTTTTGGAAAGACCTTTTTTTGTGTTGCATGTCCTTGAGAGAGGTCATCAAGATAGTGTGGAGGACAAAAAGGAAAAGCTTCATGAGGCTGGTGACCTCATAACAGGTGTGTACCCTAGGGAACTGTAAACTAAGCCTCACCAGTTGACTCATATCCCAAAGCAGGGTGAGATAACATCAAAGTTTACGTTTGAGCCTTTCAGTCACCGCCAGAGCCCTCAGGAACAGCTCGAAAAACAAATACTGGTGCAGCATTTAGGGATCGAAAGAGAGATACAACAAAACAGCATTACAGCATACTAGGTAAGTCTGATGAATGAAGCTATTGTTTGTATTAGTTATTATATTTGTTCAGCCATCAAAATAAGTTAATTCTACTGTATCTCATGTGACATGTACATAATAGGATTTGTTTTTCACTGATTCTCAAGTCAATGTATTTAAAACCATTTGAATATTGATTAGTAATTTGTGTGTGTCAGATGACATATTCTATTGGATAAATGTTTTTTAATTAAGGACTCTAAACTGAGAAATTGGAGAGTAGCTACAATAAATACAAATATTTATGCACAGAACAAAAACGTCCTGATGCAAAACACTGTCTAAAAAAGAGATTGGCTTGAACCGTATTGCCCATCTATCGGCACATATAACTTATTTTCTGTCTGCTGCTTGCTGTTTGCTCTTGGTACAAAAAACTATTTTTGGACCATCTCTCTTGAGTTCTTGCAAGTCCTGTTTTCCCACTGAATTTTATGTGGACATGAGGAATCTAAACCAGATACAGCATTTCATTGTTCTATTGACCGTCTGTGGCATTGTATATGCTGCAGAGGTGTTCCTTTCCATTTGGAATCTTAGCAGGAGGGATAAATTCCATTTAACAGAACATAAATGTCAAACTCAAATCATAAAACCGAGCAACTGGGATTTGTCACCATTTTAGAAATTGGCAACAATGTCCCTTGAAATGTTAGAGTTATATTAATGATGTGCTTTGATTGTTTATTGTTGTTGCCAATGAAATCTCACGACAGTGCATAAGAAGCCGGGACTATTACATTTCATCTTTTTATTAGCATATACTGGACATCCCAGAACAACTCCAGCGCTACTCTATAGCTTTCTTTGCAGAACAACAGGCTTCAGGGTGATTTGTTGATAAGGAGTTGTGTTGCAGAATAAGAGGAGGTCTATCTGGGACACACATGTTGGGCAATAAAGTAAGATAGAGCATATGCATAGACACAACTTTAAGTAAAACCAAACATCTACTGTACAGTACAGACTAGCTGAGTACAATGTATGTTAAATAGGTTTGTGTTTACACCGGCAACATATGTTAAACAATAATGTAGTGAGAACTTCATGCTATAGGTACTACAGTACCATGACTACACAACAGTCAATTGTTTGGAGTAAACCCATAGACTGTATATATCAAATGGAAAAAGTCGCACAGGAACTCTCTACACAGTCACTAGTTGCTTTGTTCAGTATAGTTCGGATGCCAAGAGTTTGTCGCTATCTTGTTTTTGTTTTTTTACAAGCAGTGACACAAGAGGGTGGGGCTAAGAACCACCAAAACACATTTTTTTAGGCAACTCACATTTTTACAATTTTTATAAACTAAAAAACACAATCTCATAAAGTTGATATTCAAAGACAAAAACAAGAACAACACTGGGGAAGTAACCTGTCAATCACAAAGTATACGCTGCTGTACGGTCTATTTTACTCTCTATGGGACTAACATTTGCAAAATAAACATCATGCTGTTAGAAGGATATTTGAAACCATAAATTAAGACCTTACATTGATGTTTACAATAAATAAAATGAGAAGTAAGGTCATTTTCTCATAGACCTCTACACACTTGCACTGCTTTATGCAACAAGAGAAGTCGACCCCTGCTGGCCTGAGGAACAAATGAAGGTTTAAGGCGGTTCTAAATGCTTTTTACAGAACCGGAAACTGTAGGCAAACAACTTTCATTTTGATGATTTGCTACATTTGTCAGAGAGACAAAGTTTATCTTAATTATTTGCACTTGTGTCTGCTTTCACTATAGAAAATAATACTGGGGCTCGGATAGTAAATCAAATAAGTCACAACATATTTTTAATGACATTGTTATATATTGTTAGCAATATGATTATCTTGCTACACAGCATTTGAAAAGGCCCTAAAATATAATTAGTATAATGACTGGAAACAAAAGCAAACATGCTTTTATGGACAAATGTAGGCTGTGGCTAAGTGGTTAAGTGCGCTAATCTTCAGATCATGGAAGCAATGGTTCAATCCCCACTGTAGTCAGCATGCCCCTGTGTCCCTGGGCAAGACACTTCACCCCAAATTGCTTCTGTAGGGATTGGCCACACTATTTAATGTATATAAGTTGCTTTGGGTAAAATCGTTCAACAAGTGACATGTAATGTAATGTAAACATAAACTTAATACACAACATAAATAAATATATACATATATTGACCTATTCAATGTGCAATAATTAACATAATCACTTCAAGACATTATTAATTTGGTAATTTAATTAGTTTCAGTCATGCACATTAATAACTCTAAAGACCTAGGTCAAATCCTTAGAGCTATGAAGATAGTGTCATCTGCATAAACACAACCACTATTTTATTAATCATTACATTTAAAATTAATGGATCTGAAATTATAAAGTTAATAGCTCAATTAGTCATCAGGTTAAGCTGACAAAACATGAACCTGTTCCCACTGGAAACAAGTGTTAATGTTCAGCTTTTATATGATTCCTTCAATATTAAACTCAATATATTGACTTCAGAGACTATTGCTCCAATTTCAATACATCACCTTGGGCTTTGAGTTCTTCACCATTTTACTGAAATTATAAAGACTTTGTGATTAATTTAAATTATTTGTGTAGTGTATTGTGTATTATTTGATAGTGTTTAAGACCTGTGTGGAATATAAAGCAAGGTGTCAGTGTATTGTGCAGCAGAGATAGATAGGTACAGTGGATACTGTAGACAGTGGGATTGATTGATGGATAGATAAGAACATGTTCTTAGGTTATAATGCCTTTGTCTGTTCTTATCAAATATTTCTGCGTGGGTGTCAGGGTAGGAGGACACAAAGATTTCTCTTTCAATTTCTGAGAGTTTCAACTAATGATGTATCAAGGAGGCGAGAGAGTTGGCTGGGTAATGAGTGTGGATAACGGGGGGGCTGTGTGACAGGTGACGGCGCTGGTTAGAGGAGATAGGATGTTGACGGTCAGGTCAGCTCTCTCTTACCGTGGCCTGCTGCTTCTCCGCTCTTTCATTGGCCTCATCCAGCTGCTTCTGCAGGGCGGTCTGGAGGGACTTCATCTCCTCTCTGTCAAGTGGGAGGGAAGGGAGAAACACCCTGTTAGCAGACCCTGCTCGCACCATCAGCGGCTTCGACCACACTGTCACACACAAGCTTTTCTTTTAAATACCACTGAGGAGAGTCCTTTTGCACAGACACTCAGTAAGGTAATTTCACGTCATAGTAGTAAAGAAAAAAACAGAAGGTGCATTTTTGACATGTTATGAAAAAAATGAAAAGTTGGAAGATTGCTGACAGGTTTTCCGTCTGCATAGACCCATATAAATAAACGTAGACATTATAGCAGTTTGTGAAGAAAATCTAAATACTGTAAATTCAAGTGTCAACAATCAGAAAGCACTCAATTCAATATGACTTTTATCTTTTAAATATAACAATTGTGGCTATACCTTTTCCCAGTAGGAAAACTGATGCAGTAATGCAAACAGTGGCACCTTATTTACAGTGTAATTAGGTAATGCAGATGATGTGTACCGGTAGCTAAACTGACTGCTAAGAGTGCTAACATTTCCTTTTTTTTATTTGCTAAATTCCATTTAGTTTATTTGAATTGATTGTCTTTGGGCAATTCTTTTAATTTTGCTGTCAAAACAATATTGTTTTGCAATATTCTTCACATAGTTTAACATTTATTTATTATCCTTTAAAGTTCCCCTGTTTGGATTTAACGGTTCAGCTGCAGAATTTTTTTTTAATGTTGAGTTTTTCTTTTCTCAAGATAAAGTACAGTTTAACGACCAAGAAGGCAAATATCAATAATGGTAAAGGTTATAGACTTAAGGTCAATAATGCGTTAAAAAATATATATAAAGAAAACATAGTGCTTCACACTGATTTAATGCATTCTGTTTGAAGGCTGGTGCTGCATTCTTTATGCACTTAACATAAATGTTAATTCTTGGTATGCAATGTGTATTTCAGTATGTGGGCAAGGGATGTGGGTCAGTAGTTTCAAAAACGCTTGTAGAAATCACACCACGAGGAAGCCTAGCTATTTTAGAGGTAGCATTTGATTTACTGTTTCCATGCATGGCTGTACGTTCAAAAGTCCATGATGCGTTTGTAGTCTGCCTCTGATGTAGTCAAGCGGCCAATGTTTGTATGGAAAGGGTGGCATTGCATTGCATTCCAGCTATATACACTCTAGGATTTCACATGCCAATGGACTTGTCTCTTGGCATAAGTTCAGCCGAGCAAATATTTTTCTTTACAGCGACCAGCCAACCACCACTGCCACGGAATTTCATTTCTTCTCTCATCTCCTGCATCCAAGGCTTGGAAAAATTCAGATCAAAACTGCCCAAACTCACAAAAAAGGGCACAGTAAATGAGACTCTAACATACCTTGAAAGCAGAGAAGTGAGCATAGAACACAATACTTCAAATAAGCAGCAGGTTAAATCACAGCGGAATTCCTTGTTACTATTTTTAAACCTTAAAATATTATTTTGTTGCCGTCTGCATCTAGTCTTTTTGTAAATATGTGTTGCTGCATTACAGTTTGTGGTAAACGTATTTTCTGAAACCAAAACCAATCAAATGGCTGTTAAGGGTTGTCAAAAATAAACGACTTGCAATGAATCACCTGTCTGCATGCACCGTGATTGAGTCAGCTAGTAATCACACTTGGCAGATATTGAACTCCAAAGTTGGATTAATAACATTTTAAAGAAAAATTGCAGCTCTCAACTGCTAGCTAAGCAGCATCGAGCCAAGCTGCGGCTTTATGGTTTTTAGCTTCATGACATGTGAGTGCTGCCGTACACTGGTGATAGGCTATTGATTGGCTATCAGGATACTGCACACAGAAGGTTGGACTTCAATCAGGCTGACATTTCAGAGAGCATGAAGGCCACAAATGACTCGTAATCATTAAAAGTCTCACTACACACAGCATTAATCAGACAATCCTAACTGGTGAAGCACTTTAGGTAAACGCTTTTCCAGCTTGCCCGCACAAAGATAAAGCAATACATCACAGACATTTGATGTGCTTTTTCACAAAAAGCAGACAGGCAAATTATTTTCGAATATACAAGAAGGATTTATGATTGGATTATGCATTCTCCACCTGCTCCTTTATATAGTGCCATGTGAAACAAACAGCAACACCTTAAAATAACCAACATCAATAATAGTAACTCAGACATTGTTTAACGCTTCTCTCTACTGCACAAGTATGTGATCCAATATGAACGCTTTATTTTCCACCCATGGTGAATCAGTCATTTCAACTTGGCAGACGTAGCAAAATACTGCAACTCCCATGAGCTAAGGTCCCAGACCAGAGGTAGAATTCTAGCAATAAGGACTTTAACAATGTTTTTCCTCAGTGATTGGATGTTGGTTGATGAAATGCACCTTGGGAGATGCAGTAAGTGCTTACCAAAAATGTTTTAAGAATCCCTGGCTTCTACCTTTCTTTTTTTATGAACAAACTAGTACATTTTCTAACACATTTGTTCATCTTTTGCACTGATGAGTTAACCAGGAGAGTTTCATGCCAACCAAAGCTATAGAAGGGCATCTCTCATGTAAAATACTCATGTTACGTTGATGGCAAAATAACTGGAATTATGACTTTACGATCCAGGGGTGCTCAAAGTAGTTGTTACTTGATTTGAAGAGTTTTCACAAGCTTAAATAAGTAATAACTATAGTAAGATACTTACATCAAACTGTATTTAAAGCAATGATTGCCACCATCACATATTCAAAGGCTTCACTGTCATTTTCCCAACAGCTATGGCATTGACCATCTTAAATATTGTGCTGGAATCTTATCAATCACAACTGCTTCTGGTTATTATAAATGCATAACCTACATTTTGATGACAGGCGTGAGCAGCCTGTTACTGTTGGTAACTCATGTGTCATCCACGATGCTTCACTTTACCTCTGTTTGTGGCTGAGCTCCAGAATCCTCTGCACGTCCTTTTTGGCCACTGAGTCATCCTTTTTCAGCGACTGAAAGAGCACAGAAGAAGAAATTATTTCAAAGTACCCCATAAGGCCAGAGACTCGCAAATACTCGTTATAAACATTCCTTGAATCTTGCAATAAATGTTTCAAAAATATAACACGGTTTTTAAGGTTACAAATAACCTCAATCAACAGGGAAAAGCGTCAGTGTTAATTATGCGACTCCTAAATGTAGAATACTGAAACGAAATGTCAAAAGCACCAGACTCTTAAGGTAATTGAGGTGAATATTATTGGATGATGAACCAGATGTAAAATGGTGTTGATGCAAAACACCCCCCATTGAAAAGAAAAAAACAAAGGAAAAAAAACGAAATAGCCTATATTAATGTTGGGATGAAAGTCTTCCAAGAATCCTAACGAGGGCACAGATTGGGTTTTTCGGGTGTCTAAGCATCTGCCTGATGGCTAATTATGGATTAGTCAGGTCTCTGATTGCTCAGCAAGCCCTCCAAGATATTTCTTACTTGTTATGAGCCAAACAGACATTTCCAGACTTCTAAGGGAGTGTGGACGCTTCTCTTTAAATGTGCTTGAAGGGAATATCTATGCAATTAACACAACATTTCCATAAACCCCGATTCCTCCTGTCACAGAGGAGATGTTTCTTCTTCTCGGCAGCCCCTGAATTCACTTCATGTTCATTTATGTACGAGAGCTGGTCTATAAACGGGACCAAAAACAACTCTTGACAATAGAGAATGTATATCCACTTCAGATAATTGAAGTTGTGCAGTTTGAATAATAAAGCATCATGAAAATGTATGTTATTTGCAAAATAACATACATTTCTCTCTCTTGTCTCCCTTGAATCGATAATTTGTATCATCTGTCATGGAGCCAAGATCTAAATGACCACTTTTCTACTCCCCCCAACATTATTGTCCACAACAAAAGAAAGATAAAAGCCCAGGCTTCTTATTTTAACAAGCATTGTTTTGTCATTTACTGTCACAAAAAGAGCTTTACTGTTTGGATGAAAATAATCTTCAGTACACACAGTGGCGATTGAAGTTGTTGCTGAACATAATTTATCCCTAAGGCCTAAAATGAATACAACATATTTATAAATAAAGACAAGAGGCGATAAAAAAAAAAAAATTATTTTGTGTGGTTTTATTCTCTTCTCTGCCTCAATTAATTTCATCCATAAAGAAACCAATATAATTTCCAATTAAAATAGGCCCAGTTTAACACATTGTAAAAGGCTTCTGTAGTTAAATAGTAAGTGAATATGGTTATAAATTACAGTTCCTACATTTTTATGTTAAAACTAAATGGAGATGTTCACTGGATCACATAAGTCTCTGTTCTTCACATACATCAGTGTTCTATTATTAGTGTTTCATTGTGAAAAATACAGTTTACAAGGTTCTTCTTCAAGAGATGATTCAAAAGCTACACAATAAAATATCTTTAACTATCAAACTGCCTTTTTTGTTTTTTACTTATGTGCAAATGTCCCATGTTAGGATAATCTAAATTGTCACTGGAGCCCACAGTAAGGGGCAGGATAAAAATATAGATAATAATGTCTAATCTTGTACTAACTGCTTCGCAGACGGGAGCGTTTGCCAAGAATAAATTCCCCATCACACAAAGCTTAATTATAAAGCGTTTCTGACCACCACCTATGGGTGACTCGTTAAAACAATAAACACTTGCTCCATCAGGTCTATCCGTATCTACTAACGGATTTTCCCTGTTGACTTGATTCCCCTTTAAAAGTTGATGAGTTATTTGTATGTAGATTATGTTTTCCCCCTGAAGCTTTGTTCCAGAGCACACTATTCCAAATCTAACCCAACCTCTGTCCTGCCCAGTGTGCTGGCTCGGGGCCCGGGGGCCAAGATGGATGCCAACCTGGCTAGCCTTGAGTGAATAGACATCAAAGCCTGCCCCGCGGATAATGATAGTCTTTCTGCATGAGCTTTTCCCAGACACATTGGACATCTCTCGCATACACACACAAATGTTGGAAAAATTGTGTACATCAGTTTCTTGATTTTCAGACAATTCTATTAGCCTATAAAAGTGATCTGAAAGTGGAAACATAGACATCCTGCGAAGAGGAAACTATCACTCACACTGCAGCTGTGAGAGCGCTGTGCAGAAACGCAGGGCATCTGGCACCAAAGCTCTTAATGTCCAAGAGGGAGGCATGTTTTGCATCATTGTTTCATACACTAATGGGACTGAAAAATAATACATGATTCAAATGTCTGAATGTATAATTGAGTTTCTCTCATTTCTTGTCATTGCCAGGAGCCATAATGAAGTTGACCTAAACTGACTGCTTGGAAGTGTGTGCAGTATGTGGCACTGTGATAATTATGTTATGCGAAATGCTCACATAATTATAATCTCACCAATAAAATGTGGTATTACTCGATGAAAAGTCCAGGACCAGAATTTGGGGGAACCAAGGGATATCTCCTTTTGCAATAAGGATAATAATCCTCATTACCATCCATCTAAAAGCTGTGTTATTAACCCATTCATATTCCTACATTATGGAAAATAAGCCTTTCTGTAGGAGCTGGGGTAAACATGTTTGTATATTTGTTTTCAGGCCAAATTTAATTGGGGCAAAAAAGCCAAATATTTTCAAAATGTAAAAAGGCGTTTGTGGGCATAACAACTTTTTTTTAGATTATGGTGCATTCATTTTTATTCTTTTATAAATCCATCAGAAAAGGTTGATTACAATCTAGGGGACAGGGATTTGTTTAAATTCTGGTTTTAAAAAGACATTACATTTTTTAGATTCATCGGAAAATGAACAGGTTATGGTGAACCAACTTAAGGGTTGTAAACAAGCGGACAGTAAAAACAATGTATTTGTTATCTTATAGACGTAACATTTAAATTGAGTGGACTAATATGATGTTCAAAAAAGTAGTTTGAGTAACTGTGATGAATGTTTGTTTGCCTGACATTTGATCTATTTTTGGTGATGTTCCCAGAAGCAATTACTCTGGTGGGAAATGTTATCATAACTGATATAATCGAGGGCTGGAGCTTTGAAAGTAAATCCCACGTTGTAATTAACTGTAGTTCTCCATTAAGCACAGTATTGATCCCAACAGTTAAAGGCTTTAAAATTGGATTGGGAAGTGTTTACATTTTTGTGAATTGATGGTGCTGTCAATCTTTTCAGTTTTATCCTTCCATCTCATAAGCTGTGTTGCCGCTGTTGTCATTAGAGCTGAAAACGTTCACTTGCTAATTGATCGGATTTTCCATCTTGCATTGCATTTTCAGTAACTGCATTTCCAGTAATACATGGCGTACATAACAATGGGTGGGCTCGCCAAATTGAAAAACATTTGCACATTAATTTGTAATAACTGTGAGTTGCTATATAACAGATTGATTGAAACAGAAGTGAGAACAGTCATGGGTTTCCTTATATGGCTGAAAATACAGGATGGAAAATAACCTCCGGCCTAGAATGACGGCCGACAAAGCCGGCTAAAACTGTGGTATCTTTGAAAAAGAAACACTACATTCACAACCTGAAGGTTGCCTTTTATGCTGTCCAACTCCTTTGATGTCTTGGAGAGCTGATGCAGGATGTTGCTCCGTTCACTGAAGACTTCTTTTAGCTTCTTTTCCAGCCCATCGTAGCTTTGTCTGTTGAGAGAATGAGATATTTAGATTTCACTATAACATTTCTTACACTGGCTAAGATAATTCACTTTATTGGCACCCTTGGGAGGAAGAGGTATGTTTAAACTGGATTGAAAGCACAATCTTTAAGGCTAAAGGCTCTAGCTATAGGGGAGATAACTAATATCTACTCAGCACAGTCTCTGGAAGAATAGAAGACAAGGAATAACTTATATTCCTTTCAATCAACCAATTTATTGAAGGCTCGTTTTACTGAGATATTTCTTGTGACCTGAGGTATGATCCTGCTTCTCCAATTTAAATATCCACATATTCCATCCAATTATTAAAGAGAACTTCTACAGGGCACATTTATCAAATCCTGTTTGTCTCTTTCAAAACTGAACTCTTGAATGGCACTGCAGAGGAGTTCTTTTCATGTATAACTGAACTCTGAAAATATGGAAGATCAGGGCACCAAAAGAGGAGTTTAAGGGGCCTGTCGGTAAAGGGAAAACAGACTCAAAGGAAAAAGGTCACTTGGCTAAAAGACCCAACCAATTCGACCTATGTTGGATCCATTGTTGACAACTGCATTTTCCCTTTGAACCCTTTTATTGATACATATGAACATACCACATAATATTATTTACTTCTGTACACAAATCAGAACACAGACAAATATATTGTTTACAACCTTGTTTTCTGAATCAAGGGCAGCAACAACTGATGAGAGGTGTTTAAAATCAATTATATCTGAATGTGATCCCCTGCAAATAAATAAGAGTCAAGGCCCTGTATTTCTATAATAATAATAATGATTCTCATACACTTGAATATTTTGATGACCTCACAAGTCTTCCGACTGTTGATGTTGATGCTGTCACAAGGACAGATACAGGAAAACTCCTGCCCACTGCAATAACTCTGTACAACAAATCACCTCTGGCTGGAAGAGAACTCTCTGCTCCATAGTTTTTCTCTTCACTGTACATTTTACATTTATATATTCAGTCTAATATTTAATATTCCATCTGTCACAACATATAAAGCAATACCTTGCTTTATATGTTGTTATTGCTCATTTGTAAATTCAACATGTATATTTTCTACTTTCTTGTTTATTTCTTGTCTTTTAATTTGTATTGTACAATGCCATGTCTTTTTATGCTGCTGCAACACAAACATTTCCCAAATTGGGATCAATAAAGTTCTATCTTATCTTATCTCTAACACTATCCATAACCCATCCAATGGCCACTCTCTGCTGGTCTGTTATGAAGTTAGCCGGTAGAGGAGAAGTAAAAAGAAGAGATCATTTTCATTTGAAATAAGAAATGTTATGCTTTTTTTTTTTAAATGTTAAATATGTTTTTCATCAGAATGTGAATAAATTAAATGGCCATGCCTCACTCTGTATTTGCCCTACAGTATTTTACTTTGGCCATTTTTTAGCAAGTAGGCTAATGCAGTGGTTGGTGCAAGGAATAAACTAATTTCACTCTTCAACAGGCACCACACTCTAATATGACTTATATTTGAGTATGATGGCCAGCCAGCCCAGCCATTGAGGAGCCGGAAATATTTTCAATTTCTTATGAAACCATGCCTGGATAACTTAAACTACGGCCAGGGCCACAGTCTATACAATTAATGTCAAAGACTGTGCTACTTGGATCAAGCCAACTGTTCTCCTTAATATAATGTAAAACATGAGGATACATTAAATAAAGATTCCATTGCTTTGGCTAAACCCTGCACATGTAAACCTTATTACTTGAGCTTTAAGTCAACGTTGATTATTTTTTTTGAGTGGCTAAAAATAACCATACAAACTTTGAATCCTGCTGTTTAGTCATTGAAGATTTGGTTTATTACGTTAATGAAAAACAAAGTTTGAGCAATCATTCCTTTTCTTTTTTGTTGCAAATAGGTCCCATATATATGTAATTATCTGGAACACATGTTTGTTTAATAGTCAAATAAGGTTTCATTTTTTTAAATCAAGCAAACAACAAAACAGCTCTGTTAGTATATTGTTCCAAATAATTCAAAAGATCAAAATAATTTTCTCTGCCTACTTCCTTACAGTATGTAATCTGAAACTCCAAATGACATCAGCAGCTTTAAGCACTACGTATGCACTTGACATAGCGGAATAATTCCTCGCTAAATACAAAAATCTCACATTCATTCCCTTTTACATTAATCACTTTTTATAGAAACACTCTACCATTCCCCACTTGCTACTGAAGGTACCAAAAAAAAAAGATTCTGCATCCATGGCTTCCTTTCAGCCTGGGCCCTCTTCCAAAAAGCCTGCACACCCCATGTCATAGATCCTAGGCGCAGATCATACACAATAACACATAAATCACAAATAGAAAAGCAACACCTGGGAAATAAATAAATAATACGGCATACTGAATCCCACACATGACTTGCCACCATATGGCATTGGCGGGGAAATATATTGCAGGTTCAGGCGACGAGGGAAGATGGGGTTAGAGATTCCTCCCTGTCTGCCATATTATTCACTGCCCAATGGAATAGGCCCGTGGGTATCTGTGAAATGAAAGCGACCTATAATTTGAGGCCCACTGACACAGAAACATGTATATCACAGGCTTGTTGGATTAGGTCTGGACTTTTTTTTACAACAAATCCACTATAAACTGCTCATTGCAAGAAACAAATGGTACCAGCTGCATGACTACATCATAACCTCTAAAAGTCCAGTGTTCTAGCAGCCTCCTCCCAATTTGTTTAGTCAGAGATGTTTAAAAATGAGAAAATCAGAAATAGCACCACCAGGCACATGGCCATAGAGCAGTGGAGAAGAGATAATTAAATATTTCATTTCAGACATCTGCAGTTTGAAATCACTCACTTGGTGTCTTTATAGAACTCATCAAATACCCAAGACTGATGCCGAGACATCTTTTATTGGATCCGACTATGGAGGGCAAATATGTCTGTTGGAGTCACAGCCGGTTCTGAGTTATATGAGGCTGACCTTGCATTGTGGGAAATAACTGCTGAGGCTTAAGAAAAACACTACAGTCAACAACCAAACAATAGCTTAATAAAGCAATCCAAGGCTATAGCATAACAGAGAAATCTGCAAGAGCTTACGATCCATTGTTGACAAGAGCTAGCTTCTAAATACAACGCTCATAATTGCAGCTTTTCCTAAACAGCCTAGTACTGCAACCACCCATAACACGCTGTTGACTATGATAGTGTTTGACATGGAAATAGAAAACAATACAAGTACAGTTAAAATTGTGACCCTGTGTGGGCAAATGTTTTTGTGCGCCCACACACTAGCATTAGCTTGAAGTAATAGAGAGCAGCCGGTAATAAACTAATATCCTTCTGCACGCATCTATCTCAACACACAGGGATGCCTGATGTACCCAACGAGTTGCGTTGCTATACCTGTTTCATCTTTGTTCCATCATTATGCTTATTTTGAATAAGCTGTCAGAGAGCTGTAGTAACTGGGAATGGGTAATACTAAAATAAAAGTAGAGTCGATAGCAGAACAATGGCTCCTCGTTTGTAGAGTCCAGTAAAACTTAATACAAGGACATTGAGGATATCCTCCACCATCATCTGCTAAGCAATTACCGTAGCTGTAGTGAAATACTCACAGAGGAGCTCCGTGTGTTAGCAGGTTGAGTAATCTAATGTCTCCCCCCCTCCCTAACCTTAATTCTCAAAGCTATTTTTGGAAAATGTGCAAGATGAAGTCGGCGGTTGGGGCAAGGACGAATGAAAGGATTCCCCTGGGCTCCGTGTCTTTGGAGGCCTCTCCACCACCAGACTAGTTGTTTTAAAACCCACCCAGAGCTGAAATCTGAGCAGTATCAGTAATTTATTCAACATGTCATCTACAGTATACACATAACCCAATGAACATAACAAATGTGCAGCCAAGAATATGTCATTTTATTTTCTTCTTGGAAATGGAACATGCCGACTAAGACTCTGGCCGTTTCTCAATGTCGAGTAAACCTGCTGCAGAGCCACTACTTCAAGTATACTACGTCATCGAGTGGACTGTTTAAATGCATGTTAAATGCCCAGCATTCGGCGCCACTCGATGACGTAGTATACTTGAAATAGTGGCTCTGCAGCAGGTATACTCGATATTGAGAAACGGCCTCTGCTTCTCTTTCTTATTTGGTTTTATGCTTTCAAGAACATTATTGAAGACCATGATGAAAAACAATCTATCAACATTTAAAGCTACTGTATAGTCGCCATCCACCTCTTTTAGCTAAAAGAGACTTGTCGTTATCTACCCATTTTACACCAAATGTCTATAGCTCAGTAATGGCTTTTTAAGCAGATATTTATGTAACCCTTCTTAATTAAACAATCCACATGTGATGTCATTTGTACCATCAATGGCAATGGTAGATTGCAGACCTCAATAACGAAAAGAAAACATAAATTGCGTATCCGGTGAGTGTTTCGGATCCACTCCAAATATTGATGGGTTGTAAATTGGCCCAATTTTTACAGCCTCCACAACAAGTTTCCTAAAAATCAGACCAGTATTTTTTTTCCCACAATGCTGCTGACAGAGAAGCAGACAAACAAACTGAGCCAGATATAAAACTTACATTGCAGAGTTTATATTAAAGGGGACATATTATGCTAAATGCACTTTTTGATGTCTTTTACACATAAATATGTGTCCCCGGTGTGTCAGGGAACTCACAAAGTGTCAGAAAACAAAACCCCTCTCTCTTTTCCTCCAGAATTTTCGCTTCTATTACTGCCTTGGCGACATCCGGCCGACATGACACGTCCCAACCAAGCGGCAAACTCTGGGGAAGAGCCGGGACGCCAATACGGAAGTGCCACAAACTGCAGTTCATATATTGGCCGACAGGCGATGACTGCAGAAAGGAGCAATTTCCATAGACCCCCATGTTAAAATGCCCAATTGTACAGCAGAAAAAAACATGTTTCTACCCCTGGATGCAATAAATATTATTATGGATATAGTTAGATTCCACCTTCATGATTATGAATCTGTGAGTGAATTGTTTTCTAACGCGACCATTTTATTTATATTAGGTCTTAAAGTGTTTGCATAGATTAGGGCGTGGTCACTTTGATGGACAGGTACGTGCCTCACTGTCAGCTAACAGCAACTTGTCCACTCTGCTAGGCTACAACGTTAGTTAGTTGTAGTTACTGTACTTGACCCTTTAGCCGTGTTCGTGGTGATTGTGCCTTTTAGGGAATATTGTTACAAATACCAGACAATTAAAATGTCGTGCTGTGCGCTTGAATGTACTTCCAAGAAGTCTAAAATGATAATATTATACATGTTAACCCCGTTAGCAGGTGTTTGTGTGCTTGTTAGCTTAGCTTGTTATGTAGCTTATTAGCCAGCTAAGGACGTAACCCTTTATACATGTATATATATATAGCCCCCTGCGGCTCCGTTTGCTCCGGGTGGTGGAGTCCGGCATTTTGTTGAAAACCAAAAGTGCCAGCAGTAACTTGGTATGCATGTATTTCATGTTAGCTTAGCTTCTTAGCCTGAGCTAGCTCTGTTTACTTCCAGTTCGGAGGCAGCAGGTCCCGCCTCGGCTCCGCCTCTTTGCCCTTATTTGGAGCAGGCGGGAGTTAGACTCTGACGTCACTGTCGAGCCGTTAGTGGCCGACTCCGCCTACTAAGGGCTTCTCGGCAACTCTGCAGAATCCTATGGGTGACGTCAAGGACACTACGTCCATTTATATATACAGTCTATGGTCCCAACCTATCGTCTCCGGCACACGTGACACGTCCCAACCTATCGTCTCCGGCACACGTAACACGTCCCAACCTATCGTCTCGGTATCTCTCGCAGCTGTGTGTCTGTGTATTCAGCAGGATGTCTGCAGGAGGCACTAAGAGTACAGTTGTTATATATATTACACATATAATGGCACTGTTCTAGTGGTAAACACTTAAGAAAGAACATGTCAAGCTATGTGCTGTATCAGAAACAATGCGCAGCGTGTTTTGGGAGTAATATGCTCTGTGTTTACATTAGCAAGCATGCTAACACTCAGAGCTAACCATGGAGCTAACGCTGTAGGCTACTGGAGAGAATATGTGAAACGTAATGTCTTTGTGGTAAACCCTGTGAGAGAGAAAGGTTTGAGCTCCATACTGTTTCAGAAATAATGCTTGAAGTGGTTGGGAGCATAATATGGCATTTAATCACCGCAGCGTTTAGCTGAGTTTCTCCCGGTAGAAAACTCTCTTAGCAGGGGAAAGCTGCAAGACGCTACAAAGGGGCGTGGCTAGCAGCAGCCGTTCCATTTAAAGCAGAATCAGCCTTTTTGGAACAGGGCTGGAAAAGAGGGGTATGAGCAGGATGAGGCATGGCTACAATGGGTGATCTGTTTGGTATTTTAAGCAAAAAACTTCACAGACATGTTTTGTATAGGTATGGCACTACCATATATTTTTCAAATATAGCATAATAGGTCCACTTTAAATAATTTAGTCCAAATAAAAAAGCACCATTTGACAAGTAAATTAAGTATTTTCAACACACTCTGTTGGTATACATTGAAGTCATTGCTAACCTGGAGACCTTTTGTGCTGTCTCCTGCTTACAATAAGTGTCTTTTGATTGTCAATAAATGTAACAAAATCAACAAATACAGCACAAAGGGAAAGAAAATAGTGTCGCCCATCAGTTATTAAACCAAAATTCAAATTGTGTAATATTTACTCTCATTTGTTTGCAGATTGCTTGAAATTCAAACAAGTTATTCATTATGATTATTTTTTTTATTCATGCAGTGGAAGCAGAAAGTTATTGGCTGGATGGTTATATTTGAACTATAAGAACATCTTAACGTTAGATGTAGTCATTACATGAACATCGTTGGACTTGAACATGGAAATACATTCCAAACAATAAGTGCAGTGCCAGTGTAACGCATCTTAACACACCATGCCATGTCCCTGGTAGTAGGATCACAGTTAAATATTTATCATGTTACAAGGCAGCAGTCACAGAAACCAACAGCTCCTAAGCATAAAAGCAGTTTATTTGCCGTCATGCAGATTATAGGCAGACAGCGGTTTATGTGGTACTTCCAATTTCAGGCTGGATTAATTATGCCATTAGGAGAGGGCACGTAAATAGTTTTAATAAGGGGGACAGCCCAAGGCCTGTCAGTGAATTAATATATTCCTCTAGCAGAGCATGACCACCAGCTAACATCTGCAACAAAAGTCAGTCATGTTTACAGACTGTTGTATAAACATAGCACACAGCAGGGAATATTAATTGCATGCATGTCAGAGGATGTCTGGCACTAAATCCTCCCTAATTGTTTAGAGGGGGGGACGTAAAGAAAACAATTGGTGGTGAGAAAGCCAATTTTGCCTTGTCAATAAAGGTCAAAGCAACATATCCAGGACATCTATTGCACGTAAATGTAATCTGGAAATGTCAGAGAAGAAATCACTAAACTTAAAGACAATCACAATATTGTTAATTTTATAATGATGTTCTTTTTATTATTTTGAACTCTAGGTAATACAATCTGATAGAACTTGAGTTTATGTTTTGGAATTGTAATGCCAGTGTTGTCCGAAGATATTCAAGAATAACCACTCTTTTATCTTGCATCTTATCCAACTCAGTGTAGACTATATCAAAGATATAATTGATGTTCTGAGCACCCCAAAACATCTATTATTATCTCCCAGGTTTGCATTTGAAAGGAAACGTTTTTCTTTTCTTTTCATGTGTTGCTAACTCTATTCTTTGCAACAATGATGAGTAATTTTTTTTAAAAGCATGAGTTCACACAAAGAGATGTTCTTGGGTATTACTTCAGTACTGCTATGGCACTGACACTACAATTGTTGAGGATTATCTTCTCTTTTCAGTGAAAGGTGCAACAAATATAGCTTTTTTTAACATTAAAGTTGACTGAACAAATATTTCTGTGAAGTTGTGGGGGAAAAAATGATTAACAGAAGAATGAAAGTCTTTATATTTAGTTGAATTAAAATGCCAATCTAATGATATAATGCAAGATTAATGATTTGGAAACAAGTACCATCCAACACTGAGAGCCTGATGCGTCTGAAATATAATTAAGTGAAAAGCAATTTGAACTTAAGTATTTTATCATTTAGATGGATGAAATTGTATTGGTATGAACCGATTTTACACATGAGCAAAAATCCAGACAGTCTGCATTTCTCATTCTTTATTTTATTATGTGGTTGAAATTGAGAGCATGCAGAAATGAAATGGATTTTCTGACCTGTTTGTGAGAGTTGATGTAAAGATCACAGCACATTTTGACCTCTGGTTAATCATGTAAACTGCCCAGCAGGCTGCGTTTGAACAGCGGATATAACATTACAGTGGCAGTGATTAAAATGATATAAGAACTCTCCATTTTATACATACTCCTTCTAATTTGTTCATCAATTAAGTTATGTAATTTTCCACCATGGGAGGTTTAAGGCATTGAAATAGAAATACTTAACATATTAAATGAATAATTCAATGATTACTCGCAGGCATTTTTATGCATAAGTAGATGGCAATTACTTTCCCTTGACATTGAACACTTTCATTCTCTGCCTGTACTTCGAAACAAAATTGTTTCTAGACCATTTCTAGGTTCAATTGATACATAACAATCCCAGAAATGGAACAAAATACACAATATAATGCAAAACTTAAGCGGGTAAAACAAAAAAATAAAGCAAATAAAGCTATTAAAGAATACCTGAAACATATGCATCCACTAACAGATACAGCATCATCTCTATGAAGCATTTTCTTCATTGGAAAACCAAGTTATTATTTAATATCTCTTTCGTTCAGCTTCCTGATATGTAAAGAGAAACATTAAAAGTATTTCGCTTTTTCTATTCAAGTTGAGCTGATCACAGTCCTTTATGTCTCGTCATTCATAATTTAAATCCCAAATCATATTCATTGAGACATGAAACCTAGCATGCCTAAACAAATCTGCTTTGGATTTAAAATGATCCAGGTCAAAGCCAAGCCCTTTTTTCTGGCTAATTATATATTCACACCGTGTTTGTTTTCTATTCACTGCTCCTGTATTTTACATACATTTAACATCGCAGAGATGGTGATGTTAAGTGCTTTCTTCAGCTTGATGTATGATGTTGATGTGACTCATTCTGTATTCCTATGGCAGAATCTCTCATCTAAGGATCTACTGTATATCACACAAATTACAGCTTTGAAAACATCCCAAGGACCTCGTACGGTTGCCAGCTTCAATTACATCTTGGATTTGAGTATATCTAATGCATATCCGCCCAACCTCGCTTTCCAAAGATGTGTAACACTGTGTTTCCAGCTTCAATAATTGTTGCGCTATAATCAAGCAGCGTTGAGCTCCGATTTTTTTAGTTTACTGTGAAAGGCGCACTGCTACTGCGAACAATAAAGGGATTTCTTTCAAATGGAAGAGCCTCACCTTTTCCCTCTGAGACATTTCATGACAACTTCTAATCCAGCATTGTTTCCGATGTTTTGTTTGGAGAATGCTACAAGAAGGAAGCTGTTTTACACCAGAGGCAAATTCCTCGGGAAATTAACACTACAAGCTCAATACGTGTTTCAATCTCAATTTGCTAAAGCAACAGCACGATGTGACAAAAGGACCAAACATGAACAATTGTAAAAATGTAAGAAAAAAACCCACAGATATAGGTCAATGCATAAAAAGTGTTATATTTCAGTGCAGTTCATTTAGCTTAATAACCCTTAAATAGCATGTTGAACTCATTTGTTCTGTCATTTTTCTGCACTAGTTGGAGTTTCTAAATAATGCATTGCAGTGTTATAACAGGATAAATCCAGGAATAAGACGAGTGAAACACTTGAGGGACAGTCTTGAAAAAGAATGCCCTTTTCACTAAAATAAAATAACATTTAAGGGCACTTAAAAACAACTCAAATTGATGTTACATTTGCAAGGTTCCCCCAGGTGATGTAATAGCAGAGATGGAAAGTGTTTGATGGAGGATTTCAGCCACAGGAGGACACAAAGCACTCGTTAAAATACCTCTGTGTGTGCGTGATAGCAACTTATTTAAACAATCGTCCAGCTATTCAATTTGAACTTTAGGCGAACCTCAACACAATGTTCATTCTGTTGGGAGAAATGTGTGTCCAGCAGGCATTTGCCTTGGGTTTGACCTGTGATGCAGAGGTAATGACAGCAGGATAACAGTTTCTGGCTTATACAAATATGTAGCATGTGTTGCTTATTTTCATTGCAGCTTAAAATTATAAAATGTTTAACAGGTAGGGATTTAATGACAACTTTTCTCTCAACTAAATTAATTGTCTGGTCTATAACATGTCAAAACTAATTGTGACAGTTGCCATCATGTTTTCCAAAAGCCTAATAACACAATTTAAACTGCTCTCTTGTGTGTAACCAACAGACCAAACAATTTTCCCTTTCACTTCAAATCCTCACATATGACATATCTTAAAAGGACTAATCCATTTTCAATTGATCAGTAATCCATTAATTGACTTATTGTTTACACTCCATTAATGATTTATTCTCACACTAACACGTTGCTCATGTTTTATTTATTATTTCCGTATCAATAGAGCATCTTTAAATCACAAAGTTGGAGAGTGTTTTGATAAGTAAGTTATTTAAATAGTTACAGAAAGTTAAAGAGGCCCTTTTATGCTTTTCCCTTTCCTCTAGTGTGTTAAATAGGTTGTTGTACATGTGAAGGGTCTGCAAAGCTCTAATCCCAAAGTTTCTCTCCCACACACTCCCCCCCCCCCCCCAGACAGAGGGTGAAAAGAGGTGCTGCAGCACAATACAAAATAAAGAGCTTTTTGAACATTAAAGCATGGAGACATGTCAGAATAGAGACACTAAATACAAATATGAACCTGAAAATGAGCAGAATATGTCATCTGTATATAGCGAAAAAAACATTGGGTAAAAGATGAGTCTTAAGAAGAGATTTCAATAAAGAGACTGAGTTCGCCTGCCACAGCGCATGGAGATAGATGGCCTATTGGCTATTATAATGAAACAGGTATACATTTATAAAGGTGTATTTAACTAAAAGAGTAACAGCAAAGTTGCACGAGTCTTTTTTGTATTCCCCCCTCCATCACACCAATGGCTAAGAAGTTAGGATGGGCTACCAGCAGGCAGATGCATCTGATTCACATCAAGGGCAATCAGTGAAGCCTCTCCCCAACTTCCAAATGTCACTCCGGGAAAACAACCGAGGACGAGTTAAGTCAGGCAGAGGAGTGGGAGGAGGGGGGAGCGCGAGGTGCAGAATTTGGAATTGGATGACGGATGTGACTTGATTACTGGTTAACTACCCTGCCGGTGCACCACTCCGATGTGGATGAGAAACCCACTGGCGGCTGGATTATCAATTTGGAGTAGGCAAGACTATTTGAATCTATTGTTTCATTCCAGGCTGACAGTACCAAGGCCCTTGTCTTTCACTGAGTTGGCTTTCTGGCTCGTACATGCCTCAGTGATTTGCCACCTCACCAACCCTTTAATCAAATCTCCTATCAAGCTTTTCATCAGATGTATTAGTCTTCTGTTGGTTTATTGAAGCACCTGCACCTGCCACAAAATGGTGCTTCTCACACAAACCCGCTGGTCACAGTTAGGACTGACATGATTAAATGAGATGGCAGACATCCGGAGAGAAGAAAGCCTTCTCTCACAACAGAACACTTCAGAAGAGAGCTGGAAAGAGTTTGATTCTGTGTCAAGTAAAAAAACATGTTTTGCGATCCAACTATTGTGTTTTTTCAAAGTATACGGGATAGGATCATAGCAAACTGGGTACAATTACCATTACTGCAGCGTTATTTTAAACAATTACCTATTTTTTGCAACCCATTAGAAAGAATGAGTATATATCTTGACACATCCCAGTTCTTCCACACATATTTACCGAGTTGGGAATCAGCCATGCTCCCAACACCCACATGCTTACCACCCTGGAATCAGTTTGTGCTTATTATTTAAAAAAACACATTTTAGAAGAAGATGTTATAACCTTGTGTCCTTCCTAAAAGCCTACGTACTGTACTACTGCAAGTTGTGCGTTTTCATGGCCTCCTCTCTTACAAATCTTATTAAATGTGCTGTTATAAAGATCTGGAAAGCACCGCTGTCTCTGGTGGATATTTGTATGAGTATGTTGTCTCTGATGTTGTTGCTGGTTTTCCAAAAATCATCCTGAGGCAAAGAAACCAACCTACACACAAGTTGCTGGCCAGTGATTTCCTGCACACTTACAAGCTGCAGGCTGCTTCTTGTCTGACCTCAGCAGCAGATTTGACATTGCTCCTGCAGGTAATGAGCGTTATGATATTTTTACGGGCAGGACACTCATTTATTGATTTCTCATTATCCATAAAAAGCTTTGGATTTAGTTCACTGCTTATTGACATAAAACTGTGTTTTTGAAATACCCTTGGGTGAGACATAACACTACTTAAGTCAGTCTGGCAGTGACAAACAGGAAGTATACTGTATATCTCAGCTCCTGCCTGTTTTAAGCTAATAACATTAAGCAGTTTATACCACTAACATAGATAATACTGGATTAGGATGTATGCATATTGCAATTTGCATACCAATGCATGCATTATATTACTAATGCCTCAATATGTAGTGACTGTGAACAAGCGTAACAAAGCAGTCAATGCAAGACAACCACAATAACTGCTGCAGGTCAGTGTATTAAACACATAACAACATGATAACATATGTTTGAGGTTGATTTGCAGTGTTGCTACTTGGAACATATTTTTAAGCTACCACATACCGGAGGAACTTTAGCAAAGCTTCCCAAGGGAGAATATAGAACTAGAACTAAACGACTACTTAGTATTTCAAACTTCTTAGATATCATATTAAATTAAAACGAAATACTATGCACAGAAACACGTGCCAGCTAAGAATACCACTTTGATTCTTTTTTTCTAAAATGCCCTCTTGTTTACAGGTCCAACATGAATAAAAACAAATGGAGTTACCCATTAAAGATTATTTTCCCTGCTCCTTTTTAGAACATTTCACCGACTCACGCATGTTCTTTTACACAGTACACAAAGCCTAAAAAACTGGTATAAACAATGGACTATCTTTTGTACTGTACTTGTCAGAAAGTAAGCATTTTTTTAGCTTTTACAGCCTAAAGTAGTCGTAGTACTTTCGGGAACTACACAAAAAAATGGCAAATAAGAAGAATCACTATGCAAATATAAATGTATGTAAATTAACAGCAAACTACTGTAATCTATTCAAACTACGAGTTTAATAACATGAAGTTCACTCGTCCCTCAACACTGCATATTTCCCTGCTGGAAATAATCCATTGCTGTCTAAGCCACCATAAATAGCATTTCCCCATTGATCAGAGCAAAAAGGATGAAATAGAAAAATCTCAACTAGGACAAATTGTAGTATACGGAATATATAAGTATCCTATAATGGCTCTCAGCTTCTAGGCTAAGTCATCTTTTGTATATCATAATTATGCTATAAATCGCGTTACAGGATCAGGCATATTTCAGGTGATGGGAGGATGATAACAGGGTTCCTGAACGTTTGAAGTGTGCCTTTAATGCACAGCTGTGTGCTTGTGCTTTGCAGGGAATCAAGGGGAAGCACCACGCCGACACCTGTTAACACCAAATTTGTTGTGAATAACAGTCAGGGACTTCTGTTTCATTAATGCATTAATTTTTCCACTACAGTCAGACAAGCTTTTAGCAAAAGAGCACTTGAGTCCCCAACCTCCAAAGTGATGGAGGTTAGCAAAGTGTTATTCCAATCCGGGAGCCAGGGATAAAAAACATTGTAAACCAATTATCAAACAAAAACAATGGAAATAGTTTGACCAATTTCTGTGACTTTCATGTGATTTAATTTGTATTGAAGGAGCAGGATGTGCAAAGCACGATTTATGGCTGACTCGAATGTGTGTGTTATACTGCCGGGTGGGGATTACATAGACACACAGTTTCTCTTCAACAGGGCTCTTGGGAGTCTGCACAGTTTAAACAGTGCATACAAAAAACCCTCACAACCACACGTTCCTATTAATGTGCTGACCGAGATGAGCGTGATGACGGACAGCCGGATGCTGATAGAAGCTTTCAGGTCAGAGCGACAACCTTGATTTCGGCACGTAAACAACACGTCACCTCCACCTTCAACAAATGCAATTTTCTCAGCACCAGACACATCAGTCTTGACGGTGAAAGCAGGTTATTGTATTGCAAACACACACACATTATCAAGTCTGCCTTTTAATCAAAGCCAAGGAAATCCCATCTTATCTGACAGAATAAGACACATTTAACATGTTGATATGCAATAGGCAAAGATTATTGAACTAATCCGCATGGATTTCAAGTCAAATTCATAATTACACTTATTAGCATATTAAGTAAAAAATTCAACTCTAATCTGCAGGTCATTTACGTCCATTATGCTACATTGAAACCAAAATTATCTACCATACCAAGTACCAGCAAACTGAAAAAAAAGGATTGAAGGTTAATAGAGGTCTTCACCCACAGATGAAAAGCAATAATGTGCCCATTTAAGGCTTGGGTCTTGAGTGACAGGAAAACCATTGACAATATAATGTTATTCTAGCCTGCTCAGAGAACCATCCAGTCATCTGATATGTTGCTTTAAAAGACAATGCGTCCTCTGATATCCACCGGTATGGGAGCTGGATGCTGTTGCTGAATACTGAAGCAGGGCTTTTTACAGAAACATGAGAAGGAAAAATAAATTAGGCTTTGCTAAATTGATTATTAGCAGACAGAGCAGGATTTAAAATAACAGCACATTGCTGATCATCCTCTAACAGTCTGGTTTAAAACCAGATTCAAACAGCATGTCATGGAGCTGCTGATATCTTTTTTTCAGAAATGTTTTATTTAGGGAAATAAATGGACACAAATATTTTCATGGGGGATTCGGGTCCCATACAATTCATTAATATAAAATACCAAAGTTAAGGTTTTTCTCTTCATATAATAGGTTTTTAATTCCTGAGTGAGAGGACTTTTCATCATTGAGTCAAACGCTCCTGAAAGAAACCTGTGTATCTGCTTTTTTCAGTGAGAAACAGTAATAAAGTCTACTTTGAAAAAAGAAATCAAGCGTTTTCTTTCACATTTACCAGTATTATTCACAAAGCACATTTCTAACTGCCTTTGTATTGGCATAACTCTGCTGCTATTTGTTGTGCTATTTCAGTGAAGCAGTCAATCAAACAGTGTGTTGCTATGCTCCCTGGTACCGGCCCTCTCAGTCTTTGCCATCTGTTAAAATGCTTAATGTGCTGCATACTCTTTTAGCTTGACCCCGTCTCAAATCACATTTCAGCATAAAAGCATCCATCTCTTTATGATGTACTCTGCTGCCTCAGTATCTTTTTCACTTGAATAAAGCTGCAACGGAAGATTTCTCAAATTGCTTGTCTGATGAATAAACTGCTGCTTGATTATTTTTGTTGGGGGGGGGGGTTCGGAGACACTTTGCCCTGAGGCATGGGACAATTTTAAATAGGTCCATCATTCATTTCTTAAAATCTCCTGCAGTAGCCCTGCTTGTCCATGAATATTAATAGCATAAGTAATAGTCATACAGTATATCTTCAGCTAAATGCTGATGAAAATGCAATTTTAGTGTCTATTTGCAGTGAGGTAAGACATGTGATGTCTTTAACTAGGCATGAAACAGGATTATACAGACTTAAGTCTAAATGGAAAGATTATGGTCACACTTATTTGCTGAATCTAGATTTAAGTATAGACTAGCACATTATATTTGATTACTTTAGGTATTCAAGTGTTCACTTTCTTACATATTTATACCACTTTCCTGCTTTTTACATTGTATTGCCATACAACATTCAAGGCATTGCTGCAAATGGTAATACATCACTAAAAAGGTGGGCAACGCTTAGATTTGTACTTGTCAACAAAGGTCAAGACATTGTGTGCATCCTCAATGCCTGACAAAGAGTTTGGGTCCATTTCCTCATAAAATATTTGCAGAGCTGATCTTTTGAATTATTTCAAACCAGCATTGTTTACATCCATGTTTGCTGGCTGTCAGTCTTCCCTCAGTGGAAAAGTGTGTATGTGTATCACTGTCTTGGTGGACAGGCATGGAATACAAACTAAACTCTGTTTTCAGCCATGCAAGGCAGATGTTTTGACAGAAAAATAAATCTATACCTGCTCAGCACCAGAAAGCAGACAGACACAATATGAGAGACTAGCTGGTTTTTATAGTGGCTGGCGAGCAAGATACCCCCTACCGGAGTTGGTAGAGACCAAGATCAGAGCTAATACACAGTGAATATTGGACTTCCAGTGTTTACATTTGCAATTATTAGCATAGAAATATGTTATAAAAGGATAAAAAGGGATAATATGTCAATGCTTTGGTCAGAACCCTTCAGCTTAAGTGTCTGAAAAATTGCAGAATAATGTGGAAATGTTTAGAAGCTCTTGATTTTTTATAGATGATTTTGTATTTATAGAAATTGATTAATCTACACTGGTATAACGGTTGACATGCATACATTTTGAATCCAAATAAGTCTACAGATATCAGAATCAGAATACCTGTATTAGTCCCATAGAGGGGACATTTACGTTGTTACAGCAGAAAAGAGCCACAGACAGCTTAATGTTACATATGTTACATGCATACAAAAGTATTACAGTTAAAAAAAAGTTATAATATAATAAAAAATATAATAAAATAAAAAGTTACACAATTTACAAAATACTGTAACAGTTCTTAGAATTTAGCAGCCAGGTATATATTGCACAGTTATTAACGCCATATATATATATTGCACAAATAGCACATATTACACATAGTTGGTTGGTATTTAACAGCAAGGGGTGTTATAGTCTGTGTTGTTGTGTGTGGGGGGGGGTCTACTAGGGGCCGTGCTGGTTATATAGTCTGACCGCTGCAGGAAGGAATATATTTCATTATATAGTAAAAATCTATCCATTTCCCCTTGAAATGAAGCATATAGTACTGTATGAAGTAGCAGAGAATGAGAAGTGCTTTAAACTTTAAGAACAGTATTTGAGTAAAGGAAAAGTGACACTTCCCTCCTCTACTCTTTAGTATTCAATACTGATTATTCAACAGTGAAATAAAAAAGTACGTATTGATGTATAATCTGTATTGGGCTCTTGTGATTAAAGGTTGGTTTTTAGAATCAATAAAAGTCGGAAACAATTTTCTTTTTACATTTTAACTGACCAGCCATCTTGATGTTCCCACGATGATTAAAGAATTACAAAATAGTATTTCAAATAAAGTGTCATATTCAACTTCCGCCTGGCGCCTCAGGGTTGTGAACCTTTTTTTATATTTTTTTATGGTGAATTTTCCAAGGAAACTAAAAATGTCCAGGTTTTAAATGAAGTACACCATTAAGCTAAGCTTTTAGAAGGAAATTAAGGCATACCTTTGGTTTCTTCATGGTGTTCAATCAACTAAGACATTCAATAGGTGAATAGATTCCAGCCTTGGTTTAATTTCGCTTAATGTTGTCTCAGCACACACTAGTTGAAAAAGGAAGGTGAGTGTCCTCTATCTTAATGGAGAGGATACAAAACAAATCCTGTGCCCTTTAAATGCTCACCACTTACTAATGTAAGCTCTTTAAGTGAGGTGCACTGAGTTGAAATAGCCCACACACTGTATAGTGGCACCGCTTAAAGGTTCTTTCAGACTTATTACATGGACCTGTTATCGTCTAGCTCTTCAAACAATCAATGTCAGCATTGCCCCCTCACAGAAGGGTCTCACTCTGAAACAGCCACTTGAGGACTAACAAGTGGATACAAAGCTTTATAAATGATCAACGAGGTTCGCAGAGGCTACACAAAATGTCAATAGTTATAACATTTCTCTTCAGGTTAAAGGTGGGGTAGGTAAGTTTGAGAAACCGGCTCGAGATACACTTTTTGTTATATTCCATGGAATGCTCAACATCCCGATAGCAATGAATATCTCAAGTGCTTTGACAAAAAATCCATAAAATAATGTCATCTGTGGAAGCCGTAGTACTGTAAAAAGCACGACCAATCATTTTAGCCGGCCCGGCTAAAATAACTGGATGGCCTACCTGCCTGTCAGCCTTCCATCTGTGCACAAACTTATCTCGTGCCCTCATTGGTCATGTGCGCGTTCGTGTGTGTTGGAGGAGGGGCTCTGTAAGGAAGTGGCAGATTTTCTCTGGTTGTGTATTTTCAAATTCTAGTGCACTCGAGCTGGTTTCTCCAAAATTACCTACCCCACCTTTAACATTATTAAAGAATACTAAACAAAGAGCAATATGACAAGAACACATCATTAGAAGGTGTTCGAAACTCAATTACAAGATAAGTAGTTTGCTGATGTCTTCTAAAAGTCATATGAGTTTACTTGTGGAAATGAAATTGGAGACTCTCTGCACGCTAGTATACAACCTTTATCACAAAAAATGTTTTACATTTGTGTTCACATTATGTTATATCCTGGTATTTCTCATTGTGTTCACACTATTTGAATATAACAGCCGGATAATGATGCTGCTTCACATTTACCGCAAACAAAAGATATTCCAAGATATGTTTCTTCCTCAGTCCCATCACAGTCAGCACCAAACGTAACACCAAGTCACCCCGTCTCAACACTCAGAGCTGTCACTGACTTGTTCAAAGCTTATCCATCCTCTTCAGTGACATTAATTAACTGAGCATGGACTGGCAGCAGCTAATCCACTGCACTCCGAGTGTGAACAAGTTCAGAGAAGAAAATGAGAGGCACATGAGAGGCGGGCTGATAAAAAATAAAGGGTCGTAGTGCATCTATCAAAGAGAAGACAACGTCTAATGAACATATTCACAGCACTTGTTTTCAAATCCCAAGAGATGTTTTTCTTATTTGTTCGGGAAGCAATCTGACAGGAGAACATTTATTTTTACATTGAAGCAACTGTTGATCATGTTATGAAAAGGCTTACAGGAGTTTTTACAGGAGAATTCAGTTTAACATCTATACTTGGTAATGAGTTACTTGGCATCCTTGAACTTGTTCCACAGGAGGCACAGGAGGTGTTGGTTTTGTGCATTTGAAATGTTCCAATTATTTATCTTCAATGTGACATTGTGGGTAATTTTGATGCATCGGGATTGGCAAATCTGAATCTTTTAAGTATAAAGGTTTTACTTTGAAGGTTTTCAGGCACACATATTATTAAAAGGGTCAGTTCACCCACAAATACATGCAGCAAATTGCCTCAACCCTCTGTTATATAACCAAACAGATCGTTATATGTCATTGTACCTTTCTTTAGCAGAAAAAAGCCATCACACCGATGTTAATCATTAAAAGCCATATGTAAGACATGTAAGACATCAGAAACAATGGGCACACGTCCTGGTTGTGAATAAGTGACAATGACTTTTATCACAGTGGAATTGAATTAAACTGTCATCTTACTTTGGAGAGCCTTACAATGTGCTAGAGTGAATTGTAATAAATGTGATGTATGCTCGATGAGGCCCATTTTTCCTCCCAAATTGGACAAATGGAGGAAGAATTGCACACTGGGCACGAGAGACAATTTCATCACAGACAAGTCTTTAATGATGTCTCATCTGCATTTTTCAATTTGAACAAGACAAGGCCAAAATTAGATCAGTGGCCAGGCTTTGTTGAATTGACTCACGTTAAATGGATAGCAGTGAGACAATCACTTATCCAAGGCCTACGTGTCTACTTTACCAATGTCCCATTAATATGTTTAACAAACCCTTAGTTATGATTAAATGATCATTTCCTGTTGAAGTAAATACTATCAAAAGGGATTTGTTGATTTTGTTTATTTGGATTTCAGTTAGATGGCAGTGGAGGCGAGTGCACTTGAAATAAGAACAGATAGTTATCCATTAAAACGTAAAACAATATACTACCACAGTAATAACCATAATAACATATATACAAATAATATAAGTGCATAAAATGTAATTAAAAAGCAGATCTACACACATATATGGATGAGTAATCAGCAAAATATTATTTTATTGATCAAATCAAGTAATTCAACGTTTTTCTGAAAGAAGAATTGAGAAAAATCATTTATGGATTAATCAGAATCCTAAATTGCAGCAATGAATGTTATATATTATTAATATAATGTTCAAACATTAGCCGTACATCTCGGTTGCATTCAAGTCATTTGAATCATGTTAATAACAATACAGTCATAACAATTTCAATTGCAAATGGTACATTAATACTGTTGCATTATACAAATGAATGCTAACTAAAAATGTAAACTTATAATTGCAAGGACTCTGCCTGTTACTGTCAAGTATTCTCTCCTGCTGCTGCTGTATCATATTTGCATAATACAAGCATGATATTTGAATATGTCATGTGCAATATTAGCCAGTATGTGCACAGAGTGTTACTTCCCCCAAGGAGAGGCCTGCCCTGCTAAAAGCCTGCTAAGAGCCTCGGCCTTCCACTTCAGATGTGGCTAAGCCAGTGACAACACTGAGGCTCTTTTTTTGTTATTGCTATACGCAGCCAAAGACTATGAACATTTGGATAAACTCAGCAGGGAGCTTTAATAGAAGTGGATCATAATCAGATGCCTGTGATGAAGTGAGACAGATAATGGGTAAAGCTGGCACTATTTAAGGGGTCAGAAAGCTTTATTTGTCGGTCTGGATTTTGCATTCTTCTCTCAACATAGCTCATGATATAAGCTCCTCATAATGTCTCCACTTCTTCACAAAGGCAGAGCAGGGAGTGCCGGCTTAGGCTCAACACACCCCTCCCTCTCGCGTGGCTCTTATGTCCCTTTATGTGAGTGTCAAAGTCAGAACAATCTCTTATTCTTCTTGCTCTGGGTCCTCAGTCCATTCATGACCTTTAAGATTAAAGATAAGTCAGAAGGGGTTTGCTTCACTCCACCAGTCCTTTTTCACCTTATTTTTTGCTGGTTGATCTTTGATTAAAGATTTAGAATAGCATTTCAAGGAGCTCTAAAGTGGCATGATGTGTAAATATAACTCAATCAATCCTGAGAATTAGGTGTTGTACGGCTTCACGACAAAAAAAAGGCTCGATGAGAGTCTCTTCCAGCAGAGACGTGAAAGCATGCCTGAAAGATTCCTGGTTAGCTCAGGACGAAACCGAACTCAACGCGTATATCTCCAGGAGCTACGACACAGTCTGCTAGCTGACTAAGCCCTGAGCCTGTTTTTCAGGTCTCAGGCTCGAAAATGACATTCCCAGAACAAATGACCATATCTTCCCTTCTACAAGGGTTAAATTAATAATCTTTATTCTCAAAGTAATGATAAACCTGTGAGTTGGATGTAGAAAAGTCAGAATCAATATAGATGTTTTTTATTTTAAAGAAAATTCAGATTTTACATAGTAAAAAACTGTAAATTATAGTGTCCGTCAAAAGATTATGTTTTACTTATAGTGAAAACTACCCTTGGATGATGGGTTAGTAGACTAAAAGCTTTAGGAATCCAAAGTACAACATATAATAAGTACCCTGTATCAAGATTGATGCAAAACAAGTGAAATTTGACCTTTTTAGAGAGATTTAGCCAAAAAAACCCACTTCTGGGGTCATTTGGGTGGATTTGACCTATCTCTGGCCCCCCTTGCTCGATTTTGATGAATGAAATCTCTTTATAACCGCTAGAGCCAATGGAATCGAGGGAAACTTATATACACACCAAAACGTTAACAAATAAGGAGTGAGAGTGACGCGTTACCAAAACCGGAAGCTGCATACACTCTGGTGGTTACCATTAGCAGCTAACTTTTCCGCTCCAATTTTTACATAAAAATGGAATTATGGATTATAAATAATTTTTTCAAAGGCACAGGTACATTATCAACCTATGGATCAACAGTTGTAGCATTTTTCTTTTTCGTTTTAATGCCATTGAACACGTCTTTCGACCTAATTGACAGCTACGGTGAGACGATCTGCCGTAAATGCTCCGTAAAGGTACGTGTTGTGATGTCTGTGTTTGCTTCCCCTGTCGCAAGTTCGGATCGCTCAGTGATGATACTATACCTAAATAATCTGTGGAGTCTCAGCTTTAATCGACTATATTGTATGTGCAGCTACGATAAGTAATAAGGGTATCTTTATCTTGAATTGTGTGCCGCAGTGCGTTAGAATCTTTTCGCTCAGGGGTCATTTAGACGCTTCTTATGAGACTTGTGTTTTGTTTTGGAAAAAATGATTCATATCTTCAGTTAGCTGAGATTCTTCCTGTTAATCTGGTGCTACACATTAATAGTTTCATAAATGTTAAGAAGCCCTGAGACATTGTCTCGAAAAAAAAACGGTGGGAGGGGTCCAATGGGGGGACCGCCGTGCTTAAGAGGTTAAACATTCGCAGAAACAAAGTTAGCACCACGTGCTAGCTGCAAAAGAAACAAAGGAGTCACCCTATTCTCTGAGCTACAAAACCAGAACCCAGAATAGGAAAAACACAACTTTCTAGTGTGACTGATCCAAATCCATTGGAATCAACCGCTAAGCCAACATAGCATAATGCTAACTGCTCTCCCGTTCATGGACTGAATGTTAACTAGGCATAGTTTAGCGTCATTTTAAAAGGCTTAGCTTGAGTGGAGAAGAGGTACAGTAAGTAAGAAGTTCATCCTAACCAATTGATACAAAAGTTCAAAGCACATATCATTCAACTTATTTTTTCCGACCTGTCTTCAGAACATATAGAGACACTTACACACGTCTTCCCTTAGTTTAGAAATGTTTGTGTCTCACCTTCACTCTTTTTTTAAATAAATACATGTTGAATACTGGTCTATATTATGTTGTAAAAGAGTGAATGCTGCCAAATTATAATGCTTAGACCTCCCAATTCCATTAACCTTTCCTGATAATTGGTTGTAGCTATCAATTAATTATAAATAACATACAAAGTTCAAAATAATAATAATACAAATAATGAAATAATGAACTGACTATATTTTTTCTTTGCATAAGGTGGTGACCTTTAAAATTTGATAAAGTTATTATTCAATATATTTTTTCTATAAATACTGATAGCCATTTCAACTCCTTTTTTAATTGCTGCACCTACTGTATAACGTGTGAAGAACAGAGCTTGCTGAGGCAGAAAGCTTTGATGGAAGGATACAAAAATACAGAGTGACATAATCCCCTCTGGCAGCACAAAAACATCACACGAACTCCAGCAGATGTTTTGTTGTTGTTGATTTGTTGAGTAATTAAGCACAAATGTGTCATTCCGACCAGCTTTTCACAAACAAGACTGAACAAAGCACTCATCACACAAATAAGCTGTTACATGATAGTCATTAAAGTGGGTTACAATATAAACACTTTACAGTAAACATAGAACAATATCATTCTATTTTAGTCAACCCATGTTTTGTGAATTAATTCAAATGAATCGTCCATATTTAAATGTGTGCAAATAGGTCTACCCGAGCTGCTGCATTAATAAAGAAAATATTGTAAGGTAAGTTAACTTGATGATGTCAGTTTAAACTGTAGCAAATTGATAAAGATATAACTTGGCTGATATGGCTTATGACACTTTAAGGTTTCTCGTATAAAACTTTGAGTTTAACTTTTGATCCTCAATTTTATATTAAGAAATAAGGATAAACAAGTAATAAAAACAATTAAATAAAGAAAACCCACTCGCATGACAACAGCTAGGACTGTCTTTATGTATTGCATTCGTTAAGCCTGTCATCTTAATTAATGTCCTCTATTTGTTTAACAGATAACCACTCTGTAAGAGTTGTCAATAAGCATTTGCCCACTGTCTCCATGGTGACTAGATAGTAAGCTCATATGCCTACAGGCGGTGATGCTTTGTCAGACTGAGAAAACTTGAGACTGAGATGACATTTTGAATCTTATGTAATGTAATTAGGCTGAATTATAAACATGCATAAACTAATAAATAAATCAGATGTCTATAGTAGACTTCTGTTAGGAAATATTGAATCAGTCTTCTCAGTAAATGTAAGCTTTACATGTAGCATTAATGCTATGCCATACACAAAATGTAGTATAAACATATACAAATGTAAAGGTCCCTCAAGGGACACAGATTACATATATAATTATGTTACTTGTCAGGAGAAATCTGTTCACATTCATAATAGCTCTTAAGACCAGCAGAGATAAACTGAATGTTTAATTGTGCAATATTTCCCCAAAAAATGCAGGATGATAATGAAAGTGTAAAGCGGACTGGAGTTAAATACATTATTACATTTAAGATATTTGTATTTACAGTTAGCCAAATGTGTTAAAATTAAACACTTGGTTGTGTAGGTTGACATTCAGTGGTACCATTTGCTTCCTAAAAATAAGGTTATAGATAATCAGACATTTTCAACTCCAAATATATTTGGAGTGGCATGAAAATAATGTCCTTGTTAATCTGAAGAACACACATGAATATATATTTTTTTGGTCTCCCAGTCGAACTCTTATCCTCCTCCAGTTAACACAAAGATTCAACAAGTTTTCTTCTTCGAGAACTAAGGCACTGAACGCTGCTTCATCTTGGAGTGCATGAAAAGAGTATATCTGATGAAGGTCCAACAGTGCATTTACCCTCTTAGAAGTCTCTGATACTATGTTCAATCTATACATTGTGTTTTGCTGTATGTAATAACTGCATGTTATATTGGTGTCTCCTTTTATCATAAAGCTGTGGGTCAAATGCTTTTGTTTCACAAGTATTAAAACAGCATTTAACAACATGTTATAGTTGTCTTTGGCTGCTAACATTATATCAGACACATTGAATTTTGTATTTAACAAATATCGACTCCTTGTTCCGCCATCAGAGTAAACAGAGGACAATATTTAGAGTTTAGAGTTTCTTACTCAAACATAGACTCAGAGTTTGGCTTCACAGTAGGACTCAGTCTACCTGTGTAAACAAAGCTCTCACTGTAGAATTGAACGATGTAATCAGCTGCACTGCAGGAATTTATTCACAGCGCCTGCTGTTTTGTTATGGTATGTATGCGAATTAGTGTGCAAGCTTGGAAGAAGAAACATTTCAGAAAGATATTCTTATAATAAAGTGAAATATAGTCAAATATCACATCTGACATCAGGACAGACATAGCAAATACTGACAATAGCATTAGCCTGGTTGATGACATGATAAACACATGACCTCATGTTTAGGCAACATCACAACATTTTGTATTCTCTAACAGTCACCGATAAACCTAAGACGAGACATTTCTAACTGAGGACTATAGACTCATCAAGTTCTCTCCAGGAGCGAGAGCAGTATGTTCCCAGCTCACCAGCGCTGCAATTTGTAAAGCAGTCTCAGTGGAGAGTAGCAAATAGAAAGACAGAAAACAAAACAACATCCACGATTAATCCTTGTTTAAAATTATATTATTGGGTTCAGCTGGTGATTGTGTTTACCAGGGGGAAAAGGTGGGGGGGGGGGGGGGGGACGACTGTGTAACAATGAAATAGTAATTAACTGGTGTCCAAGCCCATATTAACCCGAACCCCCTCATCTTAAGTGATAGCAGAATACGTGTTCCTTAACCCTATACGCACCTCTTTCAACTCATAAGAAGGATGTTGTGACACAAGTCAGAGGAATGGATCTGATGAGTTCAAGGTAGATCAACATTATCTAGAAAGAGCTGCATAACACAAGAACATTAATAAATCAAATACAGTGTATATAACCACTCTATATACTCACACTTCCTTCTATACATACATGAGCAGAGTGTCTGCAGCTGTAGGGAACGTGCAGGGAATGAATAGTAGTGCCTAAGATATATGTCCCAGTAGTACTTGTGTACTAGTTGTGACTACATGCTCTCTCCACACCCACTGCTGCAGCAGTGATGTGGGGTTGCACTATACTTCAAAGCTACATCGTAGCAGGGTGTGTGGGATGTTGAATTAAGTTTACCCCACAGAGTACAGGTGCATTCAACTGCAGAATACAATACTAGCACTTTTTTTCAGGGATCTTTTAATGTAAGGTAAAAGGTAACATCAATCACCCTAAAGACCTGCTCATTAAAAAATAAAAACGTTAAGTTATTTAAGTTGCTTATTTGGCATGATATACATACTTAAAGCTCTTCTCAAGACACTTTTTAAAGTATATACAGATACCCTGCTAAATGTATTTTAATATATTTTCCTAGTTTTCTCACATAACATGTACAACAACAAAAAACACTCGGAAACAGGGCTGGAAGCACATTACTACTACACTTGCCCCTTCATTTAGTAAAATAATGACTCTATGAATATGAAAATATGCAAATATTACAGGCCTTGTCTTATCCCATCACTACCACTTGCACTAGGCTTAAAAGAGAAGTGCACATCAGGATGGCAATACATGTTTTACCCAAATGAGGTATCTGTTGTGCAAATGGGTGACTAGCAGACACATCCCAAACACTAATGTGGTTAGAATCGTGTTTTTTTTTTCGTTTTTATGAAACAGCGAAACTGGTTGTAAAACTTACAATGACATCCATTGGTATTGCTATTAGTATATGTCAGCTAGTGGAGAGATATGTAAGCTCCAGGGCTCTGATAACATCAAAACACTGTACACTCATGTTTACAATTTAAATGATAGTATAATAATTACAACTTTTAATTAACCTCAGATTTTAGGGACATTTCTCCCTTCAGTAGAGAAACAAGTAAAAGGTTTGTCACACAAGTCAGTATAGTCAAGGTCAGACAATTTAGGGGATATAGACAAAGAAAATAAACTCATTTGTTGAGTGACAGGGTACTGATTTTCAGGGCCTTGAATAAGGTAGCTGTGTCCACTCCAAAGCATCGGATTGGTGCATCCCTCCCACAGAGGCCAGTGAAGCAGAAATCCGGTAAGCAGCTACTCAAGGCCCCATCACACCAAGCAAACTGTCAACCCATGTTCATCAAACATGGAGGCTTAGCCCACTGACAGCCCATCAGCTCTAGTGTTTGTGTTGTGTCCGGCTCTATTAACTTGATGAACCTTATCATTAGACGTTCATCCGATTGATGTTGAAGAGGGGATTCATGTTTGTTCCTAGCTGGAAGCAACTCAGTGACCTGCGCGGCTCGGTTGGACACAAAGAACTCCTCTAGCTTTAATGGAGGATGTGAGGGTGCTTTGATGATCAGCTTGTAAATGGGCGAAAAATGGATTGGAGGTTTCAAACGACTGTAGTCATGGAAATAAAAATGCTCTCATCTTATTTCCTGCTTTTAGTGATGTTTGTTCTCATGAACTTTAGTGACTCTGGATTAGCATCAGCAATGCATGTTGTGAGAAGGTCAGCAAAAATGTTTGTTTGAATGCCAATACTCAGTTTGCAATGGATAATACTGGTATATGGCTATCTTTGAAATCTAACAGTACGTATGTTAGCACACTGAGCCCTGTGAATGCTTCATGACTGTAACGGAGGTGATCTCTGGGGCCGTAGATCTAGGTCTCCGTTACGTATTATATAGCTTCACTATTGGCGAAGCATATTAATTTGTTCCACGGTAAAACATTGCACAGGAAGCATTTTATGTATAAAAGATGACAAGAGCTTGTGTGGTGTTCAAACCTGTTTTATTGAATGGTTGACGTCAGTATGAGAACACATATTAATCCTTAATGTCGGGGGGCTGGATTTGCACGCCAACCTATGGGTGAACAAAGTGTGATTAGCGTTTCTAGTAATTCATTAGATGTTTAGACTAAGCAATGTACCTTTCTGTTATATATTTGTCATATCATCCCTGCCGTAGTTGACATCATAACACTCACCTCCACCTGTTCTCCCGTCCCTACACTGTAAAAAAAAAAAACGTTGTTTTTACGGTAAAAACCTGGCAGCTTTGTTGCCAGAATAATGATGTAAAAAATACGGTAAACTGTAAACAACTTTACAGAACAATGTGTATATTTTACAGTTTAAAACTGTTGTAATTTACATTTTAAATCTGTCATTTCAACAGCCCTTTTCTGCTGAATTAGCATGATCACGTTGCTATTAAACTGATTATTTCAGTAAGATTTACATGCAGTTGTTGTCTATTGTACATTGAATCCCATTCAATTTTACAGAAAAATACCAAACAAATAACACTGTTTAACTGTAAAAGCATCAGTGTAATGCTGTAATTTAACTGAATTTTCCCGCAAATTGTAATCAAAAGTTGTGTATAATTTAGTGTATTTTGCCGTAGTAATGACGAGTTTTACAGTGAAAGCAACATCTAAATACTGCAATTTAAATTTTCTGTAAAATGTATTTATTACAATTAAAATGCAGAAAAAACTGTTCTATGAATAGCAATCTCAAATATATATATATATATATATATATATATATATATAGTATAAAACCGCCTGTAAGGATTATTGATATATAAAAATGTTTTTCCTATACATTAGTCAGATTGAAAGATTTCATTTAAACTACACCTTCACTAAACCTTCATATATATATGTTTGACTATTACCAGAAATGTGAAGAATGTAATCCAGGGTACACAGATTAAGCACTTAAAATTTAAAATGCAAAGCTAGATAAACCTCAAGAGCCACTGTATTAAAAGTTGAAAAAATTCCAACAAGAACTTGCCTTTCCAAGAATTTATTATATATATATATAATAGCAGTGATCAAAAACATCTGTCATTTCTCAACATACATATTGGTAAAACATACAAACTAAGGCTGCACAATAAACAAACAGCTCACATTGTCCAGGAAATTCAAGCTGAACAAAGTTGAGAGGTTACTTGCATCACATCAAATGATTTATGGGAAATAATGTTTTTAAATATTTTAGTACTTTATATGTCTCATCTCTTATAGTGGGCACCTGTATAATATAATACTCGACTGTCACAGCCACAGACTGAGCTGTAACTTAGCCAAAATAAGGGATTGTCTTAGTTGAATACATGTTCATTGCTAAAGGAAGTGTGTACGTGATGAAGCTACAGTTGCAAAACACATGTGTGTGTGTGTGTCTAAGTGAGATAGGTGAAGAGGTAGGGTCAGCAGAGACCCTTCACTTCAGAAGCAAAATCCCAAGTGGAAAACAAAACAAAACCACCCAGTGGAGTGTAACACATCAACATTTTTACACTCAACAGTGATGTCCTGAGCTTTTACAATGACCTTAAAAGAATAGTTTGACATTTTGAGAGTTACATATTGCATTTTTTTAAATTAGTTAAAAGAACATGGAAAAAAAAGGCACTTCAAATTTTAACTACGATTTAAACAATCAAACAAACTGTAACTTGGGCACATCGCTACATGCCATTGATCTTACTGTCCATATTCAGACATCACGCCACTCATGGTCCGAAAGTTCCTGTATCAAGGTGAGGACTCTCGGGTTCACCTGAAGACGGGATGCACGTGTCTTCTCCACTTTGGTGCCCTTCTCTGGGTTGATGGAGAAAAAACACCTTAAAATAAAAATACAAACAAACAACAGAATTAATAATAAAATAGCTTGCCTAACAACAAAAAACTTCACATCAATCTTATTATTTTGAAGCCAAAATGACAATTATCTTAACCCCCAATTCACTGAAGCAGCTGCTTTAGATTTGTTGCAGTTTAATAAAATAAATTGTTGGATAAAGCCAATCCCAAAAAACACATACCTCTGGACAAACTCCAGGGTGGATGCCAGCTCTGACAGGTAGGCGATGTTGAAGCAATAATAGCTCCCAAACATCATGGACAGGGCAGAAACCAAGGAGGGGATGTTGTCCTGTACTATGTTTCGATCCACACTCAGCATGAATCGCCTTGAAGAATAGCATGATCGTCCTAAAAAAGAAGAAAAACACAATTCAAACTAAATTAAAACAAGACTTGTCTTCCTGAAATATTTCACAAAACAATTTTAGCACACATTTTAAGGTCTGTTAAATTGCTCACCATCAATACAAAAATGTATGTATGTGTATTTGCAGGTTAAGGGGAGATAAATGTAATGTCAATTTGACTTGCTTTTAGGGGATAGTTCATATTGTTTGAAGGGGGGTTGTAGGAGCTACAGTTTGGAGAAACAGAGAGGAGAACCAGCAGACAGCTAAGCAATGCACTGCTGTGGACATAGTTAAGCCACCAAAAAAACTAAAACAATATTACTCTTAGTGTATGCTATATTAAAGAATATTTTCAAAGCTCTACCTTGCTGTCAGACAGCTATACAGTCTGTTTCTGATAGGGACTGAAGCAGCAGGGTACATTTGTGACAATATTATAAATATAGCGTACACGTAAACTGAATTTTTAGGTGGCTAAAATACGTTTCGCTGCTGCACCCATCCACAGCTTTACATACGTACCCGTACTCCTGCCTGTTCCTCCAAAGACATGCAAGTAATACACTGACTATGGATAAGTATCCATAAGCATCCAAACTAGCCCTTTACGAGCTTACAGTAACAAAAAACATTGTGCAACATAAACGTCTCAAATTAGACAGAAAAGAGAGAAAGAAGTGGCAGAAAGAACAGAAAAAAGTAGACTGCCAGTTAACTTTGAACCCCCTCAGATGTAGCTTCAAACCCCCCACTTCACAACAGCATGAATTAAACGAAAATAAAGAGTTCAGCTTTTAGCATGATACTTCAATAACGTTACCAGACTATTTAAATTAACTCCCGGTCAGTAGACGTTATAACTATGACTGCAAAATGCACTCAATCACAAACAGAAGCTAGTATTGTCCTGACAACACACCGTTGTTTGCTTGCAGTTCGCGCCAACACATTTGAAAAAACACTTATGCAATGCAGAACATAAACGTTTTGCTGCAAAATGCACTCAATCACAAACAGAAGTTAGTATTGTCCTGACAACACACCGTGTTATAATTGAAGTTTGAAGAAAATAAACGGTTAGCTTACCAGTGCTACAGATGTGATCCTGCGCTCATGTGCACACAGCTCCGTGGCATGCAGACTTGAGACAGACTTGGCCGCGCCCTGAGCCGTAACCGTTAACCTGCAAAAACGGCAGGTAATCATTTTTAGCACGCTAACATGACTGCCCGTTAAATTTGAACCCCCTCAGATGTAGCTTCAAACCCCCCGCTTCACAACAGCATGAATTAAACGAAAATAAAGAGTTCAGCTTTTAGCATGATACTTCAATAACGTTACCAGACTATTTAAATTAACTCCCGGTCAGTAGAAGTTATAACTATGACTGCAAAATGCACTCAATCACAAACAGAAGCTAGCATTGTCCTGACAACACACCTGTTTGCTTGCAGTTCGCGCCAACACATTTGAAAAAACACTTATGCAATGCAGAACATAAACCCTCAACGTTTTGCTGCAAAATGCACTCAATCACAAACAGAAGTTAGTTTTGTCCTGACAACACACAGTGTTATAATTGAAGTTTGAAGAAAATAAAAGGTTAGCTTACCAGTGCTACAGATGTGATCCTCCGCTCATGTACATACAGCTCCGTGGTCCGTGGAAGGCAGACTTGAGAGACAGACTTGGCGCGCACTGAGCCGTAACCGTTAACCTGCAAAAAGTGGCAGCTCCCGCGATAATTAAATAGTCCAATGAAATAACAGAAACAAACTATACTGCTCAGTAGGCGTGTCTCAGTTCAGCGGCCGTTTCCTTCGGAGGCGTTCGATTACTGTTTGGGCTGTCTGCCGTGGGCTGCATTCCACTCCAAATAGCCGGTCGGCCGCAGAATCCAAACGCCAGCTGTTTTATGGATTCTCATTTAATTTCCAAGAATATCTCAGTACTGGGTTATTTCCAATTTCAAAAATAAATATATGTATTAAACAAATAGAAATAAGAAGTAAGTATATTATAGTATATTCAAGAATGAAAAAATATAAAAAAACATGATTTTAACACTGTCATGTTGTAATTTTAACTGTATTGTATTGTTTTATGTATTACAGTTTTTCTGTGTTCAAACCACAGTAATCTGTAAATTATACAATGAAATATAATTATTTTAACATATTCTTAATGTGAATTTAACAGTTTTGTTTGGTTCAGTACTTTACGAAATATTACTGTAAATTAAACACTGCTTCATTGTTTCTCTATTTACAGTTTTTTGATGTTGTGATTTTACAGCTTTTCCCTGTTAATTTCACGGACTTTTTTTACAGTGTAGGTCCGTCACCGTAAAGAGTCTCCGGGGAAACGGCGAACCCTCTTTTATCATCCGGATGGGGTTAAAGAGCAGGATGGAGGCAGGGGTGGTTTTATATCGTGTACATTGATGTTGTTGGTTTATAATATTTGTCCTTTCATACATTAATTAGTCATAATTTAATTAAAGGATGTTTGTTATTTTCAAGTAATGTTTATTTTTCTTTAACTGGTTTCATTATCTGAACTAACCATCTTTGCACATACCACCCCTTTTGATGGTACAGTCCAATTGTTGGGCCTATAAAACGTGGCGTGGTAGGCTCATTGGGTGTGGGAATAGTGCTGGAGACAGTCATATGGATGATTGATGCTGTTAACACGACTGTTAATCATGTACCAATGATTATTAAATGCCCACACCGGGTTGTATTTGGACGTTCTGCCTCTGCATCCTTAATTTGGTCGGGCCGCTCACTTGCCGGTCTCACAATGACATCAAGTACATTTTTGAAGTTGTTATGTGATGCATGACAGCACATGGCAGAGTGCTATTGTGAGGAAAGGACAGTATGTTTTTGTCTTTGAAATGGATATTGTAAAAGCCTAAGACAATCTCCCTAGATGAAAGGTTATTTGGTATGCTTTGCTCCAGTAAGTACATGTTGCTGTTCAGAATGTCATTTTGTATGGCTTTATATACAGACCACAAAGCAAATCACATCTAACTGTAGATACCTGGAAAATAATTGAGTTGAAGGCTGACCACAATGGGCTGAAACTCAAACAATCACTCTAGTGCCAAAGACAATGTTGTTTAGACTTTCGTCAGTTAATTGGCTGACCCACAGTATACCCTTAGTTCCGGACGATTTTAAAGAGACACACTAATGAATGCTTGGACAGGTATTCGTATCTTAAAATAGCAGAAATCCCAAAGATGCATCAGTTTGCAACAATAAAAAAATAACGAAAAGATTGGCCCCTGCAGCAGATTCTGTCTGAACAGAAGAACCTCTTTCAGTTTAGGAGAGCACGGCTGCTGGTTTGACTATAATGTATTTTCTGGTGGATCGAGTTGATACATAATTCAAAGTGCAATCTTGTGTTTGACCTTCTATTGACCATCTTCCACCACACACACACATGCACACACACACAGCCTGGCCATTTCATTCTGTTTCCAGCTTTCAGACAGATCTACCTTATCTGTTTGCATCTACTTATAATTTGTGTAAATGATCATTGCATCTCATCACAGAGTGTGACAGAAGAGGGGATTGTGTTTCGCTCTAAACCAAGTACCCTTTGCAAAAGATCGTAATGAGGGACAGTTGTTACATGAGGAATACAGCTGTTCATTTCCAGTGAATTTTGCTTGAAATCCTGGGGAAGGAACTCTTACCAAAATCGAGCAAAAGGAACTCAATGTGTCAAAATCGGGGGCTACATTTTAAACGTAATGTATTACCTTTTGTCTAAATCAATTGAAACACTCCAACCTTGCCAACAAACCTTCTTCAATAGGACAATCATACTGCGTAAAATAACAATTGGAATTTCTGTAATGACAAACACTCTTAGGTAGATCAATTGACAATAGCATCTGCAGAAACTTACTATAAACGTAATTGGAAGGTTGGAAAGGTTTGCTCTGCAGAATCACAGCCTCTTGTGCTCATTGGATTGTGCATGATAAACAACATGCATGGAGCCGTGTTCATTTATTATATTAATGGACTGCAATGAGGTCTACACCATGGAGTGTGCACATTTGTAACCTCAAGGGAGCTGACAAAAGGATATTCATATAAACCTAAGGCGAGCTTTTGTGAGTGTGTTGGTTTGTCAAATTGCACGTGTAATTTTTTCAGTTTTTCCATTTAATACGGGAAACAAATCTCCAAATTGTAGAAATTACTGCCCCTTTGGCCTTGTTGGTCAAAGAACACATTTTCCATGTAGAAAAAGTATTACAAATGATGCATACTAATTCCTGGAGTCTCAGTCAAGCCTAATAGCAGAGAACTCAAACAGATTTGTTTTAAATGTCCTTCATGACTGGATAACCCTCCCTCTGTGTGATGGGTTGAAATGAGGAAGCTAGCGTTGCATTAATCAAGCCGATACCCTTGTCATGTTGCTGTTGACCAACCACAATTAGAAGGGCTCTTAAGTCTGCACATGTCTGTACTTCAGCAGGGATACTTTGTCATTTGAGAGCTGGGAAATGACTCACTGAAGCTTAAAACACCCATAGCAGTTTTTGTAATTTCCATTAACAGAACATCATTAGGACCTAAGAAGACAGTATGTGAGATCTTTCTTACAATAGGCATCCATCAATAATTGTAATCCATTTTTGGTCTTGTTTCTCCCCTCCAGTGTGCATCTCATCATGTTTAGGTGTGTCTGCATGTGTCATTTTTTTATCTTCCATTAATATGAATAACTGAACTGCCTTATAACCCTCTGTACACACACATACACACATGCTTCTCCAATCAAATGTGTATATGGTGACTTATTAACACTGACAGATATGGTGCAGATATTTGGATCCAAGGATAGAAAAAAGTGATCCCAAAAGTCAGGGAAACCCAATTGACCAAGTGACAGGTAAACTTCAAATGTAGGGACAGGCCCTTTAAGAAGTCCCCCAATTATATGTATAACTCTGTTTAACAAGGACTACAAATAATGGTTTCCCGTCCATGTACATTAGTTATTTAACAAATCAATTTGATACAGACAATTGACAAACTTCTCAAAGTTTGGTCAAGCTTTTTCTGTTTTTCTTTTGCCATCCAAATGCCTCAGGAGTCCTGACATGAACTTAGTATCCTACGAAGATCATGACATGAACTGAGACATCAATGAATCCATTAGAGGATGATGACTGAAGTGCAGCTAAAAGCCTTGGAAAAAATGAGTAATGGACCTTGAGTTAATATATTTCAAACACGTTTCATTAAAGGTCAAGACTTCTTTTAAAACAGACCTTTCTGATTCTCTGGAAATCCCTGGAGGTGAACTGAAGTGTATACAAACTTTGATTATCTTATTAGATGTTAACTACTGCCACCTCAGACAAACTATTTTATGTAAGACTTCTAGAGATCTTAGACTATTAAGCAATTACCTCATAAATGTTTATCTTTTAAGATATAAAAAAACCCCACTATGCCACAGTTTAGTAGGCCTATCCACTGTGTAATTAACTGTTTCACCTTGGTTATTAACCCACAAAATAATTATTGTGCTCATGGAGTACGCATGTTATGCCACTTAGGGGATGATGATAAAACACATTCAGTGTCCTTTAACTTCCTGCCAAACTGCAGTAGACTAACTTTATAGTAAATGACCCGCAACATGAGGACAAACACATGAATTAGAGTTAGTTATATGCCTGTCAAAAGTGTGCATCTTAGCAAAACATTTTATTACTGAACATGTCCTTCAAGGATAGATTTAAACAATTTAGTTTTAAATCAAGACACATTTGTAGAAGAGTAATGCCGGGCTTGTAAATGTCACAAAATGAAGTCCTGAATACAATTAGAGAAGTTTGCTAACAGTCAATACAACTTTCAAGATTGTAGCTTGGCCTTAATTTGTTATACTGAACAATATACAGAGCCAAATTCTGATCTTGCAATAAAAGCCTACTTTAAAATAAAAAAACAAAGCCGGCTCCACTTCATTTTCAATGTCAGATAACACAAAAGCAAACATATCTCACAAGCCACTGAAGAAGTATTTGCTCTAGTTTTAACACCTAAACGCGTCATGTAAGAGAATCCCTTACATAAAGAGACGGTTGCCATGTGAGAAGAAATAACGAAGCAAAGGCGAGAAAGTGGCCAGAGGGAGTGTGCTTTTATCCATCTGGACAAAGACAACTGCAGGTGAGAGTTCGGGGGACCATGTTTTGGTACAATATCACAGGTAGGATCTCAGAGCAGGGCTTTGAGCTGATTCAGATGTCCCTCATTCCCATTTATTAAATAAGTAACATGACCTTAATTGACTAAGTATAACAGTCAATATAGAAGCTGCAAACTCTACCTGAATGTCAATAAGTAAAGAGTAGAATGGCAGTGTCTATGCCATTTTATTTAAGATATGACTCTTGGTATATTGAAAGAGAGATAACAATCATAGATTTATCTGCTTAATACGTTTTGTTTAATCAATAAGACATTTGGTTCATAAAATGTACTGGCATAACACAATAGCTTGTTTTGTCCGATATGCAGTTCAACAATCCGTAAGATATAGCACCAGTTCACATTTAGACCCCTGAATCTAGGCCAGTTTTGTTTATGAAAATTGTATAATCTATTAATCTGAAGGTTAATTAATCCATTAAACTGTAAAAGACAAGATAGCGAGGTAGACTTAAATACAGCAGGCAGAGAGGAAACACAAACAAAGAACAGGTGCTGATTACAAAGGTAATGGAGGTTAGACTTCTTTCCAAAAAATAATTGAGGGCATTGCTAGAAATGTGGCTTGCTGCTATTATTTTGGTTGATTACCAGACGCCTTTAAACCCGGACATGCTGGGTTGCATATCCTATTTGCAATCTGCATAATACTGACAGGTAAAAAATAAATCACTCACGGTGGCAGGGAGTCTTCTTTCTGCTCTCATTACCGCTTCTTATTACAGAACAGAGTTGAAGTATATAGTGTGTTTTTTTAAGATTGAGAGAATCAAATTGGGCCTTTGTCTGCCTCTCTGCTTTATTCTACATAGTTAGATACCAGGGCATTTTCCTCTCCTTAGAAGAAGTCACTTGCTGTCAGTCATTGTCAGAAAAACAATCTCTTAGACTTCAACAATTCCCAAGTAAAATAATCCACTGCATTGAACATGAGCCCTAATTATTTCTCAGTTCCTCTTGAATTATGTTCTGCGTATACCTGACATCCAAAGAAGGAAATAAAGGTGAAAGGAAATACACACAGTTTCTTACCTATTAGTCCCATCTACTGTAGCAAAAACTATGTGAAAACCTAGCAATACATATGATGTCTTGAGGGTTATAATGTTCAGTTTTGTGGAAACCATTTGAGAGAGTTGAGATTGAAAGTTAATTCTTGACCTCAATCCTAACATTGAAGCCAATATGGAGAGAAGCCCTTTATATTATCAGGACACAATCAAATAATTGACTATATCTTTAAAACTGGGAAAACAAGGAAAATGTTGAAATTTGATTGAAAGCTATAGAACAGCTACAAATTACAATTCAACTAAATATTCAAAGAGGTTTGAGAGTCTGGAGCCATGCTAGCAGCTCTATTAGCCTATTATAATGCACATATATGCAATGAGTTAATGCATGAGCTGTATTATACCTGTTGTAGCAGGTATCATGTTTACCATCTTTACCATTTTAGCTTAATAGCATGCTCACATTTGCACATAAGCACTAAACACAAAGTACAGCTGCAGGCTGATTGGAATCCTATATTATTAGCAGGTTTTTGTTACGAAACATATTGAAGTATTGGACCCTATGTTCATTACAATTAGTCCTAAAGGAAACATGAATATCTCAAATGACGAGGCAATATTTGTTATAATACCTTTGCAGATATTTCACTGAAAAGCACAAGTGTGAACCTAATGGTGGATTAGGGAAGTTAAAACCATTGAAAACAAACTATGTTTTCCATTGCATCCCGTAAATGTTGTATTTTACAGGATAAGTGAAAAAACACGAGCTGCTGGTGGCTCTACAAAAGCCAGGGGATAACACAAGTCATTAGCTTTTATCCTACCAGGGCCATAAATGTCTGTACAAGATCTTGTAGCAATCTGTCCAATATGTCTTGAATTATGTTGGACTGGACAAAAGGGTTGGAATAACCAAGCAGCCAATAGATCGTCCAACACATTGCCATGCCTACAGCCAAGCTACTAGCACAGCTGATATTATACAGCAGGCATATCGGAGAATGTTTGGGTGGAATGCCAATTACAAAATAGTTGTAGACATTACTCAGGGGTCAGAAACTCCATATGACACTGGTAATGTTCCTGAAAGCAGCAAGTTATCCATGAAAATATCACTTGCAGTGTAGGAAAGAAAGAGTCCGTGGCGTATCTAGAATGCAGTGTATATTGATTTTCCAGCTCTGAGCCTGTGTATGATACTGATACTCCATTTCTGCCATTGGAGCGACTGGCCTTGAGGTAGTTTTCGAATGTCCACAGTATCACATGAGAGCAGAGGACTACATCAGGAGAAGAGACACGGTGCACACTTATTTAGTACAGCGGATTCAGAATGGAAGCTTTAACCCTGAGATGAGGCCTCATGGGAAGCTCATGGAAACAGGACTGAGTTAGGAATCTGCTTTCATCAATAGGCACTCATGAGATAAGACTACCGGACACACACACACACACACACACACACACACACACACACACACACACACACACACACACACACACACACAACACACACACACACACAACACACACACACACACACACACACACACACACACACACACACACACACACACACACAACACACACACACACACACACACACACACACACACACACAACAGACACACCACACACAACACACACACACAACACACACACACACACACACCACACACACCACACACACACACACACACACAGACACACACACACACACACACACACACAACCTTTAAGTGATCATTTGGCTTGCGGAAATGGGAGTTATTTTCTCTGCCTCTCCATTTCTTAGTCTTTGTAGTGTGTTTCGCTATGGTGATAACTTTTTTTACAACGCGTACAAAAATAATTCAATTCAATCAAATGCAAAAGGACAGTACTGAGAATTTCAAGGCTGCAAAACCTTGTTTTCAGTGTAATGCTGGTTGATTTCTTCAGTTTTGTTTGTTCTACAAATGTGTGTGAAAATTGATAAATATGCCCACATATCATAACTACCGAAAACTGAAACAGACATCTTATGGTGTCCTATTGTGTCCAACAAATTGGCTTAAAGGTAGGGTAGGTAAGTTTGAGAAACCGGCTCGAGATACACTTTTTGTTATATTCCATGGCATGCTCTTAACATCCCGATAGCAATGAATATCTTAAGTGCTTTGACAAAAGATCCATAAAAAAATGTCATCTACTGTATGGAAGCCGTGGTACTGTAAAAAGCACGACCAATCATTTTAGCCGGCCCGGCTAAAATAACTGGATGGCCTACCTGCCTGTCAGCCTTCCATCTGTGCACAAACTTATCTCGTGCCCTCATTGGTCATGTGCGCGTTCGTGTGTGTTGGAGGAGGGGCTCTATAAGGAAGTGGCAGATTTTCTCCGGTTGTGTATTTTCAAATTCTAGCGATCTCGAGCTGGTTTCTCAAACTTGCCTACCCTACCTTTAAAAGATTGAATGAATAATCACATGTCTATAAATTGTCATAATTATTAGCAATAGTATTATTATGATGATTAATTGTAGCAGTAGAAGTACTTTTGAGTACTTTGATGTTTTTTAATGAGTGCACTAGGCCGTGAAGAGAAAAAATATATTAAAGTTGAGTATAAGGCTCAAATGTGACATACTATTCACTATACTACTATATGACATGATTAAGGGATGCCATAATCACCATTACAAGTCAGATTAGATTGTGAGATTCAATTAAATGAGTAAAATTCAACAGAAATGGAAATAATAATCTAAATGATTAATGCATTAGAATGGCAGTTTGAGATGATTTACTTATAACTTAAATGTTTTCTCCTTAACCCCCCTCTTTGTCTCTGATTCAAGAGTCTATATCTCATTTTGCATTGTTTGGTTGTTGTTGCTTTAAACCCTGTCAAGCCACACCTTGTTTCTTCTTCTGTGACTCCCCTGTGATCCACCACCTGTCTACACAGCTGCTTCACATGTACTGTACAGTATAGTTAGCAGTGTTTTCCTTGCTCTTCATCTAAACAGTACTAGTGTTGTTACCTTTCTATTTTTCCATCCTTTCCATTTTAATATTTTTCTTGCTCCTACAGAGTTTTTCTCCGGTGCCTTGTTAGAGACTGTTAAGCATGCCTGACCACCAAGTAGAGAGTTGTTTTGCAAGCATCTGCTGCTGAACCCTCTCTTATTACAATGACTATCATGTATTCACGCCCTGACAGCTTTACTTGACAGCTATCATACAGTCATGTTGGAGTGCACTACACCCACAACGATGAGAGAGTACAAGAGTGACATGTTTATGTGTTTATATAAGCTATATAACTGTTACGTGCACAGCTATGCAATCCCAGTGATGCAAAGAAGCTCATGTTTTAACACATTTCCATTATTTTAATGCAACAAATGCATACGGTTGTTCCACCTAGGAGATATTCCATCAGCTAAATGAGGTTCACACACTGAGTGCAGAGTGCAAATTGTGTTTTTTATGTCACAATCCGAAGGCTCACAGCACTGTCACATTTCCCAAAATGTAATCTTGGGGCAAGTCATCTTCCAGAAAAGGTCAATAAAGCGTCACTGGACTTTATTGAGCTCTTTTGATCAGACTATTTGCAGAAACCTGAAGGTTTATTGTTTAATGTGTTGTCTCTGGGCGGCAATCTTTTATAACAGCTAGTGTGACATTGTACAAATTCCACCCCAGTTGCCTAAATCCCTCAAAGTGAGTTGCCATTAACCTTGAAATGGTGAATGACTTTTTAGATGACAGTGGAAGCTTGGAGCAATTTTTTCCCGTTTTCCGCTTGATGAGGAAGCAAATGGCCAAGAGTGTTACATATGTCAGCATGCAAGGACAAATGTCAAATGATTTTGATTGCTAATTCAAAGGACACTCACAGCATGTTATTACAGATACCGCAATGATTAATAATCCTGATTAATTTAGTTTCTTCAAAAGGGAGACAGTAATGCATTACCTCAAAAAATATGGGCAAATTAATAGATGGGTTAAATGTCAAATTGTATAATGTATTCAGTGTCTTGATGAAAACCAAAATCAGACACCATGTGGAAAAAATGTAGATGTCCAAAATGTTTTTAACAATTTTATTCAATAAACGATGGTGTTAAGCCCATGGTATATTAGCTATAGGTAGATATAGCTTGTAATACACATTGCTTGGTTAGTTTAATGATTCATGACACTTTATTCATTTCAATTCTATGTGACGGATAATAATTGCATCAGTTTCATCACAATAGGGAACTAAAAAGCAACATAGAATTTGCGTGCTGATTTCCTGTAATTACTACTTGTGGCTAGAGCGGTGGCTGTTCAACAACATTTACACTGCATCGCTTAAAAGAGGCACTCTGTAACCATAGAACAATGATATGTTATGCTGATAACACTTATCAATGGCAGTGACAGATGAATAGGTAGCTTGTCCTTCTTAGGAGAGCAAGGTATTAGTTACATGTTACTGATTTACTCTGGCTCTCTATACTTTGGAATGTTAGCACCTGTTAAACCCCAAGCCTGTTTTTCAGGTCTCAGGCTCGAAAATGACATGCCCAGAAAAAATGACTATATCTTCACTTCTAATGCCCCTTTCACACCAACGCGGTTCCCGTTCTAGCTCCGTGCTTGCGCTCTTCTGGTTCGGAACCGGTTTTTCTTTTCAGCCTCCGTTTTGTTCACACCGCCCAGAGCCCGACTGGTGCTGCTGCGGCTGCGTCATGACGTCACCGTTTACGTCGCTGATTTTCTCCCCAACAGCGTCGGGTCGATGATCGCGTTGCTTTTAATCATACGAAGCCAAATAAAATAAAAATAACTACTTCTCAACCCTTATACTTTTCTCCAGAGTGCCGTGGTTCATTGTTTATTAATGTGTTTCACCGGCATTTACCGACCGCTGCAGTGCTGGCCGCTGTTTGGCATCACAACGCTGTTATGAAAGTTTCTCTGGTATAAAATGGGTGATGTTAGCATAGCAACCGAAGCAAAACTGACTATCTTGACTACTTGTTGCTATCCTATTGTGGCATAAGCCGTTTTCTACAGGCACATTTTACCGGCGTATTTTTCATTATGATTCTACTTGTGATAGTCAAGACAGGACAACCCGTGCAGCCCATGTATTGATTCCATCTGATAGCTGCTATAATAAAAAACAAAACGTCTGCCTGCTCTCCACAATGATCAATGACAGCGAACGGATGGTCAAAGTAAGGTACAAATAAACAGAATCACACGAAGCCTGGTTAGTGTTGCCTGACTTTATAAAGTGTGTTTTTTTTAATAAGTGTGTGGTTGCGTTCGAGTTACTTTGGTCAGCGCTACTGCTTGTTACAACTTTAATTTGCCGTACTCGCCATAAACTGTTAATCCCGCCCCTGCCCCCACCTCCAACGTAAGCGTGACGCATGCGGTTCTTGCTTCTAGAACGACCATTTTTTGGTGCTTAGAGCCGGCTCCGCTGCGGTGTGAACAGGAAAAACCGGTGCTTATCATACTCTAGCTCCGGACCGGCCCTGGAACCGCGTTTGTGTGAAAGGGGCATAAAAGGGGTAAATGAATAATCTTTTTTCTCAAAGCAATGATAAACCTGTGAGTTGGATGTAGAAAAGTCAGAATCAATATAGATGTTTTTATTTTAAAGTAAATTCCGATTGAACAAAATAAAAAAAAGTTTCCGTCCAAAAAAAACATTACTTATAGTAAAAACCACCCTTGAATGATGGGATAGTAGACAAAAAGCTTTAGGAATCCAAACTATAACATATGTGACCCACTCTATCGAAATCAGTCAGAAGTCGCAACGGCTCATTTCAAAATAAACGTGCATTTGCGTAAAAAACTATTTTTTCGGGGTTCGGGTGTTTTGTTAAATAAACAAAGTCTTGGCTTTCAGAATATGAAACTTTTATTTCCAAAATCACACGATAAATACATTTGTGAAGCTTGTAAAGGGAAGATGACAGGCACCTCTCAATCGCAATCTGCTGTTCCGTAGCGCAGCCCCCCCTCCCTCTGGCTGAAATTAGGAATGTAAGGCATATAGTAATCATAGATAACACGGCAGGGTCCGTTACAGTTTGTTTTCATCTGATTTCAATTAAACAAAGTCTTGGCTTTCAGAATATTAAACTTGTTTCAGCAAATTTAGATGATAAATACAACTATGAAGCTTGTAACGGTATAATTACAAGCGGAGAACGGAGTAATTTAACGTCACAGCAAGCATAACAACAGCCGGTGTTTCTCGTGAGTGTTTTCCCCGGGAAACAAACACAATATACACAAACGCAAAAATACACAAACACACACACACACATACACACACACACTCGCGAGCTTCCCCCAGACCAGTAATCCAAACGGAAATATTTTCCTGCCGGACTATTTTGATCATTTGCTCCGCTAATAATCAATCAGAACGATGGATTCCAGAGAAGAGGAAACTTTGAAGGCCTTTTTCTCAAAATGATGACTCGGTGACAGTCATTATATAATGTGACATATTTTGCTTAATATTTGGAGTACAAAAACAATCTTGATATCATTAGAAAGCTAGGAATCTCCTCTTTCCAACAGTGTATACAACTCAAAATGTGTCTTCGGGTCAATGCGACTGATTTCGATAGAGCAGGTCACATATAATAAGTACCCTGTGTCAAGATTGATGGAAAACAAGTGAAATGTGACCTTTTTAGAGAGGTTTAGAAAAAGAACCCCACCTCTGGGGTCATTTGGGTGTATTTGCCATATCTCTGGGCCCCCTCGGTCGATTTTGATGATTGACACCTCTTTTGAACCGTTAGAGCCAATAGAATCAAGGGGAAGTTCCTAAATCCATCTAAACATTACCATTGGTGAATAAGAGTGATGCACAGCCAGCATGCCCAAAACCGGAAGCTCTCTTACACTCTTGTAGCTCTCATAGCAGCTTGCACAGTGATGATACTTATACCATTGGAATCTGTGGAATATCAGCTTTCATATGATAGTTAGTTTTGGCAGATTGCATGAAGTATAAAATATCGCTACCGTGAGTTATGTGCTAAGTGCGTTAGCACTCTTTCGCTTAGTGCTAATTCAGACGCTTGGCGTTAGAGTTGTGTTTTGTTTAGGTACAAATGGTTCATATCGTCAGTTAGCTGAGTTTCTTCCCGTTAAGTGGGTATGACACATTAATAGGTTGTTAAATGTTAAGACCTGAGACACAGTTTCGTGAATATTGTTGTGTTTTGCCCCCGGGGGCATGGGGTTTAACAGGTTAAATGCATGATTGAGGAACTACTGCAAAACATAACCACTGTGAGTCAGCAACTTGCTTCATAACCAATTTGTAAAAAAGGTTATACAAAATGGTTCACATTAAAATGTTTGCTGCTCTGACCATCACTCCACGTTGATTTGAATAAATAATGTTTGTTCTACTCCTATTCTATTGTTGATGCCCCAGGGTTAAACCATGTTCAAGTAAAGGAACAGAAGCAGAAATATGTCAAGACGTTCAGTCCTAACTACAGGTTAAGCTACCAAAACACTGGATCCTACATTGTTCATAATGCTTATGAATGGCACCATTTGTTGAGACCTCCTGCCTGGTGAACTGAAGGCTATGTATTTCTGTGCAAAATGTCAACACTCATCACCAGTTTGAGATAACTCTGATTATATTGTCAGAGGGGTTTTTCTCACACTTCTGGAATGTACCATTGGGAGCCAAAGAGACATTCAACACCTGTGTTCAGGGTGACAAGTAAACTGATCTTTATGTGTAAAATCTGCAGAGTGATTGCCTATTTCAATTTTCTTTTGTTTTAAAAAATAGCCAAAAAAAGTACATCTAATATCCAGAAACATAAATTCCTGAAAAGGATCCCTGTCAAATTAAGTGAGACAACACTCCGTGCCAGAGTTGCTCTGAAGGTCAATCTCTCTGAGTCAAGTGAAAGGCTGACCTTCACGGCTCTTGCACAATCAATAAATAAATCTAATCAAGGAACGTTAGCCGGGGTTCAAAACCAAATTATGTCAAAAATAAGGAGCTTAGGATTTGTGGGCAACCTGTTAAATCAGGGCAGAATGTTAAGGATAATTTCATTAATTGGCAAGCACTTCAATGTTTGCTTCATCTGTTATACATTATAAGAACATTTGTGTCCTCTAAAGGGTTCTTGGTTGCTAATCATCCTTGAGTAATGCTTGCAGTTAACCTTAAAAAAGCCACTTTGAAAAAGTCATTTCCAAGCGAAGTACAGACAGCATCAAAAGTACACCCATAATATACGCTTAAACTGTACATTTATACGCACATTTCACAGTCTTTGCATGCACACATTGAGAGGATTCAGCTTATATCGCTCAATTTACTGCAAGCTGGCCGTGTTTATTTAACAATTAGACTGTCATGTACTGTTCAGGATCCCTTTGCTACAAGCACCATCAGTCATGTCTAACCTGTCATCAACAGGAGTCATTCTGCTGCCCTGACATTTATGTTAGATGTTACTTCATCACACTTTGTCATACACACTCAGTGGGGGCACTAGTTATAAAGAAAGAAAGAGGGTTAAAATATAACAACCTCAGTATTTTGATTTAGCACGTTGATTTTATGATGTGACTAATTTTGCAGCAATTCATGTTTCATAAATACTTGGAGCAACATTACTGGGCAGAAATAAATTAGGATATAATCCAAAATAAATAGTCTGTTCTTTAAAAGTTAAAAAATGTTGGTTTTCATTTCTGTAATGTATTGCATTATGTATGCATTTCAATGTGATTTGTGAGGCTATATTTAGAAAAGAGAGAAGCAAGAATAGTCCATCTGTTGTTGTTTTTGTTGGAAACTGGATACTTTACTTTTTTAATATGATTTCAAGTTGGCCCAAAATGGAAGATTTACAATGTTTTTTTTTCTTCGAAATGTTGGGTCTCTTACAGCAATTTCAACTGATTTTGTCTGGAAGAGGTGCAAAGTAAACACCAAAGGAAAAACTGGAAAAAAGACAACTTCCATGTAATCAGCATTTTGAAATTGAGCCATTACTTTGGACTCATGTAAAATGGCATCGCAATTTCCAAGAAAGCCCAAGAGCTAATCATGAAATTGTCGACAAAACAACATCTTCAAATCCAGTTTAAAAATGCATTTTCATATCTGTAGAAAGACTAATCTAACAGGCCTCACTCCACCATCAAAGGCAGATAGCAGCAGTGCTTTGGTAAGATTCACTCCTGTGGAAAATCCTTAACCTTGCCCGTGGCAGATTGATTTTAAGGATCATTTAGGCCGGAGCAGTGGACATTTCACCTTGGTAATTCAGTTCTTAGGTGAGTGTTTAGGTTTATTGGGGATCCGACTTGGTATTCATAGCCGGGTGCATTGCCATGCATGATAAGAGTGAGCAGTGTGCATGAGGTACAGATGTGAGGCAGTGCTCATTCAACAGCTCGCTCAATCGGTCAGTAAGCTTACAAGGTTCCAATTTTCACACACATCTGCCTATGACCAGGAGACTGAGCCGGCGACTTTGTAGTTCTGTCACATTCGAGGCATCTCTTCGTTTTCATCAGTCTTCCAAAGCAGCCACTCTATCAAGTATCTCCTTGGCTGCATCTCTCGAGCTCCTTGAACAGAACTCCTCTATTAAGAGATCGTCACTCCAGGGTTCTTAACTAGGCTAAAGCATGTGATTTCATTGGATTCTGGGAGATAGTCAACACACGATCAAATAGTAAATACACATTTTGGAGCGGCGCTGAGCATCTGATCACAGTTATCCGAGGTGTGCAACATCAAATCCTCAACTCAAGGCTGGGAAAACTATTTTGCAGAGAAGAGAGCACAGAGGCAATGCTTTGAAATCTAAAGGGCCAAAAAATGTATCTGCTGCCCAACAGTTTCACATTTTCTCTGCTCATATATCCATTTAGTACTGTTTGCTACAAAGCTCAGGGGCCTCATTTATAAAGGGATATACGCTCAAAAAATGGCGTACGCCAGTTTCTACGGAATGTTTGCGATTTATAAAATACTAACTTGACGGGAAAATGTGCGGTCCTCCACGCAAACTCTAACCCATGCGTACGCACTAAGCACAACAACGGGAGAGACGAGAAACTGCGACACCTTTGGCAGAAGGAAGAATGGAGAAAAATATGTGGAAATAATACCATAAATAAAATGTTACCTCTCATTTATCATTTATGAAGAATTCATTTTCAAACATTGATTAAAGCCAATCTTAAAATGATTAGACAAACGCCTGTTTGCGACTCAGTGCACACAAAAACATAACTTGGAGAAATAAATAAATACGGTTATTTAAAACCACCTCGAATATGTTGTGTTAATGTTATGAAATGTTTTCTCATAAATGATGCGGTAAGCAGGAGGACAGAATTACGTCTAAACTGATGCCGTTTTGCATTTCTATAGGTTGTAGATACGAGCATGGTTTTATATAGGCCTACTATCACGTTTAATCGTGTTTTATGCCGTTTGCCAAGACGTGATAAGTCGCTCGTAAAACACAGGAGGCATGGAAACTAAGAACACCATATGTGGTAAATTGTACTAATATAACACAATACATTAGTTGTATTTCTTTTAACTGGTGGATTATGGATATATAGTTGCTGATCGACAGCTGGAACACAAACCACCAAATACAACAAAATAATTCAGATCCAGTCGTCATGACTCCACTCCGGAGGGATTCCCCGATCATTTCTTAGAGTTTCTCATCAAGGGGGTGTCTCCTGTCCCCGGGACAAACACACTGCCTGAGGAAGGTTATGTGTATTTTTTTTGTCATTAACTTTTTTCGGACCACTTATTTATTTATTTTGGTGACGATCCGACCTCCATGCTGCTACTCTGGTTCAAACTGCATCCACCAAACAATATGATTTATCTCGACCTCCCCAAAATAACCAAAATCTGACATGGTGTGAGATGTCTTTTTTAGCTGTTCTGTCCTCATTTCCTGCGATCTTCTTCATGCAGTCAGTCAAAATGAATGAATGAATGGGCGTTTCTTTGACTATTTATAGGCAAATATGGGCGTTACGTGAAGCCCGCAAAAGCTGCGCCGCATTTCGAGTCGATTGTGATTTATAAAGGGAAACAGGCGTAGGAAGTGCCGGTACGCACTTCCCTCGCCGGTACGCAATGTTTTGTGAATCGGAAAATGTACCTATTTTTTAGCTTTGTACTAAGCAACCTTCTCACGTCAATCCTACGCAAGGCGTTATAAATGAGGATGGGTAGACCTCAGGTTTTCTCCCAAGAGTATATACTTTAGGCATGGTTTACCTTTGTCCTATTGGGTTAAGTTCTATTTCATCATTTGGTTTTGTGATTTTAAATATGTTTTATAAGGATACGCTATGTCTTCCACCGATTCATTTGCAGCCTCAAAGCTTAAAAGGGTTTTTTGGAGAAAACTCTAGTTAACTCTTAAAAGGAGAAGTTAAATATAATGTATAACCATTTATCCCTAGAATTACAATAGGAAGGAGATGATTAACATTAAAAAAACAAAAAACAAAACATACTAACAACCATGTTAATCATATTAGAGCTACAATTCCATGAAGATTTATTTTTTTCAGATTTTTGGACTTCTAGGCTCTGGAAAACGTTTGGGATTTGTCACTGACAGTTATACACAAAACTGTAATCATCAGATTAAGCAGTTTAATGATGCAATTAATCATGAGTCGCAGCCCAAACATTCTATTATATCAGCCCTATACCTTTTTAGTCTTCAGTGATATTTAAAGATACTTTCAGTCTACTTGCCGTTGCTCAGTTCCCAGCAGGGATAAAGTGAAGTATGAAGAGAATAAATATGACCTTACTCGTCTGATAGTGTTGATTACCATTTGCAACAACTCACACAGAGCCGGGTGCACTTTGGATCTCAGGAAAATGTTGTATTTACAGTTTATTGTGTTCTCTGCATAAGGATGATAAAAAATACCATCAATCAAAGAAGTATTTTTGCTGTTATTTGTTATAGCAGAGAATTGTGGATATTTTGTGACAGACATAACTGATGCTGACAGATTGATATCTTCAGCAATAATACACTGTCAACCCTTATAAACAAGATAGGGTTTCAACTGAGGGCAGCAAACTAAAACTGTCTTTTATTTTGTCTTCTTCTGTCATATTTTCTTGAATGTTTTATTGCATCATTCGATCTTTTGTTTGATCCAGTTAATTTAACCAAGTGTGTAGTCCCTAAGGTTTATAGGCTACAAGACAAAGAGGGTTTACAATGATTTGAAAAAAATCTGCCTTCCTGCCTCTTGCAGCGAAAATATCAAACTGAATTTAACTTGTGTTTAATCAAAAGAGGAACAGAGCTTGAAGCTCCATTAAATTATAACAGGTCTTGGACGTCATTCATTTTTTAGAATGACTCTTGGACATCATTCATTTTTAGAAAAGAGCTGCGTAATGGCACAAATATTTCAGAGGACTTGGAAGAGAATAGATTCTACAAGTTGTGTTTGATGCAGCCTGTTTGGGGCAGAATCTAACATCTATAATAAACAATGGTTAAGACAACTATTTTTTTGCAAAATTGATTACAATTAATCCCAGTGGAAACTGCGCGACATATCAATCCATTGATTCTCTATTGATGTTTTCTTGGCAAAAACATTATTCTGACTTTACATAAACTTAGTCAAACTCAAACTTGAAAGTCCTGCTGCCAAAAAACGGACATGTTGTACATCGTTATTGGTGAGAGCAAAGTCAGATTTGTTTCATTATGTTGAATACTGACAGCTTGTTGCTTGATGTATTAAAGCAGCAGCAGCAGCATGTACCAACGGATGCTTTTCTATTTTGCTTCCATTATACTGTCAGCTTTGGATTTATCCAATTAGGTAGCAATTATGTCAATAAACACTGACGCTACCAAATGTGCTCCTCATGTATTGATTTTTTGTGATAAACTTTGGAATTAAGATGTCATTACTCTACCTGCAATGATCAAGTAAAGCATGGGAGCCAAACATTTCCTACCAAGGATAAAAAAAATGCAGCCAGCTATACAGTATATAGTTTATTTTAACCTTAAAACATCAACATATTGAGGTGATTTGCATTTTCTTCTAAAGCCAATCCAGACTGTAGACATGGATCTACTGTACCTACGCAGTTGGCCTTCATAAAATACAATGTTGGTCTCAAACCCCGGTAACTTAGTCCTTTTCACTTCCTCTCATCCTGTGTTTGGTTTCATTAAGGCCAAAACAAACAGAAGAGTAGCTTTTTGTAAAACCCTGAAGTAAGGAAATGAAAAGCTGCAATCCAATGCAGGCCGTTCAAATTAGCTCTATGAAATCTCTGTGAATGCTGACAGCAGGATATTATGATGGATGCTCTTGATTTTGTCCATTCCCAATCCATATAAATCAATATGGTTCCCAACCTCTCGCCACCTGAACAGTTTCTTCCCCTTCGTTACCAGCCTCTTAAACAAGGCCCGCCCCCCCCACTGACACTTTACCTCAGCCACAACGTAGTCTCTATATGCATTACATTAATGCACACAATGTTCAATACTGCTTCCTGCACATATTCTTATTTAATATTTCATAGTTTATATTCTATAATTCATTACATTCTATTTCGCTGTAAATTACTGCTTTATTTTATTGCTATTTAACTATATTTTATAACAGTGTCCTTAAAGATTTGTTTTATTAGATTCTTTGTTTTATATTTTATGTATGCACCACGACATCAAGTCAAATTCCTCGTATGTGTGAACCTACCTGGCAATAAATGAGTTTCTGATTCTGAATTCTGCTCCGATTGGTCCCATTTCCCCCTTAGTCACCCCAGTGTGAGTGTTTGTATTTTTTCTTCAGGACGATGAGTAGAACCAAACAGTCCTCTAGGGAGGTTTAGATGATGTGCCAAGTACAGACTAGGGGATAATTAACTCAGTTTTTCCAATTAGGACAAAACAATCCGCTGAGGATACATGTAGGGGGAGCATAAACACTCATGAGTCAGTATGGGAGGAAGACAGGACAGACAGATAAATAATGAGGGAGAAATACACAGGCTAATGATAAAAACATTCAAATGCCACAATATGGGATTGATGCCATCTCGCATGTTTTTATGCATTGTTTACTATGTAATTTGACTTTTTGAGGTATAATTATCCATGTGCCTTCCTGGAATCAAAATATGAGGATACTTTTCCATCTAATAGAGTACATGCATAGGATTATGTTGAATTATACATATATTTTATTTTTCAGTCTGTTTCCCCTATTTTCTCCAGTTAGACGAAAACACTGCTCAAATAAATAGTCTAATACAGTGGTTCCCAACCTGTGGGCCACGGACTAGGAAGGCATTGCAAGTGGACCGCCAAATACTTTTTAGGTTGACAACCAAAAACCACCAAAAACACAACATGGCAAGCATATTTATTGTTCCTTTAATCCCACTCTTCGTTAGAGCAAATTATTTCCCATTTCATGGCGTGTTGAGCCACCCTTTGATTTTTTTGTGGCAATAATTTTTTCCAAAATAAATTGTATTTTGTATCTACTCTTCAAACACCTTAAATTAAGATTACTCCTTGATTGACTTTTAAAAATGTGTATTTTAGCCAGAAGAATAGTTGTATTTATTAACTGTGTGCGGTCTTCATCTAAAAGCCCAAATGAAATATTAAAGGGTGTAAATGTAAATTCAATATTTGCCGCCAAATAATTTGCAAAATATTATGATTTGTGTGGAAACATTTTCATTATTAAGATTTTGTTTTATTTGAGCCTCTTTTCCTTTTTCTTTCTTGATCCTCCTTAGCAACGGGCATTACAGTCCTTGACAGCGGTCTGTTCTACTGGATTTACAACATGTCACATGTTCTGAATTGACCAATCAGAACTGTATTTAGCCTCCGTATTGCTTATGGTTGAATGTGGGCCGCGAAAAAAAAATGGATTCTTAAGTGGGCCCTGAGTTGAAAAAGGTTGGGAACCGCTGGTCTAATACATCGACTGAGGCCAATGTGTTGACTCAATTCCCTGAATAGACTCTGCAGACCACTGAATGTCATAGCTTTTCTTCCAGGAGCCCATGAGATTTACTTCAGTATAGCATTTATTTTGCTAAAATCACTATATATAACCTTAAGAAAAAATACGTTATGCCTTTGTTTTCAAAATAAAGGATTGATAGTTCAAGCAGAGTACACACTGGTCTTTTGGGTTGGGTTTTCATTGCAGATTCAGGGGGGTTGCAATCATTTGAAGTGTTAGTAATGGTATTATTTACCAGTTGCCTGCTTCCAATCTTCGCCACAGTAAAATCGCATCACTTTTAGCCTATGTCTCGTGTAATGATATCGCTGAGAAGGTTCAACTGTGGTCAATCTGATTTAGCTGCTACTGCTGGGCTTTAGAGGAAAATAGTACACTTAGGAATAGAAATATTTGTCATTCTTATGCCAATGCTCTTTTCTTCTTCTTAGCATGATACCAAACAAATCCAAAATCATGTGGTGCAAGGACAATTTCAAAGAAGAAAACACACTGAATAGGATTCATTTTGTTTCGCACATGTTATCCTAGTCTTAGTTTCTCCACAATTACAGATCTTCTGGCAGTGAAATTAGGCTGGCATGGAAAAAAGGACAGTCGCCATATTTATGGTTTTAACATATAGTATTAGAATACAGCATCTGATGAGCAAACATTAAAAGTAAACAACACAACTATTCAAACCAAAATTAAATGTTGACATACGTGTCTCTTTTTCTTTTTTACATGTATCAAATATAAAAAAAAATGTGTTTTCTGTGTTATAGTTTAGACGAGCCTCATGAATACTGGGTGAACTGCTGAGGCATGAATTCTGTTTATGGGCGGATTGTTTTTGAATACCGGAGCTGTGCTTCATTTCATCCACTGACACTGATTAATTTATTCATAGATATTTATCATCATATCCATATCTAGTGACAGTGGCTTAAGGCCGATGGATCACAAAGTCATAAACACAAATTCATGTGAGAAAATCAACGACTATGAGGTTAAATAAGAAAGCTCTTTAAGGGTGATGATTAGGGATCATTGTTTTTTTATTTATCAAAAAATCTATGAAATCCATAAAAAATCCAAGTAAAACATGGATTTTCACAGAGCTCACATTTTGATTTGTTTCTTTTTCTTGGGTTATCAGCATATCTGGTTCTACCCACACCTTTTCTGGAATAAAAAATTATTTCGAAACATTTGAATTTGTAAAAACGCTTTGTAAAAGTCGTAACTTGATCTTGATTAAAAGCAAGATGTTGCATACACTGATACAAACGATTTGTTTGCTCTAGTAAATAATACTATGATGATGTGTTTAAATTATACAAGAAATTACTAATAATTTTCTTTTACTCAAAATCTCTCCTTTTATTTAATGTGTTATTTGAATTTGCAAGTAATTTTGTATCTTCATTTTGATAAGTACATTTAAATCATAGCACCAAGTAAATGTGAACTAAAGTAATGTGTTGACCTACAACCTGTGAAAAGCTAGTAAAATGTACTTGGGCAATGTGAGTAAAGGTGGGCGACGCCCCCATGACATCAGAGGAGTTTGCGCACGGTACAGACATTTGAAAAAAAGCAGACGGTTCCAGTTGAAGAGAAGGGCGCATGGACCCTCGTCTAATATGAATACTCGTGGATTTTGAATCATGTAAGTATATTTTTGTACTTTATTAATTCTTTACATCCCTGTTAGCTTGTCAGCTTAATGTGGATATCAAACAAACGTTAGATAACGTCAGTGTTTCAGTTTAGCAATTTAGCTAGTTAGCGTGCTAGCTAATTTAGCCTGCTGTCATGGACGAGGCACACACAACATGTCAGTAGCGAGCCGTCAGGGCCTAAGATATTCTAAAATATCATATTTGAAAAAATAAAAAAAATAAAAAATAAATCCTTCGAATCTGCCTGTTCAGTTTCTGTTGTGAAGGGTTAAATGCCGTTTCTGCGAGTTATGTGAAGACGGGAGAGCTGATTAGCATAAGTTCGTTCATGATGGCTCATGTCAGTGATAGTGATTACATCGTTGCGAAATTATTAACCGAGTTATTTTCAAGATTGAGTTACAATGATAAATTGGAGTGGCAAAGGATCAGCTGCATGACCCCGCCATCAAGGCTACTTCATCCAAAAGGACACGAGGATGGACATTTTTTTACTTGGCTGTGGGTGCCCTGTCATGATAGGTGTTTATATAAATGGTGTTGTTTTGTGTGGTAGAGGGTCGCTGTCATTGATGCGTTTTGCACCCCGGGCCGTTGTTTTGATATTCCGCTGAAGTATACGCTGAGACGTAATAACTCTTCTTTTTTTTTCGAGGGAAGGGGGGGGTCAGAGGGCCTAGGTATAAAAGTCACGGCTCGCCACTGCAACATGTAATACTTAGTGGTTTAGTAGTTGCTTCAAATTAGTTAACAGCTGGCGAAATTCACCGTTTTGAATAAAACATGTGGCAGTGTAATAGTAGCTACGAGGACTAGTAGTCAGTAGCGTAGGCAGAAATGTACTTTAGGGCGGGCCTGTATAAAATAGGGTGGGCCAGCTTTTTCCAGGGGGAAAAATGACTTTAAGGTAGGCCTGGCCTATAATAATAATAATGCCCATTGCCAAGCATTGTTGTAGCATTTCCCTCCGAATAATGGTCGAAGACTTGACTGATGATATGAATTTATTGAAATCTCCAATATCAACGTAAGAGCTATAAAGACACAAAAATAACAGATACATTTAGGCTCCATTCGTATTAGAATCACTTTAGCATACTACCAAAAGTGAACTGTAAACAGCCAGCAAAGCTACAAAACAGCATATAAATGAATTAGGACACAACCTACATTTTTATATTATAGTTAATACCAACTTTGTGCCTCTTCGGGGGGTGCTAAACTTAAACATAAACTTTATCCTTTACTTTCTCCGTCTTTATATGTAGATGAATCTCCGCTCCTTTTCTCCGTCACGTTGTTTCCATAGCAACAACAACTTCCTGTCAACAGCGTAAACTCGCCTTCAAAATAAAAGCATCTAAATAACACAGGAAGTTAACCTAAATTACATTTAAGACATATTTACAACTGCAACAAAAGTAACAAAAACAATGTAATATCCTTTTCAGTTTCACAGAACACAAATTAGGTTATTTACAATCGTTATGTAACACTTTTATTGCACTCGGTAACAGCAACAATAGGTTGTAGCATTCAAACCTGCTCATGGACTTGCAGTGGTCCTCGCTTTTTTTTTATGTCTCTCCAACGAGTTACGCAGGTGCTTCCAGTCTACATATCCATCCCTCGTAAATGCACCTTCAGCTCCTGGGCTGGGGAAATGTCTGCACATTTTACAGAAAAGCGCGTGCCTACTTGCGTATTCCACCCAGGGAAAATCTTCATACCACCTCAACCAATTTTTACCGGAAATTAGTTCCGTTCAGAGGATAAAACAAATACAACATTAATTAAACTCAGGCCCGCCCAGTTTCACTGCAGCCTAAAGAAGGCGAGGGGTGATCCAGGAAGACTACCGTTGAACTGTTGGTGCCTCCTTCTGTAGTGCGTTAAATTGAAGTTAAGGCATAATCTTTGTTTCCAATTTATTTCTGTACTTACATTTATGTGTGTTCGCTACAATAATTGACATGTCTGTGTAACAGATGTAAATATGCAGTGGGGTTTATTTAATTTAATATTGTATAATCACACAAATTCTGTGTTTTATATTATTTTATTCTGTGTTCTTCATTTTATTGAATGTTAAATACCTGGCAAGGACGGAGATCAGTGGGCGGAACCTCTGAAGTGTGGTCGCTGTGCTCAGGAGTTCATTGTTGTGAGGACTTTCCCCCCTATATATTGTGTCCCTCCCGTTTCCTCTGCCCTTTTTGTAAACGTTGCACGTGAGAGGAGTCACTGAGGGAAACTGATGTAAAACTGATCGTTTTTATCTGTCAGGTACGTGCCCTTTTTGTAAATGTTGCACGTGAGAGGAGTCACTGAGGGAAACTGATGTAAAACTGATCGTTTTTATCTGTCAGTCATTAAACAGATCGTCTCAACTTTACGCTGGCTCGGGTCTCGTCCATATCAAAACAACGCAGAGACCGCTTAACCACACCGGTTACACTTGGTGCCGTTTGACCCGTTGCATCCCCGATCGGCGCTCGTCTGATCTGCCGGGAGAGAGCTGCGGACTCCCGTCTTCTCCCTCCCTCCTCCCCGCTCTGTGGACTCCTTGAACAGCGCTCGTGCCCGAGCGCGGGAGGTGTGTCTATTGTGACGAGGGATTAGAGTGTGTTTTTATTTAATTTTGTTCTCTCTATCTCTCAGTCCATTTTGTTTTCTTATGCTTGCGAGGCTATGGTGGCCTGAGAGTGCATTTAGGGTTACTTTTGGCATGGAAAAAAGGGTACATTTTTGAAAACGTGTGTGTAGAGTGTTATATTCTGTGTAGAATTAGCTCTTTTTATATTTGTTTAATTTATATATATTTTGTATTCATCTTGTGGTGATATTTGATGTCTATATCTGTTTTATACCTGTACTGAGAGTGATAACCTGTTTTTTTATTTTTCTCTTCATTGGTATTTATTTTACAAGTTTTCTGGGCATATTGTGATATCAGAGGGTGGTACATTTGATCTTTGAGCTATGGCTGGTCATGGGCATGACTTTACTTTTGGGGTGGGGAGGGGTCAGCAGGCTGCTTCTCCTAGTTTTGGTAGGGGTAGGTCTATGTTGCCCAATATTCTCAACTACACAGTTGATCAGTCGGCTGTTGATCCACGTTTGGCCCCCGCTGCCAGTTCCACACCATTCATCCCACCCGGCCCTAAGCCTGCACAAGTCATCTCTGTCGATACATTTGGGGAGTTGATTACAGACTTGGCTAGACAGATTGGGGAAAACATCTCAGCCAGCCTTAGCGCTATTCACCAACCCAGTGTCATCCAGCCTTATTCTGCTACGAGTCAGTCATCCAGTCATGATGGTTTGTCACACTTGAAGGTTGTTGTGCAGTCTGAATCAAAGGCTCCACCTTACTTCAGGGGTGACCATAGTGACACATTCTCAGTTCATGAATGGGAGGACATGATGAAATGTTACATGAATAGGATTAAATGTGACACTCATGAGGAAATGTTCGACCTGATAATGTCAAGGCTAACAGGCAGAGCTAGGGATGTGGTGAAAGTGTCGCTCCGCAGCCGCCCCGAACTGGATTTCACTGCCCTGCCTGCAGCAGTGTTCGACATATTAAAAGGTAACTTTAGCGAGCTCTCGTACTCCAATTTGCCAATGAAAGATTTCTATAGTACCATTCCCCGTGCAAATGAAAGTGCCATGGATTACTGGATTCGCCTCAACAAATCCATTGATGCTGCTGACGAGTGCCTGAGGAGACGAGGTAGGTCTGTTGAGGACCCCAGTGCTGAAGTGGTCATGATGTTCATTAATCACTGCCCCGATCCCAGTCTTACCATGTCATTCCAGCTGAAGGCACCTGAGCAGTGGACTGCATCCGAGGTCCAGGGGCGTTTGGATAGTTACACGATAAATGTGAGGAGGACAGCATCTGAGTCCCGACACACAGAGTGTTTGTCAGCTTGCAGTCAGAGTCCTGTGGCTGATTCTTTCCGTTCTTCATGTCCTGGCGGTGCACAAGCTGCCTTCGGGATATGCCAGTTGAATCCCCATCAGACCTCTCTGCCTGCCCCTGTGGGGGTCTGCGATCTGCCTCGTCAGGACAATGTGCTAGTGAGTCAACATGCATCTAATGCACTGCCTTCACCCCTTGCTGCCGTTTCTAACTCAGCCCCTGTCACCATTGACTCATCAACCAAGGAGCCTGGTGTTCAGCAGCTAGTGGCTATGTTTGATAAAGTGCTGTCATTGTGCTCTGCTTCCTTCGAGAACAGCCAACGGCCAGGTTACCATCAGGCAGTTTCCCGTCAGCCTGAAAACAGTCAACCACGCAATCGGCAAGCTGGCCGACCCTATCACCAGCAGGGTTCAGTTCCCACTACATGCAGAGTTTGTAGTTCAGACACCCATTCAACCCATGCGCATTGCAGACTTTACCGATTGTGCCTCAACTGCTTTGGTCCTGGTCACATGAGGCTTGAGTGCCCGCAAGCCTCCCGCTCCCCAACCACGCCTGCCCCTTCACCCTCCAATGCCGATTTAAACTAGCCAGCCCATGTAATGAGAGGGATAACATGGGCAGTGCTGGTGACACCCTCAGCAGGGAGGAAGATTTGCAGTCTGTCTATGCAAATTGTTCTAGTAGTCTTCCTGACGATAAGACAGTGATTTTTGTGGGATCACATAAGGTGGAGGGGGCTAGCGACTTGTTTTATGCTCCAGTGGTCATCAGTAGCCAGTCTACATTGAGAGGGATGCTTGATTCTGGGAGCATGTCATGCACGCTCAGTGAGGCGGCGGAGTCCAGGCTTAAGGCCACTGGCGTCATTCTGAATCCTCAGCCGGTTCCTGGAAATGTGATCCTAGTTGGCTGTGGTGGCCTCACGACACGACCCACATGTATCTATGACCTTGAGATTTTTGGATCTAAGTTCATTGTGCCAACCTTCCTTGTTCCTGGCCAGAGGGACGAGTTAATCATTGGGAGCAACGTTATCAGACCCATGATACAGAAGATGAAGTCTGATGAAAAGTACTGGGAGCTCATATCTTCAGGCACCTCAGACCCAGAGTGTGAACAGTTTCTTCAGATGCTCAGTGGCATCACACGCTGGTCTGGTCCTGAGTTGCCTGACAAGATTGGTACTGTCAGACTGCAGCAGGCTATCACACTTGCCCCTCAGCAAGAGTATTTGGTCTGGGGGAAATTACCCAGTAGCGCACCTGTGTCACCAGGGAGCACTGTCATTGTGGAACCAACATCCTCCCGTTCAGCCCCAAAGAACTTAATTGTTGGGCGGGTCGTAGCACCAATGTGGGGAGATCGCTGGGTCCCAATGAAGATCATGAACTCGACGAAGAAACCTGTGACGTTACGTCGCAATGCCAAAGTGGCTGACGTCTTTCCTTGTGTTGCTGTAGAGGACCTCCACATCTCCCAGGGTGTGAACAGGTCACAGGCAGATCAGCCTGCTGAACCGGTCTTCAACCCAGAAACCACCTGTAGCCCCCTTCAACAACTCAAGGAATGTGGTTTGGCGGACATAGACATTGATGGCTGCGAGGTGTCGGGCGAATGGAAGCAGCGTCTGGCTGACCTTGTTCTTACTTACCAGGATGTATTTTCCAAGGACAAGCTAGACTGCGGGGAAGCAAAAGGGTTTGTCCATCGAATACACCTCACTGATGATCATCCCTTCCGGCTCCCCTACCGTCGCGTCCCTCCAGCACACTACCAGAAACTGAGAGAAGTCTTGGCTGAGATGGAGTTGAAGGGCATTATCAGCAAGTCAGTCAGCGAGTATGCCTCGCCGCTGGTTCTGGTCTGGAAGAAGACAGGTGAATTGAGGATCTGCACTGACTTTCGTTGGCTGAATGCCAAGACAGTCAAAGACGCCCACCCATTGCCCCACCAGGGAGACTGCCTTGCCGCCCTTGGAGGGAATGCATTTTTCAGCACCATGGATCTCACATCAGGCTTCTACAATGTCCCCCTCCATGAGTCTGACAGACGGTACACAGCCTTCACAACACCATTGGGCTTATATGAGTACAACAGACTTCCCCAGGGGCTATGCAACAGTCCTGCATTCTTTATGCGGATGATGATGAGTGTTTTTGGTGAACTTCTCCAGCCTCCTCTGTTATATGGATGACCTGCTGGTTTTCGCTCCATCTGAAGTGGAAGCCCTGAGTCGACTCGAGACGGTCTTCTCACGTCTCAGAGCTAACAATCTGAAGCTGTCTCAGAAGAAGTGCCACTTCCTTCGCAGGTCTGTGCGGTTTCTTGGCCATGTGGTGAGCAGTGATGGTGTCTCAGTCGATCAGGGGAAGGTGGAGGTCATATCTGCTTTCAGGAAAGAGGACCTTATGGACGGTGACGGCTGTACTCCATCTCAGCAGAAGGTCAAATCTTTCCTTGGGATGGCACTGTACTACCAGCATTTCATTCCTGGCTGCTCTTCCATCGCCAAACCGCTGTACGCAGGGACGAAGAGGAGTGTGAAAAATTCCCCTGGTCGGCGGAGAGTCGGTACCTTCCGGAAATTGATTCCTCAGGATTGGACTCCTGTCTGTGAGAAAGCGTTTGAAGATCTAAAGAGTGCGCTTCTCAATAGTGTAGTGCTGGCTCACCCAGACTTTGATAGGCCTTTCATCCTCTCCACCGATGCCTCCCTTGATGGTTTGGGTGCTGTTTTGTCCCAGGTACATGCTGGTGAGGAGATGGCAAGGCCCATTGCCTTCGCCAGTAAGTCTCTCAGTCACAGCCAACTCAACTATCCTGCTCACAGGCTTGAGTTATTGGCGCTCAAATGGGCAGTATGTGATAAATTCAGTCATTGGCTGATGGGTCACAGGTTCACTGTCTGGTCAGACAACAATCCTCTCACATACATCTTGACCAAACCCAAACTTGATTCGTGTGAGCAGCGTTGGGTCTCCAAATTGGCGCCGTACTCCTTTGAGATCAAACACATTCCTGGCAGGCTAAATGTGGTTGCAGATGCTCTCAGTAGGGAACCATTTGTGAAGCCTTTGAGAGAACAGTTGTTGCTCGAGCCTTACTCTGAGTTGCTGGACCGGGCCTGTGATGTCAGTGACGAATTCATACAGGACTCCTTCCGTCTCACCTGCCAGCCACAATCACTGACACACCCATTGACCTCGTCGGCCCTTGATGTATCAATGTCAAGTGAGGATGTCTCCTCTATCCTCTCCTCGTTCGATGAGTGGGATTCAGCCCCCGGGCAACGTGCGTCCTCTCTAGCCGGTCATCTTACCTCATTGGAGCCTCCTGGCCAGGATGTGTTGCCATCTTTGTCTCTTGCTGACCTCCGGTCTCACCAACAACAGGACCCAGTAATCTCACGGGTTGTTCTCTATGTTGACAGGAGACGCAGGCCTGCTAGACGTGAACGCTGCAATGAGAGCCTGGAAACTCTGAGAATTCTTAAGCAGTGGGAAAGACTGACACTCACGAACGGCATCCTTTATAGGGTCACAAAGAACCCTCTGACAAAACACAAAAAGTTCCAGTTTGTTGTACCTGAGACTCTGGAAGCAGATGCATTGGCTGGTGTTCATGACCATGCTGGTCATCAAGGTCAGCCCCGCACACTTTCTCTGGCCCGCCAGCGGTTCTTCTGGTATGACATGGAAAAGGATCTTCGCAATCATGTAAGGAGCTGTCACAGATGCATACTCAGCAAGGCCCCTGAGCCCTCCGCAAGAGCCCCATTGGAGAGTATTAAGACCTCTGCCCCTCTGGAACTTGTGTGTATTGACTTTTGGTCGGCTGAGGATAATAACAACAAGTCTGTAGATGTTCTTGTGATCACCGATCACTTCACCAAGTTGGCTCATGCCTTTCCCTGTCAGGATCAGACCGCTAAAAGGGTGGCGAAGAAGCTGTGGGACAGCTTTTTCTGTATTTATGGCTTCCCTCAGCGCCTCCATTCTGACCAGGGGGCCAACTTTGAAAGTGAGCTGATCGCAGAGCTACTCGAGTTGTCAGGCGTCAACAAGTCTCGTACTTCACCTTACCACCCCATGGGTAATGGCGGTACTGAAAGGTTTAATCGCACCCTGGGCAACATGCTGAGATCTCTACCCCTCCGTTCCAAACAGAAATGGCCACAAATGGTCCAGACCATGACTTTTGTGTACAACTGTACCATTCATGAGACCACTGGGTTTGCACCTCTCTATTTGATGTCCGGGAGGGTCCCCAGACTGCCGGTTGACCTTCTTTTCAAGAATGTATTGCATGATGACACAGTGTGTGACTACGACGCTTATGTCAAATCCCTTTTGGATGACCTTCACTGCGCCATGGTGCTGGCTCAAAAGAACAGCACTGCTGAGCAACGACATCAATGTGACCAGTACAATAAACGGGTCAGAGGTCATCCCCTGTCTCTTGGTGACAGGGTGCTGCTGGCGAACAAAGGAGCCAGGGGGAAACGTAAGCTTTCTGACAAGTGGATGCCCATCATTTACACCGTGGTGGCCTCAAAACCTGCCTTGCATATATACCGGATCAAGGATCGAGAAGGGAATGAAAGTGTTGTCCATCGGAACCTGCTGCTCCAGGTTGACTTCCTGCCCATGGAAGAGGCCTCAAATGGCAGTCCTGCTCCTTTGTCCATGCCTACTGTTAGCTTGGCCGATGTTCCCCCTGCAACTGATTTGCACAGGACTGTGATCTCTGAGTTGGATACTACAGCTGCTGCTGCCGGATCGTCTCTTGCTGGTTCCCTTTTGAGTGCTGTTGGCTGGGCAGATAGCCGCACTGCCTCATGGGTCCATGAACAGTCCTCCATTGATGGCTCAGTTAGTTCAGAGTGTCCACTGTCTCCCTCTCTGGCAATTTCCCTTGCTTTGGATGTTCCTGCCCCGATCCCTGTTCCCCTGTCACAGTCACTGTCTGCCCATCCTGGTCCACAGCAGTGTCCGACTGCCAATGGGAGGCTTGCCTCTCGGTTTGGCAGAATCTTTAGGCCAGTGTGTCGTCTGATTGAGTCCATAACACAACTTGAGTATGTTCTAGGGGTTGATTCAGGCCCCGGAGCTGTTATCCATTTGTGAGAAATTGGGGTGGCATAGGATTGACGTTTTGTTTTATTGTTATTATATGTATAATGTTTTTTTTTCTTGTGACAAAAGAATGTTTTTGGTTAACTCTGCTGCTGTATGTCGCACTTTCTTTTGTGTATCCACATGGTTTGGCCGTATGTGTGATGTATAAGGCATCTCACTTTGTCTAGAGGGTGTCATGTGTTATTGCTAGGCGCCGGGTAATACTCTGATTCTCTTATCCTTTCAGTAGGAAGTTTATATTGCTGATTCCATACACTTTGTTTGTGTATTTCATGGCCGATGTGTTGTATGTGTGGATTGTTTTGGTGCTCAGAATTTTGTGTAATTCTAGGGGGGAGAGTGTAACAGATGTAAATATGCAGTGGGGTTTATTTAATTTAATATTGTATAATCACACAAATTCTGTGTTTTATATTATTTTATTCTGTGTTCTTCATTTTATTGAATGTTAAATACCTGGCAAGGACGGAGATCAGTGGGCGGAACCTCTGAAGTGTGGTCTCTGTGCTCAGGAGTTCATTGTTGTGAGGACTTTCCCCCCTATATATTGTGTCCCTCCCATTTCCTCTGCCCTTTTTGTAAACGTTGCACGTGAGAGGAGTCACTGAGGGAAACTGATGTAAAACTGATCGTTTTTATCTGTCAGGTACGTGCCCTTTTTGTAAACGTTGCACATGAGAGGAGTCACTGAGGGAAACTGATGTAAAACTGATCGTTTTTATCTGTCAGGTACGTGCCCTTTTTGTAAACGTTGCACATGAGAGGAGTCACTGAGGGAAACTGATGTAAAACTGATCGTTTTTATCTGTCAGTCATTAAACAGATCGTCTCAACTTTACGCTGGCTCGGGTCTCGTCCATATCAACACAACGCAGAGACCGCTTAACCACACCGGTTACATCTGCACCAGGTTGAATCGATTGTTCAGCAGCTTATTACGACCTATAGTCACGCTTCACGTCGGGCCGAACCACGCCCCTTAGCTGTGATATAATGAGCATATACCACGGCCTGTCGTGAGCTATTGCTTAAATATACGACCCTCCAGAGCATTTGCAGTTTCCGCAAATTGTTGTTTCTTACACGACCACTAGAGGTGCTAAACTTTAAAACGTGACTATAGGTCGTAATAAGCTGCTGAACAATCAACCTATTTGGTCGTTTTTTGGAGGAGGACAGGCTGACATTAGCTCTGTTCCATAATTGAGAAAGCCCTATTTACATTTGTAACAAAGCAAATTACTAAAATCCAGACTTGCAAAACTAATCTCATATCAATATTTATTCAATACTTCCGCTTTCAGCTGCATAACAAATTCTGCATAATTATTTAACAAAAAGTGCATTTTGTCTTAAACTTGTAGTCTATTTTCAGTCTTTATCTGCCAAAAAATGGAACCGAAGGGTCGCCGGTTCACGTCCCGATCGGACCAAACAAAAAGAAAAAAGATGGAGTGAGCTGGTAGCTGGAGAGGTGCCAGTTCATCTCCAAGGCCACTGCCGAGGTCCCCTTGAGCAAGGCACCTAACCTCGAAACTGCTCCCTTGGCGCCGGGTACCTGGCAGCCTCTGCTCTGCCACCTCTCCTATCTGCATGTGGTTGTGAGTGTGCATGTATATCCTCTGTGTTTCTGCATGTATATGCTCCCTGTGTGTAATGTGTGTAAACACAACAGAGTGGGGAAAGACATTTCCCTGTAAGGGATTAATAAAGTGTATCTTCTTCTTCTTTTTCTTCTTCTTCTTACTGAAGAAGTTGTGTTGCTTATTTTCACTAAAATACTTTGTAGAGCACTGCATGTAATAGTTATGTTTTCAATAGCCAAGGAGTTGTACTTTTATACAATTTATTTTGCTATAATGACTACATACAGCCTTGAGAAAAAAAACACTTCTAGTTTTTGGAATAGAAGTGGTAGTGCAAAATGCATTACAACAGTATTGAATAGTTTGAGAAAGTAGAAGAACCCCATGAGCAAGTCAAGGTGTGTGAGTAGCTCAGACCAAATCACACAATAAATATATAATGCACGAAGCCAAGGTCCAACGAGGTGGGCTCACTTGTTGCCATACTTTTAAACCATTATGGAATACTTTTTTTTTTACAAAGTAATCATTGTTAAAATCACAATGCTTTGCATTTCTATTAGCAAATGCTGTCGTGGGTGCTGATTTGTTTCATAATATGGAGAAAAACCCATAACATGTTTACTATTTTTCCGAAAGACATGAAGAAAGAAATGGTGGATGAGATATTGCATTGAGTTCCAGGAACAGGTGGAAAGTGAAGCTTTTTGATAAATCCAACCAATAAGCAGGTCACACCTGAGCAGATAGGAAGCATGTTAGGTGGAGGGATCAGAGATAGCCTGCTGATACATGGCAGAGAGACAACTTGAGAATGAAAGTAAAAAGCATCAGCCCTAGGGTTGGATGTTCAGAGACAACCTGTCAGTGTCACTGAGTTCAACTTATTTAGTTGACAGTGCTAATCAGCCACGCTTCATTCATGACTGGCATCATCCATCATTAAGAGGGACAGACTTATTCTTAAAACACATCAGATGTGAGAAATATAAAATAATAGAGGGGGAGAGAGATAGATGTACAGTATCTACATGGTTGCTGAGTCTATTAATCTCTTTGAAGATAAATTGAAAAAGTGTTCCTGGCAACTGCTGTATGCTGCTTAATTAATGATATTAAAGTCCCTCTATTTGTGTTTCTTTACATGACAAATTACCTTTGAATTCTTCTTATATTGTATTAATTGTTTTCTGGTAGAATTGTATATGATCTGATGAAGCACAGTTTGGAAACTGCCATGTTAACACAACAAATTATGTACCTTTGCATACCAGTTATAGTGTCGTCCCTATGTAGAATCTAATATTACAATTTATGTTCATGGGCATATCTGTTCTATTTTAAGAAGCTATGGCTTTTCCATATGTTTTCCATATCTTCTGTACATAAACTGCTATACTTTACAACCAAATAAATCCATTTATGAATACATCTGGGGATTTTTCTTTGTGAAAACAACAATGGAGCAGCATTATTGTGCTCTACAGTCAGACCACAACACAATCTGGAATGAATACTGGCATATATAATATAATATAAAGTATTCATCTTTTTTTAAATGTTTTTTTAGTGGGACCACAATTAACAATTTCATGGTTTAACAATAGAGGCTTTCTCAGGAATCGAAGAAAATATAAGTGTCAGTTCAGGTTGGGTTAGTGTGACATCACCACCATCACTTTCTGTTTGGTCGCTGTGTTTTTCCAATTTGAGTGACAGGACTGTGGAAATCCAATTTGAATCTTATTTCAATTTACCTCCAAATGTCGTGGCAATTGAATTAAGACTTTTTCAGCCCAGACTTTCTAAAATCAATGTGGATATAATATGAACAAGCCGGAATTAAACAGATACGGGTTAGATATACACCTGGGTTGGAAAAGACCGAATAAGCCCTTGAACATTTTTATTCGCATTAACAGCAAGAAATAAATAGCAGTTATGTTCCCTGTGCTGTAGTTTCTACAATACGATACGATAATACTCGCACCCCATCTCAACACCCCGCTAAACAGTAACAACACAGTGTCAGAATCCTCCCAATGGAAGGGTTAACATCATGTGTTTGGATTGCTTAATTGACTGGACCTTATAAATATATCTTCGCCCTTTGGCTAATTGACTCCATTCCTGACAAAATGATTGGCACCAACATAATCACACCTCAATCTCAGTGTGAAGATTGTTGGATATTTGTGTGTTGCCATGGCGACGGGGCCGTATCTGAATCACAGAGTCTGCAGTAAATCCGCTGATCATTTGAGAGGTTCATAATCTGATCAGAGACTTTAATATCCAAAGGAAACACAACATCCACAGGTATAACATTTCATACAAGCCATTCGCAGTAACTCTATGACGGGAGATGGCTCAATTACGTGTAATATAAACTTCAAGCTATGTTTTTAATAACAACTTCAAAGTTTAATTTAATTTGTCAAGTTCATACAGCTCAAAATGGACTGCCAAGGGATATATTTAGGGGTGTACAGTATGTGATACTACAATAGGAAATATGTTGTGTCATGTTGCGACATGGTGGTGGATAAGTGGTTCCTACCGAGAGCAAACAGCTCAGCAGGAGCTCTGACACTCAACAGCAACCCTTTATAGAAAATCATTATAAGGCGCATGTGTTTCTGGAGAGTTGGGTGTGGGGGTTGAAAAAGCGTCATTGAAAATAAAGAAAGAGCAGTGGCGTATACATTTAGTGACACATTATAACAACTATTACTTGACTTGATGCAGAAAGATCACTTCTTTGCATATCTCTTTATAATTCTAAATATATATTTGATATTGTTCTTGAATTTTTAACAACTCAGTACAGGATTTATAAATTATAATAATAACTTTTAAAAATGTATATCCAGAGATATGAGAAGCGCATAATTTATGATTTATCATATATGATTTTCTCAGCTCATGTGACCTTTTTCCTCCCTGAGGCCTTTTTAAGCACAGAAGAGGAGCAGATTAAATGTAAATGCCATACCAATATGGCAAAATATGACCTTAAAAATGAAAGGTTTTTATCCATCTGCTCTGATAAGCATCAAAATTCTGCTTTCCATCTGCTAAAATGTCACTTTATGTCGACATTGTTTTCAGATGAACTGAGCAAGATATTCTCACAAGGTCACTTTGCAACTAAACACTCACAATGTGTCTTTTATGTGCCAACAAATGGAGACACCTTGAGTTTGTATACATATTTAATACTTAGACTTTTTAATTAATTTAACAACTATCATAACATGTGCTGTCTTTGACCTATCAGATTTGAATCTGTCATACCTAACACCTTGTGTAAAATATGTCCCTGAATAGACAGAGGACACAGTTTATTATTTGCAGTCTTTAATGTGGCCACATTATGAGATGCAAAACTCTTCCCAGAAATCTGACACGTTCCCTTTTTCACCTCTGACGCCTCCAACCAAGGCATTTTTTTGGAACCATTGTCTTGCATTTGACATTGTAAATCTCATTATGTAGATATAATTGATTGGGGTCACGTTTGAATCACCGGGCTGGACCACGGGGTCGAGCTGATAAACTAATTCAAAGTGAAAATACATTTGTGTGAGGAGATGAAGGTGATGATGCCCTCAGTTCAAAGCCCCCGGTGGAGACACTATTCACTGTCAATGAATGTCTCAGTGGCCTTCCATTACATTATTCCTAAGGACAGCTGTCTACTGACACATAAATATGTACCCCTCATTCCCATAGGGGTCAGTGCAATCAATGCCCCGCTGAGGATTGGCTGTCACATTAGGTGTCGGGGTAAAAGTATCTTTAAGTGAATGAAGCCCAGGCTCAACAGGGGTTCTTGCTGTCTGAAGGACAATGAGGGTGACTGATATTGATTCGAGGGGTTGTAACTGTTATTTATTGGGACCATGAATAGTTTTTTATCAATGTTACTGGAAAACGGAGCGTCAATATCATACTATAACACTCCTTAACATGAGTAACAAGAAGAATATTCAGACTATTTAAACATCCTAATTTGTCTGACGTTGCATATCCAAGTGCACAAAACTGCATAAATAAACTGCAGGCATCCTCTGGAAAACAGACGTTCCTGTTGGAGGCGCCTGCAACAGGGCACCATATGTGCTTGCTGAGATAAAACGGAAAGGATAAGCATACCCCCTGTAGGTAAATACTCATCAGACCAGAGTATTGGCTGCTGTGTTACTAGATTATTCCACCATTAACTGGCAGTGCCAGACATTGTCCTGCAGTCCTCTGATGAGTTCGGACCCTGGTGGGCAGGAAACAGGCAAAAAAAAAATCCTTCCGCATCCCTGGAAGGAGCACATATGTCTTGTTTTCCGGGTAAGTGGCGAGTTAATTGGTAGTCTCAATTCTTGTTTTAGGGACCTGCTTGGACAATACTGATGTAGCAACTCTGTTTCAATGCAGTTTGGCTCATAACAAAAAAAGGTACATACTTTTGCCGCACACTCGGACATATCCATGATTTTTGCTTTTTATGTTGCCGACATGTATATTATGCATGTGTAATAGTCCTTACTAGTTCAATATCTTATTTTGAAGAATGGGTAGAATCACATGCTTGTGCATTTTTGATGGATGTGGACATGATTTTCTGATAAAAAGCTGCACGGAAAAGTGCAACTGAAGTCACCTGGCAGCCAGGTATGCAGTATTCATGAACCACCATATTTTCTGTTTGCATGCTGTGAAGCATAGACAGCCCTGCTGTTCACATGGCCGTCATAAAAAAATTCAATTAGAATCAATTCCATAGTCTCATACACAGCACACTGGATTGTTCAATGAACTTCAATGGAGCCGCCTCACATGCAATGACTTTTTCATGCCCCGATGAAGATTTAATAATATAAATTCAATAACTGACTATGGTTTAGTCACTACAAAGATAAGTACTGTGCTCTGCTTGGAAATGTAGGAAGATGAGATTAAATGTTTTGCACAAATACAGCATGCGTACGCCCTTCTCCAGGATACAGGCTCTTTATGACTGATGTGATTATGTTGTCACCCAACCGCTCCTATCTGCTGGTGTGTGTTACGAGTCAAACGGCCCATAACTCAGAAATCATGTGTTGCCTTTTCATTACGGTCCGACACCACCTACTTGGCATATGTGACTCTCATATTCTTCAATGGCGCTTGTGATTAATCATATCATATACAGCTTGGACCTTTCCCATTAAAGTCGCAATAAAAAGGACTTTTGTTTTGCAGATTCTCCACAGCAGAATTAACCTTGTTTTTAAAATCTGAAATAAATGATGCTCACAATATGTGTTTATTTCCAGGAAGAATGTAGCCTAACACTGTGCCAATAATTCAAGGTTCCCCAACTGCCTCTCCGTTCCTCTCATCACATGAACTGTCATAATGTGCACAATGTTTGCACCATGGTGTGACAGCACTAGATAATGCACAAAGCAATTCACATAGGATTGCTTTACCAGATACACTATGGAGTGGGCTTCACTGCTTTTGTTTTTTTAAATCTAACTCAGCCACCCAGCTCTGTTTCATGCAGGAATACCTCAATGTACTGAAGCATCACACCAGAGAAGCTGTCTACTGGTAAATAGAAAAACATCTGATATGTAGACTGATGCAAAGACCTTTCACATATACTTTAGGTATACAATATCTTAAGATTTAGCCATCCTTTAATGGAGGATGTAATGTAGCTTATAACATTTGTTCTTTTTCAAAAGTATCCAGAAATGGTTGATGAAGTGCCCTTTGTCGATATTCAAATGCATATTGAAAAAACTTGTTTTAAATGTCTCTAAAAGTAAAACAGTACAAGATACAATTTGTATTTCAAGTGCCTTTGTGGGGTTGAAGCGTGATGTATCTGATAATGTCATTTCTGGATCCACCATGTCTATTATAATATATTATGCTGCCAATTCTGAGTCAGCCCCTTCATTAAAATAGAAATAAAATAATAAATGAACCCACATAAAGGTTAACTCTAAGATGCACCAGGCTGCACATCTACTGAGTGTCATGGGGACAGCCGCGAGCTGTCAGACTCTCATCGCGGTAATGGGAAACCCCAATTAGTGACATTGTGCTGGGAGAAGAGGGCGACATCAACATGAGGCTGCTGCAGGTGCCTGAGAGATAATCTGCATTTCCTGTCTGAATACAGCGAAGGCAACTCAATTCAATATGCCACATTCATTCGATTTATAGACCAAAAAAATTTCTTTTATGGACATTTCATATAATTTCACTTACTATAGATCCTGCATGTGTTCTGTTTGTCTTGATAAACATTCCTTGCTGTTATGTGTTCTACACTTACAATCAAACAGGAGATGTACATGAAAGTGGCTCTCTAGTTTCTGTTCTTGTTGCAGCACTGGCTCCTATTTCTGGTAGGTTTGTCTAAACTGCCTCTCTGTCAACCAACCTCAAAGCTCCTCAAAACTCTGCTACTTTCTCTGTCCTCTCTCTAATGCGCTATACTCGTTCTTTCAGCTTTTTTAGACATTCCTTTGCTTTCTGCCAGATACATCTTTGATAGACTTAAACCTACTCTGTTCTTTCATTTATTTCCCTCTCCTTTTTTAAATATTTTCCATTCTTCAGGGACTCAGTTCTGATCCTCTGTACTGTATATCCTCAGTATCTTTGTCCTTGCATGACTCTTGGAGTTTCCAAAGTGTCATTCCTGTCATTGTTTGTACATAATTTAATCTCATTCATAAATAAAGGGGTTAGCATCTCTAGACTTGCCAGTGGTAAAACCTGAACATATTATTGACTGATTGTACTTTGTGATTCGCAATAGTGTGTTTTGTCAAATATCTTCAGCACGTTTGCTTAAATAATATATATATATATATATAAATATAAATCTCTGCACAAGGTACTAGCTAGTATAAGGTCATTCATAATGCACAGCGGAAAGTGTTATTTTTGGACCTTAAGTGAAAAAGAATTCTTTATAGATGACGTTGTGCACTTTATACAATTTATTTTGAGTTTCATTCTTTAATTCATGCAAATCATTCCTTATTCAGTAACTTTTATATTGTATAAAATGCTAATTACTATAATTATATCTTACACCTAATGAGAAAAGTAGTCACCATGTTATCATGAAGTCACATGGTTTTGCTGTCGTGTTGAATAGAGCATAATTAATTCATCTCGCCTTAAAGATGATTTTGGATTTACTATTAAGAAAACATTTGTTTTGTATATTTGTGAGGCTTGTCAACAACAATAACTGTCTTCAGAACATAGAAAGCTTATTGTTCATTTTTAGTTTGTCAAATCACTGCTGGTAATTTAAAATGTTCTAAGAATAATCAAACGTTCTGCATCTGAACTACCTTTTGTTTTTCAAGTAATCTACTTTAAAGGGCCCATGTCATGGCCATTTCTACTGATCATAATTCTATTGTTGAGGTATACTAAAATAGATTTATACTGTGCAATTTTCCAAACTCACATTGGTTTCTCATACAGCATCTCTGTGAAGTATGTGTATTCACCGGTATTCACTCTCTGTCCTAAACGGCTTGTTGGAGCTCCTGCCCCCCCCTCCCTGTGAGCCCAGTGTGCTCTGATTGGTCGGGACGTTTGCGAGGCTCGTTGCTGCGAGGAGCGGACAGGCTTCCGGGTCGGCGATACAGCGAGAACAAGCGAAACTCATCCTGAGCACACACAAACACTCACAGCCGAAGTAAAAACAATAAGTGTGGCTTGATATTGAGTAAGAAAAAGGTTTATAACGCTGTGAGAATGGGTCTGCGGAGAGCATTTCTCCGCGATCCCAACTTAGCAGCCCGAAAAACGTTTACCCATTTAAACAGTCGTGGTACCTTGTTTGTTTTAATCATCATAAATACACAAACAACAATGAATACTTACAGGTTGTGTACCCGAATCTCCCGCTGGTCCAAACAAAGTAGGAACAGCATCGTTCTTCAGTGCCCTACGCTGTACATATCCGGCATGAATCGCTGAAAGGTTTGTGAAGCTTTGTTTCGTGAAATGCTGGCAGAGGGTGTGGCCTCTGGGTATTCACACGTCACAGTACCCAGGAAGTAAACAATGGAAAATGAGAAATCTAAAGTGTGTTTTTGACTCTGCAGACCGTTTACATGCATAAAACCCTTCATAACACACAAGGGGACGGGTAATAACCGGAAAAGCATGACATGGGCCCTTTAAAGATAAGTGAGGCAGCTGCTGCGTGAAGATTAATATGGATGCTAAAAAGCTATTGATACGAATATCCATATAATTTCAACTGTTATGGTGTGTCATTAAAAAAATACATTTTGACCGTTCCATCATTTTAGTTTGAAAATCCAGATCTGCCGGTTGACCTATGTACCATTATAGAATGCCCTACATTAGTGAACACATGCTACATTTAAACATGACCAAAGACGAGGTCACTCTCCAACCACACAATTACTGCACTTCTTGTTTAAGGTATCGCTCTATACACTCTAACTGTTGGCCCACTGGAGGGCCGTGACTTGAATGCCAAATATGTATCTCTGCAGTAACAACCCGAGTTAGGATTCTGCAGTGCAAACACAACTACCTTTACCTGTCAGAAATAAGACCTCAGCGCTGTCACAACACATTACCATTGTGAGCTGGGTGAGAGTTATATTCCTTAACTATTACAGAGGATCTGATGTAACTATAGAGTGTGCTATGAAATTGGGGCTAAAGGCAATGAAGTGTTTGCATGCAGGAGAAAAAGGTCTCAGTGGTCTTATCAAGTGTTCGACTCCTGTCAGGCGTTTCAATAAATTAGGCCCAAGATACCTCCACCAGCCTATGCTATTACAACATCTCTGAGTTATCTGTATTCATATATACATGCACATGATTTAAATGATGTCTCTATAGCAGAGTGGACATGTTAGCTCATACATGTGTGTATGACCAGATAACCCCGTTAGTAGCCTGAATTCTTCACATTTCATCGGCAAATTACGAGATCTAAGGTTTGAGCACTGTATTTTTTTCCTGTCAGTCCAATTTACTGGTTCTGCTTTCCAGGCTACTTCAGAATCCAGCTTGTCAAAAGTCTTAAAAATAAAATCTTCCTGAACTATGTCTGCCCTCTTCGAAGTGATACAGTGTTTATTACCACTGGAGGAATTGTCACAGTTTTAAATGCCAGTTGAAAGCAAGCTCCTTCTTAACACATAATACGTGTGACAGTCCTGATTGCGTTTGTTTTCATAGTTCCTGTCCTTTCTAGGAGACGGAGGAGTTTGATAAAGAACATTTCTGCAATGACCCTACGTCCTATATCTCACGTTGTCATACTTGGCCCTCTTCCTATCCTTGATGTCCTCCACCAAGACATCCCAGCATCTCAAGCAAGACAGGGTTGGGCATTGTAAAAAAATGACCATATCAGTACAAATATCCGTAAGTGAAGGTAAGTGAGCAAATAACACGTTTCATTAAATCGAAGAACTCTTACGGTGATTGGCTCCGAGCAAAACCGTACAAGGAGTCAAGAATCAGTACAAACAGAATTGAATGCAGGGGATTGACTGGGTTTGTTGCAATACTTGGTACTGGATTATTTCTGTCAATACCAATATCTTAAAAAGGTATTAATCCTGATATCCAACCCTAACTATGACCCATTTGCTTATGTGACTCAACTTCATGTTGTTATTGGCCCTTAAAATCTTAAGGGTTCTCTCTAGACTTGGGGTTTTGTGTAAACAATCCCATAGCAAGGGAACATTAAAGACGAGGAAAAGATATCACTCAGCCTAAGTAGACCAGAGTCCTGTGCAGAGTGTAACTCAATGTTTAGACTTGCTTGCTGATTCACTGTGTCTTACCTTTTCCTTTCATCTGCATTTTTGTGACGTGAAGTCCACAAACTTCCGATTGTATTGTCCTAGGCTTAGCATTCCCTTAGCTGACCTGACGTGCATGTTCTTGGCATTAAATCATACTGATACTGTGAGGTGCAGCAGTAAGCACAGACAACAGACTGTTTTAAAATCCCTGCCTTTCCCCCCTCCTTGTTTGTCCCACATGCATTTAATATCGTTGCTCCAATCTATGCACACAAGGCAGCAGAAATGAAATGAACTTGCTTAAAAGCTTTGTATACAAAAGAGGTGTTTATATGGAAAAGCAGCTCAAATTCCCAAGTGTACAAGATCATTGTTAATCCAGTTAGCCTGGAAGAAATATTTTATTATTTGTCCTATCCATTGCAGTAATTGGATTCTGCTCACTATGCAGCCAAGCACCATATTCATAGGAACCTGTTGTCAACTCAGGTTGGGAGGTGTTGGATTAATGTAAGTTGTATAACATATTATACAAGCTTTGAGACTCTCAAGGGATGAGCAGTCAGAGATATGGTTCGCCCCAATATGCTGCAGAGACTCTGCTTAATACTAAGAGGGAAAGTGTTGTAGGTGCCAATGGACTGTTTTTTATTCTATTGGCACCTATACTTCTATCTTTGCACTACAATGGATTCACAGGGGGATTTGAAGGACTCACAATTGAAGAATCTTTTCTAACTCAAGGAGAGACAGGCACACGGAGAGTTGGCCCTACTGGGTTGCAGTCAATACAGCCGGCAGGTGACACTGCAGACCCTTTGTCTGGATTGAGGCTGATAAGGAGAAGATTGACAAGGTCGTGTCCAGAAGGGAACATTTCTGGCTCCCACAGGTGACCATTGTTCATGTCTTTTTAAACCTGCCATGTTTCCAGCTCGACACCATTGTTCGACGTTCTCTCACACTGCCATGTGGAGTGTGTGTTTCAGTATAATGAGTTTTAAATCCTACCAACAACAAAACATTGAATTGATAAATTCCTTGAGTCCTTAAAATGTTAATCAAAATGTCAAACGTGCATCTTAAAAAACTAAATTGAATTTACTTTCATACGACCAGAACAGATTCATATTTTGGGAGGCTGTGGCTCAGTGGAAAGTGCGCTGAACTTCGAATCAGGAGATGGGAAGTTTGAGTCCCACTGCAGTCAGCATGTCGTTGTGTCCCTGGGCAAGACACTTCACCCCAAATTGCTCCTGTGGGGATTGCCCACAGTACTCAATGTATGTAAGTCGCTTTGGATAAAAGTGTCTAACAAGTGACATGTAATGTAATGTAATGTAATATTTGAGTAGATGGAACCTGCTATTTTCTAGGTATTACTGCTATTATTAATAATAATAATTACTGAGTTGCTTGCTAAACAAGACATCTGCACCCCTTTTGTTTATTCATACAACAAGCATGCATAATGTGCTCACCAGGACGAAGACATTACACCACTTCTAGCAACAGGACAAATTATTCATAATGCCTGCAGGTGGGCAGACACGATGTGCTTTGTAATGCAGATTCGCACCAACTTTGCTTTGTTATATTCTAAAACATGTGACTTTGTGATTTGGCTCTCTATGTGAAAGACATACTGAGCTTCCTGAACATACCGAGAATCATTCTGCTCACTTTATGGACTTACATTGTGTGTCTCCCGCAGGTTCAGCTCTCTGCAGGAGAGAAACTAAATATTCTCATCTCGTACTGTGTCAATGACCTAAGTAACGTAGAATGAAGGAATAAAAGTGTGCTTAAAGGTGTTGGTTTATCTAGACAATCCTTTCTTGAAATATGATATTAACGATAACCTTGAACATAAAATAAATGCAAATTATGTTGAAGCTTTTAAAAGTTAATTGTCGATGTGGATATTTAAGTGTTAATTCTTACGTTTTAATTGATTGACTGGTGGTTACACATGGTGCATCTAATATCCTGCTGTATTTAAACTAAATAAGGTATGACTGTAGGACGCAGCAATCTGGCAATACAGCTTTGTTAGAAGAAGAGACTGATCTCAGAGGAGTATATTGTTTGTACAAATGAATGTAGCGTTTTCATTTCTGTATATAAAGAAGTATTACTGAGGTGTGGAGAAGCTACATTAAATTGAATGCCTGCAGTAAACCCTGAAGCTTTGATTTCCCTCCATGCTTAACAGATGTGTGAGCAAGTCTGTTTTTTCACCAATAACAATATGGCAAATAGAAATAGGAGGTCTTTTTAGAAAAAGACAAAGATTAATAAAATATGTTTGTACATGCATACATTGTATTTCTTCTTAGAGTACAGAATAAGAATAGTGTCACTGCCATCAGAATCAGCTTCAATCAACAATCACACATCTAGGTAACCTTGGAGATTGTTGCCTTGTTAACAACCTTGTGCATGCATTTCTAATTAAGCATGCCATCAAGATAAGAAACGGCATAATGACAGTCATATTACACATCACAAGGAATGTCATACTCGCATACTGTGAGGTTTACAAGCTAAAATAAAGGCATCATTTACACACGAGTAGAATATGTGTTCAGTGTTTTCAGTGTGTAAAGTCCCATGAACATTTTAATGGATTCACAGCAGACACTTTCCATTTGCTTATCTCTAAAAGTATCCTGGAAACTAGATAATCCCAAAATTCATCCTCCAGGGACTTTCATAAAGCTCATTAAATCAGTTTTAATCCAAACACCTGTCGTCAAATGCTAATTTGCTAAACATACCATGCAGGTTGTTTGGTAATTTATTTAAGGATATGAGTTATGTTTTGTCAAAGTACCTCCAGATGCTTATTTCAGTGACAAATTGTGAATTCTGATGTCAGTCTTATAGTTTGAAATATGTAGTAAATGTCCCAGATAACCTCCACAGTCCCCTGAACTAGACCCGTGCTTGTACCGTTTATTAAAAAGGGCTCTAGTGTAACTGGGCCCCTATTAGACAGATTATGAGATTAGAGACACATTAGAATGCAACTCTAATCCCACCAGTCAAATCAGGACAGTAAGCAAGGCAAGGAGAAGCTCAGAGAACACAGGATCTGCTCCTCTAACGACACTCAATCTGCGCTTAGACACACACCATCAACACCTTGTCATAATGATAAAACATCAGGTAGTATATTTTTCTACCCGACAGCTAATTGCAGTTGCTGGGATGTAACTGTACCCACAGTGTGTGCACAGTTTGCTTCTATAAGAGCAGGGACAGTGAAGTGTATGATGTTCTACATTCAAGTGACCCTGTGTGTTTTATGTAAATATTCAAATGAAGGGTCATGCCTTTTAGAAAGTACAGCTCTCTTCCCGTTAACTTTTTTTGGTGTGTGGGAGCTTCGGTGCTCATGGGGAAACGGTGCTTCGCTGCAGAATTGACATTCACTGGAGTGTGCCCCCCCCTCCTGTCATTTTGTCAACACCATCACTGTGTGGAGCTCAGCCAAGCAAGACATCTGACAGACAGGCAAATGGGAGTGGTGGACTTCAGCAACATAACACCCTCTCGCTGGCCTCTCTGTGCCAGTGGTGAGGTTCAGTGCCCATACATACACACGCAAAAGAAAGAAAGGCCATATTTCTTCAACCTTGGCTTCCTCTTTGCTCTCTTGTAGTGCGCAGTTGTCTTGGGCAAAAGAAGAATCTGGGACAGACACGGATTGATCAGAAAGATGCAATCAGCCAGAGAGACACTGCATGAGTGGGTTTCCATTTGTTGCCAAATAGTGGACCAGACACTAAAAATTGATCGGCATGTTACAATACCCCTTTTGTCTAGAAGCTTCATCCGGAGAACAATGTTGCAGGGTCAAGAATTATGACACTGTGCCATGGGATGTTTTTCTGGTCACAATTAAAGCCTTGTTTTAATCTCTTTGGAGAATTGCAAAGAGATTAAAATGGCACATTGCTAATTGAATGCCATCAATGAACAATAAAAAAAGGTTTAAAAAAATGGGATGATCTAGCTGTAATTTATAACCGGCATTAGTTTTATAGTGGCCACAAATTCATGCAAACTGTGGCTCCTTTGACCGATGCCTGTGGATTAATGACATCTCTGACTCTTCCCATTTCCTCAAGACACCATTTTTCTTCAGCAGTGAATGAGCTGGAGTCTCAAAAGTGCCATCAAATGCTGAGGTCTGCAGGCATGAAATCCTCGATCAAAATACAAAACAAAAACATTTATGAGATAAACTGCCACCATGGGCACCGCGGAATGGCTTCTCTGCACTAAATGCTGTGTGTCACTGCTGAAATCCTTCGCCCTTCTACAAACAGCCTGAGTAACACACTTATCAGTCAGGTGTCATGGCAAAACACTGGGAAAACAGGGCGATAGGGGACTCGCATGGAACCAGCACTTGTCAGACAGGATGGATCCTGACACCAGAATATGCTCAGGAAATGATTAGATAAAAATGACAGAATCCGCCCGGGCGTCTTCGAGGAGGTGTGCTGGCGGCTGATAAAGGACTCAGATTTATGTAGCCTTCACTAAAAAAGGAGATATTATGTTTTTTTTTATCTTTAAAAAAATGGTACATTGGAGTACTTGGCTGTGATGTACAGCAGCGACAGCAAATACGGAGGGGTTAATAAAAGACAGGAAATTAAAAACCCAGCTCCAGTCTGGCAGCGCTCTGTGATATCTTAAGGAAACAATTTCAGCTCTTGAACGTAAGTTTGTTGCATGTGCCCTTGAATATTGACAGTAAATCTCTGTCGGACATGTTTTTTTGTTTTATACCCATGCTGTTAAGAATGAGTGTCTTTGTAGCAACTGTAGCAGGTTTGTGTATTAGCGGAAAAGAGCTTAGTAATCAAGTGAGCAACTCACATCAAATATGTTTTGTTGAATTATGCTCAAGACCACTGACAGCAGTTGAGTCAATTCTGGCAGCTCCGACACTCATCCAACTGGTTCACTCAACACTGATCAGACCTCAATTACTCAACTACACGGCACCTACAGGAAGGCTTACACTTAGGGTGCTGTACTGCACCAAATTAATTTCAGATTTGCTTCGGTCTCAACTGCAATAACCCATAAGGGACAAGTGCCGCAAAAGAGTTTGAAATGGACCTTAACAGTTCAGAAAGCAAAGCGAGAAGAGATTAATCCGATACAGCACGGCTCGCCTGAGAGAGCTTGCTCTGTAATCATTCCTACAGGGGGAAGGGGAGGCTGTAAAAAAGTGAATCCCCGCCCCTCAATATTGTGCTGTGTTCATAGAACAGCTGTATGCAGGAGGTTCTGCCGATTGTTCACTTGCCTTCACACAAGTGGGTAGGGCGATGTCAAAATGTTGAGGGTTGAACAAAAAACTGTCTAAAACTCTGCCGTATACCGTTTCTACCAAGGTACAATACCTGTTCCTCTAAATGTGCTGGTTATTTCTGAAAAGAGCTTTTTAATCAATGTCCTGAAGTAGCTAGAATATGTCTGGCATCAAATCAAGTGGTTCAACATTTAAAACAACATTTCCAGAAAATGCACAATACACAGTTCTAGTCAGATCTATTATGACAGCAATAACAATAAATCCATCCGTCGTGAGGGTCAACATGTTGAGTTTATATTTATACTGTTCTATAAGTGTTAACTCTGCTGTCAATCCTTTTTTTCTACTGTTTAGTCAATACTGTACAATGTATGAACAATTTAAAGAAATATCAATCCCAGTTTCTCAGTCCAAGGTGCTGTCGATAAATATCCTGTTTTGTCAGTGCAAAAGCCAAAGATTTTCAGTCTAATGAAAAAAACGGTAAATTACAATTTCGGAGAAGCGGAAAAACAGCATATTCTGACAATAATAATGTAATATGTATTGTATTGGACAATTGAGATGTTTCTAATGCTGTCTTGTATTCTTGTAAAAAAGACATGATCCTGGGGTGCCTGTAGCCTTGGCCTGAAGTTAAAGAAATAAACATGTTTTGAGAATAAAAACCTGCCAATTTGGATAAAGACTGAATATACAGAGAAAGGTATTGTTTTACCCTTCAGCACGTTAGCTGTGTGTGGTTCATAACTCATAAACCATAACACTTTTATGAAAGCAGACCTGGGGCACAGTGTGGGAAATAAAATAAAATCCATTGAAGACTGCAACCCTGAATTAATGGCGCAGCTGTTTGACTGGACTGCATGTTTTTGCACAGGTGTCTGGTATTGTGCCCGGCACTTCAGCCAAAATAGATTTACGTCACATCTCCCTTTGTTTAGGCCCCTGACCACTTATAATTGAGGTCTTTGTGTATCCCATTGTACATTCTAATCATTCACTGGGTTTTAACTCTCACTCTAAGCACCTTTTGTTGTCAGCAAACAGGTTTTTTTGCTTGAATTACACTTGAATCATCAATAGGCTATAATTTGCTATCCAGATCCCAGCAATCGACCTTACCCTTAACTTCATAAAACTGGATGGCTTGTGTATTGATTGGGTGTTTACGAAAACAATGGTGAAGGATTTTTTCAAATGAATGAATGAAAGAAAACTTTCAAATGTTTGCCATGTCTCTTAAAATGCTACTAATGGCAGCTTTTACAAAACAGAGCAGTCTCATAGGCGGCAAAAAATAACTAGAGCACAGACAAACACTGTAAATATATTGATGAAAAAGGACCAACCAATGCTTCTCTGTGTGATTTCTCACTAGATGTAAGCCTTGTGTGTAAACCTGACTGTATTATTTATGATTCTGTTCAATCCAAAACCAATAACTCTTCATTCTCTGATCCCTCTAATATCGTGTGTGTAATGCCTCTGAGCACTTCGGTTCATTCCATAGTGAGCCAATTAAAGTGCAGAAAAGAATGAAACCTGGCGATGGATAGATTGCTGGCAGCAGCTTAATGATGAGAGAAATAGGATATGACTGAGAGCTGAATCCCAAGAAGGGAGGAGAAAATAAAGAGGTGGGGAAGGGGAACTTGTTACCCCCCTTATCCATTCTTCCCTCTAAAAAGTACTGTAGAGGAAGTCTTAGGCCAGCCCTAAAGTATCTGCTTCAGTGGAGCTGTTCAATAGAGGACCATGTGATCTGTGAAGGGCAGCAGGGAGTGTAACTTTATGAATGTGGAACATGGCGATGCAGGTAGAGATGGTATCTGATTAGTAACAATGGCAGCCAGGGGGCACAGAAGGAAGCAAATCATTCAAAAGCAGGTAACATAGTTATACCCCTGTGCCTGAAAGACATGCAACTGACATTTAAACTGTATAAGCAGAGGTGGTCTATTATGTTATGGACTATGGGAAAAACGACTTCACTGAATGTGTATCTATCATGAGGACGATTCAGATGTACTTCAAGAGAGTTTGTTTGCAATGTTGAATCTGTCCATTTCACATAGATATGTTGAAGTATATGGAATGAATGCTTCTGTTATTGGCAGATGTTTGATATGATTTTAATGTACTGAAACTCTCTGCATTTGACAGTATTTTTGAGTGACTTTACTGCGCCATAAGGGATGTTTTTTTTATGTCAACCATCAACAGCGAGAGGGGGTCAAAAAAAGAGGGCAGAGAGATAAGCAGTGCAAAGCAGCAGCTGTAAGTGTGGTGAAAACCAGAGAAGCCTGTAAGAAAAGTTTCTGATTGCGCCCGATAGAAAATATAAAAATATTCAGAGAAAGGATTTCAGAAAAGATGATAGGAACATTTGTAGGGTGTGCTCTTTGGGGGTGGGACTTAAACATGCATGCATACGTCACAAGCATGCATGCAGTGTCTGTTTAATTGTTCTCAATACTAGAAGGGGGAGACACAAATTCCACACTGTGGCTTTAAATTCAACTGTCCTAACACAGATGTCACATTTAAACTGAATGAAATCATATAAAACATGGTAGATAAATACACTTCAACTTAAATCAAAATGCCGTGACTGACATCTACATTAAAGAAAATATGAAAGGCCCCAGATATCAGTCTATGCATGAGCAAATAACTGATGCACTCTCCTTTAGCTTCAAATGGAATAGCGGCTCGGAAACAACAAAAGCAGGCACTTTATATGTAGTGCCGCGTTGAGGAGGGATGAGGCTCAGCTTCTGTTTATTATGGTCATACATCTTGCTCTTCACAGTAAAACAAAAAGCCAAGCCTTCCGCTAATGACTCATCACTGAGAGAAGAAGACGGGCATCATGTTTACAGGGACGGAGCAATTAGGGGCCTGCCAATTACAACAGTGACAAACCAACGCTAATATATATACTCACAGCATCCAAGGAGGGAAATAAAGTGCTGGTTGATACAGCAATAAAGATTTGAATTACACTAGAAGCTTCTTTAAATCAACAGCTATATAGATGTGAGGTGCAAATGAACTCAGCAACAGATGAGTAGAAAACAAGCACTGAGCAGTAACAGGAAGTAGAAAAGAAAGCCAAATATGTTCTCACATAACCAGAAAAAAAGAACTACTGCAGGAGTAGAGTAATAATTTGTCAGTTGGAACACATACATGTTAATGTTGCTTTGTGTCTATTGGATGTTTAAATTAGGAACTGCTTGCTAAAACGTTCACAAAAAACATCTTTATAAAAAAAAAGGTAAAAATATGTCGGTGTCAGCTTATTTCACTGCTCACTTATCCATACAAACAAAGGTATTTTATTTTTACTCTTACATTTCAACTTGTTGCATTTAGTCTTTTTTTTTTTTTTAAGTTAAATGAAATGCGTTTTCAAAATAATGAATTGTCTGTGTTTGATTGACAGCAGATGGAGGGTGCCAGAGTGTCAGAGTTACACTGTAGGGAACCAGTGACAAATAAACAAACGTGGCGTGTGCCCTATATGATAGTGTGTTGTTAGTGGTACTGATGTCTGAACACCCCACCAGCATAATAACCCTAATTAGCTATCTAGCCTGCACATGTTGTTAGCAGTGAACTTTAAGAATGTCTGTGTGGTTGTGTGTTCAAAAAGCTTAGGTGTAGGAGAGGAAGATTTCTTTAGATAGATCATCATTATTACCTTTCATCACTGTGCATCTTTAAAATGATGTTTGGAGAAATCCCTAGTGCATTAGGTACACCAAACTAAAACTGCAGTAGTTTGCAGTAAATCCTCCCTTTATGAAGGCTTTCATTTCCATTGTTCTGTTGAAACTGTTTCAGAGAGGTGATGATTACATTTCATGGTGATTATTGCAGCTACTATACAGATAAAGTATACGGTTGAATTATACTGAGATGTAATTCTGATATATTGTTCAACCCGGTTTATATCACTAACTATAGACTAACTGCTATAAACACCACTCGGTATAATACAATTAAAACTACAGCGTACATCATTTGAATAAAGTTAAATCAACATTTGTCTAAAGTGAAAGGTGAAACCTTTACAAAGGTAGCATTTAGTGCAGGATTAGTATGTAATCATTTTAGTTCATTGGACTTAATACAGGAAACAGGATGTTTGTCCATTCATGTGAAGTACCTAAAAGGTCATCAAAGCAGCAGGACCTTTAATACAGGACTGTGTCATGTTGTCTTTGTGTTAACTTCATTAATTGTCATATTTGTAACCAATGAAAGCATTATAGTTTGTATTTAATTCATCCGATTACATTTCATTAAATCAGTTATCCAGTATAGAGCAGAACATCATGCCCTGCCATTCACCTGTAAACACTCAGTGAGGAAAAAAAAAGTATTTATATTATCTTTTTGCTATTGCCACACAGGTTTAGATCACTATAAACCTTCAGGTCATCTCAAGTGCAGTCATCTGTCAGTGTAACATGCAGCGATGTGATTGGTTCTCTGGCTGTGATAACGAGAAGGCACGTTTCGCTAAAGAGAAGAATGATGATTTGGTCTTACTCTTTCAAGTATAGGTTAATGGCAGGTCAGAAAGGTTTAACTGCAGAAGTCAAGCAATTATACTCACTTCTAAACTCTTTATACACTTTGACCATAAAAATAATACTCTTTTTTTGCAAAACAAGACACTACCAATGTGCCAATGTCTGTTAATTTGTGATTACTCATTCAGTTAGAGTCAAACCAAATCTCTTTGTTTTTACACAAAGCACATATTCAGTGTCTCGCATTAGAGGATGATGCTCCTTTCACAATAAAACACTGTGTTCCAGGAAACACAATAAAGTAATCTATGACACACACTTTCCATATTTGAAGAGTAAACACTGCTGTCATTTCAAACGTCTTCTAAGAGCAAAAGCACAGTACCTGAACTGTGGCCTTGAATATAAAACATTTGGCTACTCTTCACACGCACTGAACGAGGTCCTTTTAATTACTTTCTCATTTGTAGGAGCCACCCAAGGTTGTGTTTATTGTAGCCCACTTCATTACTGTCATGTGGCCAATGTGGTTGCCATGGTGTGAACATCACGCCATGTACTTTGAATTTCAATTATCATTCACGGTTGAATTTGTGCTGGGGACATTACCTGTCTGCACAAATATCATTTCCTCTCATCTTGAGGATACCGCCTTTCCCTGAAAGTCCTATTTAATATAATGTCTCTGCTATAGTGTGGATGTCATTTCATGGCATGAAAAACCGATGTAACTGGCACACAACATAAATGTTTCCCAAAAATCTCCACTACACACTAAGTATGTGGCTGCCTTTGCATTAAAATTACATAAACGGCACTCTTGTAAGAGTCCACTTAAGACACTAAATTACTGCGCTGCAAAATGCATGAATGTTTACCCAAGGGTGTCAGTTCCAACATGCCAGACTTCTCGTCTTTCGGTATAAATAAAGCACCAGTTAATTTAGGTAATGATGGAGCTCTCAGTCAATGACAATCGCTGCAAATCGAAATCAAGCCAACCCCACTTAAAGAAAGAAAATATTGGTGAGCTCCGCACACCATACTTACTTAGGTGAGCCTCATTTGTTTCCTATAGTTGCTTTTTTATCACCCAGTCTCTAAAGAACGCCCAGGGAGAAGAGGCGGATTATTTCCGCTAAGTCATTATCCCTGCTAACCATTTCCAGTCCATCAGTGCAAAGATTGACATCACCATCTCCCCCTGGTCAATAGCTGGGTCTAATTCTACGGCTGCTTCACACCTGACCTATAGTCAATCCTCAGGTTCTCTATGTGCGAGAAAATATTTGTTGACAAACTAGATTTGTTTCATCTCGACACAATAAAGTGCAAAGCAAAGCAAAATTCAGCCTGCGAGCATTCATTCAATGAGACATCATGTGGAGTTTATCTCCTCTGCCGTACATCTTGATGGTATTTCTTCATTGTCATTTCTTAGAAAGCATTGATTGGATGTAAATGATGATCTGTGGAATGTTTTCAACTCCGCAAACGTGACGGATTGAGACAAAGGAGGCTTATGCTGTTGTGATGAATAATAGGAAGCTAGGCACCTTTCAGCTATGCAATCACAGTTGCATAAATAGACATTATATACTTGAAAACGGTTTATTTGACAAGAAAATACCGAGCTGTTTCCACACACATCATGGCAATCATTTTAATGTAAATGATGACATATTGTTTGGTTTGATTGCCAAAAGTGTCATAACTGGATATAAGCACAACATACTGATAATACACTTGGTTATCATACAAGGAAAATGCAAAAGGTAAATAAAAAAGCAGACATCTCATAAACCACCTTCCTTTTCATGTCTGACCTTATGTAATATTTAAGAGAGATTCTCGATTTAATTGACAATATGCTCATATCCACAGGCAGATGTTAAGATATAAAGCAATATGGCTGTGTGTCTACGCTCTGTGTATAATCCAAGGCTCTCTGTAGTCCGTTTAATTGCCGTCCAAAATACTCATAAATATTTGATGTTGTGGATATCCCACCAGATACCACAGTTTCCAAGAAGAGTCTACTAAGGTAAGAGACATCAAAGGTAGTGTCAAGAAAATGTGTCAAATATATTTCAAGGAATACTCTGAAAGGGAATATTTGAAAGTGTAAAAAGGTGGAGGTTTTTGATCTGGATAGGGAAGAGAAAACAAGCCAAATGCAAAAGAGCAGCCTTACTGTAGTAGTCTCCCAGCCCTGACCCAGAGGTGGACAGTCATATCTCATGGGACTAGTGTCAATGCAGCCTTGCTTTCTGGCTGAGTGCCAATTGATTTCTGCAATGACACATAGCCTTGCACCCCCATTATGTGACCCAGTAATCCACTCGATTCATTAAAATCAAGTGCACCTTAATCAAGCTCTCATATGAGCACAGGATTTTCAAAGACATAGTACAATATGTATAATGTTTGGAATTGTGAATAAATGTACAATGTTTTTTTCTTTTAACAATGCACATCTTTATTTAGGCATGCATAATATCTTTAAGAGAGCCTACGGGATTTGAAGGCTATAAAACAGAATTAAGCGTAGAGCAAAGGCTTAAAATGCCGCTATCATGCATAAAAATTGAAATGGTTCCTATTTCATTAATTGTCGTTCCTCAAGGCGACTCTATCAGGTCACAGAAAGGAGGTTGCAGTTAACATAAGAAATGGATTCTCTCACGCACCACTGATGTGATGATAGTGAATTAAGCAAAGGGAGGCAGAGCAATGCGTACACTGGACAGCTCCAGTCACAATTCATTTTCCTGCTGCTGAAACACCTTGCATCGGTCTCCTCCATGTTTCACTATTACAAGAGAAAATGAGGATGTCACAAATGATAAGCCTTATGTGGGATTTTGACCTCTAGAATAAAAACAAAAATATGACAGGAGCTTGAGGAACTAATCAACCAAAGTAAAAATAGGTTGTGTGTTGATCAAAAGCAGCGTCCCCTGGCATGCTTGTGGTTTTGATCAAAAGAAAAAGAGAAAAAAAGAAAGCTGAATATTTTGAGTTTGTAATAAGGTACATCAGAAAACAAGGCCTAAAGTCGACACTTCTGTGCTCCTTTTAATAAAATCACCCCATGTCAGCAATAATAAAACCAATTTCCAGAGTTTTATTCAAATGCATCACTGCCAACTGGTATTGCCTCAGCAGAACTACTCTGGGGCGGCACTACATCAACAGACAACATACAGTAGCAGCAAAATGCACTAGCTAATTACTGCCAGCTATTATAAACATTGCTGATCCTGTATATCTGAAAGGGGAGGAAGTACATGTCAACCGCAGCAGGAGCCTTGGAACATGATGAAGCAGAGAGGTGGCATGGATCAACTACTCTCCTGTTCAGAAGTGACCTTTCATCGAATCCATTCATGGATGGTGATGACAAATCTTTAGAAACAGGAGAGAACATTAAGCTGTCCTTGTGGATGCTGCTTTATTAATGATTTGTCAATGACATGTAAAGACACATGTTCATAAGCACTCTCAGCATAGAGTATAGTCTTTTCACAAACTCAAAGCCTACTAACCAAAGGGGCCTTTTCCTGTAGTGTGTTATATTGTTTCTGGTGCATGGTCTGCAAAGGATAAAATCCAAAGTTCTCTCCAGAAGGAGTTTCTCTCCCACACTCTACCTTGCCACAATGCCCCGATTGGACTCCTTTGTTTACTTCAATAACACTGTGACATCACTATGTAACAATCAAGCTTATATTGGCTAGCGCTCACAACATTGTATGTGATAGGCTAAGGGAAGGGACATCTCCAAGCAGTTGATCAATCACAACAGAGCCATCCAGCTAACCAATCAGAGCAGACTGGGCTCTGGTTTCAGACAGAGGGTGAAAAGAGGTGCTGCATCACAGGCAGTATGAGGAAAATAAAGACCTTTTTGAACATTAAAGCATGGAGACATGTCAGAGTAGAGACACTAAATACAAATATGAACCTGAAAATGTGCATAATAGGACCCCTTTAAAATAAAATAAATACACCAGTATGAGTGTCAAAGGTCATTGATTAAAACAGTGACAGTGTTTCCTTTACTTAGATCACATCATGTCAACTCAGAAAAAGGAAGTTCCAAAAAAAGAAGCTAGTAGAAGGTGTTAGAACCTCTCAGTTTAGTGTTGTTTTAAAAAAAAAAAACTAAAGCATCAATAATGACTTTAAACTTCAATCAACAAATGAAGTGATCTAAAAAATAACTGCTTAACATTTATTGTTTAAATAACTTGTAATCAGAGCCTATTCAATCGTTACAATGTCACTAAATTGTTGTAATTGTTTTCTTCCTCATTAAGCATTTGAAATCATGGTAGCTTGTGCTTCCTGTAGGCAAATCAGAAAGTTATTTTCCATTTGAAATCCCTCTATTCTTTGAAAAACCTTCTGCCTTTGACAAAAACCAGCCTTAGGGGTAGAGTCTCGAAACAAATTAATATAAACACTGATTGAATCTGCATGTTCTTGTAATTACCTTTCATGACATTCGCCCTGAAGAGGTAGCACACAATCTGTGCTGACCTGCCAAATTAAAAGCAACATTTCTCCCTCTCCAATTAGAGCCCAAAAGATCATCACAAAGGCTGATGATGGTAAACACTATATAAAAAAACCTTTAAACGCTGTTTTAAAACCCATTTTCATAACTTAAAAAAACCTCAGTCTGCAAACTTAAAACGGTGATAAAACCGATGGAATATTTCTAAAGCATTTGCCTGAAGCTTATTTATGTATTTGCCATGTGTACATTAACATTGTAGGTGGGTTAAAGGGTGTATTGGTGCTTACTTTGCTGACTGATTAATGCAAGAGGTTAATACATCAATACAACCCCTACTTGTATAATTCATACATCATCGGTATATTAAGCTGCGTCTGACTTATAGATAAGATGTAGGCAATAACCTTGACAAATGTCAATCTTCTGTAACCTCGTGAGGCAAAGAAAATAACTTGCATAGTAGCCATGCTGGTGTCTGGCAACACACAATGAAGAACGTAGCCATTTATTTGTATTCTATCTAACATTAACAACAGAGACCATCATCCTCCATGTGCACACATTCCTCAACATTCAACTCATTTACTCAGAAAAAGATAACCACGGTATCAAAATATCTTTGGAAAAAAGGCAAGTTGTATTATGCATGCGTTCCTGCGTATGATGTCTCCATGGTATAGTCAGAGCCTTGCATTTTCTCTAACGGCACTCATTAAGGCAGTGGTGTAAGGCAGTGGCAGAGAAGAAGGATGATTTTATCAATGTTTGAATTAATCATCAACACACACACACACACACACACACACACACACACACACACACACACACACAATTCCCTCTTATTCCTTCTTCTTTACCCATCACTCTTCCCTCGGCTTCTTCCAAAGTCTTACATCACACACATAGAAAGACACATAGACCTCCTCTTTTTTAAGACACTGCAACACAAGTCCCTCAGTTTCCCTGACTCAAACTTGCTCTTTCCCAGACACACCAAAAGTCCCGAAAAGCAATGTCGCCACTATTCAGGACGCACTGCATTCAGCGAATTACCACCACAAAAGGACAAGTGTCTTTCAGCCTGCCCAGAAACTGACAGAGATAATAGCGTAGTTGAACAGAAAAGCTCTTCCTTCCTCCTTTCAAGTCTTTCAGTCTACGACATGCTCAGCACACAGAGAGCCTCTGCCCGGACGGATTAAGGCATTCAGCATTTGGCAGGAATGATCTTTAGATTAGTAATCTAAAGATTTCTCATAGCACGGTTTGAAGCTTTACCCTCTCTTTTGTTCCTGAGTCTCTAACCGGGTGAAACTGAGAAGACAACCATCTGCTGTTATTTATCTCTTACCTGGTGTTGAGGCTCAAAGCTGGACAGAGAAGCAGTAAGCAAATAGCTTGGACGAATTTCATAGCTGTCTCACACTCCCGTTCCTTCTCCCTTCTCTGATGCTTTTTTGCCTTTTCCCCGTGTCTCTCTAGCTCTCCCACTGGCTGCCTGGGTTTTTTAGCGCACTCTCATACACACACACACACGCACCGAGACACACAAGCAGCGAGGCAGACAGATGCAACACAGTGGCTTCGCCTAGAGGGAGGATCTCTGGCTTTAAATAACACAGGGACACGGACCGACTCGCTAATGGAAATGAGCGGGTGGGGCGGAAATCAAGATGTGGGAGATGTGGGAGTGATATGATGTCAGCGCCCGTGCAGCTCCGGCTATTGGTGAGAGGCGTTCTTGCCATTGTTTGGTGCCGGTTGTTCCTCCAACAATACACCTTTTCCATTCATTGCATTATGCCTGTTTACTACCTGCAGCCTGATAGGTGGAAGTGCAGCAACACAGTGAGCTGGAAGAGTGGGCAGCCGGGTGAGGGTGAGGAAACACTCGGGGGATTAACAGTTAACAGCAAAGTCACAGTTCAGTAAAGGCAAGACGCTAATTAATGTAAAGTGTAATTAGTGATGGAGCCCTTTGTTTCCAACAGAAGGCAAGGTTAGGATGTTAGTAAATGAACAATGAAAACAAATCTATTCCCTTTAATTACCCAAACTAATTAAAATAAGTCTGATGCTAAGTTATGTATGATTTTTGTTCTTGCTGCATTTTCTACTTTATTAAGATTAAATGTTTTCCCTTTGCTTTCCAGATTAATGATGTGTCAAATAGCATACAAGTAAAAAAAGGCCTTTGTGTGTTATTCAGCTAAACCTGGCTGCACCTAAATAAAGTAAAAGTAAATACTTGATGAAGTAAAAAGCCCAACAACTGTAGTCTGAGAAAAATAAATTAAAACTAATAAAATATGAATAAAATATAAATAAAGAGAGACAGATATAGGAAAGTTTTCAATGTAGAAAGAGTAGGAAAACAATTTGCTAGCTATTGACATCTACAAACATATTCTATGTTATGTTCCAGATACATATTCTAAAAGGAAGACATACAAATAAATAATGAAATGAAATCCTTACTTTATGTAGTACATTTGGTCAATTTGATTTACAATTATGTTAAAAGGTTTGATATAGAGTTTATATTCATAAACACGTTTATATTAAATAAATTACATTGACTTTTACGGTTAAAATGACATTTGAAATTTCTATTTATGTCTATTCTAGTGAAATAAATAACTGCCAATTCAAGCGAAGCACAGAAATGTATGGATAGATTATATGGCAAAATAACTTATAGTAGATATGGTATATAAGCCTGGGGTATGCAGTCATCATCCACCCCTACAATACAGTCGTATATTTTAGAATAGTTTGGAGGAAAAATACATGATGGCAAAAATCCCACAAAAACCCTTTTTGTGGGATGAACTGTTTTCATAATACTGCATAATGTGCTCACTCATAGTAAAACCCTTTTGTAAAGTAGCAAGGACAGTCCTAATTCTTTATATCAACCACTACTGGACAATGACGGGCAAATGGAAATGTGTTGTAATGGAATCATCTCATGCCTCACCTCTGGTCTTTGAATTGCTCAGAAATTCAAGGTTAACCTTATGAAAGTAAAAGCAGCTCAAGAACAAAATGTTGAGGACTAAGAGGATGTTCCATCTCAAAGCCATGTAATACAGGTAGAATATTAAGCAGTGCATACAAAAGGTGGAGGTCACACACCAAAGGCATGATAAATGATTTCCATTATAGGATTAATAGAGTTTCGAGCCTATTGGGCCACAGCAGTATCCCATTTTCTATACCTGAAGATCTTCACCCATTTAGTTGGTCTAATTACAAGTTAATGCATGGAAGCCAATGGTGACCAGTTGTAATGAGTCTGCTAGACCGCGGCATGCCTTGGTTACCGGGGAGAATTCTCGGCGGACCTCAGCAATCTGTCTCAATCATGTAGCACATCAGCCAGAAACTTGTAGTCCCAGTGCTCCGAGCCAACCTGTTGAGCATCTTATCATAATGAAGAATAATTACCCTAAAACAGGCGTGAATGGCTGATATTATGCAAGATTACATTTGGATAAATCCCCATAGCTAAGCCTGAATATCACATCAATTGATTTGTATATTTTGTTTACGAATGCCTCATTTGAATTTTGATCATGCCTAACTGGGCTGCTTTGATTTAGTCGGAGCGAAGCACTGTTTAGATGTGGAACACTGCATTGACAGGAACACGTTTTTTGTGGGAAATATATGGGGATCCTTTCTTTGCATATTTTCAGTCCTTAAAGCAGTTTTGAAAACAGAAAAAAAAAATCCCATATCTTCTTGCCAGTTTAGCATTGAACATGCTAATTCCTTTATATTTACAGAATGTAGAAAATCACTACAGATGTTAGGCAATTACGCTTGGTGCCCCACAATCTGAGCTATGCTTAGAACTGCAGTATTCCAGCTAAGTATGTTGCATGAACTAAAACAAAAATGAAAAGGCTGGTGAGGGGATCCGTAAGGCTTCCTCGCACTTCCTCCAATCATTTGTTAATGGCCGCAAGCAAAGTTAGAGTCATAAACATCCACGGAGTGATGCAACAAAAATCTGGTGCATGCAATTTTCAACATTTAAGCTAAAAAAATGTAAGTAAATATATCAGCTTTGTATCCACACTGTGGTCACTGCAGAAACAAATATGAAGGTTATACCTAACCATCAGGATCTAAAAATTGTACTATACTGTAGTTTTGTTTTGGAGGTCAGAATGATGTCAGGACTGTATGGTTTTGAAGGAATTATTTCAGTTTTAAACTGTTAGAATATAATATTTGGTGAAAAATGTTTATATTTGTGTGACATTGCTAATCTATGGTTTATAAGAAAACCAATGAGTTTTACTTTGTTTTATTCTTGAGTTTTAAACTAGGATAGGGTTAGAGTCAGGTTTAGGGGTAGGCATGTAATAAGGGATCATGTTTTATTGTCTGGTATAAGATTATTATCTCATAAGTAGGGCTGTCAACTTAACGCGTTAATGTTAACGCCACTAATTATTTTAACGTGCGATTAACGCATGTGTATTTGTCCTCGGCCCGCCCCGTAGTTTCAGAGCCCAAAGGCTTGACGTTGTTGTTGTTGTTGTTGTTAGTTGGATGGTGGGAGATTCTAGCGAGAGATATGGATACAAAAAAAGGTGTTTTAAACAGCAAGCCAAGCACACAGCTGATGCTGACAGCCCCGCTCCTGCCGCTCGCTTGCGGCAGACCACACTTGAAAGTTTGCCGGGGAGACGCCTGGACAACAACAGCGATAGCTAAATGGGTGGCTACAGCTTAACATTGTGGAGGACGAGGGGCTGCGTTAGATAATTCGGATTGCATCCAACGTGTCGACTGCACATCACAGCGCATTATTTTGACCCCTGTGGGAACTTCAGTTTCATGCTTTGACTGAAGATGAAGACAGAGGAGCGGCATTTCACCGACAACTGTAAACAGGCTTGTCTGTTTGAGCAACTGGCTCAGTGCAAAGAAGTAGACAGGGCTGGGAGAGAGTGTAAGAGAGAGAGAGAGGTTCCAGGTTGTTGTATTGAAAATATTCAGGAGAATATTTGTCATTGTTCCAATGATCATAAACAAACATTTGCATAAAGCATATTTGTCCGCTCTTATGTTGATAAGAGTATTAAAAACTTGAAAAATATTCCTCTAAGGTACATTTAGAACAGATAAAAAATGTCCGATTAATCGCGATTAACTATGGACATCATGAGATTAATCGCGATTAAATATTTTGAATCGACTGACAGCCCTACTCATAAGATTATTGTCCAATTTCTAAAATACCTTGAACAGCAAAATGTGCTATTTCCTAACACTAGTATGTACGTTTGGTGGTAAGTGCTATAGAATGAATCTTGTCAGTAAGAGCTTTCACAAGAATAGGACTGTAAATGTGTGTTTGTAGCTTTATGAGAATTTTTTTTAAATAAGGAAAAGGCAAAGATATCATAGAAGCTGTCAAAAAATATAGTAGGCACGGCATATGGTGCTTTTAAGCCATACAGTCTATTCTTTAGACTGAATCCAGTATGAAAGGACTATGTCTAGATCTTTTTTGTTTCCTTTAAAACCCTATATCTTTCCATGAAAGGCTTTTGCAACGTGCAGAAGATACTTCATCATCCTGCTTCCCATTTCAATATAAAGCACATCCACCAATGGAACTGACAAAGGAAGTCAATACCATTTTTAACTAAGTAGCTGCACTTGGCAAACTGGGTTAAGTGCCTTGCTAAAGAGCACTTATATTGGCTCTTGAGGGATTGCACAACTCAATCGCTGTGTCCATCCACATTTCTCTTTACCAGAAACTTATTATTCTAGCTTCTGGTCAAAAGCCCTTCTTTTTACCTTCAGGCTGAAACAGTCCGAGCAGGCAACTTTTCCACTCCTCTGCAATAACATAGTCAAGGACAGTGATATTGACTGGCAGTTGCCTGAGTAAATCAAGATATCCTGGTTCAGAGCGAGCTAAAATAATGGCCTGTCAGCAACAGTGCTGCTTTGACGATTGTTTGTTTTCTGCAAAGATGCCTCCCGTTCCTCACCTGCTTGTCCTCTGCATGCATATTAAGCTCAAAAAGATAAGTTAGCAAGCACTGAAATCTCCATAGTCTGTTATGTATGTTTACTGAGGGTTTTCACAAAGACAGAAAAAGTCCAACATTCCCTTGAATACATTTCCTTTCTCACAATCTATAATGCTGTACAACATTTTGTGCCGAAAAGGAAAGACAAAACCAGGAAAGAGAAAGGTCTGGCAGCTAAAGTAAAGCTTAAGGCTCTTCCTTTTCAGCTGGTCCATTCTCTCAGAGCAGGAGCATAATGTGCTTTCACAGAACTGGTGCTGAAATGAACTCTGAACATCGTGTCTGGAACGTTTTGTTTGTCAACATCTGTTCAGAACAAATGAAAAGAGATACTGGAAAAAACAACCCTAATGCCGGCAAGCACAAATATTACAGCTGTTGTTGGTCAGCAGGAGCTAGGATTTGTAGAGGTGTAAATAAAGCATTCATGAGAGACATCTGTTCAGATGTAACACATCCACAAAAATGCAATTATTTCAACCAGCCTTTTTTTAAGCAAGTGATTCATGTCAATGTGCAATAGAAAAATAAATGTGAGTAAAATGAATATCAAAAGGAGGTAAATCAGCTAAAAGAAAGCAATGGACACAAAGTGAGCAACAAATCATGTATTCACAAAAAAAAAAAATCAAATATGTCAGGCTGAATTTAAGGGGTGAATGTGTCAAATGCTGTGCAAGTATTTATCATTTAAAAAAGTCAAGACAATGTAAAAGACCAGCCATTATCAGAATTATTTATATGGCTTGAGTGTTGGAATAACACATTAATCATAGTCTTGTTTAACAACAAGTTCTTAAGAGAACTTATTACTGCCAAAAGGAGAAAATAAGTATAGTGTAGGGTGCAGGAGGTTGAACTATTTCATCATTCGAAGTTATACTCACAATACAAATGATGTTAGTATCCCATTGAACCTTGAAATGAAAACAGTTTGTTAACGAGTAATCTGCCGTTTTTCTTTTTTAATACTAATCAGCCTATACAATTTTAGAAAAAGTGAAAAAAAATGTCAATCCCAGTTTCTGAAAGACCAAGGTTGTGTCTTTAAATGTATTTTTCAGCCCGAACCAAATTATTTTCAGATTGATATGAAATAAAACATGAGCATGAAGGCTTCATATTGGAAAAGCCGGAACACCTTATTGTCTGCCACTTTTAATGAAGATGGTGATACATTTTCTGTCTATTGGACAAATCTGTTGACTTTGCAGCTATGTTTTTGATTGGGTCTGTTGGGTCCAAATGCTGTGTAACATTATGTGTAAAACTGATTTTAGAAAAACTTGCCAGCTTTATACGGCGCTGATCATGATTGAAGCGATATGTGTGTGCTTGTAACAAATGACCTGCAGGGCCCCCAATGCTCAGGAGGTGAAGGGTCAGAGCAGAGGTCAGATCCGGAGAGCAGAGATGATAGCATATTAGCAATGCTAAGGAAAACGAGCAATCGTTATTGTAATTCAAAAGGTCTTACATTCAAAGTTATCTTTAAAATGCTAGATACAACAAGTATGCAAAGCCGATTCAAAAAGATTTTAATCCATCAACTTGACAGCAACTGGACTTTTAAGATTAAATAATAAGGGGGCTTGCCAAGCTCTTTTTAATCAGCAAGAGAAAGAATAACAGAACTACTTAACTTGTTTCAACAAGTTTCTTGTCACGGCAGATGGATTATACGCTTGGTAGTCCCAAGGGAGAAGGCTAATGTTACATTAGGGAAGACACAAAGTTTTGTTTTCTCAAAATTAATGTTGGGTGAATTCCTAAATAGTCACTCCGAGCGACGGAGGGCATATGGCACAATTTGGACTGTTCGTAAATTCAGGGCGCCTATTGTACCCTTTTGGTAATTCATTGCAGCTCATTCTTGGAACAGCAGTGCACTCTGGGTACCAGAGCACCAAGCACTGTGATTTTTTTAAAGTTATTTTATGCCATTCTATATAATAAAACATTAGAACACCTATTTGTTTTCATAGGCATATTGCTGCAGTCTATACGCTGTCATGTTTCATCATGATCATCTTTTTCATTGTCATTCTAACTGACAAGTAAAAGGCTCTACATTACATTATACATATCGATAGGAACGTTTTTCCTTAATGCATTTAATCCTACCAGTCCATGAATGCATATAGAAATAAAACGATCTGTCCAAACAATAACTCTCTTATTTTAGTGTCAAGTGTCAGATTGGATAACCTTTCACATCCATTTACTTGTTAATTGCAATCAACAGTGAAATAGGAGATTGTGGCTGAGTGGATTAGTGCGCTCATTCAGCTCAGGGGAGCACCGGTTCAATCCCACTTTGATACCCACTGTAGTCAGCATGTCACTGTGTCCTTGGGCAAGACACCTCAACCCCAATAGCTCCTTAGGGGATTGCCCAAAGTAATGAGTGTATGTAAGTCGCTTTGGGTAAAAGCGTCTAACTAGTGATATATAATGTAAAAATAGGTTGGATCAGAATGCGTCTCCAAGCAGGGTGGGGGTCCGTCATATGTTTTGTGCGGTTACGGGTACAAAGCCTCTAAATTATAGAGGGGTCGGTTTGTTTGGGGTTGTACATTTCCAGATCTTTTCGGGTTGGGTCACACATTTTTGGACGCAAGAAGACCTCTTCTGTGAGGCACCAGTCCCATCAGATCAGTGCTAATAACTGCAGCTAAATATGGCAATCTTACCTCGCAAGCAACAGCAGTAGAACCACTATAGTCAGAGGCGGGACACCCACAATCTGAGGCAGGATGCCAGGACACCCACATTTAACAGGCAGGAAACTGGCAGGACACCCACATGGAGCTGTAGAAAAGATCCCAGGACAAAGTATTTTAGCAATAAGACATCGGCAGAACATTGATGTTGATGTTTAATGGCAGAGCAGCTATGGATTTGTATGACTTTAACGACACAGCACAGGCCTTTTCAAAGCCAACACAATCCAAACCAGCAAGGACAACCGCAGTCATTGTACTGGAGCTATGTTCACCCCAATGCATTGTAATGTTCCAGCAAGAGCCTTGGCCTTAAACCATGGTGATGTTGCCACTGGAGACGAGCATTTGTGTGGGATTGTGCCTCAGTTTATTGTGATTCTGTGGGCTTGTGAGCCATTGAGCTACTTTCCTCCGAGTGAAGGCAAAAACAGCTTAACAGCTCACTAATTATTCACCCATGTGATTGTTCTAAGAAGACTATTATTAATTAAGTTAATTATGTATAATTAAGTGCTGATTATACTTTACATTTTAGAGCTTTAGTTGATAATCTAAAGAGCAACTCACAGCAGAATAAGTTCAAAGTCTTACTTCAGCAATATTACATGCATCTCATTTTTAGGAAGTGGAAGTGGTGCTGCCAAAATGGAATGATAACATGTGTATGAAATATTTGGACAAATGATCTTGATTGGGGAATGGCTGTATAATGACACAGAAGACTGACAGTCTTGTATATGTGTTTTCTCAAGCGTAGGAGGGATATATGGGAGAAATGCATGAATAATATAGATTATATTTTAACAAGTTTCCATTCAAGGCCAGCGTACAGTTATTGACCCTTGTAAAAGTTTAGATGTATTTTTTGTGAGGCAAGTTCATCACTGATTTGCATTTAACCGTCATAGGTCAGCATCATACAGCGTAGATGTACTTCAACAATGTCAAGATCACCAAAAGGGTAAACCAGTAAATGTTTAACAGCATGTGTTGCATTGTTCCACTAAGGTATAAAAACTGGCAGTTTTCCAATAAACATTTATTTCCTCTCTTCTGGCCTTGAAAATAATACAGAGATGGCCCTTTGCTACGAGTAGCTTGATTGTTGCTGTGCTAATGTGCCATAGCTCCAGGCACAGAATCTATTTATTCGCAGATCTATAAACATAGATTTCTAGTTTCTGTAAGATCAGCATCTTTGCCATGTGGAAACTCCCAAGATATATATTGGATTATTTGTGTGTTCCATGTATCAATTGGTTTTGTATCATTAAATGGCCATTTCTAGAAAGGATTTTCGCCCTTTAGCACGCTTTTGCTCACACTGGAGTCGGTCTGGTCTAGGATGACCCCACAGGACACATTTAAGGCAATATAGGTGAGTTAGTGTTTATGAAGACCATTGCTCTGAAATGTTTGCTAGTTTGACCATAAGAGCCTATAAAGTAGGTAGGTGGCACATGGTTTAAAAATCTTAATTGCATCATGCATTCTTGGAAAGATTTTACCATTAAAACTCAATTAAATATGCATTGCATCGTTGAACAAAATGAAACCGATTATTGTTCAATCCCTGTATTTCCTGTGCTGCCATGGTTTCAATTTGTGTGTTGGAACATTAACATGTAGTTTCAATCCATAATGTAAAAGCAGAAAGACGGAAAGATGCCTCTCCGTCACGCTATGGACAAATCAATGAAATTGACCAAAGCCAAACAATTGTGAGGGATTCGCATTTGGGACTGTATATTATATTGCTTTGACCACATGCTTTTCACTGAAATTAGGGGTCCCTCTCTGTAGAACTGTTGTTTGAGCCAAAGGGAGAAAATGTAATGGAGTTCACATTCCTGTGCCATCCTATGGGTGGGTGTCCTTAATCCACCACTCCAGAGGAAACAGTGAAGTACTACAAGAATACAAACTGAATTGTCTGCGGTGAAAGGATTAACTATTTAAACTCACTGGTGGATTTGTACTTCCATCTTCAGGTTGCTTAGTAAATTGCAGGCAATGTGTTGACTGACCACAGCAGCACTATTTCCCTGTTGTAGGATAGAACTACAAGAGACAGTAAAGCTACAACCAAAAATATATTCCTCTTCAAACTAAATATGTCCCGAAATGCATCGGGGTGTGCATTATATTGATACTGGATGTTGCTTGTTTGTTTTTATTCACAAAAAGGCTAACCCATTTCCAGTAGGCAGTGAGGCATCTTTAGGACCTTGCATGGTTTTTTCTTCACAGCTGCTGCCTGACCTGGATAAACAAAATGCTGCAGTGACAGCAGAATTATCAGCATACTGCTGATGTTATGTATAAAACACAAGCAGAGACACATGCTCTCTATAGTATAAAGCTACATTTAAAAGTGAATAGTTACATGTTGAGAAAGATTGAACTTTTCTCTGGGCCTCAACATGTATTAATCAATGATTATACTACATGTTTTTAACAAAAATCTATTGTGAAATGTAATTAATAAATAGATCAGGTCACTAACCATCTTCACCATCCGTTAAAACATTATATAAGTAAACATTTGTATGTCTCACTTAATCCAGGCAGAGCGCCGGAACAAGTATTTATTGACAGAATATAAATGTGAGCTAAGTGGTATATGGGGTCTGGCAGCTGTACCTTTAGTTTATAAAACCCTTTCTAGCTGTCTCAGGATAACACTCAAGTTGAAAAGCTGGAGAACAATGGCGAAAGACCAAGAGGGGTCAACAGCTTAAACTGATCTGCAGTCTGGACTACAGAGGAACAGCAAGACACAATTACAAAAGGATTCACATGAGTAACTGCAGGTGGAGCGCGGACTTCCAGACAGCCAGCCGCAGCACTAGCCAGGAGGACGTAAACATGAAGGTTTATCCGAGCATCTTTGAGCCAGCCGCACCGCCTGACAAAATGATAAAGACTGACAGAGTGCAGCTGCGCAGCTCGCAGGGAAGATAAAGACCGAGCCTATGGGAGCCAGCAGTTATATCCGTCAGAACAGAGTTAATATGGTGCAGAGACTTTAACTCGTAGTTGTTTTTGTCAGATTGTGTTGCCGATTGCAGCACAAAGGGAACATTGAGTGTCTCTACTGGTAGCTTTCTTTAAAGAACACAGGTTCATGTTTGATTAAGCGTTTCAACAACCAATGTTTCTGGGGTTATGAGTGCTAACATTCATATATCATTCAAAGAAAAGCATTGCTTTTTTGAAGAGCTGTTACTGTATTGAAAGTATGCAATATGGTCTTTTTATATTTGGCCAAAGGTGAATGCTGCCAAGTTCTGTACTTAAGTACAACTTTCATCAATACCAATATGTTTAATGCAACATGTGTCTTTTTCAAGTCCACGTATTATCTATTTCCGATTATGTAGGCACTAGTTACTTTGCAGATTAAGATGTTGCATTTAGAAATATATGAAAAGCTTGTAAAATATGATGAGCGTGTAAATTAGGTAGTTAGACTCAGTGCCACCTGGACCGGTGACAGCACTGAAATGCTGCCTGCAGGTTTAAACAGCAATAACACTGTGAAAGAGACCATTTAAATTAATGAAAAGTTTTACTTTTGATGCATAAAGCCAATTTCGCTATTACCAACACATTTCATCAGTTAAAATTGGGAATAGAGGGAATGCATTACTTAAATTGCCTGTGGGTGTAATGGCGCATTTCCACTACACGGTCTCGCTCGGTATGGCTAGGCCTCGTTAGGCCTTGTTAGGACTGGCTCACTTTATGGCGCATTTCCATTACAGTTTAGGAACTGGGGTAGTATCTATAGTAACGCAGTGTAGGCGGAGCCGTGACGTCATCTTCAATGAGAACCCCAGAAAAACAACATCAGCCGTTAGTTGTTAGCACTCAAGCTCACAGCTCCTCATATCTGTTCAGAAACTAGACAAAAGTTAAACAAGTACAAACCACAGACTGTCTGTGTCATGGCGAGTACAGTCGCTGGTTTATTTATGTCTGTATAGGCCGTTGTTGTGAGTGTGGACGGTCGGAGCATATACAACGTTAGCTTAGCCGATCTCCATTTAGACAACACGCATTTTAAAAGGTTTTTCGCCTGCTGTCTGTCTGCAGACTTGTCAAAGCATTAATTCATGTTTTTTACTAACTGGTATCAGTATGTTGTTACTTCGGCATCATTTTGAAACGTGTATTACAATTAAATCACGGTCAAATATGTTCATCTTGTTGTAGTTGTAGCCCCAGTAGTTGCCAGCGATTCTCTCTCTAGTTTAGCATACTCAGCCCGACTCAGCCTGGTTGTTGGCCCGGAAAGAACCTCGATTTTATGGGGCCAGAAAAACTGTGAAATAGTACCCGCTAGCCGGTACTACGCTAAGTGGAAACGCAACCAAAAACGGGCCCCGCACGGCTCGGCACGCTTAAAGCGAGCTCCGCGCTGTAGTGGAAATGCGCCATAAATGTTGTTGCTGGTCGTTATGTCTGTATTCAATTATTCTCTGTGTTTCTTTCAGTCTGAATGGATTTAATTGTAATGTTGTTTTAATCCTATTTGTCTCTTGTTAAGCCTTTTTGACTGATTTGGATTTTTACTAATGCCTTTTCGAGGTATTCAGAAATTTAAAATCTATGTATCTGTAAAAAATCTCATTATAATATGGTATAAAAATGAAAAGTATGAAACTGATTAACCTCTTAAGCCCTGAGCCTGTTTTTCAGGTCTCAGGCTCGAAAATGACATTCCCAGAACAAATGACCATATCTTCCCTTCGAAAAGGGTTAAATTAATAATCTTTATTCTCAAAGTAATGATAAACCTGTGAGTTGGATGTAGAAAAGTCAGAATCAATATAGATGTTTTTTATTTTAAAGAAAATTCAGATTTTACATAGTAAAAAACTGTAAATTATAGTGTCTGTCCAAAAGTTTTTTTTACTTATAGTGAAAACTACCCTTGGATGATGGGTTAGTAGACTAAAAGCTTTAGGAATCCAAAGTACAACATATAAGTACCCTGTATCAAGATTGATGCAAAACAAGTGAAATTTGATCTTTTTAGAGAGATTCAGCCAAAAAACCCCACTTCTGGGGTCATTTGGGTGGATTTGACCTATCTCTGGCCCCCCTTGGTCGATTTTAATGAATGAAATCTCTTTATAACCGCTTGAGCCAATGGAATCGAGGGAAAGTTATATACACACCAAAACGTTAACAAATAGAGTGGCGAAGTCCCTCCCCTTCCGGTGGACCTCCATGGGAAATATTTCGGAAAAATTATGTATTGAAGTCAATGGAGAGAGAAAGATTATCTTTCGATCCCGTTTGAATTGTGCCACAAATCACACGTATGATGTTTGTCAATTTAAAAGATAATTTTGCAAGTCAAAAAAAATAAAATGTGTCGTAAAACTGTGAAGTAACACATTTGTTTGTGTGAAACGCTCAATGAACTACATCTCTGGTCAACAACACACGTCACCAAGATGGCCGTCACTACTGTCTTGTCAACAAAACGATTGACTACCCTCATTATCACCACAATGAAACACGTCCTGAAGAATGTCATGCAAAGCTGCCTGCCTTCCTTCCTCTGAACTGCCTGGTCTTTTTAATTTCAACCATTTGTGCAGATAGCATGAAGTAGAAAAGATCGCCGATCGCCGATGCTAGCGTTAGCATTTTTCCCCCGGGCTTAAATTGTGTATTATAGAATGATCACACCGGTGACAGTACTCTTCAAAGGGTTCACGAAATATGACTACTACTCTTACTGTTTAACATTTTGGGTTACTTAATGTTACTTCATGTTAAGGCTAATAAAAATGACAAGGCTGTAATGCTAACTAACGTGCTAGCTACTACCTAGGTAGCTAACTTGATCAAGCCACTCCTGGTCCTTTCATCAGACGGGAAGCAAAAGAACGAGCAAGACCCATTGCTGGTATGATAACAACCTGGTACTAAGCACACAGGCATCTTGTTAAAGTTATCTTATCTTAGCCAGCGCCATATAGATAGATTATATCTATATGGCGCTGATCTTAGCTATCTCTTAGTGGAGGAAAACAATTGTGACATCACTTACGCGACTCTGGGATTTGTAGTCTTTCTAGTTGCGTATTTTTCATAGTCTTATATTTCAACAGTTTTACGACAAACTGTGACTTTTTTTTACATGGAAATAATTGTTTAAGATTGACAAACATCATATGTGTAATTCAAGGCACAATTCAAACGGGATCGAAAGATAAGTTTTCTCTCTCCATTGACTTCAATACATTATTTTTCCGAAATAAGGGCCCATGGACCGGAAGTAGATGGGCGTGACTTCGCCACTCTATAAGGAGTGAGAGTGACGCGTTACCAAAACCGGAAGCTGCATACACTCTGGTGGCTACCATTAGCAGCTAACTTTTCCGCTCCGATTTTTACATAAAAAATGAAATTATGGATTATAAATATTTTTTTCAAAGTCACAGGTACATTATCAACCTATGGATCAACAGTTGTAGCATTTTTTTTTTTCGTTTTAATGCCATTGAACACGTCTTTTGACCTAATTGACAGCTACGGTGAGACAATCTGCCGTAAATGCTCCGTAAAGGTACGTGTTGTGATGTCTGTGTTTGCTTCCCCTGTCGCAAGTTCGGATCGCTCAGTGATGATACCATACCTAAATAATCTGTGGAGTCTCAGCTTTTATCGGCTATATTGTATGTGCAGCTACGATAAGTAATAAGGGTATCTTTATCTTGAATTGTGTGCCGCAGTGCGTTAGAATATTTTCGCTCAGGGGTCATTTAGACGCTTCTTATGAGACTTGTGTTTTGTTTTGGTAAAAATGGTTCATATCTTCAGTTAGCTGAGATTCTTCCCGTTAATCTGGTGCTACACATTAATAGTTTCATAAATGTTAAGAAGCCCCGAGACATTATCTCGAAAAAAAAACGGTGGGAGGGGTCCAATGGGGGGACCGCCGTGCTTAAGAGGTTAAGCCAGTCTTCAGCAGGCCATTTCAACTTGACCCAAAGATAACGAAGATTATGAAATAACTGACATAAAGAGAGAGACTTTGAGTCTAGTTAAGAACATACTGGATGAAATGAGAGTGGTCATGTGTTTTTAGGATCCTCTCTACACCATTGTGCACGATACACAACACACAATGCATGTTGAGCTGAATGAACAAGATGAAAAATTCAAATACCTGTACAATATGTAACAGCATCACCATTCATTTTATGTGAATTTAATTTATACAATGTCTGTATGTGCTGATTTGTTTGCCATTGAGTAGCTTTCTCATCTGTTCTAAATGGAAAAATTATCCTGAACAAGAAGCATGTGACACATTAACAAAGACACAACAATCAACATCCATTGTTGAAAACATCTATGGATGAACATTCTGAATATAATTAATAAAAAAGACATTAACAAGAGCATGTTCAGTCGTTGAAAGCTATTTTTTCAGATGGTTTTACTAGGTGTAGTGCCAGAGAGAAAAACATGAATTCCCTAATAAAGAGATGTGGACACTCCAGCAGAGCTCTGGCTGCATGACAACCCACGACTGTGTGGCTGTGACAGGTCCAAGGAAATTTGGGCTCGGTCCTCCAGGATCCCACATAACTGAACTGTTCTGAAGGAGGGCCGGTCCCTGCCATGCAGACGGCATTTGCTGATGCTGGGAGAGGAATACTCAAAGTGTGTAGCCTGAGGAAGCAGCTGTCATGTAACTCAGCTGGGGTCAGATACTGATGCTGGGGTGAGCTTTACTTCAGCCATGCTCTTTAAGAGTAATGAGACATTCCATTGAAACAAAGAAGAAACTGAGAAGTCAGCAGTACTGCAAGCTTCATCAAAACATGCAACTAAGGTAAATCTCTGTTCAGCTCATGGATCACAAGCCAGTACTTTGACAAGTGTGTGACGTGCATTTTCCTAAAACTACACAATTCAGTCAATGGTCTTTGTAGAAGGAGGGGTCAATCATGACACATATACAATTTTCAAAATATTGCCTTATTAAACTCACAATAATAAATTGTGATGCATCAAGTGTGGACCACACTATGTCATTTTTATTTAAAGAGGACCTATCATGCAAAATGCACTTTTCTATGCCTTTTATACATAAATATGTGTCCCCTGTGTGTCAGGGAACTCAAAAAGTGTCAGAAAACAAAACCCTCTCTCTTTCCCTCCGTACCCAAATCTCTAAAACCTGTTGGTATTTTGAGCAAAACACATCATAGACATGTTTTTTATATATTTTTTTTAATATATCTGAGACCCATAATATGCCTAAAAATAGCATAATAGGAGACCTTTAAATTGGATATTAATTGTCACATGATGTTGAATTATTGTTGCCAGTAGGTGACGCTATGACGATGACTCAATGTTGAACTGTAAAAATTACTAGAAAATGCATTTCCTGCTGAAAATGCGTGCGAATGCTGTAAACTGTGTACATTTGTTGCTGAATTTAGCACTCTAGCTGTGACATCACGCACTCTAAGCCTTAAAGAGCTGCGCAATACACACTAATGTTAAAATCTGAAGAAGTCCCCTTCAAACTAAGTTAAATATCTCAATAGGTGTAAAATATATCAAAAATCGGAATACAAGTGTAATAGCTGAATGTCTTGTGACCGTTTTAAAGTTGGAATGAAGTCTCTAGCTGAAAGTATGTGGAAGGAGTAGCATTTGGCGCAAGGTGTAGGTAAAAGAGGATTTGAAGCTTCCTCCCATTGGGTTACAATGTAAAAATAAAAGTTAAAAAAGCTGAACATTGTAAAAAGTATAAATGTCCAAAACAAGGAAAGTCATACCAGTCATGTCCTGAAGGAGCTGAACAATTTAATATTTGAATGGTTTCTGTAGCTGAAATTATGCTGAAGTAGTTAAACGGCAAACATTGGTTGAAATAAGTTGAAGAATAAAGGTTTGAAGAACAATAGTGGAATGCTGTTGCACAGCATTCGCATTAATTAGGCTTTCACCCTTAGCATGCATGTGACATTTGGGGAATGTACATTTGAGTTACACGAATTACTTTATCATGGTTAATTGGGCAAAATGGCCAGCATGCCACATTTAGAGCGTTCAATCAAAAGTAGATTAAAATAATTTGTCATCATGTTCAAGGTTTGTGTTACTGACCAAATTTAGACCGATAGAAAGCTGGCATGAATATGATATAAAGATGGAAAAATCCATTCATAGACAATAGATTAAGAGATAGATGTATAGATGAATGGCTGGTTAAAAGATAAAGACATAAAAGTATGAAGCAAACAAAATAAAATAAAAAAAGTAAGGTTCAAGTTTAGCTTTACTTATTATTGTTGCAACTAGTATCATGATTAATTCTAAATTTGATTTGGGAACAGCCTAGACTTTTGATATAAATGTTCACCACAATAGGTGAATCAAATGTTCTTCTTTCCTACTTAGTTTTAACAGAGAGCTTTTGCAATAGAGTGCCACAGTGACGCGTCCTAAAACCCGGAAGTAAACTCCTTCCGGTTCCTTCGACAAAAACCAATGCAATTTCTCCATAGGATTTTGGAAAATAGATCGAAATAAGGTCTACCCTACTTTTATAATTTTCTAATCATAAATCTAATCGATAGATTAATCTATGTGATCGATAGATTTATGATTCGAAAATTATAAAAGTAGGGTAGACATGTGGATATTATCCGGCTGAACAAAACGTGATCTGTCTCTTCAATTTGTGTCAACCACAGACCTTATTTCGAGCTATTTTCCAAAATCCTATGGAGAAATTGCATTGGTTTTTGTCGAAGGAACCGGAAGTGGTAAAATGCTAACTTACTTCCGGGGTTTTAGGACGCGTCAATGTGGCACTCTATGCCTCATCACTCTTAAAGGAGAGGTGTCATGCTTTTCCGGTTATTACCCGTCCCCTTGTGTGTTATGAAGGTTTTTATGCATGTAAACGGTGTGCAGAGTCAAAACCCTCAAAGTACACCATATAGCGAGTAAAACTCTAACACAGAAAATACCTCCCCAAAACGCCTCGTTGGAGATACGTCATTGTCCATTTGATTCTTCCGGGACGGCATGATGTCAAGCCGTACCTGGAACGAAATGGACCAATCCGTGGAGCCGTTACGTTACGTCACGTCCGCGGAGCCGTTGCGTTAAGCCCCCGCTGATTGGTCCAAATTGACCAATCCACGGACTTCGTCACACACACATCTGTGTGCAGGGAGCAGGCAGCTCAGCTGATTTCTCCTCCCTGGCTGCAGGCTGATAACAGACAGTTGGGATCGCGGCGAAATTCTCTCTGCAGACCCATTCTCACAGCGTTTATCAACCTTTTTCTTACTCAATATCAAGCCACACTTATTGTTTTTAATTCGGCTGTGAGTTTGTGTGTGCTCAGGATGAGTTTGGCTGTGTTTCGCTATGTATCCTAAACAAGGAAACAACACCTCCACGGAGCTAAGCGCGATTCACAACGTCCCGACCAATCAGAGCACACTGTGCTCACAGGGAGGGTGGGGGCTGGAGCTATTGGAGCTACAACGAGCCATTAAAGGCAGAGAGTGAAATTCAGTGAATACAAGTAGTTTACAGAGATGCTGTATGCGAAACCAATGTGAGTTTGGAAAAATGCAAAGTATAAATCTATTTTAGTATACCTCAACAATGAAATTATGATCAGTGGAAATGGCCATGACACCTCTCCTTTAAAGAGCATGGCTGAATCGATCAACCAATCAGAGGAAACTATCCATCAGGATTATCATAGTGTGTGTTTCAATGGACAATCAAAGGGCTTGTTTCAATGAATCAGAGGGCTTGTTTCAATGAATCAGAGGGCTTGTTTCAATGGACCCATCATAAGGCTTGTTTCAATGGACCAATCAGCTGCTTTGTTTTAATGTACCAATCATATGGTTGTAATCATTTTGATAAACAGAGTTATTTTCAATGGACACATATTATACATTATATATATATATATATATTGTGTTTTTCTTACCACTTCTGGCCAAAGATGTTCTGAAAATGACATGCAGTTCAATTAGCTCACTGTTGAGTGTCTAACTTCTTGCTGGCACTGCAAACACCTTATAAATAACTCTGTATGATATTATTCCCAGGCAATAACAATAGTCAACAGTTTGCACAGCACAGAAACCTTTTCTCATTTGTATTTCATGTTTTAGTTTATCTTAGTAGCATCATTCCATATTGGTCCCAACACAAGTATTGTAACAATTACTGAATGGATTTTCCAAAACGATATTCCCAAGTAAAGGCTTCATTTATGTTTTTGAGTAAAATGTCAAGAAAACTTTTGTTGGCATTTGGTTTATCATTTTATCTTAACGCTTATGATGAATTAAAAATAACTCTGCTCTGATACGAGCTGCTAACATGGTTCATCTTTTTATTCCATTATACCTCTATGTCTGGAAGTATAACGTGTTGATTGGCACATTCTGTATGCACTGAATGTACATGACATCTGCCTTTAAATTATTTAATGAAAATCCCTCCCCTCCCATCTTTTAATGTGTATGAAAAGTCTGACACTGACTATCTTAACAATGTAATCAGTAAGTTTCTGCTTATGTTGTATTTGTTTGTTCTATAACGGTAATAAACTTTTAATTTCATCTTACATTATCGCTGTGGGGCTGCATTTGCCTTCACCACAGGATACATCTATAATTATGTGCTATTCAAAGTATGATCCCACAGTCAAGGAGACTAATGACAATCATTCGGTCACTGACTGCTCTGAATGGCTATCTAATAACCGGAGAATGAAAAGAAAGGCAGCATACTGTATATAACAAACTTTGTTCTCTCACAAGGAGAAAATCAAAGATGATAAAGCCCCTACAGAAACCATTATCGGCAGTGATATGAACGCCAGAGAGCTGTTCTGCAACCACGAGATCTGAAACTTGGGGGGTAGTTCTGGAGCAAAATGAAGTATGATAAAGCAGAGTTCAGTGAAGTGATATGTAACACAGCACTGAAGAGTCAAAATACTTCTCTAAAGGCAGACTGGGTGGTGTAAAATGTGCATATATGCCATGAGTTCTTTATAATCGATTGGGGCGATTTTAGGACTTCAAACATCACCTTCTGGCATTTTAAAACACCAACTAAAGCGATTTGTATGCGTGCGTGTTCTTGATTGTGTAGTCTGGCATTTAAAAAATGTACAAACCTTGGAGGACTCAAGTTGGACTGCAGCTAATTCAATCTGACAAAAACCTTCTCATGATGAGCAGAGGAAACATGCTGATATACAATCGAATATGATTTGAAATACACAAAATGATGTAGAGCAAGGTCACAGGAAATGATGCGTGACTGCCAAGTATGGAAGGTGGACACGGATCACAGCTCACACACTTTGAACACAATCAGCTCTGTGCTCACTGGCATTCTCCCTAATTTCAGAGACAGGTGTTCACATTCTTCTTCATATTCCCTCATCGCAGCAGTGAATGAAAAAAAAGAAATGTCTTCAGCAGATATGTCACGCTCAAACGCACACATAGGCTGTTCTTTGACATGCTCCCAGCGCAGTCAGCATCAAGACAGAGGAAGCTGCCAGTTTTCCTGTTCTGAGGGCTATTCACTGGATGAGACTGCATGTTTGCATGTGCTGATGTTAGAAGCAATGTTACAATTGTTTTTGTGTCTGGCTGTGCAGCTGGTGGGACTGTATCAAATAATGACAACACTGCTGCTCCTCTGTATGTCCAGTAAATGATACATATGTCATTATTTTAAGCATAATGATAATGTGGGTGTTAGCTGTAATGGGTTGTAGAAAGTTATATATTTTGTTTGGATGTAATGGCTCTCATTGTGGTTAGTGTTGGCTCCAGCCCTAAGGCAGCTGCAGATACATGGATCTATTCATAACAACATAAAGCACCAAAATGGTGGATAAATTGTGCCAATAAATAAGTAGGAATACAGAAATACAGGAAATAATAAATAAGTCAAGTGTTATAGCTGCTCTGATCCACAAGATGGAGCTCTTTTATCAATTTTGAGCAAGAAAAGAGAAAATAGTTATGTCCACAAATGTACCTAGATGTCATTTGTGTCATCAGTCGTTATTTGACCATTTACTTCACAGGACTGTAGACAATTCTGAAAAAAGTTTGATTACAACAGTTTCTCATCAAATCATGTAAAAAAATAGGGCTAAGCAGACTTTCAAAGAAACAGACATTAACTTAAAATGTTAAACAAAACAAATATCTAAAACAAAGATACATTTAGATTTCCTTATTTTCAAACACAAGGTGTTTTGTTATAGTTGTACTACATTAACAGTTAACTGTGGCTCTCCTGATACACAATGTGTAGCTAAGCGAGACAAAGTATTTTTTTATAAAAATGAATTACAGATATCAAAACGGAAAAAATAATGGGAATACATTTTTAAGTGAAATTGAATGCAACAATGCATTTTATAAGCAGATAAACCATTAACAGTGTTTGCAAATGTGCTGTTGTCTTTATAAAGACTGAGCATTTGATTATATCCATCCTGTCCATTCGTATGTTACACTCCAGTGATTCACTTTAATGATCAATGTTTTGTGTGACCGTCTAATCAAACATGGAATATCATTAGCCCCATTACTGCATGCATATCTGGCTGCCAAACACCCATCATATTTTAATCCAGCTGTATTGTTGCCATTCTTCACATTCTTAGCAACTGTTTGTTGAAAACTTAATAATTAAGCACCACTGCACGTGCTGTTATACATTTGTTTTACCCAAATGCTGACCAAAATCCTGTGAGGTGTCTCCTTTTGTTTTATTATGTTCTTTGACACTTATAGTTACCGCAAAAAAACCAATGGCATTAGTCTTGTATGTTCTTTAGCAAGTGTGTTTAATACCTTATGGTACCTTGCTTGTATGCAAGAAGCCTGTGATAAACAGATTACTTCCACTCTCTCTGGCACATACAACATTTCTCCCATACTTTATAGCTTGGCACTGAAGAGTTGGAACATGAGTGATTTAATTTCTCCTGCTTTTGCACTTATTTATCTGTGTGAAAACGTGACTTTATCATGTGTGTCAAGCTGTTGCAATCAGCTGTTTAACCTGGAATCGCTCAGTGAACTGGTCCATCGTTGTGTGGTCTGCTATTGTATGCTATTCTTGTTTTTGACCTTTGTCTTTTATTGTGGCGGTCCTTTGTGGTTCCTTGCACAATGTACTGTAGCTTGCAGACAGTGGTGTGTGATTGTGTGTGTGTGACAGAGAGAGTATGTAGAGCAGTGTTGGGAAGAAGATAGATAGAAGATAACAACATTGAATGGGATATGTCCATTGAAAGAAAATCATAGAAAATATGCTCTGTGGCAAACAAAAGTTTATGACTGCAACATATTGTGTTAAAAAAATACATGTTTCAGTAACGAACATCATTTTAACATTTTGTTTAGGCGGAAATTCCAATTGGCAGAAGTTAAAAGTTAACGTCAGGGAAATAAACGCACTTCACCACAGTCGTATAGCTCAAGTCATGATCACTAAGGCGGCTACTGTTCGAAAAGTTGACCTTAACTAGTGTGATTAAATTAATGAGTGGGATATTAACCAACATACTGAACGTCAACTTACAGAACATTAAAATGTCTTAAGCTTTAAAAAAACAGAAGCGCTAAAATAAATACATATTGCAAGGTTTCAAGACTCATTGCTTCAACACTTAAAGGTAGGGTAGGTAAGTTTGAGAAACCGGCTCGAGATCGCTAGAATTTCAAAATACACAACCGGAGAAAATCTGCCACTTCCTTATAGAGCCCCTCCTCCAACACACACGAACGCGCACATGACCAATGAGGGCACGAGATAAGTTTGTGCACAGATGGAAGGCTGACAGGCAGGTAGGCCATCCAGTTATTTTAGCCGGGCCGGCTAAAATGATTGGTCGTGCTTTTTACAGTACTACGGCTTCCACAGATGACATTTTTTTATGGATTTCTTGTCAAAGCACTTAAGATATTCATTGCTATCGGGATGTTAAGAGCATTCCATGGAATATAACAAAAAGTGTATCTCGAGCCGGTTTCTCAAACTTACCTACCCCACCTTTAATAACAGGTATATTAAGACACTTTGAATAAAAGCACTACATAAATACAAGCATCGACATATAAATGCACCCAATATAACAAATAATCAAGATCATAAATGGTGCTTTGTTTTTGTCATCTCTGTCCCATAAGTTTAATGCTCTGCTTTGTTCACACGCTACTATCATTTGGGCAGGCAACATATAGAGAATTGGAGGGATGAAACCCTCTTTAATGTATATATTCAACCCGATGAGAGCTGTGAGACTCACTCCGAACAGCAAGGTGGTTAAGAACCAACAAGGAACTGAAAGGCGGCAAAAAGCTCTGCAGAACTGAGGGTGTTAGATGATCATTCTCAAATGACCTGCAGTGCAGTAAGGTTTTTGCTCAGTTGTATGAGAAAATTCAAACACAGCTTAACGTCATCTGTTGAGCCAGATGTGTTTGTGTCCGGGGAGAGGCTACAGGTGGTCTCACAGTACAAATACCTGGGGGTCTTAATTGATTCAAGACTCAATTTTAAGGCTCAGGTGAAAAAGGTGTGCAACAGGGTCAAATTCAGTCTGTCAAATTTGAGGTTTACCAGAGACTGCATGTCAACTCTGATGTACATGCACTCTATGGTTCTATCTCACATCACCTACTGCTTAACAACCTGGTCACATGCCTGTACAACCACTCTTAAACCCCTGGAATCATTATACAAACAAACACTTAACATAGTAGATAAGAAATCAGTTCATTCTCATCATTGCCCAATACTCACAAAATACAACTTGTTGAGCTGGGAAAATGTAATGAGATATGCAAATGCTTGCCTCATGTACAAAAGAATACACGGCCTTACCTCACCTCCGCTCAGACATTTTATCACCATACGCACACCTGTAGTCAACAAGAGCTGCAACAAGAGGAGATTGCGTTGTTCCATTAAGGAAGAGTTCATTCAGCCAATCTTCATTTTCTTTTAAAGCTGCACAACAGTGGAACTCAATCCCAGTAACGATTAGAGAACAAAACACCTGCAGTTTATTCAAATCTCATTTAAAAACATGGTTAGTGGAAAATCAGCTCTGTCAACACTGACACAATCTGCACTTTACAACGCTCTGTTTGTACACATGTGCCTTGACCTGTTATCTGCTATCTGTCTGCTTTGGGAATATGTATTTTTGTTTTGTTTTTATGTTTTTATAGATGCTTTTATCATAATATAAGCATCTATGTTGAATGTTGTTTTACTGATTGTATTTACCTGTCATTTGAAGTAAATGATTTTCAACATCTGTCCAGGGACTGCAGATGAAAAATAGCCTGTTGGCTAACTCTGGCGCATTTACAGAAATGTTAATCAAGCAATAAAAAGATTTGTACAAAAAAAAGAAATGTTAATCAATGTGCACTGTCCCTGTCAAATAAATAAATAAAGCTAGACCAACAAACAAACAACAGCAAGATCTTTAAGTAAAATGTTGACGCACTGGAAAGCAGTCAGGAGAAGCCTAGAGCTCAATTGTCTCTATTCTTTCAATTCACCACAAAAAAGGTTTTTCAACAGCATTTTGGACAAGTAGATGCAAATGGGACAGCAAAGCCCAGTTAATAGCCAAAAGGGATAAATAAGAACCAACTACCGAGTTAATTTGTTTATCAAAGCTAGGACTGCGTGAAACATTCCTCCAGATTTTCCAGCAAATGGCTTTACAGGGTTTCTAATGGTGGTAATGATGGAGTCGGGGAGGCGGAATTTGACAACTCAGACTTGCTCTCATTAAGCTTGAGAAACAGTCTTTGATGTTTCAGTTCTTTCCGTCAATATTCAACGTAAATAAACCTCATGCAGCAAATGTATTTGTGTTTATATCTTTTCAAAGATTCTGGCTTTTCAAATTGAAATGTATTTCTGTGTATTCACACAAACAAACACATACAGAGCCATGAACACAGAAGCTCCTCTGGTTTTTCTAAAGGACCTACGTTTAACGCATGCTACCTCCTCATCATCGTGATTGAATATGACAGAAACCAAAGTGAAATAACTCTTTAGGCCTTTCCGGCTTCTACGTGTAGTGCAGCCAGTGGAAGTGTCTTTTCTGCTGACCACTCTTGCTCCATGGACGACTTTTCTGTAGCAATTTCCACAGTAGCAGTTTCCCTGCAGAGACTAGGGGGAAACTGCTGTGTGAATTTTGGGAGATGCCACCGCATGTTAGCTGCTTCGTGAAACAAACTTAATACCAGCTGTAACAGGTCTGATAACACACGCACAACACAGTTTGGTGTTAAATCCTCACTGATCTGGCTTAATTAAAATATGACCCTACTGAAAAGCACTTTAACACCAACCAAGCAGTCAGTAGCTTTGTCCCTTGACACATTTGTGTACCAGGTATGCTGTGAAGTGTTTATTTACTCTAAATCTGGATGGATCCAGAAGAAATGATGCCACTGTGACCTATTTTTTGCGATTGGCATAAAATGACAGACCATGTCAGCATTAACTGCCAGTAACAGTAAGAGCAGGCGACAGGGCATGACCTGGATAAAAATCATCCATGTTGAAATCTTCGAACAAAATATTCCTAGCTACTGTAAGAGGTAAAACATGTACTCAGCAGTGAGAAAATGAATAAATCAGGTAGTTAATCTTTAAGCAATAAAGTTGTTTGGCTGGTTGTTGAGGAGGTGGTAAAGAGGTGAACGGAGCCTTCCAGGTAGTAGCTTCACCACTTAATCGATCATGCATTTGTAATGTCCTGGCAAGGGTCCACAAATAGCACACGCACAGTGTGACTATACCAAAATAAAAGCATCATTATACACATTTTGTGACTGCAGTAATGAAGTGGTTGTAGTTGGGGGAAAAAAACATCCAGTAAACAGTTAAAAAAACGAATGACTGGAGAGAGCAGAATGCTGAGAGAATGGTGCATGAAAGGAAGATTTTTTTCTCCGTGAACCCAGAACACGGTTTCATTTTGTTGATGCAGATGGTGTTTTTACCGCTAAGTCGAGTATTTAACAGGCTCAGGCGCAAACCCCCCAAAACACGTTATAAGCTCAGGGACAGATGTTTACAAGTTTTCTTGCAGTTTTGTGTTCATGGACAGTATTTAAATTTAGTTGGTGTTTCAAGTGTGTTGGGTTTAAAGGGGCAGTTTATCATCCGGCAAAAAGCCCCCACAGAGGAGCATGTGGTAGTTATAATATATATGTTCCTGTATCAACAGCTGCATGATTGTATTATTTTGGATTTACAGTACTGATGCGGGCCAACAATCTAATACACACTGTATATAAGGCACAAATGAAAAGAAAGCAATCCCAAAATGTGAAGCTTTTAATGGGATGAATGGGCTGCAAACATACCCATAGGAGCCAAGGTTCACCTCAAGAAAATACCTTGTGATCATTTGTTATGCTATTATAAATCCATCCTGCATAAAGCTGCATTGCATAAGTGCACACATTAACTATGGGGAAAAGAGCGCTTGCATTTTTTATTAAATCAACCATCTTTGCTGCTGGGATTGACTTTTGTACCATTAAATGCAAACACAATTGTATTTTTCCAACTGTCTCAGGCACAAATCCAGTCGCAAATCATGGGCTGTGAGTCACACGGTTTTGTCCGCCCCGATCTGCTGACACGGAAAGAGGAGAATTCATAGTGCCATTGAATGTAAATGAACATGTCATGAATCAGCTGTCCAATCTCTTGTAATTGGACGTAGTAGGCATGGTCCCATTCAAACGTAAAAATGAGATGAATTCCTCCCGCTCCATGTCGGGCGGCTCTTATCCTTGGTCTCATTCATTCAAATTTCACTCACTCACATTTCATCTGGTTTTATTTCTTACATAAGGCATAACTCATCTGTTTTAGATTAGCTTCCAGTTGGCCAAATGAGCCATAAATATATTTTATGTTGTATAGGTGTAGAGTGCTTCCCCTTTTCCAGCTGCCTGAATAATTCTCTTCCTCTCCATGTTTTATTGTGAGGCCGAAATGTGCCTCTATTGGATGTGTCTTCAGCTCTGTGTACTGCTGTTTGTGAAACAGATTTAGTAGAAAAGCAGAGGTACAGTATGCGTCATAACTTGGTCTAAAAAAATTGAAATGAATCTCTTGTAAATTTAAAAATAAAATGTATACAATAAGATGTAGATGTCTCTTGGTAAGCTATTCTGTGGCCAGGAGCCTTTCATGTCCACCACCACCACCACTCGACTAAATCCTCAGCCCCCTAATCTTCCATAAACACTCCCTGACTACGGAGCTTCCTTGGCATTGCCAGCATGTGTGTGCCAGCCCCATATACCCATTAGCACCGTTAAGCCTGTGCGTCTCACCCCCAGCCCCCACTCCTCACAGCAAAGGTGAGTGATGATTACCTCATGCATCACTACGGGTGGCGTTAATCCTCAACTCTGGCAAGAAATCTTTAAAAAACGGAAAAAACGTCTCCATCCTGATCCACTACAGTCTCAGGTTGTTTGTCATTACCAGCAAAGGCTTGCAAACTGAACAAATTGAATTCCATTAGCTGTGTATCCCTCTATCACTCACTCCTCCCCTGTATAACCCCACATCACTTTTTGTTGATCACCTCCTTTCTTCTCTCACCACACACCCGTTTGATTGCTTTCCCTCTCCCACAGGGCAGCCAGCAGCTAACCAGATCATTCCAGTCCCTCCATACATAGGAAACTACAGTAAACTAAAATCTGAGCTGCCAGTGCAATCAGGGAACATTTCTCTCCACTTCTTTTCAACTCTTCTCTCTGGATGAGTGCTGCTGTGTGCCTCTCAGTCTCCCAGCACACTGCAGCTCCTCCCTCCACCTCCCTCATCAGCTGCCCCTCCCCTCTCCCCTCTCCCCTCTCTGTCGCTGCTAGGTGCAGCATGTATGCGAGCGTGTGTGAGCCAGCAGAGCCGCCTGTGTGTTTACATGTCAGCCTATCAGTGCTGCCGGATTTAGCGCATCTGGAGAGGAACGAGGCTTCTCTCAAATGCCCCTCAGACAAGGGGGATTCTCAGCGCTGCATATATCCCTCTTCCCCCGTCTGAATCCAGCCTGTCGTGAATCCTGCATCCCTGTCTCCATGCTTTCGGAGGCATTTTGAATTTCCTTGGCAACATGGAGCTGCCTGAATTAGAATTCTCTGCATGACAGTCCTGGTAAGTACTCGGTCTCTATGGTGGGCTTTGAGCGCTGAGGCATTGGATCAGATTTATTATGGTGCAGTGGTGGGGCCAGAGGATCGCCAGGGAGCAAATTAATGACAGAAATAAAACTGTGTATCGAAGGCAAAATATAGGGATGGAGAGAGGGAATATTATTCACTGAGGAGGGCTCCAGATCTTATTTGTGCCTTGTCATCCAGATGGCTTTCATTTCGCTACGTGCTATGAAAACTGGGTTTGTATTTAGGGAAACACACACATGCATGTATCATTTTGAACGTACAGTATGTTCTGTTGCTTGTATATGTGTTGGTGGTATAAATACAGGTATATGCTATAAATATTATATTGCATATGTGTGCATGGATGCATGAAAACACACCTATGTCCAGCCTTTTTACATCACAGCAGAAGGTGTGAGGCTGATTAAGAGTGTGTCTGTTTTTGTGACCCCCCCCCCCCCCCCCAGGGTGGTTGACGACGCTTCCTCGCCTGCCCTCATTAACATTCATCTTCCTTCAAATGCCAGTAAACTCATCTAGCCTCACACTTATTCATTCTCAGCTGCCTTTTTGCTGTCGGCTATTTTCCACTGGGTATGAAGGAGTCTGTGCAGGTGTTAGATTTGCCACAGGTTAGATGGATGGGTGTCAGTGGGGGGTGATGGGTAGAGTGGGTGTGGGGAATGATGATGCCCAATGATTATTTATGCAGGCCAAGTAAACGGTCTCTCGTAGTTTAATTTATATTGCTTGTTATATTTGCATTTTTATAATCATGGCTGCGACGCTCCAGCAGGCAGACAGCGATGAGAGGACTTTTCCTCTCTCTTTTTTTTTTTGTATAACTGCACAGTAACAACCTCTGCAAACCACAGAGCCCTGGCAGTGTCTGAGTGAAGGGTCTGCTCTTCACATCAAGGCTTTAGGAGCTAAACAAAGCTCCTAATTGGAGCCCTGTAATCAGGTTATGACAGCTGATTAGAATCTCTTCTCTTTTTTGTAGTTAATAATGCCTGTCAGTGTGTGTGCGCGTCTTCAAAGCACTCAACGAAATTTCCATCGGAGTGAAATGAGCGAGGCATGTTGATTTCTGATTACATTTGATGATTAAAATGAACTCATTGTTATTGGACAATCTGCATATTGTCTCTTTGTTCTCTTCACATTTTTCAACTTGTGCTGCATTTATGGACATATTATAGCTGTATTTCAAGACTGGAGAATATATAATACACATTTATTCGTATTTATTTTTAATCACACTGATATCAGATGCTAATGGATGTGGTATCAACATATTTTAGCATTACCACAATATTTAACCTGCTTTTCTCCATTAAAGCTAATGGGGATCTACACAAAAAGCACTGAAATTATCTGCATATAAAGATATTGCAGGTTTGTTTACACAAAGTTACCCAATTAATGTACGCATTCAGCAGAAATGGAGCAACATAATCATCACATTGGAATCATACAGTGTTTCTTCACCAACTATTGAGCTGCTAATTGCTATTATATGTTCAGAAGGTAGACAGCAACTCTGTTTATCTGCCATGAGTTCCTTGGCAGATAGAATATAATGGGATTCAGTTTTGTATTTATTGAAAACCTTTGCCTGTTGTGGCTTGAATCCACGCTGATAAGAACCTTTAAAGTGACTAAAACAGTGAAGTTGCAAAAATACGTTAAAAAGCACAACGATGAGAACTGCAGGTGATGGCTTTCTGTGGGTTCATGAGTGCACCCTTTCACGTACAATTTGATCAATAGACAAATATAATTTAGCAGCGTTAATGAGTAGAGCACAGTAGAGCTTAGTGTGAAATCATTTTGCCTAGCAACCATTTGGAGCACTTCAAGATGTTCTGATGATCAATGATAAGCTATTAAGCAACTACTAACATGTAAGGATGGGGTCAATTTAAACAACAAATTGCTGACAGTACATGACAGTTCCATTTATGACTAGCCTTATGGGTAAATGTAAGTTCTAAGCATCATTATAACTTTGAAAACCTCATTTCAAATGTACATTTGAATGCTGAGCAACTTATTTTTGGATGTCTTTTCATTGTGTTCAAGGACAGTATTTCTGCAGTTGCAAGATAAAGTCCTACTTATATATGATTATATTAGTATTAGTTACACTATTTGTAGAATAGGATACCAGTGATGGTTACATAGGATAGTTTCCAACTGGTTCCGGACAAATATTTTCAATATATCCGGGGCGATGTAAAGTCTAAAAGTACAAATGTATTGAAATGAATATATATATTTCCAAATTGACAACATGTCTTAGTTTAAATGTTCTGTTGGCACTAAGCCTTTAGAAAACAACATTTTTAGGTTGGTCACCTAACTGGAAGACACAAACTGACAAATGATATTCATGAAGCTGATTTACTAAGACTAAACTCATTCAAGATGATCAATCACAAATTAAGGATTTTCTTCAAGGATTTCTTAGGTCGATGAAAGAATAAAATATGACTACAGAGATTTGAAGCTTCTTTCAAAAACCTCAAAAAGAGTCAGATGTAAAAATAAATGACATTCAGTCTGAGTAAATGTCAAACACATTGAAATGCTCTTAGTTGAAGTGCCTGTTGTTTGGGTTCCTCTGAAGAAGAAAAAAAGGAACATAAGCCCCAGAATCCTTTGAGGCTGATGCATTTGTGTGCATGCAATAGGCCTTGTAATAACTTAATAATCATCCACAAACATTGGAGCAAAGTGGGCTTGTGCTAAATGATCCTGAGCAGTTCTGACCTTCATGCTCCTCAGAGAAGGTGTGCACTTGAAAAATAAGAACATTGAAGTATGGACTTAATTCACTCCAAAAATCTCAAGGAAAAAAACCTCAAAAGGTTCTCTTAGTTACCCGATATATTGCAAATCTATTCAAATGTAACTGACAAAATGTGTATGATCACTTAAGAGTTTTTGTAATACATTGATATTACATTAATTAAGACAATGCATTTACACTTAATACTGTTGAGCCGATACTCCAGTTTATTCAATCCCTAATAAAACAGCTACACACTCAAAGCAGAGCTGCTTTTTCACAGCACTTTGTTCCATACTGTCATATGCTAAATATTCTGTGACATAGTGATAGACATAACACTGAACAATTGCCAATGTCCTCACAGTAGGATCACATGTTGATCATCACAGCCAAAGTAATTTGTTTACAGATGGATTAAGGTTATTCCAGTTAGAACTGAATAATAGTATAGGTTACTTATCCCATGTTGGAGGAAGTTACAATTAGCAACATTTGTGGAAAACTCAAGAGTATATTCACTTGAAAGCAGATTGTTTTGCTTCAGAGTTCATTATACACCATATGCTCAATGTAAGAAAAACGACATGTCAGATTCATCTGAGGATTTTGTACGGTCTCTTGTGATTCCTTTCTCCTCATGTTTGAATTTAGCTTCCTAATAAAAGCCCATTTCATGTATAGCTATAATCAGGGCATTGTTGCACATAACAGTTCATTTGCGATGCCCCAGAAAGAAGTGATGTATAAAGTAGCCTGAAAACATCTAGGGTGTTACTATTGAAGCATTATGTGAAACAAGATCCATCTGGAATCCAGATGCTGCCACATACTGGGTAACATCAGCCACCTTGAAAAGGATCCGGTGAGACTGGATGTGGTGAGGCTGGCAGATCCCATGTTTGTACAGTGTCTGCTGTATGGCGAGGTGACACACGCAGGCAGATCTGTCACAGGATACTCACATTTTCATTCTACAAATGTATTCAGAAGGTCACAGTCCGGCTGCAGCTGCCTTCCTCATTTAAATGTAATAATAGCAGCTTTATGCTAAATATGAGACAGTCAGGGGCTGGTAGGATGGAGCAGAGCTCCATGTGCAAGCTCCTGGCTGGAGTCATGCTCTGGCACTATCAGAGCCTTTAATAATATACATTGGATGTGATCACAGTGGAACGACCGTCCCTTCATCTGTCTGCTCGTCTCATTCTTTTGTTTGGTGGGTATTTATATTATAACTGGACACCAGAGGTCTGGTTCCTTTCACTTGAAAGAAAGAAGATGATGACTGATTGCCTTGTCTTTCTGTATTCTCAAACTGTAATGACTGTGGCAGTAAGTAATTAGGCCTTTGGAATCTATATGCCAGTTTTTTCCATATCAAAACCAAGGCTGATGCGTTCAATCATAGAAACCGAGGCTTAGAACTTGGGTGTGGAATTTTAAACCTGCTGTTAAAAAGAATGGTCTAAGTTTTTTATTAACCGTAAAAAATGGCCAAGCCACACAACCTTCATATTTGTACTGTAGCAGGTGATCATTTGGTGTGAAGATCTCCTATTGAGCCTGCTATAAAGGGCTGTTAGAGGCTTGTCGGAGGTACAGTTGCCTTTAGCATGGCATTTAGCTCTTTCTTTCTCAATCCAAGTGCAAAACATTTGATATTCCCTGATGGTGAGTAGGGGATAAAAGTTTGTGTAATTTCCAGCTTATCCTACTTGACTTTCCAGAGGAATGGGTGTTAATGAGGAGAGGAGCCTCTTTTGTAGTATTACTGGAAGACTTTGTCAATGAACAAAGAAACATGTTAAATGTATTGCACGTTTTTACCCAGGGCCTGTTTACCAATACGTTAAAGTGTATAGGGATCATTTAGCCGTTTTAACATCTCCTCATGTGTCTGACTTATTCTGGAAATGAGTCCAATAGGACAAAAATATCTCAACATCTTTAATTGGATCTCGAATGTAATAATAAATAATGCAATGTAAAATAAAAATGTCTTTAGCTTGCAAATGTAACCTCCATTCAGCAATATTTTCTGAATCAACACTAAATCAAATGAGTGTAAAAAGGGTTATTAGTGCTGCTGATCTAGGAGAGTGAATAGCCCCGTCTGCCGCTCTGAGCCTCTTTGAGCCTCTTCCTGTTAATAGTTTTGGTTCACCAGCCCGTCTGGTTGAGTTCCTCTGGCTCTCACTGACCCCCCATATAAAACCGTGGGCAGCTGTTCAAAAGCTTCTAGCTCAAAAGCTCCCACACACTGATTGTACTCTACTGGCCCGGTGTGAAATGGTAGAGTAGGAGTCAGAATCTTTCAGAGTCGAGTGCATGGTAAAAACGGCCGAACATACATTTAGCAAACAAAGGGAGAGCTTTTTTTTTCACCAGTTGTAAGACCAAACAAGTGCTAAAACGAAAGTGACTGCTGGACCATTTCTCACACGGCCGAGCAAGTTCTGCAGAGTGCAATACATTAGTTAGCCAAACTACACAGTTCTCTCAAGCTATGGCTTTGTTTTGAAGTCTACTCTCTGGATCTTGAGCCCTAAAAAGACTTCAAAACCGTTTTTCATTAGTTAATACAAAGAGCCATTGAAGATACCATCAAATCGCACAATAAGAGTTTTGTAATGATTTTCTGCTTGGATCTTACCCCTTAACAATATGCGATGCTTTTAATGTTCTGCTTGGATCTTACCCCTTAACAATATGCGATGCTTTTAATGTTCTGCTTGGATCTTACCCCTTAACAATATGCGATGCTTTTACATATACCCATCATGGGCTTGTGAAACCTGGACTCAATTTTAAACTCACCAAATGATCTTGATCTTTTTGATTTTAAGAAGTTATTAGTCATACAGAATCCTATAATGATGGTTACATGTTTTCACAGCCATCTACAGTATAAACTTAGCTTCAGGTGTTACAGGTGTATAGCCAGCCAATGAGTACGAGCATTTTCAAGTTCCCTGTTAACATTTACTTAAAGTTCAGGATTTTGAGCCATTCGGAGTTATGTGCATTGTGATTGTTATTTTTAGAATAGCTTGTCAAGCCACATAAAACTTGAAGTCAACAGATGCAAAAATTATGGTTTGTGTCAAATACAATCAAGAGAGAAAATAAACACAGAACTCCAAGGCACCCAGGGTTCGCTGTGTAGTAAACGCTTTTATTCAAGCATCGCTGACACCCACTTGTTTTCCGCTGGAGTCTTCTTCAGGGCGGGATACGTAGGTGTCAGCTCAGAACTTGAGTACATAGGATTTCCTCTTTTGTTTTTCTACATGCCTCCAGCCATTAACTCCAAACAGCAACTTTGTTTGCCGAGTGTGATGTTTCAAAATGATTGTTTTCCCGCTTAAACAACTAAAATATTTTGATAACGCTCCAATTTTGTTTGCTTTATTAATTGTTCCGAAACACAATGGTGGTACGGATTAGACATCTAAAATGTTTGGATTAAGAGCCTCTCTCTGTATGGCAGAGGTTGCTCCGAGGGGTTTACGGATTCGTGTGGCATATTTAAAATTGAGGAACTTTGATAATACACTCACAGCAGGGGGCAGGGACTGATCAGAGCTTACATTCACATCCATCAAAAATAAGAACACATTGCACCACCATGAAGGCAAGATAGCAGAAACACTTTGATGAAGTAAATAAAGCATTATGTTTTGGATTAGAATTGTGTAATGTCCTACTTTTGTTGTGGTATAAGAAACCAAAAGTTGTTTGTTGTTTGGTATTGCATTTTTGTTGCAGTCTTTTTTTTTGGGGGGGGGGTTTTGCAGTGTGTCTCTTTATTCTTGTTGTTTGCGGTGATCCACATCAGTTCTTTAATCTGCTGCATTTCCAGCCAATCATGAGGGGCCTTTTTTACAGCAGACATTTTGAGTTATTGAAGAAGGAAAGTTTTTATTTATAAATACTGATCCTAACACTGAAGCAGTTTGTGCTTTTTCTGCTTACCTTTAACATGCTTTCCGTATAAAAGACCTGATCATATTATATTAAAATGTGTGGAGCAAGCTGACACGAGCACCTTTGTTGTTTTAAGAAATGTTGTGGCAGCTAATGATGAACTACCGTTTAACAGGACATAAAGGTGAGGCAATCACAAAAAAGGATCAAATTAATTGTTTTAGGTGCACAAGAAAAGATGAGGGATCAAAGATGATTAGTCTCATCCACTGACCACACAGGAGATGAAAGGAGCCTTCTGATCTTCAAGCTTGTTATTTCCAGATCAGTAGTAAAGACGATGAACATGAGAGGAGGATGCAATGCTCGCTGACTTGCTATTGGCCAGCAACCTTGGGATGCCTTTGCACAAGGTACTGTGGAGGCGCATACACAGTGTGCAAACTTAACATTAGGGGGTATGCCCCTACATGAGTAAAACATGAACAACTATCCTTCAAAAGCTCATACACAGCATGGTGAGCCTTGAAATAGGTAGCAAAGCTCACTGTTAAAAGCTCATGCAGAGAAAATATCCCTTTAAATATGTATTTATGCAATTCCAAAAACAGCTTTTCATGTGATGGTCCTAATCGCTTTTCCTTTGCTTTATTAAAAAAGTATTACATTACAATAAAAGCATACAACTTAGCTTAGCAAGCTTTCAACACCACCAGCTCTGAGACCTGTGGTTCCTGACTGGGTGAATGCAGTGTTGATCAGAGTGCACTAAATGTACTTTGAGACAGACAGAATCAAATGGAGCCCCTCATGGAGACTGTTGTTTTCACTTCCATTGACCACAGGGATGTTTAGGTAAGGAACACGTTTTCTATCATCAACTACTCTGTGTCTTCTAGTATCTTAGAGACCATTGATCTACAGTCTCACCTGTCGAACTGAAAACTATCCAGCATGAATGGCAAAGCTTCAGTATCTCCCTCAGTTTCTTAGATAAGCCCCCTTTTTGCATTGGTTCTTTTCCACTCTGCTCCACATCACCTCAAGATAACTCAGACCAACACTTTCATGGCTAAGCCTTGAACTATTTGTTGTTTTGATGTTTATGCAGTTTATACTGCTAAACTTAAATAGTTCCTACTTAAATCAGTCCTTCATCTCGTCTCCCTACCTTCTCTGCGCTTATATCATCTTAGGTATAGTATCATTATTATTGTATGTGGACATATTTCACAGTGGCCCAGAGCTCTGCAGGTGCACACCTCTCAACCTTTTAAGCTTATTGTAACTGCTTCTCGAGAAACACTTTTTCCAAAAACACTTTTGCAAATTTGCAATACATGTGACCACATACAGACATGCATCCAGACACACACCCAGCCTCACAAGAACTTGACCTCCATGCCAAACTTTAGACTCCTAGGGCGAAAACTGTGGCCTCCAAATGATGGGGACATATTAGTTGGCTGACCGACCAACACAGCAGTCTTTAGAGCTGCTTGACGCAGATAAAAGCGTTCGGAATACCAGTGGAAATCAGTTGCACTCCAAACAATTGTGTGGCTACCTAACATTTATAAGACACAAGGTGTTATGAGGAGGTTTGTTTTAAAATAGGACCGTCAAAGAACTACAGTATGATCATTGACTCTCTGTTATGGAGATAAACAAACTGACACAAGCAATTACATGTTGTCTAACATTTTCATTGTTGCATGAATACCTTCATGAAGTAGTTTTGCTGCTTTTGCTCGTCCTCCACATTGATCACTATAATTATACGGATTCCTCTAATCTCTCTTGACAACATCTCTGTCCAAAATAAGTAGGCCATAGTTCTGGGAACGTTCTGTGCAGCCTTTGTGGCTGAGAGCCCATGCTAACTGCTGTCAAACAAAGAAAGATCGTGAGCTTGCTGACCCCATGCAGGTGTGTTTCTGCATCTCAACAGGAGCAGTTCCCATGCACTGAACCATTTTGTCCTTCGCTAAGCATTTGATCCTGGCATGGGGGAGCATCAGGCCATGCTGTTACTTTGTTAGGTTTGCAGGGGTTGTTACCTTTATCTTTGGCTTCCATGGAGGATTTGTTTTCATGGGATTTCTCATATCTGACTGCGTATTCCTCTGGAGAATGTAGCTTAACTGGCAATACACTTCTAAAGAGTCTATTTTTACCCAGCAAGTATTTATTGTAACATAATAGAGGGAAACATGGCTCAGGAGGTAATCGGAAGGTTCCTAGTTTGATCCCTGGCTCCTCCAGAGAGTGTGGAAGTGTCCTTGAGCAAGACAATGTAATCCTAACCGCTTATTATTATTATTATAGCAGCTTTATTTTTAATATCATTACTGATGGAATGGAACGGCATATGTTTGTTATTTGGCTACTATCTTAATATTTCCAATGCAATCAAACATTTACACCTATGCGTCCAAAAGCACAGAAAAGACATTGCATACATAAATCACATACTGCAGGAGGGGAGACTTGTCCACTCTGATCTACCACAAACATTGCAATTTGTGCACAGCAAACAATGTTTCCTTGTTTGTTTGCTTTTCGACTTTGAAATGTTTGCTTTACATTTGTCAGTTGAACACAAACACACCAGTGGAATCAATCGGCATCTCTTACATCCTATACATATTTGCTTGCAACTTTGTAGTTGTCGCTCCCTCTTTGTTTCATCCTCTGTCTATTCCCTAAACAGTGGCAGAATAATTAAAGCTGCAGGCTGGAGAAATGTTTTCCTCTCTACAACAAGCCTAATGTGTAATAGACGGGTTAATGGGCGCATTGTTTAGGACTGAAATAAAGAACATGGAAGCTTGAAGAAAAGAAACAAATTAAATAGGACTTTGTTGGTAAAAAAAGCCTTTGAGGAAATGTTGGACAGCACCAATGACTGAAAACATGTGTGAAATGTAAAAGAGAAATGATGGATTGTATATGTTTGACTCACTTGAGGATATTGAGATTTGAAATAGACACTGTAACCTCAGACTATAATTGACCCCAAATACATTGCAGCTGTTTTCACGTTGCCAAATGGTGTTTCTCAAAGATGTTGTGCTCACAGACCAAAAGTAAGACCATTTCAATTAAATTCAGATTTTGTTCAGTCACAAATGCACACCCTGTTACAAACGTTCAGATTATTGAATAGCAATAAAAAGCGTTTGTCAGCTATGGAAAAGATTCATGCAAATAGACACATCCTCTGAGCACAATTTGCATGTGCATCAATCAAAACAAAAAGCTGAATTATTTATTATATCAAGGGAGATACTCTGAAACTCAAGCTGCATTGATGATTCATGACAGCGGTCACAAGTTGAAACTATCCAGCAGGGACATAGCAGACAAATAACGTGAATAGAGAACTGAGTTACAATGCTAATTGGTTTGCAACTAACAACAGAGCTTTGTCTTTTTCATGATTTTCTCATGTTATCTTGTCTGCCTCCCATATGAGGGGATCAATAATCTCTTTTTTTTTTAAAAGTCCAAGTTCCTGCTTTAATGTAAACATCCTTCCAACATTAAGCTGCAACATAAATGTACTTAATAGTACCTGAAGACAACCGTATAGGGCATGAATGCACCACTGCGTATAGCTAATTTGTCTAGATGCTGCCTGCCGCTTTCAATGACCCATTAGCAGAGCACGGCTCTCTTCGGTTTGCCCGGCATCAAACCGCAAGGCACCATAAAAGAGGAGATGCAGGGTTTCAAGATAACAAGAGACTAATGGTGAGCCGAGAGGTGCTTTTGAGAGAAGACTGACAGGGCGAGAGGTCCACAGAGAAAATGCAAGCATTCATAGAACAGCAGGATAGAAAAGACTTGTCCACTCATATTCCTCCCATTCACAATACCATCAAATGAAAAAAATCAAAACAAATCATGGTGGGCACAAAGAATGCCCAATGGAACAATAGAACAATAGAACAAAAGGGTACAAATGTTCTTCTTCGCTTTCAAAAGATACTTCAAGCCACACTCTCAAAATGTAAAGACTATGAGCACTGTACCTGAGGTAGTAAATGAAAGGATACATTTCTTTATTCAGAAATGCAGCTCAAGGTCAAAACAAAGTGGTGATACAACAAGCAGCTCTGAGCTGTGAGGCCAGATTACACAGATAGTACCCTGCCCTTACCACACGCTGAATCATAAATCATGCATAGTATTTTGGTAAGAAAATCACCACCGCATTTGCATTTGCTTGTTTCCGATTATCAAGGACATCAGTGAGCCTCATCTTCACTCATATGCCTGACTTGACAAGATAAAAATCACATTATGTGTCAAACAGATAAGCATGTTGCCCCGTGTTCTGCATCGAGTAGCTTAGTAATAATTTCATTTCACTCCGAGGTTCAGCATCTGCCACAACACATCAAAGTTAAATGTGTGCTTGTCTCTTTTGAATAATATTTGACCATCCTATTGGACCAGTCCACATGTTATCCATCGGAGAATTCACATGATTAATGAAAGACGGAGTGGGAGGTTACGATGGAGCTACTGATAGACACTTTTATTGTGTCAGACAGTTCCTACAATGCACTATACTCACTGGACCGACGTGTCTGACATATGCAGCCGACCGAAATTAAAACTTCTGCAGGAAGGCAAAATGGAAGCTGCAATTACCGTTCCATTGGAACTACTCAGACCACAGTCCAATTACTTGAATTCACTGTGAGTGATGTTTCATTTGTTTTTGTGCAATAAAAGCAGAATCATTCTAATCTTCACTATCAAGTTTACATTTTTATAAAGCGAGGTAGACAGCCTGAGAGGTTCTAAAAAAGCACTACACTGATAATTTGAAGCACTCTTACCAAAACGCTTTTGTGGTGTATGAGTTACAGATCAAATACGCAGTGGCTATTCAGTTCCCACGTATGACAGCCTGATGAATATGGGGAGATTGTATTGTCCCATCATAAAACTAAATCCGGTTTGAAATGTAAAATAAATTGCTTCACGGCACCGTTTTTTGTTAAATAATTGTATTTATTGTGGAACTATTTCGATTTTGTCAAGCAATATAAATATACTAGTGAATCACATAAGACTGTTTTGCTTTGTTATTGAGGAATTGAGAATGTTTGTCAAAGTAAAGACAAATGACCGTGTCATTTCTCTCACTTCGCATGAGGCGCTTCTGAGAATGTGTCCCACAGAAATAGCTGCGACTGAAATCACAAGATTGATGCGAGAAGTAGAGCTTGAAGGTTTTAGCAAGTTAAAGTTCCCCTCGGTCAAAATCAAAGAGGGGTTTAAAGATCTCTGACAAGTTCCTCCTTCCTTCCATTTATCACCGCGTGGCAGCAAACTCTGCTTTACATAACTGCTAGGTCAACAGCTCAGCAGTGGCATGGAATGAGGTCATTTTGCATACATTTCAGATAGTCATATAACAAGATATACCATGGCATTTTTAGATGTTAATTACAAATGGTTTGTACAGTATGAGCAAAGACATTCTTTCACTGAAATTGGCACACAGTACTTGTTTACAGTAGACTCAGAGTTCAGAAGCACAGCAGGGTGATTGGATTTTGTGACCAAGCTATTTTATTGATTTCATTTCAAGTGAGCAATGCCACCATAGTAACATGCTATGCAAAGAAAGGGGTGGGGCCGGTTATATCTTTGTAAGTGGAGAAAAAATGCAATTTCCAATGACTTTGCAAAAATAGACCTGGTTTTATGTTTTAAGAAATGTATTTAGCTCATTGTGTATGTTTGCTTATGGGTTATAATGCTAGAGGAATCATTTTCAATAATGGTTTATTATCCTGAAAATATTTAATTGCAGTTACCTGTATAATTTGTTAAGAAACACACAGCATTTACAAGATATTTGAGTGGTACGTGAAGAAAAAGGAGAGAACTCACCACTTAAAATGCAATATATTCTAGAGTTCTAGTCAAATCCGTCTAAAAATGGAAACCTCGTCAGTAAATAAACCTTTTCTACTTCCTAAAAACAGGTTTCACCGCTTTTCAGTTGGAATTATTGACAACAATATTTAGGACACTCTTTCAAAATCATAAAGGAAAAAGAAAAGCTGATTTTGTTTTTTAATAAATGTTGAAAATCTTTTTTCTAATGTTTATTTTGTTCCGTTTAGAGGACAGAATGACTTTTATCAAAATTGTCATTGGCATTTGTGTACCACCAGTCCTCTCCACTAACTCCCCTTTCACCATGTCTCCACAGGTACGCAATAGGATGGTGTTTGGCGAGGCAGGAGGGCACAGCTACTTGGTGGCATGCTGGCAGCCCATCCTGATCCTCATGCTGGGCACCGTCCTCTCTGGCTCCACCACCGGTTGCCCCTCCCGATGTGACTGCAACGGTCAGGAGCGTTCAGTCGCGTGCAATCGACGGAGACTGGCAACTCTTCCTGAGGGCATCCCCACAGAGACTAGGCTGCTAGACCTTAGCAAGAACCGTCTGAAAACACTGGGGCCCGAGGAGTTCATTAATTACCCTCAACTGGAGGAGCTGCAACTCAACGAAAACATTATTTCGTCCATTGAACCAGGGGCTTTTGGCAATCTCAATAACCTTCGAACTCTAGGTTTGCGTAACAACCAGCTAAAGCTCATTCAGCTGGGGGTGTTCACAGGCCTGACCAACCTCACCCAGCTCGATATAAGTGAAAACAAAATTGTCATTCTGCTCGACTACATGTTCCAGGAGCTCTACAACCTGAGGGCTCTGGAGGTAGGCGACAATGACCTGGTATTCATCTCACCCCGATCATTTCATGGCCTAAGCAACCTTGAAAGCCTCAACATTGAGGGACGCAATCTGGCCTCAGTGCCCACTGATGCCCTGAGCCATCTGCATAACATCTTGTCACTTCAATTACGCTATCTCAACGTCACTGTCATGAGGGATTACTCCTTTAAAAGGCTCTATCGACTCAGAGTGCTGGAGATTTCTCAAATGCCTGCCTTGGATACCATGAGCGCAAAATGCTTGTATGGACTCAACCTCACATCATTGTCCATCACAAACTGTAATCTTACGGTCATCCCCTACCAAGCCATCAGTCACCTAAGGCATATCCGGTTTTTGAATCTGTCTTTCAATCCCATTCATACCGTGGAGGGAAACAAACTGTTCAATCTGCAGAAGCTCCAAGCTTTTCATTTGGCCGGTGGAAGATTAGCTGCCATTGAACCCTACTCATTCCGAGGGCTCAACCACCTCCGTGTACTCAATGTGTCCAGCAACAGCCTGAACACCCTAGAGGAGTCTGTGTTCCACTCAGTGGGAAACCTGGAGACTCTGGCTTTGTATGACAACCCGTTGGCCTGTGACTGTCGCCTGCTCTGGGTCTTTCGCCGGCGGTGGAGGCTCAACTTTAACAGACAACAGCCCGTGTGTGCATCACCTGACCTTGTTCAAGGGAAAGAGTTCAAAGATTTCCCAGACATTCTCCCATCCGACTATTTCATCTGCCAGAAATCAAAGATAATGGATTATAAGGTTCAAGAAAGCCATGTAGATGAAGGAACTACGGTTCATTTCGCTTGCAAAGCTGAGGGAAATCCAGGCCCTGTGATAATGTGGCTGTCCCCTAAGAAGAATTACATCACTACCAAATCTGCGGTGTCAAGACTTTCTGTGTCTAATGAGGGCACACTGGAGGTGCGATACGCCCAAATCCAAGACAACGGCACCTACTTGTGCATTGCAAGCAATGCAGCAGGCAATGACACCAAAGCTGCTCACCTTTTTGTGCATAGCTACTCCCCCAATTGGCCCCAACAGTCAAATAAGTCATTTGCCTTCATTTCCAACCAGCCCAGCGATGAAGGAGCTAATGTGACCCGGGCCACCATTCCATTTCCGTTTGACGTTAAGACACTTATAATTGCAACCACCATGGGATTTATCTCTTTCCTTGGAGTTGTTCTCTTCTGTCTTGTAATATTATTCCTCTGGAGTCGCGGGAAAAACAATATCAAGTCGAGTATAGAGGTTGAATATGTGCCACGTAAAGAGGAACCAGAGGAGGCCAGTCCAACTGAGGAACCCATACAATTCAACATGAAGATCATGTGAAACTCAAATGGAGAAGCTTACAAACAGCAGTCGGGATTCATGCCACCTTTGCTTCAAATATGTACTCCGTTAGTGAGCAATATAAATTGCACAGCAGCAAACGCATCTTGACAAAAGACCCTTGAATCTTTCTTTTTTTTTTACTTCAGGGACTGAAACTTTAAAAGCAAATGTTGAACTTCAAATATTCAAATTTCTGTATATATGTATTGGCAAAACTGTATCAGTATGTTAACATGCACTCAACAACATGTGTCGAACAAAATGATGGAAATAGTTGGAAAAAGCACATGGATCACAGTAGATGGGTTTCCAAAAAATGATATGTGGGTTTGTGTCTGGAAGGATGTGGACATTAGTCTCCAGATACAATCTAATTATGAGCACACAATAAGAGAAAGATATTTTTGTTATGATGTTGTTGCCATGTTTCGCTATTATAATGTACAAAGCACAATAACCGATTATGAGAACCTAAGTTCAGTTACTAATTAAAAATGTGAAAGGAATTTTTGCCATTTCATATTGTCCCATCATAAGCATTTGATAAGTATGACATGAGTATCATATCTATTTTCTAAAGATAAATAGCAAAAGATAACAGGTTGATAATAAAGTTAAAGTTTGTGAGAGAATATAGATGTACTGAAGAAGTCATGAAATTGCCAAGATCAACGTTAAACTTTGAGAAAGAAAAAAATCTGCATTGCAAGATTTGGAAATAAGTTTGTAATGTTGAGCAAATAATAACTTGTTATTTGAGAAAATATCTGTTAAAAACAATATGATGGTGGATTAGAAGGACACTTTCTAACCACCCTGCAGGTCTTTTAGAGCAGTAAATGATGCCTTTAACATCATTATTTTGTGTTCTGATTTTTTCCCTTCAACTTGCGCATGTTGAAAAAAAACATGTAACAGTTAATCCAACAGTATCGTTTCCCCATTATGTCATAGACAAGCCTTTTCGTCCATAGGGTTTACATTTGACTGTGTCTATCAGTTGTATTAACTGGAGTATTTCCTTATCTGGTGACAGCTAAATGATAAGTGTGCATGTTAACACACTGAAGAAAAGAAATAAGCCAGTACGTGATTTTCTCCTTTCTGCCAACAAAGGAAGTGTTTCATTAAATGTATTAACATACATGTTCAGCTATAAATATTCTTTCTGTATTTCATTATTTTCTTGTACAATATGCTATGGCACAAATGTAATGCTTTTAATGGCTGTGAGTTCTGAACATATTACCATCCAAAGAGCAGATTAAATATTGATGTTTTGTTGATGTGACCAAACAAGAATGAGTGTTACAGCTCTTCAAAGTACCTTTGAAAATCATCAGATTAACAATTTATCATCAAGTGCAACAAACTTAATTTGTTTACTGATTTGGCAGCTCAATAAGCGTAAGAACTCCGAGTCCTGCGGTTAAATTGTCACCGGTGCATCAATAAAAACGCTGACATTATTAAATTGTTGCTTTAAGTAACCCATTTTCCAGCTTTCAGCTGAGCAATACCCAATGTGTAAGGGGTAAACTTGAGTTTAATGCCTCATAGGGATTTTATGTTGTCTAATTAATTTCACAGTCAAGGCCTGCTCTGAAGATAATGTGTTCATTAACTCTTAAAATACTTGTTTAAAAAAAAGGGATGGGCAGATGAAAATGCTATTAAAATAAATACGATTTTATACTACCGGGTGCTTATTTAATGCTAATTTAGTATAGAATGTGACGATGCGTTTATCATCTCTCAGTCACGTTTACTCCTGTGCTGCAAGTAATGACCACAGAGCTCATTGCTTTAAATACAGAGGCTCAAAATGAAGCACACTTCATTGAATACCAATTAAATACTCATATTACCGATGAATGTTAATATTTGAACTTGCCAATGTGGTCATAAAATGTCATACAGTGTGTACAGACCTCGTAGTAATGTGACACCATGCGCTTGTCCCAGGGATGTATGTATTTGTGCCCTGTAAACCAAAAAGCCATGTCAAAGTGAGATCAGGTTACCATGGTATCCTTTTTCTTTTGTCACACTTGGCTCAGCTTTCATCAGTCTAAGCTGCATATTGTTAGGTTCAGCCCTCCTTTGAGCTTAACACACAACAACATTTCATACTAAGCACTGTAAGTGTGTAAGCTGTGGCAATTCCTAAGTTGTGCAAGCAGCCACTTCTCCTACAAAATGTTTGGTTGTAGTGATAACAGATGCTCAAAACAGAAACATACCATTCAACTGTCAACTTCACACAGGGGACAGCACATTACACTGAAAGCTTAAAAGGCAGAAAGACGCCTGGTCCTGTTTTAAAGCAGTAAATGTCAGAATGATACAAAAAACATCACAGGGACATCAAGAAAGAATGTGCTTGCCTCTGGACAGGCTTATACAAATAATATGTTGTTTTTCTTTTAAATCACATGATATTATCATGATATCATATGACAGTGCAAGACATGTGCAGACCTTATGTAGGTGATATACTGTAAGAACGAAGTAGAACCAGTAGAAGGTCACTTCTGTCTCAAGACCTAACATGAGACTGCCTGTATTTTTCTTACGGTTGTTTGTAACACTCACTAACCAAGCTCACGGTTCTCTGAATGGAAAAGGTAAAACGTGAAATATTAGTGAACCTGTTGGTCTTTGCAATTGTGATTACACAAACAGAGCTATATAGATACACAAGCTCCTACACTGACTTCTGGCCCAAAAAGGCAGTGTTACATTTCATGACATCCGCATCAATCCAGGGATCCAGTTACTCCATGAAACCAAAACTGCACTATGCATTTATTATTTTTCTACAACATGGGGATATGGCTGGAATAACAGTAAGGCATTCTTTAAAGTTTAGAATTTGATTAAATAATTGGTCGTTGTCTCAGTGTTACAGTTCCAGTACTAGACAATGTGCAGGTTTCAATGCTTTCTATGAAAAGAAAATGGTGACTACATATCTTCTTGTTTTAGGCAGACAATGTGCTTCACATTTATGAGAATAAGCTTGTTGTCACGCTCCAGAGAACATGCCGGGACCTGGTGCATCTCAGTTATATGCTCAGTTGGACAGAGCAATAAGACAGCAATAACTATAACACTCGTAAAAGCAAGAAAGCATGAAGGCAAAAGGGAGATTACTGACAACAGAAAGGCATAGTAACAAAACGATTTTACATTAGGGTGAGTTGTCTTCTTGATGCTTTCATAAAACTTGAGAAAAAGACTTCACTTTTTCCTTCACTTGAACACTGGTTTAATAAGGATAGTGCAACCCATGTATATCTGATGGGCTGACACCATACTGTAACTGGCCATATACTATTAGTGATGAAAACGTTTTTCCGATAGCACATTGCAGCAGCCCTACAAACATGACAACAGCAGCTGGTTTGTAAAAGCGTAATCGATTCTGTATCGATACCTTGATTTCAAGCAAGAGACATTTGGAGGCCACACTTGATAGAATTACAGCTGCACTCTGGGCTCATAAAGAGACAACAGTAAGCAGACGGACATTACTGAGCCCAGTAATCACTGAAACTTTCAAATCGATTCTGTAATGCAACCAGTGTAGAGAAGCTAGGGGAAAATGGCTGTAATGGTTGAATGAAACGTGTTTATTTCTTATAAACCAAAAAATCATGATGCCATCGATTTTTTTTGCCAAACTTGATATAATATATAAGGGCTGTGAAACCATTTTGTCTAGAGATGTATTATGGCCATCAACAAGGGCTACTGTTATGTAAAAGAAACAAAATGGAATATATTCACAAAAGCTTGTAGGAGAGGATATAGAGATTAATAACACAGCCAAAAAAGATCCAAAGGGGAGAAAGCTTAAAGGCACTTCATGAGTAAATAATGAAGCAGGAGAAATATACACACCCAAAGGACTTAACATTTTCTCTTTGACAGGTGAGATGGGAGCTACATCTGGGGGTTATTATGAGCCGTCAACAATTTAAAATCCATTTGAAAAAAGTGCTTTGGTGATAGAGTGCTTTGAAAATCGCTAAAATAGGCATGTACTATTCACATTTTCTGATCAATTAGATCTCTATTCATCACTTCATTTGTGAAGAGGAGTCATTTGATGCACATCGGATGAAGAAGGAATCAGTCGTGCAGGCTATAAGTTAATTACATTTTCAAGGTGGTGTATTGGCTTGGCACTGGACAGGCACAAGACGAACAAGGATCACCCTGCGTCTGTCTCAATGCACAAAAAACACCATGTTTGATTAGACCGACACATGGAAAGCCCTGTATAAAAGAAGGTTCAACCTGTAATGGGTTTATAGAAGAGAACATAAGAATGTAAAAGTATCAATCCAGTCGAAGGGCTTATACAACTACTACTTGACCAGTATATTGCCAAGGCCTCTCCAAATACCATTAAAGAGGAACATTCAAGTTACTCTCAGTAACCTCATCCTGAGCAATGACAAAATGTGCTTTACACTCTAAATGCAGTCCCTGTAAAACTTAACTGCAAATCTGGATGGGTGAGAAAACCATCTCCAGTCAGCACAGTGCAATAGATAGGTATTAATGCCCCTCAAACTGTTCAGGGAGGTCATTACATGCCTCATGTTTCTGTATGACTTGTGCTATTAACAATTAGCAAGCTGGCTAAAAACCAAACGCCCACTAAGAGAAATGTGTCGATGACTCACATGGATCGACTGCAAAGGAGGCAAAGCATTTTGATCACAGCATGTGCCCTTGCTTACTGCTCAGGAATGTGAAAAATGCCACAAGCCAAATTCTTATTTACAAAATGTCAGTTTCATTATCACCTTCGTTTATTACACGGGCATGGTCCTGGAAGTGAGGATGGGAGGAACGGTAAAAGCCAATAAAGCCCTTTAGGAACGCAATTCGGTTATTAATGTTCTTAGTTGCAGTTATACTGGGTTTTCCCACACTGGATACTTATTCTCCTTCACCGAAAACACATGCGTAAATGAGAACTGAATAAATAAGTACCGTCTTTATTTATTTCAACTTATATATTGACATTTCTGAAACCTTTTTTCTTATATACAAGTAAGCACAGTACATGTCATCTTCAAGGGGATTCAGACATGTTTCAACCACTTTTAAAGTTACTGTCATTACCATTTATAACCATCTATGGTGGAAAGCTTGTGACAGATTTAGGTCATATAACAAAGTGAAAGGATGGCAGTTTTGGAAGTTCCTCTGAGACACAAAGGCATCCATTAAGAGTTGTTCTCAAGCCTCAAAATAAAGAATGGAATATCAATATATACGACGGCAGAGTGGAGTGGCACTTCATTAATCTCACCAAGGGTTCAGTTGCACCCATAAGGAGAACCTTTTTCACCTGACACATTGAGTGGATGTGTAGCTGATGTAAACTGTCCAAATGCTCATGTGAGTTTGACCTCACTGTGCAGCAGAGATGCCTGCTAACAGCTGCCTACAGCTTATTAACAAGTAAAAGCCAAGAGACTATTTATAAATACAGTGAGTCAATCACTGTATTTCATTCACTGAATATATATTGATTAAGGTAGCTGAAGCAGTAGAAACAGTATTCCTAAATCTCTAGCGGTGGACACATTTCTACCGTTGCACAGTCAAATCACTCAACCCTCATTGAAAAAAAAAAAATGTGTCCAGCAGTCAAGCCTGTTTGGGGCGTAAATTGTTACCTGGGCTTCTTTTATTTGCGAATAACTGGTAAAATAAACGACTGCCCAACTTAAAGGTCTCCTATTATACTGTGTTTCATCAATATATTATAGGTGTCTTACATTGGAAGTGTTTAGCTTGAAATACCCAACAGATCATGCATTGTAGCATCCCATATCAAAAGCTTATCAAAAATCTTAACTTCACATCACGGTCCAAGAAAACGACAATTTCTCACATATTATTATGGCCCATGTAAGTACACCACTTAACATTCACATAAATGTCCTTAATCACCACCTTACAAGCATTTCACTATTTTGTACAGTTAGTGAGATGAATGGCGCTGCATGGAGTCCACCATACAGGTGTATGCTGGAGTACCCACTTAGGTTCACTCTAATAGAGTCATTTAAATGTTCATCAGTCAGTCTTGTTCTGTATTAAGATTTCATGACATTCATGTCAGAAAAAGCTGCTTCACAAAAGGTATGTAGAGCCAAATAAAGCAGACATGTTCAGTGCTGCTTGGTGAATGTTCTTATAGTTTTCTGGGTCTACAAGGCTCCAGAAATGTTCTGAGTTTTGCTGAGACTTAAGCTGAACATTATTTTGGAGATTTATAACCTCCATCTCCAGAGGATTGACACTGAACAGTTCAGCCATCTTTTTCTTCTTCTTCTTCTTCGTCTTGACATTAAATTATAAACCATAATAAATTAATTGTATAGGTCTAGCCTCCCTGTATCTGTGTGTGAAATTGTTCCATCCTCAAAAACAAAAAACTAATGCTTCTGCAGTCTAGCTGCAGCTTCACGGTCTTCTGTTCTAAAAAGGACACTGAATGTCTTGAATGTGGCATCACAAAAATGACTTGAGTCTGAACACAGCAGGCAACAGGAGTATTTACAGCAGCATATACAAACTAAAATAGTGCATGTGGGTGCACACTTACATTCTCTGTCTTACTGTTACATAAATCCCATGAATGTATGAGATTAAGTTAGCTTCATCATATCTCAATCAGTGATTAAGTGAATAATAAAGTTTCTATCGGGTCACTATCAGCCTGTCACTCATTATTTTCAGGGCGGGGTTTGGAGGAACAGAGGAGACGGGGATCGCGGAAGCTTTTTTCCTCCTGCCTTCACAAACTTTACACAAGGATTTATCAACTGAAAATAGCAAGAGGACATTCATACTCTGCAATCCAAGACTTGATTAAATCCACCAAAAACCTGACATGACGATAACGAGTGTTTTTCAAAAAACACAAATCCCTCCCTGTGTGTCTCTGAGCCGCAGCGACAGGGCCTGATTCAGAGCGGGTCATTCTGCTGTTGGTTCTGGACTGGTGTTGGTGGAGAAAGCAGACTGCTCCGTGTATGTTGTCGCTGTGCTGCTGTCACGTCTGTTCCTTGATCTCTGCGTCACCGACCAATTTGATATTCGTGTGGCAGAAAAAATTCTAAAATAAAAAAACGTTTTTGTCGAGCCGCGGCCGAAAAATCAAGAAGCAACCTTACTACGCTATAATCGATAATCGAGCGGCGAGCTACTGAAAAGCTGCCGATCGACGTGTTGGAGAGCCCTGCTTTAGATGAAAATAAGGAGCCACTCCCCACGCCCCTCTGAGAGATATTTGGTTAAAAATAACACAATGGTGCTCTAGGAGGAGATCCAGGTGATAAGGGGGGGGGGGGGGGGGGAGGGGGGGGGGGGGGTTACCTCTGTTGGTTATTGGCTAATGGTTACACAAGCCAAAAAAATCGTTATGACATCATAAAGTGGCCAAAATCTGATCAGCTCATTTTCAGACAGGTTTTAACAGGGTTGCCAACTCTCACGCATCTGGCGTGTGACACACGCTTTCACTCTCAATCTCACGCTCTCACGCTGCCCAAACTATTCTCACGCCAAAAACAAGAATACGAAGACTAGAAAAAGTTTTGAAAACTTTTGTCACGTAGTGATCGTCTTCTCAATAGAACATCTTTGATAATGTCTTCTGGCCAATCAGAATCACGATAACGGCGTGGTGTTGTTGCAGGAAGTCCCGACGGAGAATACTTTTGCGGTAGTACATCTCTATACATTGATACAACATTACGTGTTGATAGAAATCAACGAGGAGCAGCACTGCTGCAGCAGGTTCAGCTTTCAGAACAAAGTAACAAAAAACTAATATGGCATTCATTTTTTTTAAATGTGTAGTAATAGATTTATTTATTTTTCTTCTCAAGAGAGTACCAGAATGTGTATTTTATGTTAGTATTTAAAAAATTCTCCTGGGGGAGAATCCCCCCAGACCCCCCTGCAGGGGTTGGGTTTTCAGTCAACTCTTTCACCTGTGGGGAAATTGCAGGATTGGCTCCAGGTCACCCTTTTTATTTACTACAAGACAAATGTGCCTTTTTATTTCATACAGTTCAATTTGGATTGAGAGAGACAGGGAAATAATCTAAACCTCACGCGTGGCGTTTCACTGTCGGGGGGAGCGTGTATGTAATTACATTGCAAATACTGACTTGAGCCCCACCACTGTATGGGTTAGCCCTACCAGAGATTACCCAACAAAAATACTCTGGAGCGCATGCGCAGATCTAAGATCCAGTAGAAATGATAAAAAAAGTAAAAGTCTGCTGCTTATTGTTCTACTAGGCCAAAATAGAGTCAAAGAGTATATGAGAGTGAGAGTGTGTTAATTAATATATTTGGCAGTTTGGAGTAAGTCTGTAGATTTGTTTGTGTGTGTGTGTTTCATGTATAGGCCTCTCACGATAATTAATTTTGTTGGATACATTTTCCCGGAAATTATTGCAATAAACGATAATATTGTCGGCACCGTTGTATGACCATTTTAGACCACTGACATAATGCTAATATATAATAATAATTCAAGTACATCCTTTCAAACTGCTAGTCACATCCTCATGTAAATGGCAATTTATCGAGGTCAGAAAAGTTATCGAGTTCATTTTTATTTATCGTACGATAAGTCAATGAATTGCTTATCGCGACAGGCACACAATAAAACAGTGGAAACAAACATGTTTGACTTTCATTAGTGAATGAAACTGTGTGCCCTTTATAGTCTGTGTCCATTATTGTGTATTTGTATATATTGTATATATATCCTATATATATGCTAAGGTCCCGCTGCTGACACGATAGCAGTCATTTCGTGCGCATATGTGTAATTAAACCGAATGAAACCCATGATATCAAAATCTCACTCCAGCCAGGTACCCAAAGTTGGCAACCCTGGTTTTAATGGATAATGGATCAGGACAAAAATATATTTTTTCCTGAAACGTTCAGAATCTCTTTACACAGAGGGGACACATGTTTATGTATAAAAGACATGAAAAAGTGGATTTTGCATAATAGGTGACCTTTAATATGAGTCAAATTAAGCTTAAGATTGGCTCCTTATAAGACACTTGTTACACTCTACACAAAGTGAGTACAAAGAAGAGGTTAACTGAGGAGAGTTTATAAGCATCATACAGGGTAACTTAATCCCACAACAGATGTCTCATTAGTTAGTATAGTATGCATCAGTCAACTTTACAGCCGGACTGCTATAGAACCCCAGCTCAGTCACTGTTCAGCACCATGGACAGCACTCACAAGTCCACCAACTTAAAGAGCAACTTGCAGGGTTTCTTTTTTTTTTTTTTTAAATTACATTTATGCTTAACCTTGCCTGAAAAATACAATTAAAAAAGTTAATGCAGGATTTGATATGTTTTACGAGACATAAGGGCAGGAATTCAGAGGGGAAAGTAGCCGTTTTGAGCTCTGCTACTAAAAACTGTCATAGGTCAAACGCGTCATATTACGTCACATGGGGGAGCAACTTTCTCGGACTCCTTCTCTGCCCAATCCACGGTAGTAGTTTGTAGTTGGTTTGAGCGGGTGTGATTTAGTGAGCTGGTATTTTTTCGGTAATTTTACATTGCATTTCACCATTTTTAATCATGGTGAGCTTGACAAACTCCAGCCTGTCAGGACATTGAGTCCACAGTTTCCCTAACAGGAAAAGGACCGGAGCTAGCTTTCGTTCATGGGTGCGTTGCGCAAGGTGCATCCACCCCCCCTGCAGCTCGCACAGTTTATCAGGAAACCGTATTACATCTCTCTCCCCCCCTTCGCTGCTCTCTCTCTCCCCCCATTCGTTCCTCTCTCTCTCTCTCTCCCCCCCTTCGCTCCTCTCTCTCTCTCCTCCGGTACACAGCACCGTAAGACGTAGTGTGGAGTTGCATTAGGTAACGCGAGGTAACGCGAGATACGGCTGATACTTGCGGATTAGTTTCTGTTATGGATCAGTAGCAACAGTCCTGCCAGTAACGTTACTATATTATCAATACTACTTTAGTTATAGCCTGATATATGATAGCTAACTTTACAATGTTGTGATGTGACCGACGTTAGCTAACATTAACTGTAGCTAACGCCGGTCACTCACCAAGACAGCTGCCCAGTTCTCCACTGGTTCTCCTCACACCACAGCTCCATTTCTCTCCGATGGCCGTTATTCCTTCTAATCCTTGGCTGCTCCTGGTCTCGTGGACGCCTAGCAGGCTTATCATTATAAGGTTGTGGTCCGTCATATGCATACAAATATACATTTTCAACCTCTTCTGTGTCCAAACTAGCATTGTGAACCATGTTTACTAATACGTTAGACCGGCCGCTCTCCCTCATGTGACGTCACACGCGGGTGGTCTTTTTTTATGCGGAAGTAAAAATGTCTTACAAAAACGACGCCAGATGTCACTGTAGTGTATATTTATGTATATTGTTTGGAAAATCTAGTGTATACATCATTTTCCTACACATTTATTCACTGGGGTCTCTAACCTGCAAGTTGCTCTTTAAAACCATTACTTAACGTTGGAAATGTTAACACACGCTCAAAATAACTCAAATGTATGCATCCCATTATGTCTGAACTGCAGACTATTTGATAACACGTTGTTGATTCTTGTTACAGTCAGATCCATTTGTTGTAGCCTTTAGAAAAAGTCTAAACAATTACTAAACGTATATATTAAATTCTACATTTTGTATATTATTTTGGCAATGCTCGAAAAAAACATATATATACACTTTCCAATTAGTTCCAGTTATGGGATATGCCCAATCACACATGGTTGCTTGTTTATTGCTAAATGTTAGTGTTTTTAAATTGGACTTTGCAACAACATTTTGAAAAATAGCCGTGTCAAGTCATCAAAGCAATTCCGTTTCTTAGTTGTAGTTACCTAATTATATTCTACATTGAAATTGTCTTTTGCATAATCCTTTTCTAAGCACCTTGTGTGTTTAAAATGGAGTTTACATTAGAGTGTAGATAATGTCATTTGGGACTCTGCCATCAGCTTATGAATGCAGTATAATGGCTCTGGCTGCCCTCCAATTAGAGCTGTTTGCTTGCTTTTATAAACAGAGATGAAAAAGTATCACTCATTACACAGTTAGTGGAGGAGACAAAAGCCATGCCAAAACAACTGTTCAAATTATTCATATTGGATAGAAAATTGATCAATTTAAGTACATTTGTGAGGTAGAGCTTTTAGCATAGCTTCATGTTTGCCTAAAAGCTAAGAACTCCCAGAGCACAAAAAAAAACAGGAAATCGGAGAAAGAAAATGAGATCTGAGAGAAGCAGAGAGTGAGTGGGTGTGTGAGGCGGTTAGGCTGTGTGTGGAATAATCCTTTATGACATGGGAATGGCCATCTCTGGTTACCTTCTTGTACCTTTTCCCTCGGGTTAAGGCACAGTCCTTTTGCATAGGAGTAAGATGTGTTGATGCTCCACAGTTTGTTGCTAGGGAGTGCATCTATATTCTGAAATAAATGCGGGCAATCTAATTTAAGTTAATTACTACTTGCAAAAAAAAGAACCAGCTTCGTTTGACACCACCAATCTCCTTCTTGAGTGCAGTGCTGCTAAAAGGCACCAAAAAGTCCACTGCTGTCTTATTTTATATTATTAAAGAAACACTGTTATTCCTCAATATAGCCAAGGTAGGCAACTTGTTTTAGAATCATTTGTGTTGTATTGTTGAGACTCTTTTTGCATCCTGACAGCAATCAATAAATCAAATGCTCTGACAGACATAAGAAGAAAAAAATCCTGTATCTGTGGTTATCGAATGACTCTAAAAAACCTGCTTACAAATTGACTCAGTGCGACACAGCTGGACACCGATACCGCAAGCTCCGCAGTGTGTCCTTTTTGAACAGCAGGAGTCTGGTTTATTTTTTTCAGTGTCAGTGCTGAATCTGCTTTTGGTTTTTAAATGATGTACTTTTTTTCACATATTTTTCTGCTGTATTTAAAGAAGGAGTGAGGGAGCCAGGCAGACGCAGACATAGGGAGACAAAGAGCACCGAAGAAAAATAGCTTCAAATAGGAACAGCACTTCCAGCGTTTGTTGATCAGCCCTAACAATCCTGATGGGAGCACCCTTTGTGAGGGAGGCAAGCACGGTTGAGTCACAGCAAGAGGGTTTTGGGTTCAAACCATTCTGGGTAAATTGTCATGTTCCCCTCATGTCAGCGTGGGTTGTCTCCAGCTTCCTCCTACAGTGCACAGACATGCAGTGCGGATTAATTTCCGACTATATATTGCCAATAGCTGTGAGCGTCAACGGTACTCTGTCTCCATGTGTTCCCTTTGCCATATCTGGCGGCCAGTTCACGGAATAATGACAGCTAGGGTATGCTCCAGCCCCCACACGACCATGATTAGGATAATGAAATAGTTTAAAGCCAAATACCACAACATAAAAAACGAATTATCAGTTTAATTAAGGAATGAATAAAAGGGCATGAAAAAATACAGATAAAAAACGAAAATGTATACATTTGGTTTGATTAGTAATGGTTTTAGGCTTTCCAAGGACAAATCTAAAAGAACATGCGGATCATAACCTAATTAAAATTCAACTACAGTACCACGCTGGCATTATAATTGTAAAATATCAGTGCCCTAGAGAAATGTCAGTGTTTCAGATTTCTAAACACTGTTTAAAATCACTCAGTGGGAGCTCAATGAGACTGAACTCATGTGTTATCTATTTAACAAATGTGTTTACAGTACTATTTACCTTTCTTCATCAAAAAGTGGAAGAATAAGAAAAAAGGCAAAGCACCTTGGCTTCATACAGCTCATAATCAATTAGCTGTTAGCCTAAGATACTTTGGCTCACTGTGATCACAATGACAGATTGTGTTTAAAGTGGTGGAGCAGCTTAAATAGACATCTGGTACTGAGTTCAAAATTCTGGTTGCATTTATTGGAAGTTGACCTTAGATTGTTTTGGTCATTAGTTGTACTTAACGGAATCCATATTAATACTAACTATGAATCAAGCCTAAAAATGAGGCTAAATTATTAGCATCTTAAACAATAAGATGAATTGTAATGGACCTCGGTGGTGATGACAACATATTGCCAGAACTAGAGATGTCCCGATCCGATCACGTGATCGGGGATCGGAGCCGATCACGTGATTTTCAAAAGATCGGAATCGGGAGAAAAAAATCGGGGATCGGAATTCTTTTTTTTCTTTTTTTTAATAAAATATTTTTCTTATTTTATTTAATGTTACAAAACTAAAATGACCATGTTCACGTCTTAAAGTCATCCTGAGGCCTTAGTTTTGGTTTAAAATTACACAACATCATGTATGTGTTGCTTCTTTTGGGCTTGTTTTCATAGACCTGGTTGCTTATTTCTCTCAAATCTGGCAACAGAGTGGGCAGGGCGCAGTGTCTAATAGTAGCAGTAAGCTAACGAGAGGCTACGTTCAGCTGGTGAGTCGGGACAGAGAAAATGTCAGGAGTTTGGAAGTATTATAAAATTGAAAGCAAAGGCAGTGTAACAGCCAGATGCAATGTTTGCAAGGCGGAGGTTCCACGTGGTGGAAAGAACAGAGCTACGTTCAACACGACCAATCTAATACGCCACCTGAGAAACAAACACCAACAACAACACGACGAGTACACAGCGGTCACTCGGGTAACGGCACTGAAACAACCAACACTTTCAGAGACTTTTAAAAGGAAAGAGAAACTGCCCCAGAACAGTGAAAAGGCCAAAAACAGCCAAGATAGCTGAATTCATCGCGTTGGATGACCAGCCGTTATCTGTGGTGGAGAACGTGAGGTTTAAGGGACAACTTGAATGCTTTTTTCCTTTTTTTTCTCTTAATGCATTGCATAAAGATCGGATCGGGAAAAATCGGTATCGGCAGATTGTCAAAATCAAATGATCGGAAGCGGATCGGGAGCAAAAAAAGGTGATCGGGACATCCCTAGGACTATACAAAGATTTTTTGAAATGATTCCTTGTATTCAGACAATATTTCCTCTCTAATGAGATTCCAGTGTAAGGGGTTTGAAAAATCCACATCCTTGCTCTGTTAAAAAAGATCTATTCCAAAGTTGATAACATAGCTTCAGCAGTCAGCTCCAGTGGGGTATCTAGCAAAGTTACAGACTTTCTAATATGAAATTCTCTGTTTCCCCAGACAGTGTTCAATTGCTGAGCTACAGCAAAGTGGAGGGTAGTTTCAGGACTAGGAACGTTTTGGACTTCAAGACTACATCCAGACAATCCCCACTTGATTTGGACATATAGCCTTAAATAAACTTGCCCTTTTGCACAAAACGAACCATTTGTGTACCAATGTCTTACATTGGAAGTGCATTGAGAAGTATGTTACCTTTACATATCAGAATTTCACCACACTGAATGAAAAACAAATACATTTTAATTAAAGACCAGCAGTGGTAAAATCAAAGCATTGACAGTAATATTTCATGAGTATGTAAGATACCCACTTCAATTATTTGTATCCCCTTAATTAGAGATGCATGTTGTTCCTCAATCACAGTCAGTATTTTCTCTGTTTTGTATTCTCAAGCTAATTCTGCAGCAAAATGAGCAGGCTGACAGACAGCCTCCGTCTGTGCAACTGGAGTCCCAGTATGACAGTGATGGAATTCATTAATCATTAGCAGCCTGCAAGCATCTGACCTACACCCAATATGCCTGCTGTGAGGCCTGTAAAACTGCGCCTGCTAGATAGCGCCTTCACACACGGATACCGAGATTATTGGGTTGTATAAATATAGATCTGGCAAAAGGAATACAATGGTGTTATTGGGCTTTCAGGTTTGCTCGTCTCGGTCAGACCCACCTCTGCCGTTTCAGCAGGCCATCCTTCACTTACCCTTGGCACGTGGTAAAATGTAGCACAATTCGCAATGAGAGTGGCCAATCTGAGAGGAGCAGAGCAGGGACCAAGAGGGAGAAGAGGATTTAAAATGGAGCAAACTTGCCCTAAAGCAGTCCTCATAATTGAGAATGATAAGAAATTATAGAAAAATAGGCTAAACATTCAAGTGAGAAATGATGCATTTCAAATGAGTTTTTTTTTTTAGGTGCAAATCCTGCGAGTCTGTGGCGACTTATCACTCGACATTCTGTTGTGTACTGTGTAAAGCAAACAATAAGTCAGTGCAGCGCTTCAGGGTTGCCAAGCTACAGAACCTCAGCCATTGAAAAGACGATCCCACAAAAGGTCCCTTGAGTTTTCAGAGTAACAGAGCAGCATTTCAAGTTGGAAGTGAGGATTCCAGAGACAAATGCTAGGGAGAAAACAATGGTGGTATTTGAGACAACTACAGGCATCGTGCGGTAGGCTGTGCTCCAAATAAAGGACAAGATAAAACTGCAATTTCTGCCTTATGACTATAATAGAGCTGCAAGGTCCTGGATCAATACCAGTGACTCAAGTATTGCTTCACCAGGAATCTGAGGTGCAGTGATTAATTCTTCCTGCAGGAAAAAACAAGCATTCCTATTTGTGTGACAGTTCATTCGAAATACATGTCTCCACTTGAGCCGATAGTCATTCCTAGATATGACTATGCTATGGTTTATTACAACAAGCACCCTAATTAATCATAGTAAACACATATTTCATAATTTAAATAGTCAAGGTCACAGGGGAGCTTGAGCACTCTCTGTAGCCTTGGTCTTCATTTCCCCAGGATACATTTATATGGACTAAGGGAGTGAGTGTGTATCCTCCAAAATAAGTACATGAATAAGGAATAGGACAGGTTCATTATTTTCAAAGACTAAATTATTTACTTGAACAGCTGGGCATTCTAGTTAGTAAACATTACTCAAAGAGCAATGCTGCAGTGCATTTGTTTGGGAATACTTTCAGTCACAGATTAATATACATTTGGTGCACTGCTGAGAAAACATTAGCATATATACGCATGTGGGATTACCTCATATTAAAGCACAGTGCCTATGTTCATCGTAATTAAGGTATATATTCCCCAGTGTGACGCTCGTGTATGTGTATACTTAATAGTGTCTAGATAACAATAAAAAATGTGCAAGGCACAGAAAAATAAGATCCAACTTTGGTTACAAAGACACCTCTTGTTATTAGGATAACATCTGTGTTCTTATTGGTCTTTTCACAGGATTCACTCAGGCTGGCAGTCAGGATGGGCTTGACATTAAGCCTCTAAGTCACTTGTCCTTTGGGCTAGAAGCTGAGATGTATTACTTGCCCAAGAAACTAACTTGTTATAAATGGGACATTTATCAAGGCTACAGCCTAACATTTTATCACTACCCTTCCAGTGCTGTCCCAAAAGTCAATGTAAACCGCCAAGAGAAGATCTCTGTTTATAGTATGGTCCTGTGGACGCGTATCGTGGAGCTCAGCAAAGTAAAGAAAGCAGAAAGTTGGACACTTGAAGGCGACTGCAACATGTTGCGTTGCTGTACATAAAAACACCTGTGTGAGAGCTAGCATATTAGTCGTGATAGCTGTTAGCCGACACCGATAAGCAAAAAGATGCCTTGATTGGGGGCATCCCTTATAAAAGATCACATAAATGTGTCACTTGCTCGATCGGGCAATTCCAAGAGCATCATTTCCCATACAAGCAGTGTAAGAAAAAGTTTTTCGAGAGCACTTGTCCATGGACAAGTGAGTTTGGCTATTTACTTGTCCGAATACATTTTTCACTTGTTCATAGTTATACTTTGTGCATGCTGCACCTATTTTAAATATTATTAAATATCAACATAAAGCATACAAGAATCTGGGTTACTGTAACTAAGGTAACATTTTATTGTTTATTTGTTCATATTTGGCAAGAAACATGCTGTACAAGAATCTTCCTCTTGGGGCCACTGGAATCTTCTTCTTCGGCATCGTATTTTACATTTTCCCACGGTTTTACGACACCGCTAACGTAAGTGAGCGGGAAGATTTTACTGCGTTTTAACGGTGCTACTACTTTTATCGATACCCCTTATCGATCCGGTCCTTTAACGGTACTCTTATCGGTTCTTCTTCTTCTTCAAAAAAAAAGGTAAATTAACTAAACAAATTGTAAATAATGTGAACTTACAGAACTGTAAAAAACAAATAAAAATACAGTGATACAGAGCAACACAGGTGGGGCATACAGGTATGCTGCAAAAGGTCTAACGGTTCTTCTGGAAGAAGATTGAGGTTGTGGTGGAACATTACGGGACATAATGTGTTGTTGTTTAGACAAATTGCTTGTGTTACCGCCCTTAAATGCTAAACTCTTATTGCACTTTTGGCCACGAGCATTGTCCACATCGAGACGGGTAAAGTTTAACCACACCTCTCTCTGTGTGTGTGTGTGTGTGTGTGTGTGTGTGTGTGTGTGTGTGTGTGTGTGTGTGTGTGTGTGTGTGTGTGTGTGTGTGTGTGTGTGTGTGTGTGTGTGTGTGTGTGTGTGTGTGTGTGTGTGTGTGTGTGTGTGTGTGTGTGTGTGTGTATGTGTATGTGTATGTGTATGTGTATGTGTATGTGTATGTTGCATGCATGTAGCAGCCGTGTGTGTGTAAACTGCCCCGCCCCTTCACACACAGACAGGGGAGAGAGATGTCTCGTCTGGATTGGAATGATCGAAAATGCATCATAGAAGCATTTTGTAGTCTTATAGCATATTAGAAACGGAGTTGGCGAAACTAAAACTGCAATATAATGTTTACGTAGCAATACTACATAAACATATATTTTTTAAATGTCTCCAGTATAAAAAAAAGAATTCTGGGGTAGCATAGACAAGTATTTTCTGTGTTAGAGTTTTACCCGCTACAGGGTGTACTTTGAGGGTTTTTTACTCTGCAGACCGTTTACATGCATAAAAACCTTCATAACACACAAGGGGATGGGTAATAACCGGAAAAGCATGACATGGGACCTTTAAGATTGAGGTTGGTGTGTTTTTAACTATCTCTGCTTCAACACAGATACACAGACCGCAATAATTGATTGGCAAAAGACACAAATTCAACAATAAATACAATGCTTACCATAGTCAGTTTGCAAAGACAGATAGAAGATAGTTGCCTGGGATTAATCAATACAATTTCATTTATTTAGCTAAACATTTATATTGATTTCATTGGGGATTACAATCTGTACAACACACAACAACTTAATCTAGCGTTGTAGTCAAATAGGATGCATCAAGAATAGATCCACAATTTAAATCAAATCATTTTGTTTGAGAACAGACGGAATTACCTTGACATAACAGGTTTTCTTTTTGTGAGCACATCTGTCAAACTGACCTAACACAGATCCATCTCTGATACAACTTCAGCAACAGCCAACTACACCCTGCAGTAAAAAAAATACATCTTGCTTAAAGCAGGGCAAGGCAGCATTAGAAAGTTATTTGCAACCTCTGACTTTAAGTCCCTAGGTATTTTATAAAAGGTTTGGCACGAGGCAGTAGGCTAATTATGCTAATTCAGTGAATTAATGGACTATCCCGACCCTTACATCCAGATTTCTAGATGGTGCTTGCCTGCTTTAGAAAAGAGTCAACATGATGAATCTGCACTCATGCTTCTCAATTCTTACATGCAGACAATGCATTTATATTATAACTTCAGCACTCTGCAGTATAGAAATTAATGATGACTGACATACATTTGTTTTAGTGAGAAACAACTCAAGTTCATGTTTCAGTTTCTTTTGTTATGGAAATAGACCCTGTGAAATATTGTTTTCACCTAGGGTACAGGATGAAAGGATATTGCTCTCCAAAGATTGTTCCCTTCACACAAACATATGCTCTGCAAACATGACTATTGTTTGGCAAATATATAATGTTCCAAATGCTTTACAATGAAAGATAGCCAGCTTTTCAATTTCAGAGGGGTTGTTCCAGCATCTACTGTATTAACTCAAAGCATCAGGGTGTGCTTACTTGCCTCAGAAAATGTCCCCTACCACAAAGAATCTGATGAAAGTCGGCCCTGCAAGGAAAATATAAGAAGTGTCATAATATTGGCCATTAATAATAAAGGTACTGTTGAAAATGTCCATCAGTATAAATGTTCAAATCTGAGTATGACAATCTCTCAAACGAGAATACCAATCCCTTTAAATTAAGAGTGAATAGCTTGTGAATAATAATGTATTATAATGTGATAGATAGCAGAGATACAGACAAGAAATGGTTATATGTTATAAATCCCAACCCAAGCACTGGACGCCAATATCATTCTCCATGCATTTAGTGGAATTGTAACTTACAGAACAATGAATGTGCCAGCAATTTCCGCACATGATTTAACAGTAGTAGAAGTAGGGCTGTGCAATTAATCGTAAAGTCTCGATTACGATTTTGGCTTGCAACGAAAACAGCGTAATCGAAATAAAACGATTATTTTGCTGCATTCCCTTTCGCAATGATGCTCTCAATTTGTCTTGCGTTATACATCCTGCCCCCCCTCCCTAAAAGCCCTCTCGGCCAGGTTGTGTTGTGACTTGCAGTCTGTTTAATAAATCCATAGAAACACGTTACAAGGGAAGCTTTAGTTGCCGTGTCTCTATTCTCCGGTCCTCCATGCTCCGGTCTCTAGCTATGGGCTTAGATATGTCTCATAATTATTTGTGTGAACATAAAAATAATTTGTGTGTAAATATGTGATTTGTAAATGTAAAACACCATCCACAAATGCATTTGAAAGATTTGCAAACTCACAAATACATTTTCAAATGTAAAACGGATCTGCAAATACGCAAAATATTTGTACAAATAAAAAAAAGATCTTACAACTTTCGATCAGGCATTTGTGAATCCATTTTGTATTTGTCGATCAAAAATGCGCTTTCGGATCTCAAATCTCTGCTTGTGGATCGTCTTTTTACACACACGGGGTGTTTCTCAATCGCGAGTAAAGCTGCTTCCGAGCCACTATTTCAAGCATACTACGTCATCGAGTGCCGCCGAAGTACTGTTCCAATCTCCAGCATTCTTGGAAATCTACCGAGCCCGGCGTACTCCGTTTGGAGAAATATCGAGTGTGCACATGAGTAGACTTCGCGGCCTTAAAATCCCCACAATGCTTTGCGCACGGACCAATTTCCCCAAATCTGTGGCGGAAGATGTAAGGCGGGGCCTCTCATATGACGCACACCTGCACACTTGCTAGCGTGTTCCACACTTCGTTTTTCCGAATGCCAGGAAGTATTCTTGACTCGCTTCTGAAGCAAGATGCTCGGGAGACATGTGCTACCAAGCAAGCGTACTCGCGATTGAGAAACACCCACGGAGTTTTGAGACAACCTTTCCGCTGGTCTCGGCTAAAATCTACTCGTGTCACTCGGTTATTTTCAGAAACCACGTGATGGCCTGCTGATGACGACATTTCCGCATGCTTTTCAAAGTAAGAGCATGATTGTTTGTTTAATGCGCTGTTTCTTAATGAACAGCGGAACGTTAGATGCATTCTTTATCACCATCATCATCATGTTAGTGATACAGTTAGTTTGTGTTAGTTTATTGGTTCAACTTTCTTCATTGTTTTTTGTGTAGCCTATTCAGTCAAGCGGGTCAAAGTTACAAAGCACTTCACATCTTATTAATCGGCCTAGTTTTACCTTACCAGTGCAGTGCTAAGGTAATCTGTAGAAAAGCACCGTATTTAGGTCAGCCTTCATAGTAAGGCTACATTAAATGTTATAATATTCATCGTGTCCTTTCTACTGTATGTGCATATATTCCTGTCTATTGCTTTCATATGTATTTAATGTTATTATGTAAATACTTGTTTCCACACATTTCACAATTTGGGATGAATGAAGTATCTATCTATCCATCTATATATATCTATCTATCTATATATCTATCTATCTATCTATCTAACTAGGGGCGGTGCCAGGCGGTAGCTTGCAGTTGCTACAGCAACACCAACAATTGGCCTAGCAACTGCTAAGCAACCCCAATAAATGTATGGGTTGTTATTATGTGAAATTCATAATTTGAAAAATGATTGATTCGAAAATGATATGCTACAGTACAGTAGCTCCGTGTGTGTGGCACGAGCGCACGAGTGAGTGAGCGAGCGAGAGAGAGAGAGAGCAAGATTGTTGTTGCTGCGCTAACGGATATTAGAAGCTGTTTCTACAACTAAGTGAAAGGAAAGTCCTCTCCTGTCAGATACCGTCAGCTCAGTGAGGTAAAGGACTCTCTCAGTGTTTAGATAGTTAACTTTAGTCTAAGTTATCTCAGTGGGTCTCAAAACATTTGATCACCATTTATGTAAACAAGTATTTCCGAGGCACACCTTCATATGATCATTATAGTTAGGCTATAAAACAATAAGAGAATAAATGAAAAACCGGTATGAAATACTATATGACAGTAAAACAAGAATACAGTTTAAAAAGGGGAGTGATTAGTCAAATATCCATAAAGAAAAAGTGCATCTGTTTACAGTTCTGTTTCATATGGGTGTTGAGAGATGTATCCATAGATCTCTTCATTTTGCTCTCAAAGTGCACCAGATTGATGCATTTAACTTAAATAATTTAAAAACAAATCTTCCCGGGGGAGCATGCACCCCCCTAGGAGGCTGGTCCGCCCCCCACTTATAAAAAAATAGCACTTTACCCTTCCTATATGCCGTGAGCTGATTATCGAGCCTTCATTGTAACAGTCGCGGGTGTAGACTACTGTATGTGCGTGTGGAGAGTGTTGCAGTAGAACATTTCACTGTAGCCCATAGCTACATTAATGGGAAACCCTACATGTTTGAGCAACCTCTATGAAGCGGCAAGCTACCCCACAGCACCCCCAACAGAAAATCTCTGGCGCCGTCCATGTATCTATCTATATCTATCTAAGCGCATTTTTGGTCGACAAATACAAAACGGATTCACAAATGCCTGATCGAAAGTTGTAAATGTTAAAGAGATATTCAAAGCTCTTTTTTTTATTTGTAAAAATATTTTGCGTATTTGCAGATCCGTTTTACATTTGCTAATTTATTTGTGAGTTTGCAAATCTTTTAAATGCATTTGTGGATGGTGTTTTACATTTACAAATCACATATTTACACACAAATTATTTTTATGTTCACACAAATAATTATGAGACATATCTAAGCCCATAGCCCCCCTACCCATTTCTTTGGTTCTTTGAAAAAAATTGAACTCTCGCGTTTAACGCGGCACCGTTCAATCGCCTCAATCGCGTGATTCGCGCCGCGTCCACCGCTTCATGCGCACCGTCGGAGCGAATTCGGGTCTGTCCGCGTCTCTGCATTGACTTTACATGTAATCGCGCCGCCCCCAAACATCGCATCGCGTCCGGTGTGAACGCAGCATAAGCCCATATCTAGCGTACCGTCAACTTTTACTAACCTCGTCAAGCCGGAGCCTCTTAGCTCGCTACTTCCGGTTTCCGGATAAGGGGTTACCAAAATAAGAGTACTGCGTGTAGCAGTATAATTCAACATTACAGGTTGTGAGTGACATTAGTTATCATATTTATATATGTTTAGTAGGTTGTGGAAGTGCGCTCCAAAATATGTGTTGATCTTTATTGGTATTTAATATTTTTGATATTATTTATTTAAATGTAGATATAAATGTATAATCTTTTTTATTATTGGTTTTTCAGTTGAATTATACTTAAAGGACACCTATCATGCTATATTTGAACAATATATTGTAGGGCCATACCTATATAAAGTATATAAATATAGTTTTTTTTTCAAAATACCAAACAGATCCTGCATTTTAGCCATGCCTCATTTCGCTCCATTTGCTCTTTCCAGCACTGTTTTTGCAGGGGGCTGATTCTGTGAGCTGCAGCGGACCACGCCCCCCTGCAGGAGAGGGGAGCGTGCTCTGAACAGCTGCTGGGCTGTCAGAAGAGGGGGGAGATCTCCGTCCTCCGTGTTATTATTATATTATTATATAGAGTCGTTATTCATTTGTTTTAAAGCTCAATAAATAACAAAGAAGACCTTTGACCGGCACTTTTCTAATTTTGTCCGGAAGATTTAAACTTTAACGGACATCTTGACCGGCGAAATAAAACCTAACTGAAACTCTGCCGCACGGTCCCCTCGTTCCTTGGAAGAGGCGGAGAGGTGGGTGTTTGTCATCTGCTGGTGGACTAACCGGAGAAAATTACAGCAGCTTGCCTCGGGGAGGGAGAAAAAGAGCCACAGCGGAGAATAAACAGAAGGGAAACCATGGAAACCATGCGCGGGAAGTCTTCTTCGCTGCTTTTGTGGCAGACTACAGCGCCACTTACAGGCCTGGCATATGTACTACAGCGTCTCCAGCGCTTTCGAGCGGCAATGGCCGGCCGTGGCCCAACCCCACATTCCCCTGATAGGTGGAGAGTTGGCCCAATAGCCGTAGCGCCACCGTCCTGACGTCAGTAACGTGTTCAAATCTGGATACGTTTTTATCAGATCTGTTGCAGCCCCGTTTTTAGAGATTTGGGTATGGAGGAAAATAGAGAGGGTTGTGTTTTCTGACACTTGGTGAGTTCCCTGGAACACCGGGGACACATATTCATGTATAAAAGACGTACAAAAGTGCATTTTGCATGATAGGTCCCCTTTAAAGTTCAGGGTATTCAACTGTTAAAAACATACTGTTCAATTATTATTATTTTTTTTTTTTTTAAAGTTCAATAAATGGATGTTTTCAAAGCCAATGAATAATCGTATTTAATAATCGTGATATCAATATTGACCAAAAATAATCGTTATTATGATTTTTGCCATAATCGAGCAGCCCTAAGTAGTACTACTATACTGTATGATTTACAATTTGACCAAATGTTACTATTTTTTTAACCTTTTTTTTAATACATAACTCATGTACAGCTGAATTTCCTTGTGGCTACAATGTGCCCTTTAAACAAGCAAATACAACTAAACAATGTATATGTACCAGGGCAGCATGGAGGGAACTCTGGTCCAGATGATGCTTCCCATATGAGGATCAGTGGCTGTGCAACTTGCTATAAATCTTGAAGCAAATGTGAGGTGTGACATTGATTATATTGCAAACATGTAAAATGCCTGCCCTCATTATACGGTTGCCGAGTTGCCGGGACGACCAATGAAACCCTTTGGTCAGTCTGAAGTGAATAAAAGCAAATAAAAAAAAAAAAAAGGAGCCATGCCATTTACATGAATTATTTTCATTAAAATAAATGTCTTACTACTAGTGAAAAGCTTATGCAGGGTTATCTTCCCTCTTCTGAATGTAATGAGAACCTTATCGCTCATGATTATGGGTAATAAAAGTCCATCTCATTGGGAAATCAAATATTTTAATTGGGCAGGGTCAGCGTTTCCGCCAGGGGGGCATCTTGCCGTCATTTGATGCCCTGATTCAGCTCGGAACTCCCTGAACTCGAGCCGAGGGCGTCCAAAAAAAATAATAATTCGAGAGAAGATTGAGAGTTTTTATCGCTTGAAATGATCAAAAGAAAAAAGGACAAGGACATCCTTCTGTTGGAGGGGCAAAGGAGTCTGGTGGGATTATTTTCGGAGTATTGACGATCGATTCCCCGACATCGGCGGTGCCTGCCACAGGACAACACGGAACGTGCGCGATTTGGACGCGATGAGCGGGGGGGGGGGGTGCTACTGGAGCACGCGCATGAACTGCAAGCGCCGGAGCCTCGCAGCTGCGAAACTGACCCCGGGATTCCACCGGGTCTGTCTGCGCCACGGTTTTGGCATTAGGTGAAACTTATCTTGTGCCCTCATTGGTCATGTGCGCGTTCGTGTGTGTTGGAGGAGGGGCTCTGTAAGGAAGTGGCAGATTTTTTCCGGCTGTGTATTTTCAAATTCTAGCGCACTCGAGCTAGTTTCTCCAAAATTACCTACCCCACCTTTAATTATTTCATCCAATGAAAACGAATATGTTAACTGAATTTCCTCACGGGGATTAATAAAGGTCCATCTTATAATTAGTTTTATAATTGTACAAGTAATTTCTTAAGTAAAATTCCAACAATTCATTGGTCCAATTTATTAATTTGTTTAGATTTTCTTTGCTTTATGTGGCAGTAAAGTCAATATCTGTAGGTTCTGTACCATCGGTCAAACCAAAAAAACGTTTGACATTTAAGATAGAATTCTTTGACATTTATAGACAAAACAAGTCATGGAGAAAATGACTGAAAGGATCAATCCTAATGAGATGCTTTTTTTCAAACTCTGATAGGCAGCTAGTTGCTCTGACATCCAGTCCCTCTGCAGTGTGCGGATGGAGCTAACGGTGGACCTGCGGGGTGTCAGTCTCCTCAGGGTGCTGCTGTAGTCCCTCAGAAAATGTCACATACAGTACATGTCAGATTCACCTTTAAGGACAATGTCTCCAATTATCCTTAGCTCTGAAACCCTTACTGCCTTCATCTAATGTGAAAAGACAGCTCTGCTTCCTTTTCAGATCTCTAGACACACGCTCTCTTCTCCTTTCGTTCAATCAAGAAATGCATGAGTACACTGTACTCTTGATTAGGCATACTTATTGCCAATTATTAATGCTAACAACTGGCAGCTCTTTTAAACTGAATCTAATATGTAAATTCAGATTTATCAAGAGATTAAACTGCTGCTCAACTGAAGCGAGACATGTTTTAAGTGATAGGGACATACTGATTTATCGGCTGAACATCAGCAACCTCAGGAGATGGCAAGCAACTGCTACAACTGCAATGTTTTAGATTCTTCTCTTTTCTTTTTTTTTATCCAGCAGCGTGACGAGGTGCTGAGCAATGCGGGTTTCTAGTTTTTCTCTGGTAGCCGAGAGTTGAAAAATCTTAAACTTCACTGTCATTTTTTTCATAGCCATCCAATCACAGGGCAGAAGGGGCAGGAAGTGCTCCTAGGACATGTACAGTATGTATGAACTGAAACGTTTTTCTCATATGTAGTTGTAAAACAGACTCAAAAGACTGATGTTTTATTCGTTATATTAAAGATTTGTTCATAAATGTCTGGGTGAATGTATTTGTTTCCCTGGCACAAAGGGACAAGAACAAAGACATATATATTGGCTAACAGTCAAAGTGTTTTTTTAATTCTTATATGTGCCCAGAATTTTACAATTGGTGCCTCATTAGTAAGTGACCATCAATTTCTCATCTTTTTTGGTACTAGATGTAGTCTTCTGGTTTCAGGGTGTTTTATAATAAGATTTCTATTTATACAAGCAATGGGACCATAGGAAAAAAAAATGTTGCCAGCAGGCTGTTCTGTTGTGCACAACAACTTATAAATGACAAACGTTGCAGAAGAAGGGCCAGAAATTCTGAAGCTAGATACAAAAAGGCCAAGAGTGCACAAATAACTCGTGACAACAATTGTCTGGAGAAGGCCATTGGAAGTATGACTCGTTGAACCTTGAAGCAGCAAAGGAACACACTGAGTTCCAGACAACCCAGAGCAGAAAGACTGTGCTACAGTGGGAATTTGATTGAAAAATAAATTGATTTCTCAGGGACTACAGATGTAACGATACAAGATATTTGGTAGAGAATAACTAGGGAAATACCATGATTCCTCAATACGAATTTCATTGATAAATATAACGCGTATTTTGCCCACACATATTTTGAAGAGGAAGAATTCAAATGTGGGTACACTGCATTCTTTCCTTTAACACTTTAACTTTCAAACTGAGACAACTTGAAAGAGTGTTTTGCAAGATTGACAATGAACACAAAATATTGCCATAATTGCAGTGTGTACGTGGAGTTGTTTACTGCATTTTCTGTCTACTAGCAAATATGTCCTTTTTTGAAGTATTTCCTGTCGAGCTAATCCATGTTTCTCGTTGCAAATTGCAATAACTTCAACGTGTGGAAATGAAATTAATCTGAAAATATATACTGTAGGTATAGTTATGCCCAGAACCATCAGTGTGTTAAGTGACCTTTCCTTGAGTAGCACCCTGAGGCCACCCTGCCTCTCCCTTACAGTCCTATCACACTTCTTTTGTTCACACTCATTAGCTGCGCTGTGGGGGGGGAAGAGTCATGTAGAAAACACTGCATAGGGCAGGCAACCACTCTAATGAATTTGTTCCATTTGGGCTGAGATAAAAGAGGAATCACTGCAGGGGAAATGCCGAACAGCCAACGTGTAAGCCCTCCAGCATGTCATCAATTTGAACTCTAAGCATTGCTGCTTTCATCACAATATGTGGATCATAATCTGTCAGAGGGAGCAGTGCTGCAGCGTAAGATGTTACCCTTGACTGCACAACATGGATATGAGATATATATAAACACACACACACACACACACACACACACACACACAGGAGACAGAGTGAGAGACGATGGTGTAGATTGATGATCAAATTCATCGGTTAACATGTATGGCATGAGCTCTTCTTTCAGCACCAAAAACATACAAGTTACATTACAATACATTACATGTCATTTGTTAGACGCTTTTATCCAAAGCGACTTACATACATTCAGTACTGTGGACAATCCCCACAGGAGCAATTTGGGGTGAAGTGTCTTGCCCAGGGACACAACGACATGCTGACGACAAGTAACACTTTATTAGTTGATCTAATCGATTGATCTGTAAAAACAAGTTTCTCCACAAAGATTCATACTAAAACACAACTTTAAATATTGTGTTTGACAGACATGTCAGTTGACTTTGTTTACACTAGAGGTCAACTCTGACTAATACGGGGCAGCCAATAAATATAACTAAAAAACAAAATACATACAAATCTATCATGATATTATTGTGTTTAGAAACTGGTTATGTGCTACAGTATTTGAGGTTGTGAATTATTATCCTGTAATCTTTAACAAAGAAAGAAAAATGTTCACAATACAGAATTGGAACAAGGGTATAATTGCCCAAAGGATTCATCAGTAATCCAACATTTTTATTATTTAAATTTTGATTGACAAACCAATTAAGATACTCATTACTTCCTGCTCCACTTCACTGCACCAACTTAATCGTATGCAGTTATTTAAAGAAAATGATGTATTCTGCTGAATACAAGGGATTTCTAAACAGGGATTCTTCACACAATATATTCATTACATTCTTGCTGATAAGATTAACATGTTTGATTCTCTGTAACAACACCCAGCACTCAGAGTCAGGAAGCATCACAATGCTTCAGGAGTTGCTATGGTTTCAAGATGTCTGGGTAAAAAGAATAAGGCTACTTGGCCAGCATGAGCCTTCTGAAAATAAAGCATGCTGTACTGTATTTCAAGGCACATTATGCCTCTGCTTGGCTGCCAGGCAGGGGGAATGTGGTTACACCGGCCCTGTCAGGGATTTCATCTCATACGCATCACTATGTCATCTTCACATCTCATTTCATGGCACTCTGAAAACTGAAGTCAACTCAGACGAGCAGGAATGCAATTCTCAAGAGTACAGAGAAATTCTCAAATGAAGGTATGGTCATATGACAACGTCAGACCAGATTTAGAAATACAAAAACAAAACACAGCAGTAGTCAGAATAGTCTTTGTTGAAATATTCTGATTCATCAATCAGAGGAAATAAACAAAAAAAATGTTCCCTCTCCCAAAAGCATGATTTATTTCTGTTTATTTCTACTTGTATTCATGCATTGTAAAAACTTGGTTATCAAATACTGTTGGGGAATCCAAAAAGTGCTGACATTTGTATTTGTAGTTCATATCTTCATAGTCATGAGTCTTACTGGATATAGGATGTGTGTGCCGCTAAACTATTCTTCAAACGGAATTGTAGATATGGAGAAATTAGGCAAGACATGGACTTCAAAAATAGTTATAGCCTCAAGTAAACCCACTGTCTGCTACAAAATGTTGCAACAAGTTTATTTTATGTACAACCATTTGAATTTCTGGGCTGATGGTAGTCTATGGGAGAAAGAGAGTTGGAAGTAAGAAGACATATTGATATAACCGTTAAAGTGCACTTTCCAAATATTTGGACTCATTGTGTTTTAAATCCTTGGAAGCTTTGTTCTTGAAACTTTGAATGGCAATAAAATAAATATGTTATGTTAACACCTGGGGTGGGCGATAATTCAATATAATAATTTATAGTCTTTTAAATGTAATCATATATCGGAATATCATGGTAGACAATAACTGACTCTTAACCAAAGCAACGTACAATAGTAGTAGATCCGACCATGAAGCAATAAATAAAAAAATACATTAGCTATCACTACTAAATCTTGTGTCTTCATATTTTGAAGGACTATCATTTGAATATTGCAGTTTTGTTTGTTATGCTTAACTTGTTTTATCATTCTATTGTCTTAAACTAATTATATTACTTGTCATAAATGTAAACATAGTCAATGTAGGGTTAGGGTTAAGTTACTTAACTTATTAATTCAATGAGAAAGATATGCTACAAATGTACTGAGTAGTATACAAAAGTGCCCTCAAGCCTGTGGTTTTTCTATTGAGAATATATAGTCAATTTAATAATAGAAAATATTTGACATCATAATACAAGATTTTGTCCATATTGCCAAGTCTTAAATACAAATACAACCAATAGCAAAGCGAGCTCAATCAATCAATCAATCAATCTGTCAATACATCATTCACAATTTGCAGATGCATGACTGCATGCACTTAGGAAGACTATAATAACAGCAGTGATGAATTGCCATTTGACCAATTTGTTTAATTGAAACCTCAGCATGAAAATCTGCAAAGCATGCTCAACAGCACGTACAGACGCATGGCTGCTGGCCACTGTACAAGGCAGACACTCATTCAGAAATGCAACCCACTCAACTCAGCTAGACAAATAACCTATGTTTAAAACATTTATGTATTCTGTTCAGGATTCCACTTTTAGAGACAGAATAGCCTTCATCATAATTATCCCTCATGGCTGACCATTTTCAGAGTCAATAGAAAATAAGTTTTTATTTTTTTATTTAAAATACAAAACCATAAAATACAAGCAACAATCATTGCAGACCTCAATACCCTGTCATTTACTTAATGGCTTCATCTTTGTGGCCAGTAATGTTTGATTCACTCATACTTGATTATTTGTTTTGTTATAAAATGAACATGTTGTGCTGGTAAACACATTAGCACCCATTTAAAGTCTTCATCATGAGGAATACACTGTTCTTCTGAATTCATTGCAGTCATAAGTGAATCATTTTTAGAAGATTTAATGCTGTTCATCATTTCCACTAAGCGCTAAGTTTTGCAGGGGAACCTCTAAAAAAAAGCTTCTCCTCTATGAATGAAAGTAAGAAGACTTAATATTTGGCTTTTAGTCAGACGTTGTCACTACCCACAAGCAAACGCCAAGCTCAGCAGCACAGCAGAGACTGGGAAGTGACAGTGATAAACAAACCACGTCCAACAAGCATTGCTGGGAATAGACTTTCTAGGAAAGTGAGATGGATAAATCCACAGCCGAAAATCAACCTGATGTGCAAGCAGCAGCAGGCTGAAACACACCAGCTCTGCAGCAGATGATTATTCACTTTAGCATATCAAAATTCAAACACGTTTTGCTTTAGAGCAGACAGCCACTCCATATGAAATGTGCTGGAAAGCAGCAGATGACCATCAGTAGCCTACATGAATATAGCTTGCAGAAAGCTTCAGGTTTACAAACGGTGCAGCTGAGCGAAGCAGTGTAGATGTAATTATGATAAGAACAACAGTAACCTAAGCTGTCACATAAATGCATTGCTTTGAGTTGTAACCTGAACATGGAGTGTGTGAAGAAAATGTGAAGTAGCCTACTATTGAGAGATTACAACATAATATTAGAGAGAAAAGGGCTCTGTGCAGGACAACTTATTCACAACAACAAGAATAAACACAACTAAACAGACTACAAAAACAAAACAAAAAACACGAATTCCCAATGTCCATGGAGAGCTAGCATTGTATTTAGTCATTGTAAGACATCATCAAAACAGCAGGTAGCCTCAGAAACTAGGCTAACCACCCAACACACACAGCCAAGTCATCAGCTCACGATACATGTTAGCAAAAAGCTCCAATTAGCCTCCTTACCTCGTTGAAGGGATCGGGGACTTCCAGCATGTCAAACAATAGTCCTGCATTATCAGCAGGAGAAAGCCCCAAACACATTATTTCTCCACACCAGCAGAAACGTGGCTAGCTTGTTAAGAAACTCTCCATGAGCAGCAGCAGGTGTTTTGACCCTATGTGCACTGACCTGTGTGGGCGCAGCCAATTGCTGCTTACCGCTGCTTCAAGTTAAAGGACTACAAACTTTTTTATCGTGATTCTGAACTCTCAAAACTTCCAATTAGGCTATAGCTATAGGCCTACTATGAATTAGTATCATATTACTGTTATGTGGTTACTTTAAAGGTGCATTGAAAATACTCTTATGGCGCATTTCCACTACACGGTCGGCCTCGGCCACACTCGGTACGGCTCGGTACGGCTTGGCCGCGTTGGGCCTTAACAGGGCCGACTCACTTCATGCTGCGCTTCCATTACAGTTTAGGAACTGGGGTAGTTACTATAGTAACGCAGTGTAGGCGGAGCCGTGACGTCATCTTCATTGAGAACTCCAGAAACACAACACAGCCGTTAGCTGTTAGCACTCAGAGCTCACAGCTCCTTATATATGTTCAGAAACTCGACAAAAGTTAAACAAGTACACACCACAGACTGCCTGTGTCATGGTGAATACAGTCGCTGCTTTATTTATGTCTGTATAGGCCGTTGTTGTGAGTGTGGACGGTCAAAGCATATACTGCGTTAGCTTAGCCAATCTCCATCTAGAAAAACACGCATTTTAAAAGGTTTTTTCGCCTGCCGTCTGTCTGCAGACTTGACAAAGCATTAATTCATGGTTTTTACTAACCGGTATCAGTATGTTGTTACTTCGGCATCATTTTGAAACGTGTATTACAATTAAATCACGGTCAAATATGTCCATCTTGTTGTAGTTCTAGCCCTCTTGCCAGCGCTCCTCTCTCTAGTTTAGCATACTCAGCCCGACTCAGCCCTGTTTGTTGGCCCCGATAGAACCACAATTTTCTAGGGCCAGAAAAGAGGTGAAAAAGTGGCCCCGCGCCGTGCCGCGCCGGAACTAGGCCTAGTGGAAGCACAACCAAAAAAGGGGACGGCACGACACGGCACGCTTAAAGCGAGCTCCGCGCTGCAGTGGAACTGCGCCATTAGTTGCCTTTAAGTAGGCTATTGTAGAGCCGATGAAAGCAACCTGAGGCCTGTACTACGAAGCTGGATTTTCGCTTAGCCGGCTAAATTCAGGGAAATCTCGGGCTTTCCGGTCCTACGACGCTGGTTCTCTTTTTAGCAGGCTAGATTTCCATGGTAACTTATGCTGAGCGGCAAACCTGCTCCGGAGCAGGTTAGGTGGCAGGCTAAGAGATCAACTCAGTGAAAGCACCGCCTGCTGACCAATCAGAGCTCCGTGTGCGGAGTTTAAAGCGATCAATTCATATTACAGGATAGAGGAAATACAGAAAAACTGCCGTTGCAGGAAAGACGGCCGTGAAAATTAATAGAATATCCCCTCCCATCTTCAGAGCAATCTGACTATTATAATATTAGCGTTAAGAAAGCTTACTTAAATATCTGCCACGACATAAGTAACCGGATCAGAGTAACATTAAGTACAGTCCGCGGCACTGTGAATGCATATCATATCACATCATAATGTATCATATATTTCCTTATTTGAGTCAGCTTCTTGAACCGTATCTGGCCGTGCAACACTCACAGTGTCACATACTGTATGCAGAAGTATTATTTTAAGCAACACATTAAGTTGACGAAACACTCGAGTCAAATGTAATTAAAGTCAGATCGTGTCTTAGACGGGGCAGTGATTTCATAAACCTGTTAATGTACGCATTCAAACACTTTTTCTTTTACCAGCTGTATTCACCTTGCAGGTGCAGCTATGTGGCTTTTATCCTGGATAAAGTGTTGAAGTCATGGATGTTTAAAGTTTAACTTCTTCATATTTGACTAATATTAAAGTTCACTTTTCATTCAGGAAGTATGACGCTGCGCTGTCAGTACGCTTGTCCATGTTTGAGATTGGTCGAATGCTCCAAATACCACCCCTTTCATGTGAACGCGCACCTAACTAGATAGGACACGGCTGGCTTGAGCGATCCACTTGATAACCGGCGTCGTAGTACAGCTTAGCGCCAGCGCGTATGTTTTGGCTTAGGCCAACCGGCTAACTCCAACATATCCAGGTTAGGTTGAACCAGCTTCGTAGTACAGGCCTCTGGTCTCACCAGAATGCGTGACTCCACCACGACTCCTTAACACCGCAGTGCGTGGTGGAGTCACGAACTTTGCTACATTTACGTGTCGGCACCACGCAAACAACCCCAATGTAAAGTGAATGAGGCTCCTTTGTCGTGGTGCACACACGCATTCTACAACGTCCCGCAGTGAGCTTTTATTCTATAAAACGTTTTTAAAATCTACTTTATAGCTTGTAGTAACTCACGGGAGGCTTCTTTTATTTTATTTGTATTCATAATCATTTTTATTTTTCGTCAGAATGTATTATGGTGCATTAGTTACGAATTTTTGTTCTCAAAAAACAGTGCATTGTGTGTAATACAACTGTGATTTTTATTAAATGAGTTAGTTTTTAAGGAAGGCCAGAGCTTCAGCTGTGTCAAATAGATTGTTCCCTTTAGTTAACGTTATTTAAAAGATAATTATATTCCTATTTGATCATGTCCCCTTTATTGTATTACGGACACAGAGAGCAATGTGAGCGTCCATTCCCATTCATTTTACACCCGGAAGTAAGTATTCTCCTTACTGTCGATTGATTTTACAGTGATATCTGCACTACTCATCGACTCAAAAACACCAGATTATCCTTGTTAATTACACAACATTGATTGGTTTAAATTGTGTGCAATGCTTTTGTAATTTTCCCCTTCGATTCGGAGAAACAAATATGTGTTCAGAGTTTAGGATGGCCGAAGACACTACACTACCCAGAATCCTCAGCTATTGTTCCGCTTTGCCTCAAGCTCTGTGATTGGTTGACCTCCAACTGCATTCCATATGGAAAAAAAACGTTTCGTAAAAGATCAAATCATACTTTATTCAGCAGTGCTTGCTTTACTCTTTGAAAGTCATCACATGAATGCATTGTAATGAATGGTTTGGCTGCATTAAACATTACACATCTGTCGTAGTTCTTTATTTATCTACAGAGGTCGGGCCTCAGAATAGACCGGAAACTATTCTTTTACCGTTCGGTTTTAATTTCACAATAAAGTTAGTAGTAATAATTTGTTTTGATATTATTGTTTTTTATTAACTACTAGACCGCTGGGTCATGTTAAGACCATCTTTTCTGTGTTGCTGTGGCTTTTTTACATCGCTTTTGTGTTACAAATATCAAAACAATAACAGAATATATCCGTCGTAAACTAAACCAGAAACAGCAGTATATTTTATTTTGTTAACACTGTAAACTTGACAGCTTTTTAACCCGCACCTCCTACTGGTTAAAGCACGTTATTACACGTTTAGAGTAATTGCAATGCAGGTAGATTGTGTTGCTTTTTAATGACTGTTTTAAAATGCCTTTTTCTTAATGTCTTTCATTTTTGTAAAGCACTTTTGAATGTGTTATATTTGATGAAAACATTTAAATATTAAGAGTACATACTCTTAATATAGTGGGAAAGTGGAAGGTCAATGATATAAATAATATAGAATAGAAAATATCAAGAAGATACTGTAAGTGATCTCTACAATAAAACAGTTTAGTGCCTGATAGGAGGATGTGCAAAACAGACAAACTAATAAGGCTTTATTTAAACATTAAAGAATACTTTAGGTTAAGGTCTTCTTTTAAATAAGAAAAAAGCTTTGGGGGTATCTACAGATATTAAGCCTGACAAAGTACTTAACGTCTAATATATTGCATGGTTTGTTTTGGAACTTGACAATCAACTTTCCTTCAATGTTAACTATGTTGAAGCACTTATTTTAACTGATATTATACATATTAATTATACTCTTATAAGATGTATGTAGATAGTATAAGAAATGTGCAGAATATGTTTAATGGTGGAGGTACACAGATATCGATAGATGTCTTGTAATGCACTGTTGAGGAACCTGTGACCCAAGTTTTTCATTCATTGCATAACTACACCGTAGTTGTGTATATGATATGTCAATGAACCTTAGAAAATCTTGAAATCTTGAAAGGGATGTGCAAAATAGCCATTACTGTATATACAGTTTTCAATTAACTATTAGTAGAGAATAACGAGTAATGAATATACTTTATAGGGATCTGCAGATAAATATTTAGCCTTCTCAAGCACCCACTACCAAATATCTCGCCTGATTGTTGGCACTTGACAATCACCTTCACTGAATTTTACTCAGGTGTAACTAAAGTCTGATTTAAGGGTTGTTTATATTTCACATCATTAATCCAAATCTGTAAAGTAACTAAAATAAATGTAGTGGAGTAAAAATACCAGGTTAACCTTAAAGAAAGCCTTCAGGATTATAAAAGACCCCCATCACCCCAGCCACAAACTGTTCTGTCTGCTGCCGTCTGGCAGGCGGACCGCAGCGCAGCATCCGGACTAAAACCACCAGACTCAGGGACAGCTTCATCCCACACGCCATAAGACTATTAAACACCTGAACTTTGAAACAACATCCATAACATTCATCTGGCTGCTACTTAGAAATTATTTATCTAATATATCATATTCAATCACTTGTATATAGACTCTTATTGCACTATTTCACTTTTTACTATTTTTATTTTTGTATTTACTGCACTATTTTGTCTGTGTACCTGTTTTATTGTGTTGCACTGTTGGAGGAGCCTGTGACCTAAGGGGGGGGGGGGGGGAGGACCATGGATGTATAATAAGAACTGGATACAGCGTGGGAGGCGGGGCCTCATTCATTCCTATGAGAGTTGCTCATTCGCGCATGATGATAAAATGGCCCAACTTTTGAGAGAGCGAAACGTCACAGATTACCCGGCATGCCTGAGAAGTACCCGTATGTGCGCTCATAGCGCATGCGCAACTTTAACCATGCCCCCCAAAATGCTCGTTCACATCAAGCACGTCAATTTGCGTACACGTAACAACACCGCACGTTCATGACAGCATGGTAATGTTTGTTATGATAGATTTGATATTAACGAGGCGGCAGTTAGCAGCTAGCGGTTAGCTAGTAATTATGCTAATTTACACATCAATCGTTATGTACTTTTATATTACGCTGTAACAGGATCTAGTGATATCCAAGCAACAGAGCTTCATTTAGCATGAAAGAATTATTGCACTGTATATATATATATATATATATATATATATATATATATATATATATATATATATATATATATATATATATATATATATATATATATATACACAGTGCAATAAGCTTCTTAGTGCAATAAGAAGCTACAGGGACGTTAATCTATGTCGGTAATATTAACTTTATTTAATACAACATTTACGGTACAAGATTTAATCATACAGCCCATGTAGTATAATATTTTACAAATGATGAATTACAGCAAACATGTGCAATATATCCATTATTACAGCTCCGTGGGCTGGCAGTAAGGCGATATGGGTCCGTTCTTATTGTGCATCCATGGGTAAAGATAAACTCATGTAGTGCTGAACACGTAACATGAACGTGCCGGGCGGCGCGGTCCCGTGGGTTAGATGCGCGTTCATAATGCAGAGGGAAATAACTCTCAGAATAACGTTATTAGCACATTTTACAACTTGAGGAACGAATGTTTTTAATAAGGGCTATACAAGTGTTCATACTGGGTAGTTTATTTAGTTTAAAAAAAATTATCCAACGATTTACAGACCACTCTTTCCCCATGTAAGTCAATGGGAAAAAGTGTTTCCGGGCCTGGCAACCAAAAGGAAGTGTAGTACCGCCGTTTGGCCAGCACGAATATTTTCATCAGAGTCCGGCGCACTTCCTGGGGGCTTGGGGAGGACACGTTCCAAGCACATGGTGTAGTCCCATAGCTGAGGATTCTGGGTAGTGTAGTGTCTTCTGCCATCCACACACTATGAACAAATATTTGTTTCTCCGAATCGAAAGGGGAAAATACAAAAGCATTGCACACAATTTAAACCAATCAATGTTGTGTAATTAACAAGGATAATCTGGTGTTTTTGAGTCGATGAGTAGTGCAGATATCACTGTAAATAAAATCAATCGACAGTAAGGAGAATACTTACTTCCGGGTGTAAAATCCTCCGTTATCCAATGGGAATGGACGCTCATCGCTCTTTGGGTCCGTAATACAATAAAGGGGACATGATCAAATAGGAATATAATTATCTTTTAAATAACGTTAACTAAAGGGAACAATCTATTTGCCTTCCTTAAAAACGAACTAATTTAATAAAAATCACAGTTGTATTACACACAATGCACTGTTTTTTGAGAACAAAAATTGGTAAATAATGCACCATAATACATTCTGACGAAAAATAAAAATGATTATGAATACAAATAAAATAAAAGAAGCCTCCCGTGAGTTACTACAAGCTATAAAGTAGATTTTAAAAACGTTTTATAGAATAAAAGCTCACTGCGGGACGTTGTAGAAATGCGTGTGTGCACCACGACAAAGGAGCCTCATTCACTTTACATTGGGGTTGTTTGCGTGGTGCAGACACGTAAATGTAGCAAAGTTCGTGACTCCACCACGCACTGCGGTGTTAAGGAGTCGTGGTGGAGTCACGCATTCTGGTGAGACCAGGTTGGATGAAAGGGAGTCAGAGGCGGTGTGAATTATGTCCCATAACGTGTCACCACACTATACTTATCCAAAGAAATGTCAGTATGGTTTGTGGTAGGCCTAAGATTAGTAATAATTTAAATTGCATTATCTGACTTGTGATTTCAGCAACAGGGAAGAAATAGGCCTCCTCACTGTTATTGTCTTTTTACTTCAACAGAGACTACAACAATTCAACAGTCTCATAAGATCAAGTCTATTGAGAGTTGTATGTAGGCACAAGGCATGGCTCTTAGAATGAAACTATAGTCACAACAGCATTACACAAAATGAATATGATTACAATTAAACACATCTTAGATATTGTAGGTTTACCTAATGTTTATTTTCCCTGATCATATAGGCCAGGGAATGAGAGAAGTACCAACATGGTCAGATAAGCCAAAAAGTAAACTGAATTGTATAACCAAAATATGTTGTTTATTAACTCTTTGTATGAAAAGGCTCATCAGCCTATTCATAATAAACTAAGAAAAAAAGTTATAAAAGGAGCACATCCCCTAACACTATTCAAAGGTCTCACACAGACACAGCAACACATTGGACACACGCTGACAGAGAGAGACAATGCTGCAGCTTTCCTCAGCCTATTATCCAGGCCTGACGAGGGATTAGGAACACCTGAGAGAGAGGCAGCACCTGGAGGGAGACACACACACACACACAACACAACATAACATGTAACACTAATATACCAACAGCTAAGTGTATGTTGCAATGAGTGGAGGGCGGAAACTTTTCATTTCTGTCTTAGTTGGACTGATTTACACATAGTTCATATTTCGATTTGACAATACTACATTAATAGTAGGCTTCAATAATATTTGTTGTAAAGTTTCTTGAAGGTCGCCTTTATATGGGATTAGTTTTGTACAAAAGAACCCTTAGAAAAGACAGAAACATCAGAATGAGAATACCTTTATTTGTCCCACAGAGGGGAAGTGCATTTGTTAGAGCAAATAAAGAGCCAACATGACTTTAATATTACCGGTAAAAGGCAAGGCTAAACCATCTCAAAGATAACATCTTTTTGTGACTGTACTTATGGGTAAAATGAGAACACATTAACTACAAAAGGAAGTCTCCTCTTGGTAAGACATGTTTTTATCACATAATGCAGGCGCAGAGAGGACCGAACAACATTCGAGCAGAGCGCACAGATTTTAATTTACATCGACTGACCTTTTCAACTCCAAGAGAAGCCACTTTCCAAAGGAACAGTGAACAGTTTCTTAAATAGCCAGTGACAGCTGACAAAAGAATGACTGCCCTTAATCCTCACCAAATCCTGCGTAATAGTGGGATATGTAAATGTTAACTTGTGATCCTTCATTATGTGGACATAATGGCCTATTCTTTAAGGGCACTGCAAGTAAGGGACATTTTAATCAGTGGTGCAGAGTTTCAAATCTAGATTCACCAAAAAGTATTTTAAGAGTTGTTTAAGAAGATAGTTTGTTTAATTGTTTACATGTTTGTTCTTGTTCAAATCTACCAGTACTGCCTCCTGTTTTTTTCTCTGTGTGTACCTGTGTCTCGCTGGTTTGGCGTGGCTGACCTACTTTCTCCTTCCCTCAGCTGCTGTTCATCAACCTGATTACCAGCACTCAACTGCACCTGTATATAAGCCCTGTCCTCACCTCCAGTCATCACCAGCTCGTCATGTTTCCACTTGTTTTAAAATGCAACGCCCTATTCAGTTGTTGCCTCCTTGCTTGTATCTGTCTTTGCCAGAACATATCCTTTGTCTCCTGTTTAGGACCACTGACCTGACTATTTGCCTGCCACGTCCAGTATTGTCCTGCCTCGCCCTATATTTTCCCCAGTGCTTGCTCCATGGACTCCCTGGTTTGCACCCCCTCCCCTTGTAAGTGGTTAGCCCCTGCAGCTCTTTAGCTCTTGTCTTGTGTCCTTGTGTTTGCATAATGGATTCAGCTCTGTTGCTCTCAGCGAGCAGTAACAGTTCTACAAAACCAGGAAGGTGTCATGGAGGAAAAAGAAAAAAAATATGGTTATTCTATAGTTTTGGCTGTTAAACAATGTATTTTAGGATAACTGATGTTCATTGTTGTCTGACAGATATCATCCATTTGATTAAAAACTCAGCTTAAGGGTTTTGAAGTGCTTCATAAATGCCTACTTCATCTTTTACGGATGTACAGGAGATGGAATGTACCTACCTACTAAAGGTTTTTGTTACCCTCACCAAAACTTGACAGCTTAGTGTGTACAAATTATTAAATCTAAAGCACAAAATATGTAATAATGAAAAGCCATTGAAGTTCATACGTGTATTTTGAATAGTGAATAAATAGGGGGACATTGCTGTATCATTCTTTTCTTCGGTGCTAGAATATGAATACCTATATTTTATTATTTAAAACAGGGCAGTGCCTAATGGCAACGAACATCGTCTCCAAATTGGATCAAAAGCTTTTGACCATGTCAATCATATTTTCATGATAATGATGTGTACTAAGGGATAGAACATCAAAGCAGTAAAGAACCTGTTTGATCATAGATAAGATTAACCTGGCGTGTTATGATCTAAATCCTATTTTCATTGTTCTTCCTGTTACTCTGCATTGAATGATTCTGTGCAGATGTTCATGCTATTTTCTTTTACGAGCTGTATGTGTTCAGACTCAATTTCCCCAGTTCTGTAGCCTCAGATAACTGCTGGCTCCAAGCCTCAGCTGAACCTTCTCAGCCATGTTTCCTCTTTGCTTATCCCCACTTGCCATGGGCTTGCTTTCAATAAGTAAACTGTACACATTACTTTCAAATATAAATCTAAAACTCTCACTTTGCTGACATCAATTCAAACCAAACTAGACAAGTCTGTATCATCACTCCCCACCGTCGCAGCTGCTTTTGTTTTAATTGTATCACGTCCTCAAAATCCTCTTGGGGCATTGGTGCTTTCAGACCTCATGAGTTGGGCTGATTTTTGTTTCAGAGTGTTGGTCACGTTCACAGCATCAAAACCAAACACTGGTATGAGGGATGAATGGCACAGGCATTGCACTTTGATTTACCAGAGGCTTGAAAAAATTAAAGACAGTTTCGGCAGCACCTCGGATTATCGGATTTGTCAAGGATTGGCTTAAATAGACTTGATCCAATTTGCTTAGTAGTTAACAATAAAGAGGTCTCAATGAAAACACAATTAGTCACTCCTGTTTCCCGCCTGCAGTCATTCTGACCACAGCCTGTTTCCAGTTTCGCCTGCCTGCCTCCTGCCTGCTTACAGATTACCTGTTGCCCCTCTGCTTTGAACTCTCAGCAAGTAAACCATTGATTGCTTTTAACTGTGCTGCCTTTGAGTCCTTCTTGTGACTCCACATCTCTGTGTTCAGAGCTGTTGTTGCAATTTCCCCCTTTAGCCATCTCATACAAACATTCCCTGCTCTTGCCTTCCCCCTGTCTTCTCTCTTTACCAAATTCTCGGTTCATGTTTTGCATCCTATTTTACACTATTCATTATACATCCCTTCCCCATTTATTCGGTGTCACCATGCTTTTCTCTCTGGCTCTCACTTTCCTTCCCGTAGTGGCTCATCTCCCATCTCAGACACCACAATGCTGTGTGAGTTCAGAATAGGAAGGAACTACTTCTGCTCCATAGCACAGGACAAGACAAAAACCCACACAATGCACGAGTGCTGAGCATGTTGACTGGGCTTACACAGGGCTCTGGTCCAGAGGCTTACACATTTCTCCGCCAAGCAATTGTTTCCCGTGTTTTCACCCTGCAAGCAGCCCAGTGAAATGAAATCTATGTCATACTGACGGTGGATGTGATGCTTGCAAGGTAATTATTTGAGAGAATATATGAATTTTCATGGCATACCTTTATTCTGTTACATCTCCTAAATATGGATCAGATATCTTTGTTGACCTCTGTTTTCTGGGCTGGAGATTAAAGAGGAAACTTTTCATGGAAATTACATATGATTGCAAGCCAAAAGTCTGCTATCTTAATCATTCTAACCACTGATACAGTAAGTGCTGGAAACGTCTGTGATGTTTCAAGAATCAAGCTCATTTTAAGATTCAGATTTCCCTTGGCTTAACTTAGCAGATCAAACTTCCTTCAATCAACCAAATAATTGGTAAAATCTTTGGGATTTCCTGGACAACATAATTCAGCCATCTTTGTATTTTCTTCTGCTTCTCTGACCAGGCACAGATGTGTTATATGACCAAATTAAAACAGGAAATGACGATTGCAGCTAATTCTCAGCTCATCTTGATTAAAGAGCAACTCAAGCAGTTTAAATTCTCACAATGCTGCAATGTTCACAGGTGCAACATATATAAAGTTGTACTTAATTGCTCTTTCAGTAACATTTAAGCCACGCTAGTGTCAAGTGTAATACATAAGACAAAACATGACATTCAGTTCTTCACTTCCTCTCAGTCGTGCTGATTGGAAAGTTTGATCGTGTTGATTGTGAATCCAATAGGCCTCCCTGAAGAGCAATGCGTTGATAATAACACTCTTTTGGTTTGACGACACCTCTTGACACCTCTAGATTCTATATTGTCATTGTGAGGCATGTTATACATTTCCAAGAACTTTAATATTTCTGCAGAGCCACGTTAATGTCTGTCGGTCAGACTATACAACCAGCACAGCCCCTGGTAGACCCCCCCCCCCACACACACACACAACACAGACTATAACATCCCTTGCTGTTAAATACCAACCAACTATGTGCAATATGTGCTATATGTGCAATATATATATATGCCGTTAATAACTGTGCAATATATACCTGGCTGCTAAATCCTAAGAACTGTTACAGGATGTGTATTTTGTAAATGGTGTAACTTTTTTAAAAATTATTTCATTTCATTTAATTTCAAACCTTTATTTATCCAGGTGAATCCCTTGAGATCAATTGATCTCTTTTTCAAGGGAGACCTGCTCAAGTAGGTTCCACATGAAACATAAAACAACAGAACAACAAAAAGGACATCATACAGCATCAATACAGGGATTACAATTTACAATAACTATCCACATGAACAGGTACCAACAGCATCCGATTCAGTAGCATCCAACCGAGCTTTAAAAAACATTTAGTGGCACCAGATTGCTCAGTTTCCATTTTAATTGCAGACTATTCCAAGACAGAGGAGCTGCGCATCTAAAAGCTATCTTCCCTAAGACAGTCCTAGCAGTTGGCACATTTAATAAAACCACAGCATGCGATCTCAGGCAGTAGCCACTTACAATTCGCCGTGAGATCAGGGAGCAGATGTAGGATGGAAGTTTCCCTAACATGGCTTTGTAGATGAACATGTACCAGTGACTGAGCCTCCGTACAGTTAGTGAAGGCAAACCAGCCCTTGCATACAGGGTACAGTGATGGGTTAATACTTTACAGTTTGTCACAAATCTCAGTGCACTGTGATACGCAGCATCTAACTTGATCAGGTAATTGGCAGGTGCATTCAAATAAAACAAATCACCATAGTCCAGCACTGCTCACAGTGACTAGCCTTTTCCTGGCCTCAAGCGAGAAACAGGACTTGTTCCTGTAAAAGAAACCTAGCCTAACCCTCAGCTTTTTAAGCAGGTTTTTGACATGAAGTTTAAAAGTGAGACAATCATCAAGCCAGATACCAAGGCATTTGTAACAGGCAACCACTTCAAGTTGTATTCCTTGCGTAGTTACAATATCCAAAACAGGCTCTGGTGTCTTTTTAGCTTTTTATATTTTTTATTATATCATAATAATCATACATTTCCCCTCTGTTGGACGAATAAAGGTATTCTGATTCTGATTCTGATTCTGTAAATAGGACAACTCATGCTTGGTGCTTTTTTGCAGATTCAACTTCACATTACTTTCCTTTCAAGCCAGAGTAGAACACTTGTTCACATTGAGACTTTGGCCCACTCAAAGGCTAATTCAGTTGCAGGTCGTTCTATCCTCCTGGAAAACTGACAATAATTAGATCAGTTGTGTCTTTGAAAGACACAGACTCATGCCTTTATGTCATTGTGATCTGATTAATCTTGACTTGTCCCTAGTAAGTAGGTAATGCGACACTGGTAATATTACTGATAATAACTGCCTGTTAGTTTAAGATTTGATTTCAATATTTGATTTATCCCTTTTAATGTTTGAACTGATAAGGCTCCTAAGTCTTCTATTCAGTTTATTTTTCTCTTCTTCTGAACATGACTTGCCTGAAATACTCATAAAGCACCTTGTTCATCACATACTTTGGAAGTATTTCATAAAGGCATCCTTTGTTTTTAATCTTGATAAATAAAAAAGACACATATATTACATTGCACAATAGAGTGGGAAAGGCATAATCTGGAGAAAAAGAATAAAACTAGTGTGGCTTTTTGTTCCATAAAATGGGATAACTTTACATAATGTTCAATTATGTAAACAGATATGTTTACATAATTGAAAAGTGCTGGCATATTACCCTTAGTGTTCCCCTATCCGTGCCATTTTGTGACATTTGTATGGGATTCAGATTACATTAATACTGTATTTCAGAACAAAAGGCCCAAGCTAAATAAAGAACTTCTCTGAAAAAGCCATTGACCGTTTTCTCTGCTGCAGCTGTTAGCTATCATCATTACCGCAGGGTGCCATTTTTACAATACAGTTGATCAATGACAGACGAGAAATCCTCAAGCTCTGTGGCTCCTTGGCTCACCCAAGCTTAAAGGGATGAGACATCTATCCTGTCCTATTTATCTTCATATATCTATATATCATTTTTCAGTAAAACCCGTGCAACTTTGAAGAGGAAGTAATGAGAAAATGTAGTTATAGCTGAGGGGAAGGAGGCAATGCATTCTTAAGAATTGTTTATTTTATAGTGTATATGTTGCCTGAGATACAACCTGATTAGGACTCAGTCTGCATTGTCTTTTTTATTAATTCCTATTGTCAAATGACCACTTTTTATTATTTTCATTACAGTCTGACATTATTACTATCTATCATTTTCAGTCATTGAATCCCATAAAAAGGCAAAACCCCAAAACTGAGTCCATCTGTCAGTTGCTTCCTAGCTTGTTTCTGGCACGAACCCTGAAGCCTCCTATCACTATTGGAAAAGTACATCAATAATAGAAAGCATTATACATAAATATAAAGTTACTTTTAAAGAGCTGAATAATCCTTTGAAACAGCTGGGCCGTGTAATGTGTTCCAGATGTTACACAGGAAGGAGTAAATAGTGCATTGGTTAGGGTACTATATTTTTTTCAAAAGGAAGATAAGGGACTGAGTAAAGAAACTCCAGTGCTAACGTTAATTTTAATGAAGGGACAGTAATATCTAGTGCAACAGTGTGGCTGATTTGTATATTATTTAATCTTTTTTAGGGAGAAAGAGGATCATCTATAACTGGCTTTAGTAACACAGACAATACCCATTAAATAATATAGAACATCTACAACATTGTCAGGAGACCAAAATATTCTCTGCATCGCAACTTTATTCTTATTCCACGTGTCAGGTTCAATATGTACATGCAGTCGTACAATAAACCAAATCTGCTTTAACAATCCCCATCCCTCTGCTGACAGTATCATAAATGCAGGCTGCCCTTGCTGTCTCTCTGCAGGCCACACAGCAATGTGCGGCATGGAGAGCACAAGCACCCAGAGGACACAACAGGAGCAATTACACTTAACTCTTGACATTTGAGTGACAAGGAAACTGATTCTGAAATAACCTGTAGCACAGCGAAGTGTTAAGTGCTAAAAATCTTTGCCTGAGGCGGCTATAGGGGAGCTGGGCCCACACAACAAGCAAGTTGACTTGCTGTTCTGGAAAGAAACGGCTCCCCTTTGTGCGTTTCAGGGAGCTAAAGAAATACAGTAATCTGCTCTCTGAGACACAGCGTGCTAACTAGACGAGACAACATATCAGTGTGGACTCTGGGTTTAGCACCACCAAGTCTCCAGCTGTGGAATAGATACAGGCAGTTCTTCAGGTTTGATTTCAAGGGAACAATGTTAAAATCACCCCTTTTACTGCCTATACAGCTACATCAGAAACATAGATGGGCTCTGTTGTCCTGAACTGGTAGATGGCTGTGTTCTTTATTGACACTTAAAGGTAGCATTAGTTTCTAAAATGGCTGTTTGGGAGCGGAAATATTCGAATAATGGACTGTGTTTGGGCCCATAAATAATGTTTTATTGTACCGGTGCTGTACAGTTCCTGCACTTAACAAATATTAATATGTTTTGAAAGCTAGAAAAAGGTATATGGGCTGTACAACTTATTTGACAAATGCCTAACACTTTGCAGATGTACGTGGTTTGAATAGCTAACCAAAATGCACGCACAGAAACTTGGTAAGAGCTTTAAATATAATAAATAACTTTTTTAAAGCTTTATTTTAGATGGATAGTGCAAGCGTCTCTAGAGACCAACATATTTACTTTGTTCTAGCTGAAACGGTTGTATATTTACGATTTACATAATGAAAAACATGCAAAAGTGCTGCATAGGAAGGTGATGCATTAAAAACATATTGCCTGAAGCATTACAAAAACACGTAGTGAATCGGACTAATTCAAAATGTTCATGACTCTGAATCATTGAGACAAAGTATAATTTCAAAGTACTGAAATAATCTAAAAGGTTAAGCACTAAAGCATTGGAATAAAGAAAACAAATGTCAAAAGCTACCCACAAGCAGACACACCAAATGTTTATCTGTTTACACAGTGCCTGAGGCTGTAATAATCTCTTTAGTTCCCACAACAGTCAAATGTTTTGTGTTTGTCACAGCTGCTCCTGCGTCAGTCTCATCCCCTGCTTCCCTTTGTCTGTGTGTTTATGTCTCTTTTTCAGATGCTGACATTTCCCACCTGTCCACCAGCCACCCTCACTGTGTTTTCCCTTGAGTCTGACTTCCTGTACAGCTGGTTGTCGTCTCAATTGCAAATTATACACTAATGTTGAGTACTGCCTGCACACTACATTAAAGAACAAGTGTTTTCTGTTATGTTTAGTGTTAGAGAGCAGATTAAGGGTAGTCAAACCATGTTCTGATGTATGTTGTGGCTCATTAAAGGAGACTCTTGGCGTAACAAACCATGCAAATGTCATGTCAACATTTTCTTATTTGTTCTAACCCTGAATTTGTTTAAGAGAGGTTTAAGGTTGATGTTGTTTTCATGGAAAAGGGGAGAAATTATTCTGAATTACTATAGTAAAAGGACTATAGGGACATACCTTAGCCAGATGAGACAATCATCTCTCCATGAATCTTGACTGATAGTAAATGTTTCCTTGTTGCTGCATGTCCTGAATACAATAGCATAATTTAGCATTGTTGCTAACCAGGATCTTCTCCTCCTGGATGCATGTTTCCCCTTTTCCAATTGAGTTTTTCAGTGAGGAAAATGCAACACGACAGTGACTTATGTTTACTCCATTGGTCTCCCCAGACGCTGGATCTCTACCAAACAGATAACCATTGGGCTGAGTGACAATGATTGAAGAATCTGCAGCGAACGTGTGGTATCAACTCCGATGATGGACCAAGATTATTGTGTTCCAGCTCTTTGTGAAATCTTGTTCTTGAAGTATCTGCCATGAATCAAGTGAGGATGAGTAATGTGTCACCTTAACGTGACGGACAATTGGCAGACCACTGCTAGATAAACATTTCATATTTGTTTTTTATGAGTGATTTATGTTTGTAAGTCGACTTACAACAACCTCTGTTTCAGCTTCATATTGACTTGCCCATTTGTGGTTTCATGGATGTAACCAACTAGCTAGCTTGCAATTAAAGTCAAGGACATACTGGGCTCTGATTGGTCATATTTTTTTCTCCAACTGTTGGAAACAGCCAGCATGGCCACAACAGCAGACCTAATGTAGATATGCTGGACATTTCCAGAGACGTAGCTGGGGTTTTAGATGTTTGAAAACAATTGAATTTACATACAGTTAAGAGTAATCTTCAATGTTAACAAAACAAGACCCCTTGAGGAAATAACGTCACAGTGTGGACACACACGTTTTCAGTAAAGGTTACACCATTGTTTTACTATATTTCAAAAAGTGTGAACTGCAGTAATATGTGCACAATCAATTGCATTTATTTACATGGGCATGATCATAGGATACAATTTGACTCATGATCACTTGAACAAACAAATCTGTTGAAGTTGATCAATCTGTGTTCACATGATTTGTATGAACTTTATGAATTAACCAGAACAACCAAAATGTACAAGTGACTGGTATGATTTTCAGATATTTAGTCTGTGCATTCATTTAAAAAGTAACTGTTTTGTTTCAGGGTGTTATGTGTTTGGATAGCCATGGCTACAATATAAGACAAAACAAAAGAAAAGCAAAGAAAAAGTACACAGTTCTATTTTCCAGCCAGTCAAAGCCAGACAAAATCAGGCACAAAGATTGTTTTCAAATGGGAGTCAGTGACAGTCGACTGTGTTTTGCAGTGTGTCTAGCCTCCGGTACCTGCACGTAGAACGAGGGTCACAAAGGATACACCAATTGTGTCCTTCAAATGCAGGCGAAAGCGGGACCCAATCCTCAGGCTGCATTCCTTTGGAAGGGGACAGCCTTGTCATGTTTGGTTTTGAAACACAGACTTCAAAGGATGCAGCCACTGAATTGGGCCACCGTGAATCTGTGCAGCCCCAACTCTGTGATGCACATGTGGTAGACTGTTCATCATAACTAATTGTGTTCACAAAATGCAGAGCCCTCACCCATCGTTATACGTTTTATGCCGTGGGTTGATTAAGCATGTCTGTACATGAATAGGCTCAGTCACTGATTTGTTGTCTGTATAGCCATCAAGGGAGAGCTCACCATCCCTTGATGTGTTTATATATTACTCATGAATATGGAGGACAATACAGTCTGAGATCCCATGTCTAATTTCTACTGACGGCCCTGGATGCTTGGACAGAGCCTGTGTGGAGAGGTTGTCTGTGCTACCCTGCAAAAACAGTCCAACTTATGTCTATGAGGGTTATGGCAAGGAAACCTTTGATATTGCAATGGTAATTTTTAGGATGCTATCTCTTTATCGTCTCTCCTTCTCACTGCATCTTTTTTCTCTCTGGCTTCCATTTAATTTTATTCGGGATCATCAATTAATTACGATGGATTGTTATTGTTTGTTTCCCCTCGCAAACAAGATTGTGCGTTGCTGCTGTGTCAGCTGGGGCTTGGAAAAAGAAGCTCTTAATCTCATCTGGATCAGCTGGTGTAAATAAGAGTTAATAAAAATGGTTCTAGCTGTTGTGGAGCAAGCTGAGCTTCTACGTTTCTTGTACCTTTCTTTAATGCAATGAATGACACCAGACTCCTGCAGAAACTAACGTTAACAAATGCAGAAAGAGCGTTTACCTAAGTGAAGTCAATCTTTCAAATAACTGGTTTGACATTGGTTGAAATGTGAAATATTATTTGATCATGGGGAAGTTTGTAAAGGAGGACGCAGCACAAATTTTATACAGAAGTTAGTGAATAGTTAAATAGACATACTGTATAATACCTGTCCTGATGGATTGAAAAAACAAGAAAAATATAAAACATCTTTGGTCTGATCTACATTTTACATCTTACCAGAGCAGTTTTTTTAATTAAATACACATCACTTGAAAAAAATACTTTTCTCTAACTATCCCTCCTCTGCAGGTCATAATAATTATAATGCATGCTATTTATATAGCGCTTTTCCTGGTGCTCAACGCGCTTGAAGGTCATCTCAAATATAATTATATGGGTAACATCAATAATTATTTGAAAATGCAATGAGCATGCAATGTGAGACCTTAAATTGACATTCCTGTCCAAATTAAAACATCTCCATATTTAGAATTGTTATACAATCTTAGTCTCCGAGATATGAAAATGAAAATATTCAGATCTCTTATTTGTCTTATTAAACCCAGGTGTTCATTTTACTATCACATAAGAAAACCAACCAATGTTTACATTCAATAAAGCTTGTGCTAGGCAATCTTTGACATTCATTCTTTAAAAATAATGTTTTTCATAATGTTTTCTCATTAAATATTAAATTATATTACATATTTTATTTCCCTCACACAATGAAATATATAGGAGCCTGGGTGACCTTCAAGATAACTGCACTTTATGTATTATTAACAACAACTCATATGTAGTGGGTGGTATCTAAAGGTAAGAACCCGTTAGAGCTGTATTTAATGTCTACCTGGCAAAAGATCCTGTCATCACACGGATGCCACTCGACTCTTATTAAATCCGCTGCAGTGAAATTGTTTCCTCCTCCTTGTACTAGCACAGCCAAGGTCACTACAAAGAAAAAAACAGGGTAACCTTGTCAAACTAAGCTGTGTGCGTCCCCAGAGTGTACTTGATTAAACCAACACCAGGGTTAACAAAGTTACTTTTGAACTGTTATAAATCACACATGTAAGTCAGAAAACAGGCGAGATTTTCAAGCAGTAGTAACATGGTGTATGTCATGTCATGATGTTTATATGATCTATTTTTTATTAGGTGTTTATTTTCCTTCTTGTTTTGAACAGTGGGCAGTGGAGGAAAGTAGGGAATGAGAAACGTTTTCTAAATGAAATATAAATGCAAAAGTTAAAGCTCTGTGATCAAGTTTCCATCTTATAATTATGTACAGTCTCACATCAGAGAACTGACGGCGAAAAAAGGTAAAGAGAGAAGGTAGAGATTTAAATTCTAACACATATATATATATTTTTTATATCACAATGAGTCACTTCTTTCTACAGTTAATTAGTCTGTTCATCATCTCTAACAAAAGGCCATTCGAAACACCTGCGCAAATTAACTCTGCTTTAACTCACTTCCTTTTTAAAGATGGCACAATCTTAAATAATTATTTAATTCATCAACAATACATTGATAATCTCATGCAACAATAAAGCCACCTGCTGAAGGCCTCGATTCAACCTTGACTCAATCTTTCATTATTTTACACTGTGCTGCTATGACTTATTGTCAAACATGTCTGTTCTCTACAAGGTCGGAAACAAAAGATTATTTTCATTATTGATAATATTTCTGATTAACTGCTTGATCTATAAAATGTGACAAAATAATGAAAAATGTCCATCGCAGTATAGATGAAAGTCAGAGATGATGTCTTTTGAAATGTCTTGTCAATGCAAGGACACAAAGATATTGAGTTTAATACAATTAAAACAGAAAAGCAGGAAAGTGCCTCATTTGAGAGATTAAGAACAACAATCTCTAGCATTTGCATTAAAGGGCCCATGTCATGGCCATTTCCACTGATCATAATTACATTGTTGAGGTATACTAAAATAGATTTATACTGTGCAATTTTCCAAACTCACATTGGTTTCGCATACAGCATCTCTGTCAAGCATGTGTATTCAGCAGTATTCACTCTCTCCACTAAACGACTCGTTGGAGCTCTTGCCCCCCCCCCTCCCTGTGAGCCTAGTGTGCTCCGATTGGTCAGCTCGGCCACTCTGTTCTGATTAGTCAACCACCAGAGAGGCTCCGCCCGCTTTTTTCGGGGAACATCAGTGTAATAATGGCGTCGGTACAGCTGATATTTTATACTAACTAACCGAACTGAACCTACAACTGTTGTTATAGAAGAGTGTGACGGCCCCAGGGCCTTTGTGCAGGTGTGTTGCAGGGCTTACGGTGGGGTGGAGCTGAAGAGGGTAATCAGCGCGATCACGGACACCTCCGTAGCCGGTGCTATTAATCCCAGCGGCCCGGAGTCTCTCTCCAAAGCGGCTGCAGAAGGACGAACTCGGTGATTCTCTCCCCTCGACCACCTATCTCTGCATTTACCACAATAAATGTGCCGTGGTTTTGTAAACTCGTGTATGTCTCCTTGCCTTTCCGTTGTGGCCTACGAGCCGGTCATAACAAAGAGTAAGTTATTTTTACCTGTAATAAACTACTACTGTTTGATGAGAAATCAAATCATGGTTTGCTATATATGAATGATATGTTAGAGGAGCAAATAATTCAGGGAAGAAAGGATAGGCCTACTAAGTATTTCCATTAAACTTTATTTTTAGAAATGTACAAAATGAACATATATACACGGTATATCATCCATTCATTCAAAATGCATTCATCATCATAATTATTCTATATATATAATTTACACAGTGCCTGTAAACCGGAGGAGAACGCTGGCATTTCTCCTCCTACTTGAAAGACTACGGAGGGATAGGGTCTGCACAATTAGTTTGTGTGTGTGTATATATATAGGTCTATATAGCTCTGAACGTTCCACTTCCTGCCTGCCTGACCTTACGTTACGGCTGCGCCGCGACAAAAATAGGATTCGATCCTAATTTTAGAAAAGCCCTGCGCCGAGCCGCTTCTGGGACGCTTCTGGGACGCGTCTGAGCCGTAACGCGCCGCGTGTGGTGGAATAGCACCCATTGACTAGAGTGGCCGCGATCACCTTGAGCGCCGCAGACGGACCCGGTGGAATCTAGGGGTGACACGATATGAACGTTAGCTTGGAGGAAAGGCAACTATAATGCAGTGTAATAAAACTACTATGAACAAAAGCTAGTGGTTCATATTAGGCTAGCAATAACGTGTTTATAATTGCAATCGTATACGGGTATTCTGCTACGTTCGGTCATACAATTTAACTTGCATGAATACATTGTTTTGCGCTAGCATACAGCTAGCCTCGTTAGCTATACATGCAGTATATGTACGGTAAATCACCCGGAGTATACTGTATGAGTATTCCGTGTGTGTGACTGCAGACATTCTCCTGCCATGACAAACATGTAAGGCCATCTGCTGACATTGTAGTTGATATATTTAAACGCTAGCAACGTAGCATCACAAAAATGTTTTTCCGACCAAACCTAGCTCTAGCTCCGTGTGATCGGTTGCATACACGCTACGCCAGCTATAATGTAATTACGTTTCGCGACTGACCGCACGGCAAATCACCCAGAGTATACTGTCAATACAGTAGGTATTTTGTGTGTGAATGCAGACATTCTCCTGCTATCCCTGCTGAAAAAACCAGCTTAGACCAACAAGGCTGGTCTGGCTGGTCAGGCTGGTAAACCAGCCTGACCAGCCAGTCAATATTAGGCTGGATTAGTTTGCTGGTTGAGAGGGGTTTTGGACACTTTAGCTGGTCAGGATAGCTGGTTTGGTCACAGTGGTCTAGCTGGTCACCATTAGCTGGTCGGGATAGCTGGTTTAGCTGGTAAAAGCTGGTGGTCACAGTGGTCTAGCTGGTCAGGATAGCTGGTTTGGTCACAGTGGTCTAGCTGGTCACCATTAGCTGGTCGGGATAGCTGGTCTAGCTGGTAAAAGCTGGTGGTCACAGTGGTCTAGTAGCTGGTCACCATTAGCTGGTCGGGATAGCTGGTTTAGCTGGTAAAATCTGGTGGTCACAGTGGTCTAGCTGGTCACCATTAGCTGGTCCGACTGGTATGATCTTGAGTAGAACTTTAACTGGGATTACTTGATGGTTAAGCTGGTCATATATGATGATGAAACACTCTCACCCAATTGCAGTAGCTCAATGAACATCTATCATTTCAGATCAGAGCAGCTACCTTACCAGAAAGGTACCAGAATGTATAGAATGTCTGTAAATAAATACTCATACATCAAATGATTAGAAGCAGGAAAATAATTTATAACACACAATGAACATTAACACACATTTGAAAACATTTTCAAAACACCCATTACTTCATATTTTTAAGCAATTTCCTTCAACTGTTTCTTTCCGTTTTTCACAAGGTCCTGTATTTTTTGTGAAATGTAGTAACCGGCCAACTTCTCCTTCTCGGTCTTCTCCACGTTTTGTGAATTCAGCCATCCTCTGAAGCACTCTTGAAAAGAGAAAGGAAAAACAGATTACATTTTAGCTTTGTGTTATGATTACTTAAATATGTGCACTGTGAGATGAAAAAGACAAATGTATCAAGTTTAGTTTTGAACATTCACTGTGATTGGGTCTATTGTCCACGCAATACACCGTATTTAATTTTTTATTTAATATTCTGTTCTTGTAAATATCATATTCTATTATATTACATGTATATAAACTTTTTGCACTACTTTTTATTTTGTATTTTTGTATTTTATTGTATATGTTGCATTGTTGGAGGAGCTCAGGTCAGAAGAATTGCATTGACATTTCTACACTGTAGCTGCTGAGCATATGAGAATAAAACCTTTGAATCTTGAATCCAACACTTTTTTCAGTGGAAAATCCTGAATTGTAGGATACTTTGGCCATAATAATGCTTTATGATTACATTTCTAGTGAGAAGTGTATATTTTACTTTCAGAATCTTCCTCCAGTGGATGTGTAGCATCTACAGTATGATAGATATATTACTTTACACCCGGAAGTATGTATTGTCATTCTTATTGTCGATAAATTGAGGGATATATACTATATTTTATTAACACCAGTATGTACTTTATACATCCACCTCGAGTGTTTGTCTCTGCACCGGAAATAATTTAATTTTAAAGTTCAACCACATATTATATAAACTATATCAGTGCCACACCTGCGTAACACATGGTGCCTCTTGTCTGAACAATTTTTTAAGCGATTTGTAATCTATTCTTGTCGACTTGCAGCCTAAATACAAAGATAACTCCACTCTCCTACCACTGCTTACCTCTAATGAGCCTTGGTAGAACTAGTGTCCGAGTCATGGGGTCCAGAACTGACTGAAGACATGTGGAACAGAGTCATAGGGTCCAGAACTGACTGAAGACATGTGGAACAGAGTCATAGGGTCCAGAACTGACTGAAGACATGTGGAACAGAGTCATAGGGTCCAGAACTGACTGAAGACATGTGGAACAGAGTCATAGGGTCCAGAACGGACTGAAGACATGTGGAACAGAGGACAGGCATGGTTCGATGTACAGGGAACTTTTTGAACCTTTCTGCAGCGATGAATAAAGAAAACAAAGAAGACATTTTTAATAATAGTAATGATGGTAACAACAATTATATTAGTATAACTATTTATATAGCACTTACACAATTGCAAAGTGATTCTCACAACAAAAATAAAGAACAAAACAATATCAACAATAAAAAAACAAATGATTATAGGAATGTTAAGAGACAAAGAAATGATAAACATTCTGAGAGGCCGACTACAAAAGCTAGACTCAATGGCTCTTGATGACATCAATGAGCAGTCCCAATAGATGCTGTTAGGGATGTCCCGATCACCTTTTTTTGCTCCCGATCCGATTCCGATCATTTGATTTTGACAATCTGCCGATACCGATTTTTCCCGATCCGATCTTTATGCAATGCATTAAGAGAAAAAAAAGGAAAAAAGCATTCAAGTTGTCCCTTAAACCCCACGTTCTCCACCACAGATAACGGCTGGTCATCCAACGCGATGAATTCAGCTATCTTGGCTGTTATTTTGTTGGCCTTTTCACTGTTCTGGGGCAGTTTCTCTTTCCTTTTAAAAGTCTCTGAAAGTGTCGGTTGTTTCAGTGCCGTTACCTGAGTGGCCGCTGTGTACTGAAGTAAAAAAGATATGATTCTAAACTGTATTGAAGTGAACATGTATTGTTTGAACTGTTTTAAGTAATCCCATATATAATGTCTTCTCACTTACAACTCACTGACCCAGAGATCCTTTTACACACACAAGCACCTTCCTTCTCACCAGAGTACACACACATGTTCTTTTCAAGGTTCTTTCTGGGTAGCATTATGTTCTTTCTGGGCTCATTATATCTGTATACAATGTTTAATTGTCTGAGAGTAACAGTTTATGTGAAAGATGCCATGGGAAAACAGGGAGTGAATACCGGTGCAGAGATAAGATTGACTTTGACCTTGTAGAACCTTAGAATCTCACGTTCTGGTCAGAACTCTGATTCGCTGTATTGAACCCGGCCAGAGGTGGATCCAACCAGTAAGAACACCTGGGGGAGTGAGCAGCTCACACAGCTCCTCCCCACGGACTCTCTGATTCGCTTCGGAGTAAAATGGGAAGGAAGAGTCGACACATCTCCGCCCCAAAATATGGATATGAATACTGTTGTTTTTGTATGTAAAAATACTTCTGGTTTGCTGAAAGCTGGTCTAGAGACGGTAAACCGCATCACAAACCTGGAGTCCATACTTCTCGTTTTCTGAAAGCTGGTCTGTCTACCTGTAAACCGCATCACAAGCCTGAAGTCCGGAGTACTCTGTAAAACTAGTATACGTGTTTTGTTTCCTACCAGTAAACTCAGATAATTGTTATAACTTTTGATTCCGGTGTTTTCAATTCCTATCTTTATTAAATAGAGATCAGCCTCATCCAACGAACGGCGCGCAGCAGAGGGGGGGCTCTCAGCCACCCTAATAGGTGTTCTGCTTCAACAAGACTCGTCGTGTTGTTGTTGGTGTTTGTTTCTCAGGTGGCGTATTAGATTGGTCGTGTTGAACGTAGCTCTGTTCTTTCCACCACGCGGAACCTCCGCCTTGCAAACATTGCATCTGGCAGTTACACTGCCTTCGCTTTCAATTTTATAATACTTCCAAACTCCTGACATTTTCTCTGTCCCGACTCCCGAGGCACCAGCTGAACGTAGCCTCTCGTTAGCTTACTGCTACTATTAGACACTGCGCCCTGCCCACTCTGTTGCCAGATTTGAGAGAAATAAGCAACCAGGTCTATGAAAACAAGCCCAAAAGAAGCAACACATACATGATGTTGTGTAATTTTAAACCAAAACTAAGGCCTCAGGATTACTTGAAGACGTGAACATGGTCATTTTTGTTTTGTAACATTAAATAAAATAATAAAAATATTTTATTAAAAAAAAAAAAATTCCCGATCCCCGATTTTTTTCTCCCGATTCCGATCTTTTGAAAATCACGTGATCGGCTCCGATCCCCGATCACGTGATCGGATCGGGACATCTCTAGATGCTGTGGTATAAAAAGAAATAGAATAGGTCCAGATTTCTTCTATTTTGTGTTGGATGATTTGTTTTATTGATTGCTGATGGATGTATATATATAGGGTTTATTCAACAGCAGTAAAGCATTAAGTTGCTAAATTAACGTACACTGAACTGTTAAACAACTTACCACTATTTAGGAAAGGCTCTGATCAGGAGGGTTGACTAGTAGGACAGCAAAGAGGTGGTGTCATGTACAACCATTGGTAGATGTTACACCTGAAAGAAAGATAAGGAAATAAGAGAAGACTGGAGGACAAACATCCTCTTAAGTAAAAGACCAAATCAAGTCAAGCTTTAACCTGAGCCTGAGGCCGACTACAAAAGCTAGACTCAATGGCTCTTGATGACATCAATGAGCAGTCCCAATAGATGCTGTTAGGGATGTCCCGATCACCCTTTTTTGCTCCCGATCCGATTCCGATCATTTGATTTTGACAATCTGCCGATACCGATTTTTCCCGATCCGATCTTTATGCAATGCATTAAGAGAAAAAAAAGGAAAAAAGCATTCAAGTTGTCCCTTAAACCCCACGTTCTCCACCACAGATAACGGCTGGTCATCCAACGCGATGAATTCAGCTATCTTGGCTGATATTTTTTTGGCCTTTTCACTGTTCTGGGGCAGTTTCTCTTTCCTTTTAAAAGTCTCTGAAAGTGTCGGTTGTTTCAGTGCCGTTACCTGAGTGGCCGCTGTGTACTGAAGTAAAAAAGATATGATTCTAAACTGTATTGAAGTGAACATGTATTGTTTGAACTGTTTTAAGTAATCCCATATATAATGTCTTCTCACTTACAACTCACTGACCCAGAGATCCTTTTACACACACAAGCACCTTCCTTCTCACCAGAGTACACACACATGTTCTTTTCAAGGTTCTTTCTGGGTAGCATTATGTTCTTTCTGGGCTCATTATATCTGTATACAATGTTTAATTGTCTGAGAGTAACAGTTTATGTGAAAGATGCCATGGGAAAACAGGGAGTGAATACCGGTGCAGAGATAAGATTGACTTTGACCTTGTAGAACCTTAGAATCTCACGTTCTGGTCAGAACTCTGATTCGCTGTATTTGTATTTGTGTTGGATGATTGGTTTTATTGATTGCTGATGGATGTATATATATAGGGTTTATTCAACAGCAGTAAAGCATTAAGTTGCTAAATTAACGTACACTGAACTGTTAAACAACTTACCACTATTTAGGAAAGGCTCTGATCAGGAGGGTTGACTAGTAGGACAGCAAAGAGGTGGTGTCATGTACAACCATTGGTAGATGTTACACCTGAAAGAAAGATAAGGAAATAAGAGAAGACTGGAGGACAAACATCCTCTTAAGTAAAAGACCAAATCAAGTCAAGCTTTAACCTGAGCCTGTTTTTTCAGTCTTTACAATGCACTGTTGGAAAATACCTTCCAAAGGCTACATTCAAACTCAATACCATAAATAACTGGGTACCAAAGTGCTTTACCTGATAGAACACGTTCCACACGGAGCAGCAACCATCCGGCTCGGCCTTTTGCTGCATATCATCTCCTCCCTCTCCACTGTTTCCAGTAGATCTCTACTATCCAATAAAACTGAAATTCCCCAAAAAATCATATTAAAAAAGGTTAAAAACAATAACTTGCTTTTGGCATTGAAATAGATTAGATTAGATTAGATTAGAATCTCACCTTTTTCCTGGATGTCAGGAAGGCGTTCCCTTCAAGTCCGCAACCAGTCATAGGGGTTCAAATGCAAAGCCTGAACGATGACAAGAGCGAGATTTACATTTTACAATTATATTTTTAATTCATACCAGAGCAGTGTGTACGACATGCAAAGAACAGATCAAATCCCCTGACAGACTCACACACTTTGGTGATGTCCTTATCTGATAATGTTTCATTTTTTAGCAGCAAAGTAACATTACTCAAAGTATATGTATGTTTTGCATCTCCTCAACAATAAGAAAAAAACTGTCCCCACAATTTCAGCTAGATTAACACACATTTGTAAGAAAAGTTTACAATGAAGCACAAAAACCCTCTTTGTATTAAGCTAGCTGCCACAGAAAGTACAGCTTAACATGCTAACCTTTGGTGGAGAGCTACAGTTAGCTAACTTCATGTTCAACACAACACCTCTAATGGCATTACATTGACGATTTTAAACAAAACGTAACTCTCTCAACTTGTAAGATAACGTTAAGTTAACTTACAACTTATAGCTGCATCACGTTTTTCAGGGGAAACACAAACTGCAGAAAACGTTAGCTGCTAACTGTTGTTAGCTAAGACAGCTAGCCTCCTAGCAAACGTAAGGTTAAGTTAACATTAACGTAACGTTGTAAGAAAGCAAAACGAACCTTCGAGAAAGCTTTTACTCTCAGACTTGGTGAAATTGTGTAGTGTTGCTTACCTCCAGAGGGACTTTTAGCGCGTTTCCCAGTAGACAGAGCTGTCAGAGCGGTGCCTCTCAGAAGAGCAGCTGCTGGGCGGAGTCACAGAAACGTTCAACTGATCTTCACTCCTCGACCGTTTGTGCCAGTCAAAACATACCGCTTTGTTTCAACCACTGCCGTCTCGCCGTTCCCCCGTGTCCCGCCCTCTCTGTCTGTCTGTGTCTATTTCAGTTTCGCTAGCAAGACTGCTGATAGACCAGCTTCACCAGCTTCACCAGCATAGACCAGCTAAAACCAGCATAGACCAGCATGACATCCATGCTGGGCTATGCTGGTTTAGCTGACCAGGCTGGTCTTGAACCAGCAAGAACAGCCTGGCCAGCTTGTCCAGCCTGGTAAACCAACTAAACCAGCCTAACACCAGCCTAAAACCAGCTAAAACCAGCAACCATCTTAAGCTGGTCTATGCTGGTTTTTTCAGCAGGGATGAGATACATGTATGCAAGACCATCTGCTGATATTAGAGTTGATATATGGAAACTCTAGCAACTTAGTTAGCACAGTTAGCACTGTGTCAATGGCTTAGCAGTCCAACACAGTTTACACATTTAAACAGTCTTGTTTGATAAATACATAAATAACAATGCAAACTTACAGGTTGTGTACCCGGATCTTCCCCTGCTCCAAACGGTCCAAACAAGCTGTGCATATCCGGCCTCAAACTGGGCAATGTTTTGGAAGCTTTCTTCTGTGAAATGCCGGTTCTTCGAACCTCTGGAGGAACACGCCACTGCTGGTGTGGCCATAGCTCTTCGGGATTGGTCCATTTCGTTCCGGGTACCGCATGACATCAGGCGGTACCCGGAACTAAATGGAAGACTCAAATGGGCAGTGACGTATCTCCAACGAGGCGTTTTGGGGAGGTATTTTCTGTGTTAGAGTTGTACTCGCTACAGGGTGTACTTTGAGGGTTTTGACTCTGCACACCGTTTACATGCATAAAAACCTTCATAACACGGGTCGGGACGGGTAATAACCGGAAAAGCATGACATGGGAGCTTTAAAGAAAGGATTGCCTACTAACTTTCGATCAATCGATTTATCATTAGGCGACTAATTGTTTCAGCGTTACAAGGTTTTTTCTTTTTTTTAATTAGTGTTTCACATACACACTCAATCCCAAATCTGACCAAAACATATGAGAACTAACTTGAATTACAAACAAAGACATTAACGTTTTATCTTTTTTTACTGTTCATGACTGAAGTAACAGACATATTTATAAACTCAAACATGATAACAGGTTATTATTTTGTGTTTCATATTTTGGTGTTGGAGTAACACTTCTGTTTACATGTGGTAGTTACTTTCAATTGTATGAATACCTAAGTGTGATGTAAGAGACAGTTACCTGATAACCTTGAGGAAAATGAATGCTTTGCTTTGTATTTGGTATTGTGCATAAACATTCTAACATGCCTGCAGAGTGACAGAATTCTACCCCAAATCCATTTGACTTTAATTAAGCCTATGAAGGTCGACAACATTACATTTGTGTTGACAGTTTTGCAGGAATACTTCATATTTGCATATGGAAAAGCTAACTATAGGGGGGTAAAGTTAATGGTGTGTGTGTTGTATTTTTCACACAGATCTGAGGAAGTAGTTCATCAGATGCATATTGCTTTGGAGCAGTTTTGCCAAACAGTAAAATGTCTGAACAGCTGGCGACTCACAGCGCACCGCCTGGCGCCCACAGCTCTCCAGGCTGATAAGTGCTCTGAGAGAGGTGGGGGGAGATTCATTTAGGGCTGAGACTCGCCATAACCTCAACAGCCCAGAGAGCTGTACAGTTAAATTAAAGAAACACCTCCCTGGTGATCTAGAGCATTAATAACACAGTTTATGTTGCAGCTTTATGCGCACAACAGAAGGTACGCGCACATGGGCGAACATTTGAGTCAGTGACAGAAAAAAAAACTTTGAGAAGTCGACACAGCGACCGAGGAATAAGAGGAAGCTACAATGTCTAATTCGGTTTCCTATCCCGGGAAGACACGGAGGTCTTCTGCTGTGGCACGTGCAAACAAACCTCCGGATTTAGAGCTGTCGCAAACTACTTTCACCCCACCTGAACCGGAGACACCTGTGGGCAACGACACGTTTTCTGAAAGAGACACAATGCAAGAGGATGGTAACTCTTCAACAAATGTACCAACTGTTCACCTCCACCCGTACTTATCTCATCCCCGGATGTCTGTGCGGATGTCGGTGTACAGTACCGGGGTTCGTCCAGTCGTCACCCGCGCCTACATCCAAGGACGTGTGTATAACTTCCTGGAAAGGCCGTCTGGCTGGAAATGCTTCGTGTATCATTTCACAGTGTAAGTATGTTTTTTTAATTTTCATAATCATCCAGATCCATGGGGTATTCAAGGGTATAATTGCAACTGTAAGATCTTAATTAAACAGGGAGTTAATTGCGCATGTAGAGCCTTGGAAGCTCTCCTTACAAAGAACTGTGAATTTGAGAAAGATGCTGCAAAGATATCATAACACAACTGGAGGTCCCGCTAGAAATATCATAAGGAAATGTAAGTCTAGCCATAGCAGATAAAAACACGGAATATAAATTCATAACAGACAAGAGAAACTCAGAGAAAAAAAAATTGCTCTCACAGGAACACTAAAGGAGTATAACATTGATCTTTCATTTGGGAGCCTATTATCCATTTAATTTTCCAAAACCGTTTGAATACAAAAACACAGAGCTGGGTCTGGTGCTCATTCACTAAGTTTTTCAATTTGAAATGAGCTTCTTTTTTTCCTTCCTGACTGTATGACAGCCAGGTATGTGAGACTAACTGGTTTAATGAAAATGAAACATAAATAATACAGCTAGTAATGAAAATAAATCCACTGTGGGATGGATTGTATCTGCTAAAGCTCCAATATCATGAATATGTCACATTATGGTCCGCCCCTCAGAATTGATGTGGCAGTTTTGTCAGGTAGCTTTAAAACCTGTCCTTTTCTGACAAATGAAATGTTACTCATGATAAGCAGCTCTCTTTACTCCACTGATGTAATGCCAAAAGATACATTTCACAATTTTTATTTTTTCGTATAAACCACAGTCAGGAAAGTGACAGTTCAATAGATCCAGTGTTCAGGCAGAGGTTTAGGAATGTGGGCTGTGATCTACCAGCTCACCCCCATGTGTGCTGTCTGTCCCCACTTGCTGGCACTGATAGCAGGCAGCTAAACTTGGCAGTGTGTGTGTGCTGGGGAGGAGGTAGCAGCCCTGTATGGCGCTGCCACCCTGTGACCCTGCAGTGTTGGAGGGGACACAGCCTGTCGGTGACTCAAAGGGAGCATGAGCCAACACAGCGCAGCGCAATAACAAGAAGCTAGTGACTGCTTTGTTTAGGCATCAACTTTCATTATATTATATTATAATACTCTACATGAGGTTCAAACCAGCAAGGGCGAGGTGCTTTAACCTTCCTGTAATGGCCACTACAATCCTGATTCCAAGAAGATTCAGCCTGCATGTAATGACAGGAAACCCCACAAGCATTAAAGAAGTGGCTGAGCCACGGTGTAGTCACCCTTTGGTTTTCACAGTATAGTTTTGAGTTTGTAATTTTAGCTGTCGCCATCTTGTTTTTTTTTGGAACCAGATTGCCAGATGTGCCCAAGAAGAAGGTCGAAAAAATAAATAGTTTGGCAGCCAGAATTGTACAATTTATTTTCATGGCCTGAAGACACACTGTAAATGGGTTAAAGGTAATAACATAAAGAAACCAAATCAGACCTCACAGGTATCAAACCTGTCCATCACAGGGCAGCCCTGTCCTAAAGCATATGCTTCTTTATTGTCCATTGTACTGTAAATGGGACCATAATTCACAAAACCAACATGCTGCTGTATTGAAGAATACTTGAAATAAGTGATTGAGACCATAAACTCAAAAGAAAATAACATACAGAGATGATCATTCAAGTTAGAAGAGGGGTCATTTTCTCATAGACTTCTATACAATCAGACATCTTTTGATAAACAGTGGATTAGCCCCCTAGGAATTGTTTTCTCTACAGTGTGTTATTAAAACTGGGCAGGTGACAAACTGTTCTAACAATTTGTGAGAGGGATGCCGCACTAAGTTGTTTGTGTTTCTATCGGCTGGCTCTGTACACATGGTCAAAGTTGAACCATTGTTATCATCAACATTTAAGTCCACTGCAGCCAGCGAGGAGATTGCACCAAATAAGGAAGCGCATCCTTGAATGTGTGTGTTGTGTGGGCTTCAATTGACGTGAGTGGGAGACAATATTTGCACAGAAGTGAAATGTGATCGTACCTTTACTGAAAAGGTTTGACAGGAAGCTGTACACCCAAATCCAGGCTTTACAAACATATAGCTTTTCGAAACTTTCAGTATATTCTGAAGTGTCAGCAGTACTCAGAGTTTGAGTTATGTTATATTTCATTAGATAGGTTCAAATTGAGTGGATTTAGCTTAAATCAAACTCTCTAAATTCTGTAATAAAGAAGGTGTTTGTTTTAAGAGCATGTTGCCAGCAGGGTTTTCGGATAACTTCGGTACCTTGTTTTGAAAATGTTTGAGTGGGAGCAGTTAAGAGCAAGCACAGCCTTATCATGGACCCAAAACGTGAACGTCAGAGTGACCAGAGTCCTTATCAGAGGTACTCCTATGTGTGTTTGAACATGCATATGTTTGTCAGTTTTTGCGTGTGGCTGCTCCTGTGTGTTTACTTAGCCTCAGGTCTGTTTTGGTGAAAAAGAAAGCAAGAGCAGTTGACTGGAAAGAAGAATTGTATATATTTAGCTTTATCCAATTAAAAAAAAAAAGTATATCCCATGCTCTCGCTGGGTGTCTGTCTGCAGTGTGCGGCAGAGTAAACGCAGTGTATATTGGTTTTAAACAGCATGAGTCCATCCCACATGCTGGTTGTAGATGAGTGGATCAGAGGAGTTGGGAGAAACCAAATTCAGAAAGCATTTTTCAACCTCGGCGGCATTAAAATGATCCAGATATTCGGTCAAACAGCATCAAGCTAGAGGTAATCAATACTGGCACAATTTTTTTTATGATTTAGCAAACCAGCTAACAGTCTATGTCCTGTTTTTCTTTTCAAAATGAGGAACATTTTTGACTCAAGCTGCTTTGTATTCCATGCTGTATTTTAGTGTCTGGGGAAAAGGCTTTCATATTTTTATCTTTTGCTTTCTTTAACAAAACGCAGGAGCTCAGATTGTTAATGGAGCATATAGACAAGGTCACTTGTTGGTGACTGCCTTATATCTCTGAAGTTTTACCCCAATAACAGCTAAAGTTTCTGAAAAAGGCTTCTATTGTCTGTCGAAATTACATAAAATAATCACTTGAATACATTGGAAGTTTATCTTCTATCGAAGTATTTATCCAAACATTTGTGTTGTGTTCCATTGCTTTTGTTAGATCTATCTTTTGTCTTATATTAATATGCTAAGTCACTCACTGTGATACAAATAAAGTTTGACTGTTGTTCCAAACAGGATATTTGATGTTGACAGCCAGTGACATGGTCAGTAGCGTCACAACTCTTATCCTGTCCCCTGCTTTGCCTTCACACTCACTGCACAGCGGACTGCAAGTGAATCTGCCCATCAATAATAGATAGGAGCAATGCTTTGAGCTTCGGTTTGTAGTTCAGTGGGGCCTATGTAGCTCAGCCTATGTATTGTTTTGTCTATTGCTCCACAAAGGCCACTGGAGGTAAAAAGTGAAATATGATGGGGCAGTTAGTAGAGAAGAACTGACGAGTCGGATCGTCTCAGATGGATTCAAAGAGAAGCAGAAGTGTAGGCTCAGCATACTGAGTGTGTATGTTTACTGGCATTTCAAATGCCCTGAAAGAATTCAGGCAGAGCTTCGCTGACAAATTGCAGTCATTAGCATAGCATAGTGTTTGCTTGGAAAGTTTGATGTTCATTTGTTTTTCTTTTGATCTTCTTTTCAACTTGCTCTGTCTTATTTGAACATAAGATTTCATAAATTATACTGCGTCCTCACTTATTTCTTTGTTTATGCTCTATGTGCCCTGCTCTTTGTAATAGACACATTTGTTACCATTTAAAGAAATAGGAGACCGTGGTTATTTTGCCAAAGACACTGTTAACTACAAATTAGTTTTTCTCACGAATCTGACAAAGACAAACAATGTTCCCACATCCACAGACCCTTCACACTAACCGAAAAACAAAACATAACGCCAACAATTACGTATTACTTTCAAATAAAGTTAGGGAAAACAAGAAGAAAATAAAAAATACATAGCAACAACCAAACGACCCAAAATTATATATATAAAGAAAATTGAAAGATAAAATATATTATTCTCAATGACATTCCTTAAGGTACATTTTTTTAAAGTAAACTATAAGATTGTTAACTACAGAGTCATTTTTCCGGGTGGTATTGTCTACTTTATCTGTTCCTTCAAACAGAAGCCGCTGCTTTGTTAGCCTCAAAACACGCCAGTCCATCTTCCCTGAGCAGGTCTCCCCGCGGTCTTTTATCTGTGTTGACGTGTGGCGTGCACGTCAAAGCCTGTGTGTGTGTGTGTGTGTGTGTGTGTGTGTTGTGTGTGTGTGTGTGTGTGTGTTAAAAGGGGGGTATTTGGATTCCTGGCCTGTCTTCAATAAACTCAGGCTGTAGCATGTGGTGATAAGCCTCCATGGTGCAAACACTGACTGGAAACTAAAACTCCCTCTACACATATTTTCCATCAAGTTATCTCATATATAGGAGCAAGACAGGGATTCTGTAAGGGCTGTTTTCTGAACAATAGCTTAAAACAATATCGACGATGAGCAAATACTTCAAACACTGTGCTGTATTTTCAAGATATGCCCATGTCTTTTTTACAAACCAGTACCACTCACACAAGAGCACTATCTGCAATGTCCTTGGTCAATGTTGTTCCTTATTTCCTTTTACCTTTAACTCATATTTAATAAAATAAATTAAAAGTTAACAACTAACTATAAACCCATTTCAAGTCTTAACCTTTCTCATTAACAGCAATGAGTGTTTTTAAAAAATATATATTTTCAAACAAAGTTTAAGTTTATTCATGTGTAGAACCCATTCAAGGTATCATATATTCATATTTTACTGAATCATTTTGCTTTTTGTTCAGTAAGCAAAGACATGCTCTTCTGTCACAGTACCAAGCATTGGAATACATATTGGCTGTGCAGCTATGTGTTAACAGAAAGCCATCTTTCCAGTGCCTCCATGTTCTTTCGATCGGTCCAATCGTGGAAGTGGGTTCTGTCAGCTGATTGGCTAATGAAATCAGATGGTGTCATGTGAATCCATTCAGAAGTTTTGCCTTCCACATCTGTTGCCAACGGAAATGAAAATTTAATCAGTTTGTCCTTGCCACAATGCCAAGCTTTTCACAAAGTCTAACACACATTCATATTCTAAGATAGCTTTCAAACAGACAAGCATAAAGAAACAGGGTGAAACATAACCTTAATTTCCACTCAAAAAGTGGACACAATGCTGTACTTACGCAAATGAAAAAACAGGAACTAATGCCTTTCTGGCCCTGTGGACTGAAACATGTAGGAACAAGCTTATACATATTTGGGGATGGGTTATCATCTTTATTTCAGGCAGCCATGCATCCCATCATACTCCCCTCCTATCGCATTAAACAGGATCCCTCCCTATGACTTTTATGAACAGCTGTGACAACATTACTACTTAAATGTATATGGTGTTACAAGATGTAAGCAAACACAAGATGTGAGCAAACACAAGATGTGAGCCTGAGTTGGTGTTTTTTTTTTTTAAATAACAAAAAAGACCCAGTACGTTTTTGTTGAAGATTTATGGAGTAAAACATCCAAGGCCACATAAGAGAGTGGTATGGTTTTGCATTGTGCTCTGAAATAAATGAAACATCTTCCTATTATGGAAGTTGAAAAACGTGTGACCTTGTGGGGGATTAAGGAGAATGTTAAGGAGCCATTTAGTGTTTGTTGAAACTGTGTGTGTGTGTGCGTGTGTGTGCGTATGTGTGCGTGTGTGTGCTCATTATTTGACAAGTTTATCATGCGTTTTGCATTCATGTGGAGTTCAGAAGGTTCACAGTATTTCCTCGGGAGGGCTGTCCTTGAATGTTTGCTCAAAATCAGTCAGATGCGTTTCCTGACAAAAATATAAAGTAATGTTATGCTGTCTTGTAAGTATTTTATTTTTGAAAGTTATTGACTCGAACCACACACCAAAGCTGACTGAAGTTTGCAGATGAAATCAAAGTCTGAAATGTTGACATGAATATGAGTAGGAGAGTGGATTGGGGAGATCCGTCTCTCCCTCTTAGACCTGCCTGATGACAAGTTATGTAAAGCTTTGATTCAAGCTTGTTTTTAAGTTAAAAAGGATTTGAGGTCTGGACTTCATCCAATTGAATGATATAAGAAAAAAAGAAGAAACAAAAATAACCACCCACATGAACTTTAATCATGTTTTATCTGCCTTATCTCCTACAGGTTTCTCATAGTTCTGGCCTGTCTGATCCTCAGCGTTCTGTCTACCATCGACCAGTACCAGGCTCTGGCTCACACAACACTCTTCTGGGTGGTTAGTATTCATTTGTTTAAAAGCAACTCTGGGATTAGCTGCAGAAACATTGTTCTTTCTGTGTCATTTCTGTCGTTTGTCAGAATGTATCTACCCAAACAGAGGTTTTAGAAAAGCAAAAGATGATTTTAATCCCAATGGGACAACCCTAACTCTCAGAGCTGAGAGCTGGGTTTTGAGTCAGATAGGCCAAGATGATTTATGCTGTAGGGAGAGGGCTCAAAACTAGAGATTTTATATCCCTGGTTAGACCACAAGGTGGCTTATGATATTCATAGATGTTGCTGTTGTAATGATTATGTATGGGGTAAGTTAGCTTGGTAAAAAACACGAGAATAAGTAAGTTCTTTAAAGTTACTTAACTTTTACTTGTATTACCAGGAACGGTGCTTATTAATCGCCATTTTTTTTTACATTTCTCTGGCACCTGACTTGCATGTTGGCAGCCTGTCTTATTTTCTCCAGGACACACTACAGCTACAATCAGAATAAGCTCCTAAACATCAGGACATGATGTACTTTATCTATTATAATCAACTTCCATACAATATCAAACAGTAACCTAGCCATTGCATTATTCCCTAAATATTTAGAATTATCGGGTTTCATTTAGATTTAAATGTATTTTTCTTTATTTTCTTTCTAACCTACTGTTTTCACTTACCTGTTCAACGCTGCTGTACCACCAAGTGTAGGTACATTTGTCAAATGAAGTGCTTAATGATGCAATTCAATACAAATAGAGTAAAAACATGCATTACAATAGTAGCAGGTATATACACAATGATAGTATTTAGCTGTGTTGCCAGAGATCAGGTTTTGTGGCTTCTCGTAATTGCAGTTTTGCTACCTCTTAACTTAATGTGTTCAGGTTAGGTGAATAAGTCATCCCACTTTATTCAATAGGACGATTATTCCAGTATCTGGTGGGTCTGACTGAGAATGCTGTTTGCCAAACTTGCTTTTGCTCTTTTGTGAACACAGTCCCCTCTGGTAGATGCCCTTGTTGACCTTCTGCTATTATCCTTCCACATTAAGAATTGACTAAGTGTGGGAGGTGCACGCCAACGTAAAACCTTGAAGACAGAAAATTGAGAAACTGTACTTCGAGGTAAATTCTTGACTAATTCGTATGCTGCTCTCCTGCAACTGCAGTCTGCGGATACATACCGGATCTCTGTTGTGGGGCAGACCAGGGTTATATAAAGTTTATATAATAAGATACTTTTCTCCTTTTTAGACTCTCCGGGTCTCTTTTTCCTTAACAAATCAGCACTACAGAGATATTTGTTCTCAACTCATGCAGTGGTGTGAAGCAATCAGAGATTGAAAGAGTGGAATCTGAAAGTAATCCCTGCAGGAGCTAAGGAGAGTTTGAGAAAAAGAGAAGAATAGCTTTAACTCCAGCTCCACATCTAATGATACTCCCATAAAGATTATATAGATCAGTGTAGCACTTTGACAAAACCACTGGTGTTACTGCATGTTAAAGGTCACCTATCATGCTATTTTTAGGCACTAGCATCGGTCTCAGATATATACAAATATATAAGAAAACATGTCTATGAAGTGTTTTGCTCAAAATACCAAACAGATCACCCATTCTAGCCACGCCTCATATCCCTCTATTTCACTTTCTGTTACTAAAGTGCTGATTCTGGGTATACAGCTTTAAAAAAAAAAATAATAATAATACAATTTAAAAAAACGTATGCCTGCTCATGCGGGAGATTTCTAGGGATGAAACGCCATATCAAGTTCCAAACCACATCAAGGATTATTTCTGAAACAGTATGGAGCTCAAATGCTTTTTCTCTTGCAGGTTTACCACAAGCTGAGTTCCTTTTTTATTTCCTGCTTCTTCACACATGCTCTCTCCAGTACAGGTTAGCTCTGAGTGTTAGCGATGCTTGCTAATGTAAACAAAGACCATATTACGTCCGAAACGTTGCACATTGTTTCTGATAGCAACGTTTCTGATAGTGCCGTGGGTCCACATTTCCGATATTACGTCATATCGGACGCAAATCTGGATCAGCTCCGTTGTACCCTCGTTTTTAGAGATGTGGGTACGGAGGAAAAGAGAGAGGGTTTTATTTTCTGACACTTTGTGAGTTCCCTGACACACAGGGGACATATATTTATCTATGAAAGACATCGAAAAGTGCATTTTGCATGATAGGTCCCCTTTAAATCGACTAACATTTTGGTGCATAACAAACTACATTTTCTCATTTAACCAATGAAGGTCATGACAAAAGGTTTAACGGTCAAGTTTCACACCCCGTGTCTGTAGCGATGCTCCAGAAGGTAGCAGTGCACCAATACCGTATATGGGCCCCAGGTATCATGATAAATAAATACAAAATCATCAGCTTTATGGATATTTTACGAGGTATCATACATCCAAAGATTGCCTCAAGGATTTGCGAGAATGTTTTAAGGCAACACACGAATGTATACAATTGCTGTGTGCAGGACATGTTTTAGTGTACTGAATCTTTAATGATCCTGATCACTGGTCCATGAACGACAGATACAAGCAGAGTGATTGAGATGTGAAAGAATCTAATCTCCATCTTATCTACATGTTGCATTGTTTACACTGTAGATGAAGCCTGCAGCCTTGTCTCCTGATCTGGTCTTTCACCATCTGCTCTGCACTTCTGTCTCTGTCTGTTGGCTGGCATCTGCAAACAGACCTGACTCTCATCTTCTGATAGTTTTGTTTCCGTTCCATGTCAAACAGCAAAGACAAAAAAAAGAGGATGCTTGTAAAACAATGCAGTTAAAAGACATCGATTTATTCATAACGCTTTTTGAAATAAAACACATGTTGGATAACCTTGTTACTATAAAAGTTTGTATATTTTCAATGGCATCACTATGATATTGGGGATGTTGCTGAAACAACAAATAACAAACAGTTTATTTTGTTTGAAAAGCAATTTCAAAGGTTTGACTCTCCTAACCGCTGCCTCACGAAAAAACAATTTAGGGACACTTTATTTGTAACTGCATCGACTTCCCACTCTGCAAACATTTTCAGGGCGTCCCGCTGGCCTAAGAGGGCGAAGGCTCTTCTTTTAAAGTCAATAGTAAATGGGATCAACTTAACCCTGAGAAACTAGCTGCTGAGCACAGGAACTGTTTGTGATGGGTGAGTCACTCAAGCCCAAACAAAAGAAAACCCAGAGAAAGGATAAAAAGGACTTTGCGGCGGCCTGGAGCGTGCCACATGTGACAAGTTCACCTTGGCCCGATGATAATGGGATAAAATGGTCATGGTGTTTCATGAGCCAGCATATAATCTGAAATCCTACAGGATCATTGGATTCACAGATTCAAGCTCTAGTCAGATCTATAATCATGAGGAAAAGTGAACAGCACATTTGTAAATAAATACCTCAATATCATGAAATATGCATCTTATGGCAAATGTGTTTCCGTCTTAAGTTTACCCTGGAGATATTTAATCTTCTTATTATTGTCTCCGACAGAGATTATGAATAATTAATATTTGCCACGCTACTAAACCAACCAAAATCTCAAACACTCATCTCTTTCCATCCTCAATCCCAAAGGGGTTGTTTTTGTACTTTTTGCTTTCTAGTTAAGATATTTACCGTGACCCCGCAACTCTTTCATTCTCTCCTCCCCACACCACAAAAGCATCTTCTTTGTGTTGTTTCTTTGTTCCTTCACACTCAAGGTCAACTACTCTGTTCTTTACTTGGAGATGCAGTGTTTGCTGACAGTGTTTGTAGTAGTGTGTTTGGCCAGATGCTTGGCAGCTAGCCCAAAGGATCCACGTTCCCAAAAGGGCTTGTTTGTTGTTTGGATCCAAAAATGAGTGTAAGCTTTAAAAAGTAAAGCTACACTTTATTTATTTATGGTTTAGTTGATGAGACAGAACCAACAGCTATCCAATGCAAATATCAAAGCGCTTATTCCCTAGAACGGCTTTCGCAAAACTAAGAGATTACAATAGTGAATTTGGAAGGAATGTGGAGAGATACGTGACTTCAAATGAGTTTATTGGAAAAGGGAGGATGAACAGGAGGGTTGGGGAGAGTGGGATGAAGGGGGACAAGATTGAAGAGAGGGATGAAATGAAGGTCGAGCAAGAGGGGATGAACCGAGAGTGAAATGGGGATCCATGATGGGTTTATGTCAAAAGATGTTGAGGATGAAATGAGACTCCATGTGGAATGACCAGATGAGGCATCCGAGCTATGTTGTCCCCCTTGTGGTTCCTTTAATACGTGGAAAAGGTGAGGAAGTAGAGAAGGGGGATTTGATGGGTGAAGGACGTGAGAACCAATTATTGGAAAGAATAGAGGGGTGAGGTTTAGGTAGATGGATGCTATTCAGTATTGGTTTTTGTTCTTTCATTTTCACATTTCTAACCAGGTGTCAAAAAGCTGTTAACCACCCAGATTGAATGTTTTAACCCCACAAAATTGTTATCAGTAGTCAGGCTTAGAGAATAACGGATTGCAGGTAACAGAATGACATAATCAGGATACAGAAATAGGTAACTGTTACAACCTTACAATTACATAAAAAAACAAGTTATCAGTTTACTGTTGCATTTTTAAAAGGTGGGGATTACTAGCAGGATTACAATGTTCCAATACTTTTTATATTAAAGAACCACATGAGATGAGTCTGAAATGAGTCTCGAGTGAGACCACAGATAATCTTCCAGGTAATCATCGAGGTCTCTAGTTCAAAGAATGCTTTTACTGACTGAACTTTTCGCCTTCATTTTGTGTTCAATCTGACTCTGAATCTGTCACTGCAGGGTTTTAAAATACATAATGTGCAGGCATGACATGAGCCTTGACACCTACTGTAGACATATTCAAAGTATTTGGTTACACCCAGTCATTTCATGCTAGGGCCAATAGTATAGCCTTTATTAGCTGAATGTGGATGAAGGCAGCAAATAGCCTTGGCTTCACAATGCATTTGAAATTTGAAAAGTAATCAGGTTACATTATGTTTATTGTGATACTTAAGTTGGGTTACTGATTCATTTTTTACAGGTCCTTTATAATTGGAATGTTGCAGACAATTCAAATGTTAAGCCAACATCTGGTGTTAAAGTTGTGTTATAGAGGGATCCAGCAGGTAAATGGACGATGGAGTAGACTTCTCTTTCCAAGGTCACAATGAAGTGCTCACAGCCACTCTCTTGATTCTCCTCTACGCCTGTTACTACTACCTCCCTGTTTGTTAATGTGTTGCGTCCTCGGATAGACAACTTGTTTTTCAACCTTGAAGTAGAAATCCTCAGTGAAGAAGTTATGGAATACAATATCGTAGATATTTGCTGCCAAGAACACATTTTAACATATTATTTATCCAATTTATGTTTAACAAGACGTGCCATTTTTGTATTCACTGCCATTTAAATCTCTGGCTGCCATGAATACAAATGCATCCAATAATTCCAAGCTGGAAACATCTCCTGCTGCACAGCATGCCACATCTTGTGCCTGATTCCCCCCAGGCTGTTCCTCCCATAATTCACTGCAAAATGATCAAGTCACCATTACAAATCTATGAAAGAGCATTGAGTCACTTTCAGACAGCTTCATTTCCAAATACAAGTCAATGATTTAGAGACGTGTGGCGGTATTAGCATTCTCATTCACTCCAGTTCATTAATTTCTACGTGTTGATGTAATTGTGTGCTGGAATAGATTTGATAAAATCCATTAGTCCTCAATGAGCACTGAAAGAACCTTACAGTACATGGAATTGAAATGGAGCAGCTTTGATTGAGAAGCTTTGATTGAATAATCTTCATGTTAAGCATTAGACACCTGCTGTTTGGGCTCATTTCAGTTAGTGTTATGCGAATTAGAAATAACAAAGAGAAAATAGAATTATACAGAATTATCCAAACTTTTTATTACAGAATCACTTTTTCCATCTACCAGATCCAGCTTCATGTAGCAGCTGAAATGGAGAATAAATCAATGTCTTAACAGAAATGAAACAGAGACAGATGATGCAGCTGCTGATTGAGAATCAATAATCCTTAATGAATTGCTGTGACAGCTTTAATGAGAGAAGCTGCACTTAACAGAGAAATAGGAAGTTTAGAGAACAGTTGTGCAACCGTCGCATCTACAATTAAACAATATCTGTTTTTGAAGCACTTTTCTGATGTCTGAGCAGCTGTTTAGGTGTTTTTGCACTCAATAGCCTGCAACAACACCCCATTCGTTTTTTCCACCTGTCCTTCTCCCTCATTGGTCTGTTTTGTTTCCCTAATTTCCCCAACAGGAGATTGTCCTTGTGGTGTTCTTCGGTGTGGAGTATTTTGTCCGCCTCTGGTCAGCAGGCTGCCGCAGTAAATATGTTGGCATCTGCGGCCGACTACGCTTTGCCAGGAAGCCGATATCTATTATAGGTGGGAACACAACCCCCATACACACTCATATCTCTGCATTTGCACAAAAACACATATCGCTCCCTACCCACACATAGTATTTAAACAATATCTATATCCTGAGCCTCTTCCCAAAATGAGATATCTCAGACAAATTCAGCGTGAAATTAAAAATGTCACTGCAATTATTTTTCTACCTTCAGCTTTTTATTCTTAAAATTGGAACCTCCAGGTGATATTTTTTTTAAATAAGCAGCAATAAGTATTAGCATTAATATTATTGGTAACCCCTTTGACTTCAATTAATTTATAGAATCATTTTTTTAATGAAAACCAAAGATAACTTCTTAATAGAGTACTTCCCATCCACTTTCTTTTACGACATTACAGAGGACAATGTTTGCTTTTGATATGCTGAATTTCTATATAATGAAAGTCTGCTCTCTTGTGCCTTTTTGTACTTACAGCCTCTTATTCTCTATCTTTATAGATCTGATTGTAGTTGCTGCCTCGATTATTGTGCTGTCGGTGGGCTCCAAAGGCCAGGTTTTTGCCACCTCTGCTGTAAGGTAAGAGACATTGTATATGGCCAAACGTATGTAGGCACTTTTATTTGACTTCTAGTGCGGGGGTTGTTTTTCAGTGTTTGAGTTAGGCCCCATGGTTCAAATTAAGAACTGGAATAGCACTCTGAGGGCAACCTCCGCAAAGGCCATACGGGATATTCCTTCTCCTCAGATGGCCCCATTTCGGATCGTTCTTCAGACATTGCTGTGTTCATGAGCTTTAAGTCGCAATGTGGAAACAACATAGAAGCCATGTAGGCGTATTTTACTGTATTTCTCAAAGTATTTCCAGTATTTAAATGACAGCAGAGAGCAAAGGAAATGGACCTAGTGAGCCAGTCGGTGATGTATTATTCCAATGTCTCCAACATCAATGTTAACAGCAGAAATACTTTAAGATTGTGACTAAAATCCTTTTGACAAATCGCGCCGAACACATAACCTCCTTAGTGGTGTTGAATATCTTGACAATACACCATACAAGGTCATTTGAGACAGTTGTGTCCTTCTAACGTTGTTGTTACAGTTTGGGAAAGGCCATTTCCCTTTTCAACATCACAATGCTCCACTGCACAAAACCAGGTCACATAAAGGGATGTTGTTTCCAGTTACCTGAGGAAGGACATGCCTGAGCTCCACAGCACCCTGACCTTAACCCATCTAACACCTTGGGATGAATTGGCCTATGGTGACATCATGAAAGAGCAAATCCTGCCACGAGGCTTCATGAGGAAAGCTGTTACAGGAGCAGAATAATGCCCATGGCTGTGGAATGATCACATACAGCCATACACATTTGGGAATCCACATATTTTTGCCCTGATAATGTGTGTGTACAAACATACGTCAATTGGCCTGAATACGAGATCAGCATTTAATCAATTGTGTTATTTTTCAGAGGGATTCGCTTCCTGCAGATCCTGCGAATGCTTCACGTGGATCGGCAGGGAGGAACCTGGCGTCTGCTCGGCTCTGTCGTCTTTATCCATCGCCAGGTACGCATTGCAGATTTGGAATCACTTTCCAGGTCCAAAGCATTCAAAGATTTTAGTTGTTAAAAGTAAGCTGGAGGCTTTCCGTCAGGAGATTTATAGCCTCTTCTCGTCATGTATTATGACGCTCTATTGTTCCTTTCTGTACTCTGGATTACAGCAAAAATTAATATTCAGCAGAGGCAGAAGAAAAGAGCCACTGTGCAGAGGGTTACGGCCATAATCTCCACTGCTGGAGAGGACTGTAGCCCTCTCACTATCATTGAGTTGAGAGATAGAGGTGTCTGTGATTATCCCCAGGGGCCACTGAGGTTGTCTTAGATGTCTGTGTAAAAACAGAGAGTGATGAAGGTGAGAGTCGGGGGTGTTGCTCATCCACTGCCGCCTGCAGTGATGCTGGTATTGGCCTGTGCTTATGGACATATTGCTCCTGGCTGAGGATGGTCATCAGCAGTCATTGACCTCAGCAGCGAGATATTCGGGCCCTTTCCAATAAGAAATCACTTTGCAGGAAGTAGCACCTGCTGCTATTAACTGAACTTCAGATTCAGGATATAAAAGGTGAACTTTGCACATTTTGTGTTGTTGCCGTAACCGTGAAACGTCTATCACCATGAATAATAATAGATCACGATTGCTTGTTAAGCTTTTAATATGATTGGTTTCCCTGCAAATGCACTACATCCCACTGGCAATCACGATGTGCAATAAAACAGATGCTGCACTCTTTATTAGAAGATTTAAAGCAGCATATGGGTATAAGTCATCAAATGCATTTATAAAGAGACATCAGTCATGGTTACTTTTATGTTGCTTTTATTTCATCCACCATGAAAAGGTTTTCAATGAAAACACTTTTGGCTTGTGACCAACAAAAGGAAAAGGATGTCTGGTTGTAACCCACTTCACAGGTTTAGGCTTTGGTTGTGTGCACGCATTTGTGCAGGAGTTTCTTTCTTCTTGATTTAGTTCTTCTCATATTGCTTTATTTGAATTACTTCTTAGAAGCCTTAAGGGGGTGACATCTAATATATCAGAGCTAACTCGAAAAAGTCTGAAATATGTAGCAGATGTACATTTTTCTTTTACTATTCCATGAATTATCTTGTGAACCCCTGAGATTTATTGAGCACTGGGTTGAGAGAACCTGTGATTTAGGCTACGTACATGACCGAAATAATATTAGCAAGGTGGAATTTAAATTCATACGATGTTTCTCTCCTTTATTCATCACCTCTACCTCCCATGCATTCAAGGTAGTGGAGGATAAGAAGTCGGCACTGGTGAGGACAAATTGAGCTTTTAAGTGGCTGGAGACCACTTCAGATTAGCAGGTTTGAGATTAAATTGAATATGGCGCATCTATCACAGAAATGTACAAATGGAGGCAGAGGGAGATGGTCAGTGTGTGATTAACATTTGGATAGTCCATTTTATAATAAATCCTGATTGGAAGTTGTTTTAACTGTGGTGTGTTCATTTTCATTTTTGTCACCTTGGACTACTTATTTTGACAATTAGATATTTATTTGTTAAATCCATAACAGCTCTTTTCACCCTACTGTGCACTACTTCTGAAATGTGTTCCTTTGTGACGTTCTGGCTATAAAATCCACACGAGACCTGAATATTTCTCTTACCCACGCACATGAAACTGCATCGCTTCCACAGTATGTCGACAGCTAAAGTTTGAGAGTCAATAGAGTGTCAGTCACTTCCATCAGTATGTATTCTTTGTTTAATTACAGCATTTCAATCCACATTGAGTATAGTAGGGCTGCTCAATTAATCGTATTTTAATCGCAATTACGATTTTGGCTTGCAACGATTATGAAAACAACAAAATCGAAATAAAACGATTATTTTATATATATATATTTTTTTTTTTATTGGTTTTTCAGTTGAATTATACTTAAAGTTCAGGGTAATCAACTGTTAAAAACATACTGTTCAATTTTTGTTTTGCATTAAAATGGATGTTTTCAAAGTAAATGGATAATTGTTTTTAATAATCGTGATATCAATTATTGACCCAAATAATCGAGATTATGATTTTTGCCATAATCGAGCAGCCCTAGAGTATAGTGCTTATGGCTTGTAAACACAATTTGCACAGTTGCTCCCCGTTTTGTCGCTGGCAGATTATGAGCATATGTTTCCTGAATGTGTTAGCCGGGTCGCAGCAGCAGCAACACATCTATTTAACCCCATGTAGTGACTCAAATGGGTTGTACCTGAACTTTTATGTTGCAAGCAATGATGTTATTATTATTGAAAGATGTTTCATGCTCAACTATTCACAGTCAAAGGTTTGATGACTAGAAAGTTCAAAATGTTCAAAAAGATGAGCTGTCAAATGAGGAAATGCAGACTAAAATGCAACGTAAGAAAAAAACCATAAGGACTTCTTGGGTAGGGTAATGTAGGAATGTATAATGTTGTTTTGAGAAATACCAACATAGCCAATCCCTGGGTTCTTTTTGTATAATCTACTGCTACTCCCCTGGTGCTCTGGGAGTGACAGTTTTGGGCCGATATACACTTGTGAATTTGACTGATCAGGAATTCAGTCTGATTTAGTACAGTGAATGTTCTGCCACTCCCTGGTTAAACACATGTTTAAATTATGTTATAGGTAAGTACGGACAGAACATTCACTTAAAGAGCTCTTTCACAAAGCACTATTCAAATTACAGTCAGACAGGATGAGAGCCAACACCAATTAGACCTCCTGTAAACACAGACCGCTCTTTACTGAATCTGCAATAAGATGCTTCATAATTATTTTTAATATGATGGAATAGATCAGCTGTCTGGACTTCCAAATTAATTTTAAATGAGTTAGTGCCCATCTGAATTCAATCAACACCCATCCAGTGATTATGAGTGAACATACTTTCAGTTTTATCTTGGCTGCCCTTTTGGTTCCTGCATGAAGCAGAATAATATGCAGGATGTGTGTTACTTTAGTTATACTTTTACATCAATTGTAAAATGAGGAATACATATACCTCATGATGTTTTGTTAATTTGGTTTAACATTTAGTTTTGAGATCATAAGTCTTTGTTTGTTTTTGTCATATTTATCAAATGTTATCCCTTTTATAATTTTTAATCTATGGACATGTGTCACAACTTTTTAGTTAAGACCAAAAAATAAGCATTTTAAACAAACGTCCCCTAATTGCTTTCAAATTTAATTTCATTCAATTGATTTTGGGCTTAAAGAACTAAAATAAGGATGATTGTATCATAACGTGTGCAGCTTTACAGAGACCCGGTCTGGTCTGCTGTTGTTTATTTACACAGTACATCCAGGCATGAAACATGTTCTAATTTACATGCTAATTTTAAACAAACCCAGTTCACCAAATAAGGCTCCTGGGGGAATGGAACATATGCTCTTTAAAATATAGTCCAATTATAAAGGCAGTCAACAACAACAAAAGACAGCTCTATAATTCAAGCCTTGGTGGTAGTGTGGGGATAGACTATATTGTGTTTAATAGCTTTTATGCTATGAACCAAATAGATTCAACAGGCATGGAACATTTAAAATTGATCAGACCTGACAGTTATATGTGTGTAGCAATTATTAAATGCAGGCTTTGGCATGGACATTATATCAACAAATCCCATGAAAATGCCAAAATCAACAATGAATTGATCCTATTAACAAGTGTTAACCGGGTAGCAAAAGCCGAATGCAACTTTATTCCAATGTGCAATCGAGCTCTGATGTTTTCAAATGCTTAAAAACATATCACTGAGCCACACCTGTGCACTGTGTAATATGTTACTTTATTTCACCACAATTTACTTTGAGGAAACTCCACATGCACCTGACGGTGACATGGACACTTAATAGCAAAATGAATGTGTTTGCAGTATTTAAAGAAATATATTGCAGTATTTATTCCCGTTTGAGCAACTTTTGCAAACAACTATAAAGCCCAGCTGTTTTGGGAATGTTCAGAGCTGTCTGAAAGGATGTTAAGTAGCAGCAAATGGGCTTGGGGCTGAGAGCCACAGAATTGAGAAATAGATTCTCACATTGTTGGTTTTAATTTTATTGATGGACTAGGCTACAACAAATTGTATTTGGGCAGCCCTGTAGTGCATAATGACAGCAAATAATGAATCCTTTAGGAACAAATATTTTCACCAAAAAAGTAGCCACTGTGCTTAAAGTGTGGATCCACTTTTAGTTTGCCATCAAGGCGACAGGGACTGCAGACTATTGAAATCATCATATTTACAACACATTCACATGAATATTCACACCCATATGTCCGATTAAAAGCAAACACTAGTCCCTAGGCAGAAGTTAAGTGATATAACAGACACATTTTGGACATAATGAAGGGTTTGCGAGAAAGTATATATACTGTATATATAGATTGACATATATATCATACAATCTCATTGTGTTATTTGACATAATCCCTTTGGCTTATTGATTTTGAAATATGTCGTGCGTATGTATTTCAGGAGCTGATCACTACCTTATACATTGGCTTTCTGAGCCTGATCTTCTCCTCGTACTTTGTCTACCTGGCAGAGAAAGATGCAGTCGACAGCAGCGGCTCCATAGAGTTTGGAAACTATGCCGATGCCCTGTGGTGGGGAGTGGTAAGCATATCTGTTTGTGTGTGTTTTGTTCACCTCTGATTTTGTACACATCTGATATATAACGGATATGATACGTTTTGATTGACAGAGTCTTCATTGCAGAATGATGAATACTTTATTTATCAAAGGAATAGTTTGACATTTTGGTAAGTACAGATGAGATGAAAAGATTGATTCCACTCTCATGTATGTAAGATGAATATCAAGCAGTAGCCAGGGGATGGTTAGCTTAGCATAAAGACCAGGAGCTGGGGGAAAAAGCTATCAAAGCTCTATCCAAAGGTTAAAAATAATCTGCTTACAAGCCTTTTTAAAGCTCACTAATTAACACGTTATGTCTTGTTTATTTTGTATAAAAAAAGGGTGTGAAAACAACAACGGTTATATAAGATTACTATGCCTGACTATTATCATATTTTAAATCCACAGAACTATTATCTTTCTTACATCTAAGTTGACCTTGATCATATCTATGTCCACCATAGATATTTTATTTTCTTAGAACAGTTGTTGGTTCTTTCCAATCTTGCCAAGAGTAAGATTGTGCAGAAAACACATATTTGTTTCAAACAGTATTTGGGAAGTGAAAGGTCAAACACAAACTGCTTCATCTGTACTACTGTTGCTACAGTGGGAGTTTTGTTAAGACCCTTGGGCACATCCAGTGGGCTGCTAATACAAACACAAAATAGTGCAGAGAATAGAGGATGGAAATGTATTTTCAGACAATAAGTCACTCTGCTTCTTGGAAACTTCAGAGACTCTGATATTAAAAAAAGGCCACACAGAGCAGAGTCAAAAACACTTTTCCATATAAATGAAAGTGTACTGTATATGCAATATTTACCCATTATATTCCAGGAGTTTTATGAGCTTTGGGTCAACTCTCTCCAACTCGCAGTCATGGGCCCTCTCAGTCCAATAATATCTAAGTGAGAGTCTGAGGGGTAAAAAGGTCAGCATTTTGGAGGGTCAGGGAAAGCTCAGGCCTCATGCAGTTCAGATAAGACTCACAGTGGATTGATTTTACAACCAATCTGAACTGTTTTTGTTCACCAATCATTTACATGTCAAACATTCTGGCTACCAACATGACAAAGCATTTTCTCTATAAGGCTGTATTCATATTGCTTTTAGTTTGTTGCTGTTGAAGCCTTGCTAGCTATGGCTCTATGGCAATGTTGGTTGGTCAGTCAATCTACTTGGATCCACTTTAATCTTGGCTGAAATAAATGTGTAATGGTTTGGCATGAAATACATATATTCATGGTGCCTACTGACTTTAGTAATCATCTGATTATTTACCTGTGACACATCAACATTCAAGCATTGTCATTTTCCTCATAGCATCCCCCTGAAATTTAGTTTAAAGTCAAGGCTCAAATTCTCATTTTTGGGGCAAAAAACTCAAGTCTTGACTATACAGATTTGTTGCTGCTCCAAAACGAATTCAAAATGTGACAGATAACTACAGGTGTTGATACTTTTCTTCTACTATCTATAAACCAAAATGTTGTGTGTTGGAACATTCTTTACAGCAAATATATGTGTTTTTATAGAATGAAAGTACCTGTATGAGTTCCTGTGTTGTTGTTTTTCAAAGGTGACAGTGACTACCATTGGGTACGGAGACAAAGTGCCACAAACCTGGATTGGAAAGACCATTGCATCCTGTTTCTCAGTCTTTGCCATTTCTTTCTTTGCTCTGCCTGCAGTAAGTGAAACGAGAAATTGTTGAACCAGGGTGGCTGCTATTCCGCCAAATGAATCCCTACTGAACTAAACGTGTAATTAGTTTAGTCTTTTATATGTACAGTAAATGAAGAAAACACTGTCTGCTAGTTTACATTTGATTACAAATATGTTCAGTTTACTGTTAATTTCTGAGTGAGGGTAACCCCCTTGCACCACCACTGTATTGTATAAGCTTAAATAGTTACTGTTCTAACATCTAAAATACCCTTTCCTCAAAAAGCTCTTTCTTTGAATGGCAAAGTAGGTTTTGTAGGAAGACAGTCTTAGAAATTAGGTACGCAAAATACCCATCATATTTTCTATAACTAATATATAATATAGTGGATATTTTGGGGCTATTACTATATTTCTTTGCACAATCTTTTGTCGTGAAATTACAATAAATTATCCTAATAAGTTGAGAAAATACCTAAATGTCTCACATCATCATCTATTTAAACATATTAAATTATAGTAGAGAAATATTTCAGCGTGAAACAGCCCATTATTCCTTAATCTTTGTTTAAATTGAATTTATTTTGGTCTTTTGAATCCTGCTGCTGCCTGTAAGTGAATCGTTAAAAGGGAATTAATGAGCAGGAACTCTGCTGTGCTTTTCTTCACAGGGAATCTTAGGCTCTGGCTTCGCCCTGAAGGTGCAGCAGAAGCAAAGACAAAAACACTTCAACAGACAGATCCCTGCAGCTGCCTGTCTCATTCAGGTATGTGACCAAATAACACAGAAACAGAACAATACAGCCGGGGGAGTGAACCGTCTCTGAGCCCCAGTGATATTATTGAAACAATCCTTTACTATCTTTCTCGCATGGCATGAAATTAGTCCTGTCCAACCAATATATTGCTTTTTTTCATGCCCCTTTAGACATCATGGAGATGTTTTGCTGTGGAGAACTTGGATTCAGCCACATTCAAAATGTTTTTGAAGAAGAGATCCCACTTCCCTGCCTCTTCTTTGTCCACCCCCAAGCCCAAGAAATCGGTTTGTAACAATTTTCATAGATTTCATTGCAACTGCTTCTCATGCTACTGCTCCATTTCCGTCTTAAAGCAAAAATGAATGCAATATGAAGCAACAGTCATGCAATACCGTAAAGTCTTAGTAGTGTAGAGGCTATGTTGGACTTCTGTAATGCTAAATTCAGCTGTAACTTATAAATGAAATAAATCACAGTCAAAGGAAGGCAACTCCACTAACTGTCCAATGTTAGACAGACTGAAGGGATTATTGTTAACATTGCATTATTTGATGTAAGTGTACCACAATTGTTGTGGGCGTTTGAAGGATTAACAAACTGGTATAATACTTGAAAGTGAAGTGTCTATAAATGACATTCAGAGCATTAATATAGCAGCAAAAACATGCTATGTTAATGTTGCTATCATGGAGTTATGTCTTCTTGAGCAGTGACACTCCTCCTGTGTGTGTTGTAGCCATACAACATCTATGTTTATGTTTGACTGTGTTTTGATTTGTTGAACTTGAAAAATCCAGACATAAAGTAAACGTTTCAGTTTGCTGAGATGTCGTTATCTTGTTGAACGCAGTGCTATATAATAATTTACAAATGCTGCACATGCGTGAATTTATTACAGCAGGTTTGTTGATTATCATACATCGTCTGTTATTCTGTAGCGTTGAAAAAGCTTAGCAAATCAAATTTAAACCTGAGCTCAGCAAACTTTATGTCTGGATGTTTCAGTGTCACAACACCAACACAAATCATCACAAAGACTCAAAACCATGAGCTACTATAAAGCAGCCGAGGGCAGCTAATACTTTAATAATTCATCCTTTGCATACACAGACACACAAGCCAAACAAGCACTACACAATTGAGTTTTTTACGCACAGTGACATTTCCAGGGACAGCTGCAGTTTAGGACATCAAACATCTGCACGTATGTTCACTCCATCCCTTCAGGTGAGCAAGCTCTGACTGTACTGTTATCGTTAGCTGCTAGCACTGTTACTTGCTAACATGTTAGCTGCTAGCTGACGGCTCATCCATTGCCCTGTTGAGACACACATGGAGGAAACCCCTTAAACTTAGAAGGCTCTGAATGTTGTATTAAAAAAGCTTTGAATGGCAAACACGTGGACTCGCTGCCGGACCAGCTACTTAAACAAAGAAGAGAGAAACTCAGAGTAGGCCTTCAACAAAAACAAAGGGAGAGTGACTATTCTCTGCTATTATTTCACTATAGCTTTACATGGACAGTAGTTGTTTGCTGCTGCATTCCACTGAATGCTTTTTGTAAAACATTTCAATAATTATCAATAACTCCATGGTGTTTATGTTGATGTGAAATCTCTGTGGGGAAAAACACAAGAAAGTAGGGCAGAAAATAAAATAGGGTATGCAACTGCCAGCAGAACGCCAGCTGCCGTTCAATATTAGTATTGATTATTCAATATTACTGCTGGGCCTACTTGGGTATTCGACCATGCCCACACTAATGCATAAACTTTAAAATGTTGTTTCTGTGTCAAAAGTGTTCCCTCTAGACTCAGGGTCTCACCTCAAAGTTGTGAAATCACAACAATATGACATTATTTAAATATAAAGTAGTCCATTTGATTACTGTGCTGCTGCACTTAGACCTCAATCAAATTGTTTATACATGAATTTAACAAAAATAGAAATCTACATCATTGACAACTTATTTTATTGGCTTTTTAACATACAGTCTACAGACTACAGATTCACAAGGCTGCATTTTTTGGCCATATCAGTGACAGCCTAATAAGTATGTCTGCATTTTTATCTTTCCATAAAGTGTGAACAGGGTTTTGCTATCCACAGGAAAACTTTCTTGAGCTGAGAATTTTGTATTTCTTGGGCAGGTGAAGATAAGGAGGAAGCTGAAGAGCAGTGACAAGGACAACGGTCCGACTTCTCCCACAATTCCCAGCATCACGTTCGACTCTGTATTCGACAGCGGCAGAGAGCTGAGCTCAGATGTGTACAGCACTGTGGGCACAGGTAAAGATAGGACAAACCGTACATTATTCTTATCTCTGATGCAGTAGGTTGTGTTGCTTTTTCCTTTATCAGTGCAAAGACCTTGTATACAACACAACGCATTTGAGAACACACTCTAGATGTTACAGTAAATAGGGCTACAATTTTTCTTTTAGTCATTTACGTGATTTAATTAAAATCTGCATTATCTCTCGCAATGTCACTCAAGGTGAACACAAGTTTGAAAGGAAAAGCCTGAAGCTGCGCTGGCTACAAACCACACATTCAGTGATGATAGAGTAAAAAGGAAATGTTGGAAGATTAGAGCTTCAGTAGTAGCCACAGGAGGTGGAGAGGACAAAGTCCAGGCATTAAAGATGGATGAGCACAATGCAGCAAGAAAATGTGAGGTTGCATTGATGAGCATGAACTCCACTATTGCACTGTTGAACTTTGATAACTCCACACAGTTTACTGTATACTGCAGGATCAAAAGTGTAGGGCTAAGAGTGATATAAAGAAGCAATTCAAATCATAAACTGCATCTCTCTAAAGCCATTTAAGGCAGCCTGCGTGTTCTCTCTTCACACGTCTCCAATCAATACATTTACATTTTTTGCAGTTTTTATAAAAGCAGAATTAGTGATAAAGTATTGGTTAAATTAAAAAAAATTTATAGCAGAATCTCAGTTGACTTTAATTTTACAAATGCTTTTGGTGCGGTAACGGTTCTGCACACGGAGATGTGGACTCACAGGCAGAGCAGTTCAAAGCAATCAAGCGTTTACTTGATCAGAGGTTCAAGGCCCAATCCAGCAATCAGTCAGCGAGGGAGAGCTAAACAGGCGATGGGGCAAGCAGGCAGAACAGGGAATCAGCTGTCTGGAAACAAAAACAAAGGATGGACCACTAAGACTGTGTGATGCAGACTATATGGCACATGACGGGAAGGTTGCTACATATGCAGGGGAGATTATAAGGGAATAGGGGAGAGTTGTGCCTATATAATGGCTTGGTGATCCCCTGGCTAGTGCCATCATCAGGTATGAAAACATATCATATAATGGATTTTCATTTGTCTGCACTGACAAAGAGCGCTAAATAAGGGTCCTTTCTTTGGATTTTGTTTAATGTTTTTTTTTGTTAGATGCCTGAAATAAGTTCAACACTTAACACTACCTTAAGAGATTTTCATGTTTTGTTATAACCATGTTTAATACCTCATCATAGCTTTGAAGTGTCTTAAAAAAGAGTGACTTTGACTTAAGATGATGTCAAGGAATTCTTTACTTTAGTCAGACTTTGTAGCCTCATTGTGCTTATACTGTTTTAAACTAGTATGTTCCAATTGTAATTTTTCTAAATTCTCTCAAAATCCAAAAACAAGTTGAACACCTTGTGGTGGTGATATTAGCGGCCTTCAGGGGTGGACTGGGACTAAAAATCACCCCGGGAATTCGCCACTGGCAGCCTTAGTGTGCTCATATCTCAAAAGTGAGCTAGGGAAGCTTTCAACTTGTTGTCTGTGTAAAGAGCAAAATAGTGTGTGAGTGTTTCACCCATCAACAGATCTCTCAAATATTAATCTGCCCTTGAATATCATCCCAGTCATTTTCTAATATCAACATGCTTTTAGCTCATATTCACTTCATGTTCTAGCGACCATGAGTTTGTTGGATCCTTTATTTTTTCAGCACAGAGAGCAGACTCAAGGTATTTAAGGAGTATCAAATAGAGCAGTGACAAAGAGTGATAGACATACAGCGTATTACAAATATGAATCAGAGCACAAATGATCCTCCGCCTTGGAATAAGAGTTACTGAGCTGTTTTTTTTAAACCTAAACACATCCCCAGAGCAACACACACTCGAGAAATTCAAAATCCTCCTTGACATAATTATTCATTTTATCCCTAATGATATCCCTTAATGTGTTCTCCTCATTGTGTATTATGCACTTATTTGAAACCATACCTTTTGAAGTCAGTGCTGCATAGAGGGCATTAATGGTCAAAATGAGATGCGAGAGAGGATAGTGTGTTGTTTTCAATAGGAGATAAATATGGATACTTTTAGCATGCTTGTAATATGTGGACATCGTATTAGATCACACTCTTTGTTGTGCTTATATAACCTTTTTATTTAACACCAGCTGGTAACCTGAAAAGCTGCCTGGCCAACATGTAGATGTGCAAATGGTTTTGCTTCGCACCCAGACCTGAGTGCAACAGCAGAATTTAATTTGCCCATGTTGTGAAGATGTATGCTTGTCTGTTCGCTTCGTGTTCAATGAAAATCAGTGTCTTTTGATTTGAAGCTAAATAGATTCCGCAGGTCGCACTGCACATCTAACATCTACAGCATGCTGCTTTTAACTATGAATCATTTAGCTAAATTGCCGCATTGCCATCTGGTGTGTGGCAACACTGGCTGGGTACACAAGTGATCTGCTGCTTGGAGTCAGCTAACATTATTGTCATGCATGGCTTTTAAGAAATACAACCTCTGTCTTTAAAATTCAATCATTTCAGACGGAAATTCAATTGTTACTGGATATTAGATTCAAGAGAAGTGTACTACTATTTCCACACAGTTGTCAATTTATTAGGTACACCTATTTAAAATAAATGCAGTCCACAACAGCAGCTGTACAATAAATGAATCAAAGTTATAATGTCAGCTTGTGTTGGATTTGTTGCAGAGGTGATGATTCAACATGAGTTTACACAACATTTCAATATTTTATGTGACCATTTGACTAGATCAACAGGAAATGGCACTCAGCACTGTTGCATTGACCAATGAGTAACAGGGGGTCAGGTCAGTCAGACAGGGCCTCCAGGTAGAGGGCTCCGCCTGTGTTTATATAACTAGGGTTACAATACGTAACCCCCCGTTATATCTCTCACAGGCTCCGCCCTCTACTGGACTCTATGGGTACAGTGGGCGGAGCCCCGATGTATAAACGCCCTGTCGTCCAACAACATCGACCCACCACACCGTCCCTGACCGGCTTTTGGCTAATTGGTCGGGGCCGCAACTTGGATAAGGCACACTCACACACGCTTACCTCGTGTAGATTGTGCATGGAAAAAAATTGTGCAGAGACTCCGTCTGGAGCCTACCCACCATGTTCCCCAGGTCCCTCAGGAGCATGGGAAAACATAAGTGCACCACATCCCCCACACTCACACACGCTCCGTGTAGAGTGGGCATGGACCATAGTGAGGAAGGCACTCCCAGGCAGGCGGGGAGAGTCCTCCAGCCCTGTATGGGGCTGATTGTACACCATGTCTCCCGAGTCCCTCAGGAGCATGGGAAAACACAAGTGCTTTATGTCCAGGGGGGGGAGGTCAGATACCTGCTGACCCACAGCCACCCCCCTCTCACCAGTCATGCGTTGCCCCGTCAAGCACAGACGACGAGAAGGAGCCAGACATGTCCAGGAGATAACATTTTATGAAGGGGCCTGGCGTAGACCAAGACGCCGCCGTGCATATATCTTCTACACTCACGCCGCTGAATAAGGCTGTTGACACAGCCACAACCCGTGTAGAATGTTCACGGACCCCAGTGGGGAGGGCTCTCCCCGCCCGTCCATAGGCATGTGTAATGCACCTGCATAGCCATCCTGTTAGGCGCTTCTTTGAGAGGGCTTTTCCAGCCACACCATCCCCAAAGCACACAAACAGTTGTTCAGTGCGCCTAATGGCAGCCGTGCGCTCTACATAGCATGCTAGCGCACGCACTGGGCAGAGGAGGTGCAATTTAGCCTCCCTGGCCCCAATATGGGGTGGAAGATTAAAGCCACCTAACTGAATAGCCCTTGATCTGAATGAACTTCTGATACTCTTAGGAGTAAAGGAGTGGTTCGGCCTGAGTGTCGCCCCGCTACGGTCACCCCGGATCAAAAGACAACTTGGGTGTACCGACAGAGCGGTCAGCTCGGACACTCTTTTAGCCGAAGTCAAGGCAAGTAGCAATGCTGTCTTCCATGACAGTGCTTTCAGGGAGGAGAGCTCCAGAGGCTCAAATGGTTCTGTGACCAGAGCCTCGAGCACCAACGGCAGGTCCCACTGCGGGGCGGAGGCGTGCACTACTGGGCGCTGCCTCCTGACCCCCTGCAAAAACCGCGCCATAAGAGGCTGACTGAAGGCTGACCTGCCTCCAAATCCCTCATGGCAGGACGAAATGGCTGCTGCATACACCTTAATTGTGGAATGAGCCAGCCCCCTGTCCACCAGTATCTGTAAGTAGGTAAGAATAGAGCCCAGCGTGCATGACAGAGGCTCTAGACTCCTTCCTTCACACCATCGCCGGAATCCCGCCCACTTTGGCCTGTAACAAGCTGTGGTGGATTCTGCTCTTGCTGCTTGGATAGTCTGAATAACGTTATCCGACAGCCCCACCTGTCTCAGCCTGTCCCTCTCAGGAGCCAAGCCTGGAGAGGTTGGCCCAGAGTGGGTAACGCCCCTATTGCACCTGCTTCCTGAGACAGCGCTCCCCAGACCTGAGGAATCGCCCAGGGCTGGCCCACCATCATCTGTGTTACCCCCGCGTTACCACGGCGCCAGGCGGCGATCTGGGGCCACCAGGATGATTGACAGCTGTTCCCGCCTCACCCTCTCCAGGAGGGGGTGGATAAGGTGCAGCGGTGGAAAGGCGTAAAGCAGCTTTCTTGGCCATGGCTCTTGTGCAAATGTGTCGACCCCCAAGGGCGGATTGTCCCACCGAGCCAGGGAGAACCACAGGGCACAGTGGCTGTTGCGCCGATTGGCGAACAGGTCCACCTCTGCTCTACCGAACTGAGTCCAGACCTGCTTCACCACCACCGGGTGAAGCCTCCACTCGTCTGGCAGGGGTCCGCCTCTTGACATGAGGTCGGCCCCCCTGTTCTCCCGTCCCGGGATGTGAAGAGCCCTTAGAGACAACACAATCTGTGAAACCCACAGCCACAGGTCAACTGCGGTCAACCAGGCTATTGAGCGGACTCCGCCCTGCCTGTTGATGTACGCCACTGTGGTGTGGTTGTCGCTCCTTACTAGCACCTGTTTGCCCTGTATTAAGGGTTTACAGTGCTGTAGGACCAACATCACTGCTTGCAGCTCCAGGAGGTTGCTGTGCCGCCAGAGGCCAGCAACCACCCACAGCCCTTTCTAGACACGTCCCCCCCCATCCTGTCACTTTCTTTTTCTTTGAAGCATCTGTGAAGACTGTGATATAGGAGGTTACCTGCCCCAGTGGAGCTCCCCTCCGCAGATTCTCTGGGGACCCCCAGAATCGGAGGTTGCTCTCTACTGAGGGGGGGGATGGCCACCAGACGTCGTTTGTGTCTTAAGATCTAAACGAAGGCCGGTAAACCACATCTGCATGCGACGTGCATGCAGCAGTCCGAGTGGCACTACGGAGTGAGCAGCCGTCATGAGACCCAAAGTCTGCATGATGATCAAAGCTGTCACCGTCGCCCCCTAACGCAGCCTGCAGACTGCCCGCAGCAGGGATGCCTGTCTGCTTTCTGTCAGGGTGACACGTAGTCTGCCTGCATCGAGCATCACCCCCAGATATTCTACCTGCTGGTGAGGTATGGGGGAGCTCTTCTTCCAATTGACCGCAACTTCTTTTTCAACCCAACTTGGTTAGGTGTAGGATCAATTGGGCTGTGTGCAGTATTGCCCATTCCCTGGACCTGGCCATAACTATGAGGTCGTCCCCCATGCCATGGTCCCGCAGCGGTTGCAGCGTCGTGGCTGAACGTGCGTGGGGATAGGGAGTAGCCGAACGGCAGTCTGTTGTACTCGTAGGCTACCCCCTGGAAGGCAAAACGCGAATACTTTCTGTGCTCTTGGAGCAATTTCGCCATGAAAGTAAGCGTTCTTCAGGTCGATGGTTGTGAACCAATCGCCTGGCTGCACCAGTCTCAGTAACTGTTTCATAGTTAACATATGGAACTTCTTGCATGCAATGTGCTGGTTCAGGCATTGAAGATCCAGAATGGGCCTGAATTCTCCTGTCTTCTTGGGAACCAGGAAGTACAGGGAATAATGCCCCTTCTCTCTGACTTGAGAGTGCACATGCTGAGAGGAAACCTCCTCCTGGGATGACAGATGTGCCTCTCTCCTGCCTCTGAACGGAGGAGGGATGCTGCAAAACTGGAGTGAATAACCCAGTCTCAGTGTCCTGTCCATGCACTCTGTTAATACACCACTGATTTTCCATTCCCCATAACATTGTGTTAGGGGATGTGCAATCAGCTGCGGCGCCGCAGCTATGAAGCTGTGGTACTCTCTGGTGGCCCACTCCGCCGTCAAACCCTCCATAAAAGGAAGTTTGACCCATGGGGGGCTGACACAGAAAGGGCCGTTTTTCTATAATGTAGTTTCCACTCAGAGAAAAAAACGGCCGATTTTTAACTGAGGTCCCTGAACGCACCACGGCATGCTCCCGTGAGAGCGCGCGCTCCACCATAATGCTGTTTTCTCTTAGAGAGAAATAAGCATTAATCGGAGCTTCTTCTGTCCATGAACGCAGCGGGCCGCGCGTCGTCATAATGCTGTCTCTTGAAACGGACATTATGGGGAAATGTGGAAAATGTGGAATGTGGAGAGAGATGACTCTTACTCTGGGATAAATGCAATCGTTTTTACTGAATGCATTTTACACACACATATCACTTTAGAACTAGAGTTACACTACGTAACGCACTGTTCTTCTGCGGAGGTCCCTGAACGCACCGCGGCCACTCTCACGGGGGCCGCGCCTCATAATGGGTGTCCAATTAACATCGTATGAAAACGGCCTTGCCGATCTCAACGAGACATTATGGGAAAATTTGGAATTGTGGAGAGATATGACTCTAACTCTGGGATAAATGCAATCGTTTTTACTAAATGCATTTTTCACACACACATCACTCTAGAACTAGGGTTACTATATACGTAACCCACCGTTCTTGCAACAGGGCCTCTTTTCGACTTTGGAGCCACAGCTAAGAAGCTGTAGTATTCTCTGGTGGCCTACTCCGCTGCCAAACCTTCCATAAAAGGGAGTTTTGGCATGGGGGCTGACACAGAAAAAGGGGCCGATTTTCTACTGAGGTTCTTGAACGCACCGCGGCAGCTCCCGTGGGGCCGCGGCTCTGTCAACTGCCATCTCTTTGAAACGGACATTATGGTGAAAAAATGGAAATGTGGAGAGAGATGACTCTTACTCTGGGATAAATGCAATCGTTTTCACTGAATGCATTTCTCACACACACATCACTCTCTTGAACCCGCACAGTGCTTTGACAGCACTACGGTTTATTCCACTCACATGCACGCGCCCACCTGCTGGCTCCTATACTGGAGTTTACAGAGGGGGCGGGGAGTGTGGGACAGTGTTCTTTCCGATCCAAAGAGCCCTTCCGTAAACACGGGGGCTCCCAGGAGATCAACACGGTCCTTTTTGAAAAGTGCCATGCGGCGTGATCCCTCACCGGGATACCACACGGCAGACAACGGCGGCGGCCCCGATCAAGCTACAAATAATCGCTCTGATCTGGCAAGCTGGGGGCATCTCCAGCAATGAGCGAGATGCCCAACACACCCGTGTTTATCTGCAGTCGCCCTGTCCCGCGGTAGCGTGGCAGAGCTCTTTTCAGCTCCCTGCCCAGCCTGCTGCCCGCTGGGAGCAGCTGCGCTCCGCCGCCATGGTCATCACCTAGGGCGGTGGACCTCCATGGACCGAACCCGGAAGTGCCCGACAACGGCAAACGGAGCCATTCGCCCCGCTGGAATGGCGAACGCGAATGGCACCGCCTCGGCCATATCCTGGTCCCCCAAACACTCTAACAGAGGTGGTGGAGATCGGTGCCCGCGATCAAACCAAGGCAGGTGGGGCATGGCCGAGATTCCAGTAATGGTGAGTCCATTTTTCGTTTCTTCTAATCTTCGTACGTTTATTTAACTCTTCGGTTGTCAGCTCGTCTGAAGAGAAAAAGGATAGTGGGGCGGCGGCTGTAGCCGCCTTATATACTGTGGGCCTGCGCGCGCATTCAGGTAGGCTCGCCCCGATTGGCCGGCTACGTTTACGTAGATTCAGTAGGTGAAAGCACGCACAGCATGATAGAGAGTAGTACCCATAGAGTCCAGTAGAGGGCGGAGCCTGTGAGAGATATAATCTGCTATGCTGTTTACAGATCCTTGCAATGGGAACTGTAAACAGTGTACAAATGGCTGCTGCTATTTCTATGGTCACAACTGTAGATTCTGTTTGAAGATGCGTGTGGTTCAAGCAGAGGGGGGGGGGAGAGAAGTATGAACGATCTGTTAAACTTCATCAATCATTTTGGAGGAAGCAGTTTTTGCATACATTATTTTAAACTGCAAAAATATTATTTGGTCCACCCTATTTATAACAATGAAGGGGACAGAAATGCCTCCCAGTGTATGTGTGTATATATTCTCTAATTCTGTGTCTAAATGGTATTCTTTATCTAAATCAACTGCCTATTTCTGTGTCCTTTTCCTCTCTTGATGTTTTGTCTGTAGCTGGTTCTGCAGGACTCCACACTATGGCAGGATGTGGTGAGCTGCTGTTAGTGTCCACGTCCAGCACATGTCCTCAGTGCCCTTACTGTCCTCACTTGCTCTCCTTTTTATCTTCTGTTACTCTAACAGCACCGTGTTTTAATCAGTACATGCTCCTGTTGTTTTATGTTTGAGTAATGATGTGAGTGATGAGTAGAACATTGAATGCTTTGCACCATAGCTTGCAACTAATATTATGTTTGTCCTTTTGTTGTGCTGTGGTAAAGATTTGTAATGGTTGTGTTTCCTTTCACGTGTGTTTCAGATTGCCAGCAGTCCTGGACATCTCTGTCCTCCCTTCAGTTCAGCTCACCACCTCCAGGTAACAACATGATGTTATGATATGATATTCAGGTTCTCTAAAGTAATAAACAGTCGCATCACATAGGTCCTTTGAAGAGTGAACTACAGTGTGATGCTTTTATAAGGGGCCTCATTTAGCTCATTTTCGGTTCATATTTTTTTTTCCGCCTCTAGGCAAGGCAAGGCAATTTTATTTATATAGCACTTTTCAGCACGTGGCGATTCAAAGTGCTTTACAAAATAAAAACAAAAGACATTTAAGAACAAATACAGCATAAATACATTATTAAATGGCATTTAAAAACAGGCATAATGAAATAAAATAAAAATATTTCATTTATTTCATCAAATAAAATAAATAAATAAACACAGCAGGTACAGAATACATGACTAAAAGGCATACTGCAGTGTGAGTATGAGCAGATCAATTAAAAGCAGCGGCAAATAGGTGCGTTTTTAGTCTGGATTTGAAAATAGGAAGTGTTTCAGCGGACGTGCACGATTCGGGCAGTTTGTTCCAGATTGTTGGGGCATAATAACTAAAAGCTGCTTTTCCATGTTTAGAGCAGACCCGACCCAGAAGACCTGAGACTCCTGGATGCTTCATAGTGATGGAGGAGGTCGTCTATATACCTCGGTCCTAAGCCATTTAGTGATTTAAAAACTAGCAGTAGTATTTTAAAATCAATTCTTTGGTCGACTGGAAGCCAGTGTAATGATCTCAGAACCGGAGTGATGTGATCCACTCTTTTAGTGTCAGTGAGTACTCGAGCAGCAGCGTTCTGAATCAGCTGCAGCTTTCTGATAGATTGTTTAGTGAGCCCTGTGAATACACTATTGCAGTAGTCGAGTCTATTAAAGATAAAAGCATGGACAAGTTTTTCTAAATCCTGTTGCGACATTAGTTTTTTAATCCTTGATATATTCTTCAGGTGATAGTATGCAGACCTAATAACTGTTGTAATGTGACTGTTGAAATTCAGGTCTGAGTCCATCACTACACCTAGATTTCTTGCTTTGTGAGTTACTTTATAGTCTGCCGACTGAAGCTCTGCGATTACTTTTAATCGGTCCTTCTTTGCTCCAAAAACAATGATCTCAGTTTTTTTCAGAGAAACTCCCTCTGGAGGGAACCTTGGGAATTTAGCCTTTGCAGAGCATTTACATGCACATAACCTATATAACACTACAGGGAAGGGGAAACATCCAACAACATAATAAGGCCTCTTTATTATGATCTGTGAAATAAGGTATGCCATTTGTTTTGAAAAGAGCTTAATAGTCATCTTACTCAGGGAAACAATTGTACAATTTGTATAATGTAAATATTATCAGAAAAATCAAGTGAAGGGAGTTTAAACCATTCAGAAGTTCTGTGCTGTGTTTCTATTTTCGCACTCCAGGGAGTACCAAAATGATATGTTGTTTTAATAAGACACCTCAGTTGAAGTTAATTTATATGAAAAATGTTGTTTTTATTGTGCACTCAAGGGAATATCAATCAAACGGATATAGGTGTATTCAATTTAAGAACAGCCTTTGTCTGTTTTTGCAAATGAGCTGTTCTGAACAAAATGTTTCTCACAAGCACCAAATTATTTTGAAATTGTCACATTATACAAGATAACTTTTTGCCCCATCAGAAAATGACAGCTCGGTAATTTTCTTAAACAGAGCAGGCAATCACACAGACCGGGTCATAATGTTCCCACAATGTATTAACCTTCCATAATGCATCAGGGATTGTGAAACCCTTTAACATATTATTCTTTATTTTAGCCATTTACTTCAGCTGTGACTTTTAGCTCAGCAAGCACATTCACCACAAAGGCTCAATTACTTCTGTTTTGTTGATAGAAGCAGCAAGAGATTAAAGCAAGCATTTAGATCAATTGAATTGTAAATCACCACACCTCGACCTGACCCGAGTCCCAATCTATAAAACAGCACAACTTAATCAGCAGCATCTGTGAATGTCCTGGATACACAGATATATGGATAACTAGTCTAATGTGTGTGTTTGCGTGTGATTGGCAGTGAAAAGAAGCCCAGGCCTGCTGGACGTCCACTCTCCCCCCCCCCTGCGGAGGAACTGCAGCTTTGCAGATGACCTGGAGCAGGAGGCGGAGCCGTACAATGAGCTGGTTCCTGTCAGCTCCAGGTCACAGTGAGTTCATCCCCGTTGCATATGCCGTGTTTACGAACGTATTTTAAAGATCTCCTAACATGCCATTTTTAGGCATATTCTCAGATATATAAAAATATATAAAAAACACGTCTATGATGTGTTTTGCTCAAAATACCAAACAGATCATGCATTTTAGACATCCCTCATATCCCTCTGTTTCAGCCCTGTTAGAGAATGGCTGATTCTGGTTCCTTAGCTTTTAAAAAAAAAAAAAAAAAAAAGAGCGGAGCAGCTTCTTTACACATGCTCTCTCCAGTACAGGTTAGCTCTGAGTGTTAGCGATGCTTGCTAATGTAAACAAAGACCATATAACGTCCAAAACACGCCGTGCATTGTTTCTGATAGCGACGTTTCTGATAGGGCCGTGGGTGTAAAGCCAGCCCACATTTCCGATATTACGTCATATCGGCAGAAAATCTGGATCAGCTCCGTTGTAGCCCGTTTTTGAGATTTCGGTATGGAGGAAAAGAGAGAGGGTTTTGTTTTCTGACACTTTGTGAGTTCCCCGACACACCGGGGACACATATTTATGTATATAGCATTTTGCATGATAGGAGACCTTTAAACACAACGTATGTCAGTGTTTGTGTGTATTTTTTTGTCTTTATAATTAACCATTTGAATATGCCAAGCCTCAGAGCAGATTTCTCTGCTGTGAAATTATTCTCTATTAGGGAAAAACACTTGTGCATGCTGAGACACTTTGGACGGCGAGAGACTCAACCTGATACGAGCAAATGAGCGTACAGTAACTATAAGTAGTGTAATATAAGTGCATAGTAAGTGAAACAAATGGCACGACAGTTTTGAACTATGGGATTTCCTCTTTTAGACACTGGGGTAATGATGCAAAGTGGGAATTGCATGCAGCAGCGTTCTTGGCAAAAATCACTTTGTGCTCTGCTGACTCCAAAATACGTTACCAGCTGTTCACATAGCAAAAGCCACATCACATCCCAATGCTAAATTGAACCTTTATGAGAAATATCTTCTTTCTTATCAATGAAAATGATAACGCCCAGTTTCAAAAGCTTGAAAATATTTGCTTTTGGTAAATAAATGTAAGATGCAGCTTGTATTCTTGATGTTATATTTCTGCAGCTGCCTTGCTATTGACAACACAATGCAGGATGTATTGGTAAATTGAAGATGATTGAGGTTTTAAGAGGTTTTAGCTAAACTACAAGACTTTTGTTACAAACAAACAGAAATTGCACCTCTCCTAACAGACATGGTCTTTAAAGTGAAACTAAAGAAGCTGGGATTGAAACAGGTAGGTAGGTGGGAGGCAAAGGTTTTCAGCCTCCTGGAAAAACATTTGTCATGTTTCTCACGTTGTATTGTTTCTTTCTATCTCAGGAAGCAGTTGGACCAATTTCTAGAGAAAACAAAAGGTGCAGAAGCTGTTCCATTTAAGCACCCATCACGCATTGAGCCGAGGCAAAATACTTTGCCTCAGTTGCAGTTTTAATTGAAAACATTGAAGCACAATTTAGTTGAAACATAAATAATGCAACTTTTTTAACAGGCCTTTCAGTTATAGCTGTTGGAGCTACTCCTAAATCGGTAGAAAGTCCACCAACTTAATGAACAGTCAAAGAATGGCGGATTTAGAGCAATGGGGGGAAAAGATTGGCATTAAAGAATGAGCTCTCAAATAGGGAAACCACCAGCTTGAGCAATATAAGAGAAGGGTTGTACATTTATTTTGAAATATACATAATAAGCATCGTATACACAGCAGATGCACTTATAACACCTAGTATTTTTTTATTAAAATTACACCTACAGTAACACTTTTAAACAGATTATTTCTGATCCCTCTCAGGTTTAAGAAAAAGCAGTCCTGGTGGTATGGCAGCATGTCCTGTTTTGTTAAAAGTATCATCCGGTCACCTTGTTTTAATGATAAAAAAAGAGTAAATTTAACTTGTATTCCGGTACACTATTACTGATCTGATGATTGGACACCAGCCTCATATCTGACCTTGTGGTTTGAGCTTATTTGAGAATAAGATTGATGACTTAAAAGTAATTTCGCACATCACCCGAAAAAACCTGAAATTAGATTTTTTTTACAGGCACTTTTTATGGATCCTCTCAGGTGGATTTATTTATTGCTCTGGGTAGACCCAGGCTAGCCGTTTCCCTGTTTTTAGCCTGTGTCCTAAGCTTAGCTATGCTCATCGTCTCACGATTACAGTTTCATATCGAGCGGTCTCTCTCTTCAAATTTACCAAAAGGGGTTAGGGTTCTCTTGACATTTCTTGATAGTTGTATATTAAGAATTAGAGCACGGTCAAACCTGCACAAAATGCAGGCAAGTGACCAAGCTGAACAAACCAGCTGCTCTTGTTTTTTAACCCTTTTGTTCAAATCTAATGCAAGTGTATGAGAGGCAAATGTAATACTGTAGTTACTTTACCTTAACCCTTGTGTTGTGTTCGAAAGCTGTTACCGTTCATGGTGTTCGCGGGTCAATTTTGACCCATGATTTATTTCAGTCCAAAACACAACCATCCAATATTGTTTTAACTACATCATAAATAACTTATTATGCATTCATAACCGTACAATCCTGTTGTAATTGTATTGTATGGCATAGTTCCCGTGGGGGGGGGGGGGGGGGGGGAGAGGGAGGGGGAGACCAGGTGCATGTTGCGAAAAAGTATTGTTACAGTGGATGAAGGGGGTGGGGGTGGGGTGTCTAAAGTCAAAGATGAATTTTGATTGGGCAAAATTTGACCCCGAGTGACCCACAACAATTCTGCTGGGTCTTCACAGACCCGAACACCAAAGTATACACTTCTTTTTTTAAGAGACCTTCAATCACTTTTGTAGTGTTTATATAGCTGTTGTGGAGGATATCAGTAAATTCAGATTGAACATAGTAAAAAAATGTAAATTATAGTGTCCGTCCAAAAAAAAGAACATTACTTATAGTGAAAACCACCCTTGAATGATGGGATAGTAGACTAAAAGCTTTAGGAATCCAAACTATAACATATAATAAGTACCCTGTATCAAGATTGATGCAAAACAAGTGACATTTTACCTTTTTAGAGAGGTTTAGAAGAAAAAAAAAACACTTCTGGGGTCATTTGGGTGGATTTGCCATATCTCTGGCCCCCCTCGGTCGATTTTGATGATTGACACCTCTTTTGAACCGTTAGAGCCAATAGAATCGAGGGGAAGTTCCTAAAATCCATCTAAACATTGCCATTGAGGAGTGAGAGTGATGCGCACGCAGTTTTCCCAAAACCGGAAGCTGGGTTGTAGCTATCATAGCAGCTAATATGAAATCTCAGTTTTTGACAATAATGGAATGATTGAAATGAATACAGATAATCCAAGTGACACAGACACATTGGATTAACCTTCAGCAGCGTTTTTTATCGTTTTAATGCCATTGAACACAACTTTTGATCAGAAAAACAGCAAAGGTAAGACATATTTGCCGTTTTGGCTCAGCTAAGTTGTGTGTTGTCTGGTTTCGCCTTTGCTGCCTGAGTTTTAGTCGCACAGTGATGATACTTATACCTCTAGAATCTGTGGTCACGGGAGACCCAAACACAACATAAGGGTTAACACATGTTGCAAACTTCCTACTTTTAGTAGAATAACTAAGAGTTGAAAGAAATGATTTCCCTGTGTGCCTCACTGCATGAGTCTTTTTTTTAAAGATATTATTTGGTCCAGACAGAGCATTTATTATACAGTGTTGAAAGGGGGAGATAGAAGGGATGACATTGCCCGAGGCTTCTGCTCAGGAGTCAAACCTGTGTACAGCTCTAACCCAAGCCCCCAGGAAGTGTGCCGGACTCTGAGGAACAAATCCGTAGTGGCCAAACGGCGGTACTACAATTTCCGTATCAGTCCGTGAAGTCACTGGGCCCAGAAAGACTTTTTCCCATTGACTAACATGGGGAAAGAAACGTCTGTAAATCAGCGGATATTTTTTTATAAACTAAATAAACTACAGAGTATGAACTATTTGATGGCCCTTATTAGAATCATTCGGTCCTTAAAGTTGTAAAATGAACTAAAAGCCGAATCTAGATTTATTTTCTCTCTCCATTCATTCTACTGAGCCAAGAGTGGGAGCTCGGGGAGCGGGGCTTAAGGGGCGCATGCTCTGTAAGCGCACATACGGGTTCTTCTGCTCTGACAGCCAGGCATGATAATAACCCAATAATCTGTGACGTTTCGCTCTCTCAAAAATTGGGCCATTTTGTCCTCATGCGCCAATGAGCAGCTCTCATAGGAATAAATGAGACCCCGCCTCCGACGCTGTATCCAGTTCTTATTATACATCCATGCTCTAACCACTGTCCGGCAGCCATGTCACTCATTTTGCAGTTATACAACCACCATTTGTTGTGGAAATGGATGTCAATAATAAGGATCTACATTTCGTTGTAAAAAGGATCTACATTTTGTTGTGAAAAGCTGCATACAAGATGATGTATATTGCATTGCCAATGAAAGCCAATTATGAGACAAACACACACTTTGTTCCTGTAGTCTCACCTGGACTTGACAAAGCACGGCTCAGCCCTCACACACATTACCTTTCAATGGTAACGAACCCAGATTGTAACTGGTCAATTAATTCCACAATATTATAATAGAGGCAAAATGAACTACAATTATTGTGGGCCTTTTATGCAGGATTTAAAACCCTTACAAAACCTTGATCCCATTCAAAGAAAGTCATAAGGGAGAGGCTTTTGATGTGGACTGAACATCAACAATTCTCACCTAAGTTTAGGTGTGAAGGCCATATTAACCATCTTTTCACGATGATGTGTGTGAAGAAAAATAAATGTGGAGTTTTTAAATGGCTGACCTTGATGTTAAAGTTTCCAGGGTTATTCTCTGTTTTCTAATGCTTTCTCTAACACATCTGTGAAAAGTCCTTTTCACCACACTCTCAGCTTCGTTTCGTTTTCTCAGGAGAAACTTCAAAGCATTCATATGGAACTCTTTTACACAGATTGACTGAGTCTCACCGAAAAGCCATCCGGGTGATCCAGAGAATGCGTTATTTTGTAGCCAAGAGAAACTTCCAGGTACGTGAGACACCATTTTACAGCTTTTTCTCACAGGCTGCTTTTTCAGTGTTCACATTTGAGGTATCCAACTTACATGACATTGATTTTTTATTAAGGGGTTATATAGGAGGTACAGTTATTATTTAGCATCTGACTTGACAAGCAAACACACACTCTGCAGTAGAGGATAATGTTTTATGCAGGGGAACGTACACTCGTGCTACAGGTGGATAGATGTTGATAACAGCCAGAGTTTGGAGTAGTCTTACAGCAGAGTTTGCAAATGAAAAGTGAGCAGAGCTTTGACAGCTTAAATGGATTGCCTCTTTCCAAACAATTTGCTGCAGCAAGTACTCTACTAAAACCTGCTCCCAGGGTTTGTTCATTTTCTATCAGTCTACGTAGAAGAATGATATATGAGGAAAATACAATGTACATTTGTTACATATTTGAAAGGGGTTATACCTAACAAGACGTTTATAATGAAGACAAATCTTTGATGTAAAAGTTCCAAACCTTTTTTCCCCATTTGTAGCAAGCTCGTAAGCCCTATGATGTGCGGGACGTGATCGAGCAATACTCCCAGGGTCACCTCAACCTCATGGTGCGAATTAAGGAGCTGCAAAGAAGGTACAGTGCTTGATGAATAACAGCTTCATACAGTATGACTAATATACCCTGAGAAATGCAATGGTAGATGATGGTGTTTTTGAGACAGAAAATGTAAGACAATCTGGAAGCCTGCTTACTTTCAGAAAGTAAAATCAGCTCTGCGCCCAGTAGACAACGATATCATATGTGCAATGATTTGAATTCCATGTTCATTTTGACACTTCATGTTAGGTAAATGGTAAATTGACTGCACTTATACAGCACTTTATCAGGTCTTTATAACCCCTCAAAGCGCTTTACATACTACAAGTCACTCACCCATTCACACCTCATTCATTCCCTCACAGCCACAGACGCCCCGTGTAGATTTGGTTTTTAAACGGTTGACTTACTAATTATACTTTTATTCTTCCCCTTGTTGATGTACTGTCCCATTGCTGGTGTACAACTTTAAATACCGCATTGTGGGATTAATAGAGGATTATCTTATTTTCTAAAAAAGAACTATCTAAAACACAAGTGAGGGATGGCGGAGAAAATACAGAGGGAAAGTGTATACAACTCTCATTCATTTCCTGTTGTTTCTCTCAGACTGGACCAGTCTATGGGGAAGATAACTGTGTTCCAGTCGGGCTCCGGTAATGAATTACTCCACTGCTCTCAGAAAATATTTGACAGTAAATATGGAACAAACCACAGTCCTAATCCCCCTGTCTTTTTATTTACTTCCCTCTGAAGACCGAGACAAAGACAAAGGCACCAACTCAATCGGAGCCCGACTCAACAGGATGGAGGACAAGGTGGGGTTTGTTCAACATCTGTCAAAAGCTTTTGCAACATTACTCTGAAGTTTAATGTTTCAGTATTATTATTATTTTACCTTTTTATATGTTTAGCCTTTATGAAAATAAATGTAAACATGTTTTTATTGACCATACCAGAGCAGTTAAAAGACATTAATAAGACACTTGAAATTGGGTAATGCAACAAAGGTTTACTTTGCTTTGTAATATAAAATAACTTTGCATAGACATGTGGCCCTGTTATTGTGGATTCAAATGAAAAACTTGAACAGCTTGTGCCAGCAAGCAGCAAACAATGAGTAACCTTGATGTTGTTTTCCTTTCAATTCTTTTTTAAGATGTGTCAAAACAAAGAAAAGCACTCATTTTGACAACCTCCCTTTAACTTGTTTTCCAAATACTCCTGACATACCTGCCTCTAAACCATGTGAAATCAAATCAAATGATTTAGTCACAAAATGAATTTAGTAAATAACAAGGTTTTTTTTGTTTACTAAATACAACTTAAAGGTGGGGTAGGTAATTTTGGAGAAACCAGCTCGACTGCGCTAGAATTTGAAAATACACAGCCGGAAAAAATCTGCCACTTCCTTACAGAGCCCCTCCTCCAACACACACGAACGCGCACATGACCAATGAGGGCACGAGATAAGTTTGTGCACAGATGGAAGGCTGACAGGCAGGTAGGCCATCCAGTTATTTTAGCCGGGCCGGCTACAATGATTGGTCGTGCTTTTTACAGCGCTACGGCTTCCACAGATGATATTTTTTATGGATTTTTTGTCAAAGCACTTAAGATATTCATTGCTATCGGGATGTTAAGAGCATTCCATGGAATATAACAAAAAGTGTATCTCGAGCCGGTTTCTCAAACTTACCTACCCCACCTTTAATGGTTGTGAATGTGTGGGTTTTCCATGTTTGCTGTTAAAGGCTCAGATGTATTATTATGGCTTTAATTTAATGTTTGTTATTAACTCATTTCTTTTACTTTCACCAAATATAGTTTTGTCTAATGAGCCATGCACAATGCAGCAATAAATCAATGTGGCACAGGTCAATACTATGATGCCTTTGTCACACAATGGAATAAAAAGATATCTCTACATCATAACATTTAAATAACTCTCAGCCAGAGCATTTTGTTTACTTTTATCAACATCTATTTCATCTTTCGTAGATATCGCACATGGACCAAACGCTAAACCGCATCGCAGAGTCCCTCACCTTCCTGCTGGCCCAGAGGGACCCGGGTGACTGTGAGGGTGGAGCTGGAGGGGGAGGCGGGGTGACAGTAAGGCGAGGAAGGACCTGTAATGTCCTCCCGAGTCAGGACAGCCTGCCAAGCTATGACCAGCTGTCTTCATCACCTTCCCCCCTCTCCTCCAACACTGCAGCCGGCCCCCACCATGCCAGTCGGGAGGAGAACTGCTGAGACCAGGACGTCTTTCTCTTTTTAAAACAATTTATAAAATGTATTCAGATCAAACTAAGTTATCTATTAATCTATTTATCTGTTCGTCAGCTGCCCAAAATGTTGATAAAAGTATCCTTTATGACTTGATTTAGATTTATTGACGTTTGATTTACTATACCTTTCTTTTAGGAAAACCTAGGATATATTATATAAGTATAAATAATTTATGTGAAAACAGCTTTTAACATTTGTGTTAACTAAGAGTTGTTTTTTTAGTTTTTTTTTTTAATCGTTTATTTGAAGAGGGAATGCATATTGATGAACATTTAAAACAAATAATGCTTTAAAACGTAAACATGCCAGATTTGAGCTTTGAGCTAATTTCCTTCCGTAGTCCCTCACAGAGTTAGTTAAAAACTAAGTTTAACTGCAGTAACTAAACTTTAGTATAGTAATCCCTTAACTCTAACTGCACTTATTGCACTCAACACAACAGAGATACTGACAACTGTAGCACTTAGGCAATAAATGCATATTGATGGAGAATCTGTAGGAAGCATGAAAAGATAGTGGTATCCAAAGTGTTGTGGTTTCTGGTTATGGTCGGAAATGTGTTGGCCAATCGTGTTAGAGCGGCTTTTAGTTTAATGAAAGTAAACCGTTTGTGTGTAGAGCAAAGAGAAGGAATGCAAATGTTGACTAATCATTAATTGTTTGACAATGATTTTTCTTTTTGTTAGCTTAAAATGTGCTTGTAAACGTACTTCTATTGACTTAGAATGCGTTTCAGACAAATAATGAGCCAAGCACGGAAAAGGAAGTCTTGACCTACTTGTTGATAAACACCTCAGCTTAGCCGTAATGCAAAGCGGTAACATTCAGCAAAAAACGTAACTTTATAGAGCAAACTGCTGTTTATTGACACTGAATGTAATGTACTGGAGGCCACTCCCACTTTGGCCTTGTGGGCCTGCCCACCCCCAACTCTCAGGTCCAAGATTTGACCCAGTCTCACCTTGTCATATTACTCTGTGCCTTTATCTATATATCTAGCAGCTTTGCTGAATGTTGGCACAATGATAGTAACAATTCATTCAATCCATTATTGACATCTCAACAATTATTTTCAACATGTTGTGTAAGCATTAGTTTCCCATCTTTTCTTTAAGATATGATTTCCTTGTAGGATTTAAAAAAATATATAACTTAACATTTATTCAGGTTACAGCAGTGTTGTAGTCAAGTCACCAATTCACGAGTCCAAGTCACACTCGAGTCCCCACTTTTCGAGTCCGAGTCCAAGTCAGAGTCACCTAGGGAGAGTCAGAGTCCAAGTCCGAGTCACCCAAGGAGTGTCCGAGTCGAGTCCGAGTCATCATTACCTGTGTCCGAGTCCAAGTCCGAGTCACCCAAGAAGAGTCCAAGTCAAGTCAGAGTCACAAGTCTTAATGTATTAATCTTCGTGGATACATTTATTGAAATGTAGCTGCTCCTCTACATTGCTTTTATCCTGTCATGTTATACTAATGTGTCTATTGAACTGCTGTGAAGCGAGTTTGGCTACAATTTTTGTATAAAAAGTGCTGTACAAATATAAAGCTTATTACTAATATTAATATTATTATTATTATTATTATTATTATTATTATTTGTATTATTGTAAATTACCTTTAATATGTCTAACTATATTTAAAATGAGTTACCTTTTAGAGAAGTGATTATATTTGTATGCCAATATTTTCCTATGGTAAAGTTTTAGTTTTGCACTTTTATTTTGATAGTAATAAGATCGGGACTCTGAAACATTCACGAGTCCGAGTCAGAGTGGGTTAAAAATTCACGAGTCCGAGTCAGAGTGGGTTAAAAATTCACGAGTCCGCATCGGCACTCAAGTCCGACTCGAGTCCGAGTCCAGGCACTCGAGTCCGACTCAAGTCTGAGTCCAGGACTCGAGTACTCCATCTCTGAGTTACAGTAATGCCAAACACTTGCCCCTGCTACAGCATCGTGTACTATAATTCAATATGCTGTATTCTTGTGGAATAAAATACGATATAAATCATATCTTATGAACAACAGTCTGCCCCTGCATGTGAGGTCGGCCCAGACCCTAGGGGTTTTTAAATCCTCCCTGAAGACTCACTTCTGCTCTCTGGCCTTCTAGACAGAGCTGAGTACGACTCCTGACATTTCCCTGTGTTTTGTTTTTATATTTGCTGTTGTAAATGATTGTCTTCTGTTGCTATTGTAGTAAAGTGTTTTTATTACATGTAGGCTACAGCACTTTGGCACGACCAAAAATCGTTTTTAAATGTGCTCTATAAATAAAACCTGATTTGATTTAATTTTATTTGAACAACGCCTTACATTTCAAACCTTGACTTTCAATGTAATCAGATGTTGTTTTCACATTTGTAATATTTAGAAATATTCTTCTGTAGCAATAAAAGATTGTAGTTATTATTAACAAGTGTCTTTGTGTTGTGTCTGGTGCCTTCAGGCGAGGAATCTCTGACTAAAACAAATGAGCTAAATATTTCAGTTACCAGGGAGAGTTTGTCTTTCTGCCAGAGGTGGTTTGATACAAGCAAAAAGTAATTTTTCATATTAAAAAGTGAAGGTTTTTGCAGTTTCTCTTCTCCTCAGTCATCTATCAAACTGATTCAAGGTACTGTCTCCCTAAAATCAGTGTATCTCTGATAGTGGCAGGCAGCAGAATTAATTTTATTGTTTTGATGTGGGGGTGGCTTTGTCTCCGCTGACTTATGGAGATAGCTAACACCATGGCTAACACCATGCCCTTTGCACGGGTGATCTTTGGGCAGCAGATGGTGACCTTTTCCTCGCTGGCCATCCATGGGGTGTCCAGGAATTCCTTTACACAAGTGGCCATGAGGAGAAAAGGCCCAAGTGACCATCTGCCTCTGGTGTCCGCAACAATGGACCCCACCCTCCTAAAGTGTGCTGAGGGTGGATGGCCTTTGTGCTACTCAGGAGCTGAGGGAGGGCAGAGATTCACTACAGGGAGGGTGTAGAGGTTTTAAAAGAACCACAACAAAGACCGCATCAGTCAACAGTCATAAACACAAAAAAATGTAAATGCTCAATTCATGAAAACAACAACAGAGCTTTACTGCTCTGGCTAAATAACTTTAGTTGAAGAAGAATATTTCCAACCAAGGCTTACTCTGCATACTGAGTTGCAACTTTCTGAATCATAAGGTACAAAGCTTAAAATGTAGCAACATACTAAATTATTTTTAGAGTTATTTTGACTTTACGTTTTAAAACTGTGTATTTCTTAAAACGCTGAGTGCTCATTTATCAACTTGAGGAAATGTAAAAAAAAAAAAAGGTCACTGTTGGAGTTGCAAAACGTAATCATTCTTCTCATTTAGCTTCTTCTATATATGGAACAAAAGGAAATTAGTACAATAGCTTAGGTTTTATATCAGTTTTTGAACCTATACAGAGTACAGGTTTAAATCATTCAGCAATATGACTGCATTAATTGACACAAACCCTGCACTAGGGAAAGCTTCATTCACTGATAATGTACTAGCAGCTTGTAATGTGCATCTTTTAATGAATCTAATGAAGGAGTTGGGCGGAGAGATTGGGATCCCATGAGATACTTTGCACCCAAGGGATGGTTACATTATTGATTTCTTGACTGGTAACATGAATCCAGTGGTGCATTATGTAAGATCATCTGTTCCTAATGCAGAAATAACACACTTAACATTGACTCTCCTTGGCATTAAAGCATTTAAAAATGTAAATGATGTTTATTTTATGCTTGCTTCATGCAGGAGAATACACAAGTAAACATGAGCCAAAGTCAGAATAAACATTAGTGGCATTGGTTTGGGCACATGTCAGTGATAATAGGTGATTGACTATGAAAAGAGATGGAGTGAAAAGAGGGGAGTTGAGGGGAGACCTGGGGGGTCAGGGAGCTCTAAGGGCTGATTTGCAGGTGAAATGGATGGCACACTCTGCTTTGTGGCCATTGTTCTGCTCTGCGGCCAGATGGCCTCTCCTATTTCTTTAGAGCTGATACCCCAACACTGTGGGAGGGAATACGCCTCTGTGGGATTTGGCCTCTTTAATGGGCTAATTTGGCAGTTACAGCTCATATTAACGGATATAATTTCAAGCCTGACAGCACAGTCCTTATAATTTTGTGATTATGAAACATCTCATAATACAGCCCAGAAAATGCAATTACTCCAAAAGGTTTTTTTCTTCCTTCGATTGCCAAACTTGCAACATGAATTGATTTTTCTATGGCTTTAGAGGCATACTTATTATAAGCTTATTCAACCGTGGCTGCCACAAAGTCAGCATAAAACCAAAGATTTACTTTCTCATAAGACTGCAGTCAAATTGAAAAACGAATCATTTGAAATTCAGTTCACAAATCTATAAAATTATTGAACTCCAGGGTTTTTTTTTTTTTTTACCATAGTGAGTTATGACAGCAGCTTTTGGGTAAAGTGTTTGTTTGTACTCTTAAAGCCTGAAAGTGCATTTAAAAATACTGTTTATTACTCAAAACACACTTTCATTTCATTTTCGTTTCCAATTAATATGGCTTGCAAGATGTTTGACAGACATTTTTAAAAGTGTAAAGGATTTCCAAATAGGTTTGTGTCTCAACTCAAAATTGCAATGCAAATGCACAGTTTGTTATAATTATACCTTGTTTAGTATATTATATAAATCATTGTTTTACATTCCAAACTATGTGCAGTTCTGCAAGGCACAGTTCATTTGGAAGCTTCAGATAGACAAATCTAAATCATGACTAAAGAGTTGTGAGGCATTGTTTGGAAAACTAATTACGAAGTTTTCCGAGATACTTTTTGCCCAAGTTACAAAATATAAACCAGTTTTTTAGAGTGTGTAAATGTATAAGCATTTAACACCAAATTAATATGGACAGTAGATAATTGGGTCTTTGTCTGAATATGTTAAATGTGCTTTATCTGAAAAGTGCAGATCCTCCAGGGAGACAGGATATATAATAATCCCTCAATCCGAAATAGTGTCATTAAAAACATAGTTTATTTAACATTGCAATATTTGTAGGCTTTACATTCTCAGTTAATCTAGGCAAACATGACAAGGACAAAACAGTGCTGTTCCATTTAGCACGTCATAATACAACAATCCACCAACAAGATTGAGAAAGAAATGAAACGTACAGAAACAAAGGATCAGTCAGTCGTACAAATGTACTTTCTCACATAATAATGCAAATGAGAAATCTTTGAACAGACATATTTGCGAAATGAAACATAAAAAAGCAAAGTCGTTAAATAAAAAGTTCATAAATAGAATAAATAACAGAAAGTGGTATAATTTAACCATGGTTCACACTCAAATTGGCAATAAAATAAAACGAAGTAATAAAATAACATAACATAAAATCCTTTGGTGCAGTGAATGGGCTTTGATCCAATCCATTAGGTATACATATAAAAGAGTCCATTATTCCAGAAGCATGATCATCTTATCGTTTTGCACAGAGCAGCTTCACTGGAACTTGTGTGGAAAGGACTGAGGATGCTCTTGGTTTCTGTGGTCCTCCTTCTTTTTGCGAAGAAATCTGTCAGGAAAGAAAAACACGTTTACTCACTTAAAAAGACCAGAATTATCAGAATAAACTTGTGTTACAGCTTAAATAGTAGGCTACACTTATGGATCGGCAGGGCTTGATCCTCACCTGTAATTCGTGCATTGCTCCTGGGCTTGGCTGCAGACTTTGAGAGCGTCCTCTTCCTCCGGACGGGCGTCCCCTCTGCGGGACACTTCCGTGTGTTGGAGACCCTGGAGCAGTTCTCCTGGTCGGCCCCTGCGCTCAGCCTCTCCTCTTCTTCCTCAGTGTGTGCAGAACAAACATCCCTTCTCTGCTGCTCGGACTCCTGGTAGACATTAGCTGTGGACTCTGCGGGGATCTCCTCCCACTGAAACCTGCCCTGCAGCGGAGTCTCCGTCTGGAAGTTAAAGTTCCAGCGGCGGCTGTCCTGCTCCGTGATCTCCCTCATCTTCAGCGTCAGTTCCCGGCGCAGCTGCTCTCGGTCCACCGGGCCAAACAGACTCCTGCAAACTGACTCTCTGCATCTGATGGGATCCATTCTTTAGTTTTTACTTAGGTTTTTGTGTAGTGGCTGCTGTTGCTGTGTTCCTCTGATGTGCTCTGGTCATCACTTCTCCTGCAGGGCTATTTAAAGGCTGCAGGGCGCACGAGGCTCTGTTTGTACACAATGAGCAGAGGCTGCTGATTGGCTGGTGCTCTCTGAATTGGCCGAAAGGGGGCGGATTCTTTGTGTCTGGAAGACTATTGTGACCATCAACAAAAGTCTTGGGTCCGTTTGGGATTCTTATGAGGGCCATTGTTGGAAGCAGGGTTTCCGCTAGGATTTTTTTCTTGCCGGTCAAGTGTCCGGAAATAATTTATTTTACCGGACAAATTTGAAACTTACCGGTCATGTTTCAATAATAATAATGAGAATTGTGTATCAGAGTTTCCGTTAGCAGGTAATTACCGGACTATGACCGGATATGCTAATGTATAGCCTACTGATGTTTTCATTTTTATATTGCTTCAGTTTATAATCGTAACAGATCGAAAAGTTCAGATTAATTTTTCAATAAATGATGCGCTTCCACAAATAACAAACAACATAATTATTACATTCAAACAAACTACTTATAGTAGATAAAGTACATTATTCAAAAGTTTACCGGATAATAACACGGGAGAAACGGATCCTCTCTTTCCCCTCTCTCTCTCTCTCTCTCTCTCTCTCTCTCTCTCTCTCTCTCTCTCTCTCTCTCTCTCTCGTCTCCTCTCTCTCTCCTCTCTCTCTCTCTCTCTCTCTCCCTCTCTCTCTCCAGTCTCTCTCTCCTCTCTCTCGTCTCTCCTCTCTCTCTGCTCGTCTCATCGTCTCTCTCTCTCTCTCTCTCTCTCTCTCTCTCTCTCTCCGTCAGTTTCTCATGCAGCTCGCTAAACAGTGGGCGGGGCTTCAGGTGATCAGACCTGCGTGTCTCCGTCAGACTCAGCAGCTGATCTCTCTCTCGCGTCCGGTTATACTTCACTCGTGTTTATGTCCATATCGATCAGATCCAGCTCTCCTGATCGGCCTTTATAGAGAGCACCGATCAAACTATTAAGAGTGAATATCGGTCGATAATGATCGGTGGCCAATCGATCGGAGCATCCCTAATTATTACCGGACATTTTGCAGGTTTTGAATTTACCGGTTTTGAATACATTTTACCAGCTAAAAACCGGTAATTACCGGCTAACAGACACCCTGGTTGGAAGTAGTATTCAGATATATTACTTAAAGGGGACCTATCATGCAAAATGCACTTTTGTACGTCTTTTATACATGAATATGTGTCCCCGGTGTTCCAGGGAACTCACCAAGTGTCAGAAAACACAACCCTCTCTATTTTCCTCCATACCCAAATCTCTAAAAAAGGGGCTGCAACGGATCTGATAAAAACTGATCCAGATTTGAACACGTTACTGACGTCAGGACGGTGGCGCTACGGCTATTAATAATAATAATAATAGCTTGGATTTATATAGCACCTTTCAAGTGACCCAAGGTCGCTTTACAAGTAATAGGGCAAAAACAAACATAACAAAACAAAAGTCAGACAGACAAAACAACAGATCGATTAGGGGCCAACTCTCCACCTATCAGGGGAATGTGGGGTTGGGCCACGGCCGGCCATTGCCGCTCGAAAGCGCTGGAGACGCTGTAGTACATATGCCAGGCCTGTAAGTGGCGCTGTAGTCTGCCACAAAAGCAGCGAAGAAGACTTCCCGCCCATAGTTACCATGGTTACCCTTCTGTTTATTCTCCGCTGTGGCTTTTTTTCTCCTATACCCGAGGCAAGCGTTTGCTCCCGCTGCAATGCAATCCCTCCCCGTCGAGGCAAGCACTGTAATTCTCTCCGGTTAGTCCACCAGCAGATGACAAACACCTACCTCTCCGCCTCTTCCAAGGAACGAGGGGACCGTGCGGCAGAGTTTCAGTTTCAGTTTGTTTCGCCATTAAAGTTTAAATCTTCCGGACAAAATTAGAATAGTGCCGGTCAAAGGTTTTCTTTGTTATTTATTGAGCTTTAACCTGTTAAGCACCAAGCCTGTTTTTCATGTTTCAGGCTCGAAAATGACATGCCCAAAACAAATGACTACAACTTAACTTCTAAAAGGGTTATATACATATATACAGATAGTGAAAACTACCCTTGGATGATGGGTTAGTAGACTACAAGCTTTAGGAATCCAAAGTACAACATATAATAAGTACCCTGTATCAAGATTGATGCAAAACAAGTGACATTTGACCTTTTTAGAGAGGTTTAGCCAAAACCACCCCACCTCTGAGGTAATTTGGGTGAAAATGTTTTTTTTTCCATATCTCTGGCCCCCCTTGGTCGATTTGGATGGTTGACACCTCTTTCTGACCGTTAGAGCCACACGTTGTGAAGAGAAAAGGTGGGGGCTGCGCGCATGTACATTTGCAGCAGAGTGGACCTATCTCTAGCTCTGGTATTTGGAAACGAAAAAGCAGTTTTATTGCTTATGGATTATCAGAAATAATTTCAAAGAGGACACAGACACATTGGATTAACCTATGGATTAACTGCAGCATCGTTTTTTTATCGTTTGAATGCCATTGAAGACCAGTTTTGACCAAGGTAAGCCATGTTAGCGTTTCTAGCTACCTAGCTCCACATGTTATGATGTACGCTTTCGTTTATAGCGTCGCAAATGTTTATCACTGAGTGTTGAGGTGGGCACCAAACGATTCTGTGTCTCCAGCTGATGCAAAACGAGTGGTTGGCTGTGCATCTAGGATAAGTAATAAGGGAGTTATTGTGAGTTTAGGTGCCGTTTTAGGTTACATTTTTTCGCTCGTGGGTAATTCAGAGGCTGAGTGTTAGCATTGTGGGGTTTTTTTTGAAAAAAAAAAATTAAAAAGATCAGTTAGCTGAGTTTCTTCCCGTTACATGGATATAAAACATTCATAGTTTATTAAATATTAAGATTCCTTAGACGTTGTTTCCTGCAAATGACGCGTTTATCCGCCCGGTACCGGGGGGGCCGTGCGTAACAGGTTAAAACAAATGAATAACGACTCTATATAATAAAACACGGAGGACGGAGATCTCTTTTTCTCCCCCTCTTCTGACAGCCCAGCAGCTGATCAGAGCACGTCTCCCCTCTCCTGCAGGGGGGCGTGGTCAGCAGAATCAGACCCGTAGACAGCAAACAGCACATAGAGCGAAATGAGGCATGGCTAAAATGCATGATCTGTTTGGTATTTTGAAAACAGAAACGAATAAATATACCTTATATAGGTATGGCCCTACAATATATCATTTAAATATAGCATGATAGGTCCACTTTAAGTGAAAGTACAAACACTATGGTCTTAAAATACTTCACTACAAGTAACAGTCCTGATTTTAAAGTAAAAGTACAAAAGTATTACCATCAAAAAGAAAGAATACTGTGGCCGAATTGAGAATAATAAAAGTACAGAAATATTATCATCAAAATGTACTTAAAGGTGGGGTAGGTAATTTTGGAGAAACCAGCTTGAGTGGTTGACTTTGCTTTGTAATATAAAATAACTTTGCATAGACATGTGGCCCTGTTATTGTGGATTCAAATGAAAAACTTGAACAGCTTGTGCCAGCAAGCAGCAAACAATGAGTAACCTTGATGTTGTTTTCCTTTCAATTCTTTTTTAAGATGTGTCAAAACAAAGAAAAGCACTCATTTTGACAACCTCCCTTTAACTTGTTTTCCAAATACTCCTGACATACCTGCCTCTAAACCATGTGAAATCAAATCAAATGATTTAGTCACAAAATGAATTTAGTAAATAACAAGGTTTTTTTTGTTTACTAAATACAACTTAAAGGTGGGGTAGGTAATTTTGGAGAAACCAGCTCGACTGCGCTAGAATTTGAAAATACACAGCCGGAAAAAATCTGCCACTTCCTTACAGAGCCCCTCCTCCAACACACACGAACGCGCACATGACCAATGAGGGCACGAGATCGAGATAAGTTTGTGCACAGATGGAAAACAGTGCTACAAAGCTTGGTGTTTTAGTCATAACAATACTGTTTATATATTTGTATTCTGAATGAAAGGGCACCAAAATGCAGCGGAGCATGCCAGCCCCCAGGGAACAGTGTGGCCACTACAGGCGTGTCTGCCTCAGGCCATAGAGACCAAAGTATGTTTGCCAAAATGAAATAGAAAGTAAGTGTAAGGTCTAAAAGGAAAGGTTGTTTTAATGAAGAGATGGGATTTAGTTTAACAGAGACTACATTCATCAAAATGTCATTTCTTTAATTGCTTTTTTTACCCACTGAGAAAAATGTTTCCCCGACAGATTAGAGTGGCTCTAAGTCTTGCAATTTCTTTAGACTGGAGCCACACGAGAACGGTAACGCGAATGAACCGAATTCGATATCAAAAAAGTATTCCGTCCACACGCAATAGGCACCAGAAACGTGTCCGTTCACACGAGACCGCTCGAAAGCGCTGGAGACGCTGTAGTACATATGCCGGGCCTGTAAGTGGCGCTGTACTTCTGCCACAAAATACACCAAAAGCAGTGAAGAAGACTTCCCACGCATGTTTGCCATGCTTGCCATTCTGTTTATTCTGCATGCACAGCGTTAGAAAATCGGGCCTTCAAAATAAAAGTTTGACTTTTTTCCACAAAAAAAATAAAAAATTTAAACAATGATTTCTATATTTATTTTTTTCACTCACACATCTGCGACCCACTCAAAACGGGTCCGCGACCCACTTTGGGGACCCACCAGTTGAGAACCACTGGTCTATATGATAGATAACTGTAGCGGATACGACCGTTACCGTTCTCGTGTGGCTGCAGCCTCAGAAACCCCACATCAACCATATGATAATTACATTATAGTTTCTACTTGATTAGAGAGAATATTTTAGAAAGGCCTTGTTCTCACTCACACAGTTAAACACCTTCACAGGGTTCTTTTATGATTGAAATGCAAATGATGTGAATATTATGGTTCCCAGATAAACTACTGCAGGCTATAATATTCTCTAAAAGCTATCAGCCACACGAGAACGGTAACGGTCGTATCCGCTACAGTTCTCTATCTTATAGATGGTTCGGCCAAACAAGGCCAACAGGGAAACGCAGATAGCGATAACGGGTCCCAAGGTGGGTAGATCTGGGGACGCAACGCTCTGGGGCAGGCACGTGCACACATAGACATCAAAGTGGGCTTGAGCCTCTACCCTCCCTCCCTCCACGTCTCCTGCACAGCGGTGCGGACAGTCATCGGCAGTCACTTCAGACAGACAGGTAGCAGCACCTCCCACCTTAAAGTCCCATGTTATGCCGGCTTTTCTTGGCTTGTTTGAAGGTGAGTGGAGATGAACAAATGAACAAATGACTAAACTGCTAGTGCCTCGAGTTTACAGCTAATTAGCCAAAAGACAAAAACAAATATAGTTAAAGTAGGGTACAGCTAATGGATAAGTTAGCTCAAGGTTTAGCTAAGGCAATTTATCATGGGCATACAGGCTAATGTAGGCCTACTGTACTTAAGGGGAGACACTACAGGTGAATACAGTACAATGTATATCTAATAACGTCATCACAATCGCCACATTGATATGCAAATTAGGCGTTATCTAGGCCTAATTAAAATGCGGAAATTTGCATGCAGTTACCAAGGCATTGCAGGTGAAAAGGAACATAGCACCTCACAACCGGCCCACCGCGAAAACTCCCGGTATCCCCAATGGCCAGTCCGCCCCTGGCTCTGGGGGGCCAAATGTTTCTGATAACGATTAAGCGATGGCCCCGCCTCTCCCCACCTCTCGTGCTCAGAGATCAGCTGCTGGGCTGTCAGAAGAGGGGGAGGAAAAGAGAGGCTCCATTTATTATTATTATATAGAGTCGTTATCAATTTGTTTTAAAGCTAAAAAAAATAACAAAGAAGACCTCTGACCGGCACTTTTCTAATTTTTTTTGGAAGATTTAAACTTTAACGGACATGTTGACCAGCGAAAAAAAAAAAAAACAGAAACTCTGCCGCACGGTTCCCTCGTCCCTTGGAAGAGGTGGAGATGTGGGTGTTTTTCATCTGCTGGTGGACTACCGGAGAGATTTACAGCAGGATCACACGCTTGCATCGGGGAGGGAGAAAAAGAGCCAGAGCGTCCACCGCAGAGAATAAACAGAAGGGCAACCATGGCAACCATGCGCGGGAAGTCATCTTCGCTGGAGCTTTCTCATTTTCCATTGTTTACTTCCTGGGTATCGTGACGTAGGAATGGCCAGTAGCTATGGCCGCACCCTCTGCCAGCCTTTCACGTAACAAAGCTTCCCAAACCTTTCAGGATTCATGCCGGATATGTACAGCGTAGGGCACTGAAGAACGATGCTGTTCCTACTTTGTTTGGACCAGCGGGAGTTCGGGTACACAACCTGTAAGTATTCATTGTTGTTTGTGTATTTATGATGTTTAAAACAAACAAGGTATCTACCACGACTGTTTAAATGGGTAAACGTTTTTCGGACCCATGCTCACAGCGTTATAAACCTTTTTCTTACTCAATATCAAGCCACACTTATTGTTTTTACTTCGGCTGTGAGTGTTTGTGTGTGCTCAGGATGAATTTCGCTTGTTCTAGCTTTATCGCCAAGCCTGTCTGCTCCTCCAGCAGTGTGTGTGTCTGTGTGTGTGCGAGCAATGCTAACTGGGCTAACTAAGTTGCTAGCGTTTCCATATATCAACTCCAATGTTAGCAGATGGCCTTACATGTATCTCATAGCTGGAGAATGTCTGCAATCACACACGAAATACTCATAGACAGTATACTCCGGGTGATTTACCGTACGGTCAGTACATTATAGTTGGCGTTCCTGGCGTGTATGCTACTGAGCTACCGTTCATAGCGTGTATGCGAGGCGTGTATGGGAGGTGTGTGGCGCAGTGGATAGAGCCTTGGTGTTGGGATCAGGGGGTCACAGGTTCAAACCCCACTGCAGTCAGCATGTCGTTGTGTCCCTGGGCAAGACACTTCACCCCAAATTTCTCCTGTGGGGATTGCCCACAGTATTGAGTATGTAAGTCGCTTTGGATAAAAGCGTCTAACAAGTAACATGTAATGTAATGTAATGTATGCTACATAACAACAAGGCTACCTAGAGCTAGACATGCTAGGGAAAACATTGTTTTCATGCCAGCTACAATGAATGACCGAACGTAGCAGACTACCCGTATAAGATTGCAATTGTAAACATGTTCTTGCTAGCCTAGACTAGCTGTTGTTCATAGTAGATTGGCATATTACACTGAACAACTAGCAAACGTAGGTTAGCATATTAGCTGGCAAGCTAACTGTGTTGATTAGCTAGATAGATTAGATAGATACACACTCCTACCACAACTACTACTAACGAATCTAAAACATCTAAGTTTCTCTAATATTTTGTGATTTGCATTTGATTTCGTCCAGCCAGATCAGGAAACTCCTGGCGTATCTGGCGGACAATACACACACGGGATGACCACTCTGATGCCTCGTCCTAAAAAGCCCCGGCAGCCGCTTACAAAGCTGCGATAGGCAAGATGCCGAAAACGCCTATAAGGGGAGGAATGGATGATATACAGTGTATATATGTATATTTACGCATGTTCATTTTGTACATTTCTAAAAATAAAGTTGGATGGAAATACTTAGTAGGCCTATCCTTTCTTCCCTGAATTATTTGCTCCTATAACATATCATTCATATATAGCAAACCATGATTTGATTTCTCATCAAACAGTAGTAGTTTATTACAGGTAAAAAATAACTCACTCTTCTATAACAACAGTTGTAGGTACAGTTCGGTTAGTTAGCGTATAACATATACGGCTGTACCGAGGCCATTATAAGACTGATGTTCCGCTGAGAGCGAGCCGAAAAAAGCACCGTTAGACATGGGCGGAGCCTCTCTGGTGGTTGACTAATCAGAACCAATCGGAGCACACTGGGCTCACAGGGAGGGGGGGGCAAGAGCTGCAACGAGCCGTTTAGTGGAGAGAGTGAATACTACTGAATACACATACTTTACAGAGATGCTGTATGCGAAACCAATGTGAGTTTGGAAAAATGCACAGTATAAATCTATTTTAGTATACCTCAACAATGGAATTATGATCAGTGGAAATGGCCATGACATGGGACCTTTAAAGCAAACCAGTATAATGAAACACTATACTAATCGTACATTCCTCCATTAAACTCATATTAAATACTGCAAAGCCGTCACACTGACAGATTGAAGATCAATGCTGAAGAAAAAATTACACTTTTTGTGTGAATCTATTTGCCATTGTTCTATTTTAATTTGGAATTGTAATTCGTTCCCCCTCAATGGATGTGCCAAGGTAGAAAATAAACACAAAGGTGGCAGTTTTTAAAGTATTTGAAATAAGCTTGTTGCATTAGGCAGCAGGAATATGCGGTCCTAGTGAGGGCGATTTGCAGCCGCTGAGCGACATGCAAAGCAAAGGTGCACAGCAGAGTCAGGGATTGGCCGGAGACAGGGAGAGCCCCACCTTTGCACCACCTGATGGCCCAGGTAGTTCACCTGACCTGAGGGCAGTGATGAAAAATATCTGTGCCCTGACAGTTCAGCAGGAGGAGGAGAGGAACCATTATTAGAGCCATGCAGGAGCAACAAGGCATACCTCTGGTGAGTAAATGCAGTGCAGCACCTGTTGTTTTTCTGTTAATCACTGTCAGGACTGTCTACATTTCACCAGGTGAAAATATTATCTTCTGGTAATATGTTTGTTCTTTGATGTCCAATAATTTCAGAGGGTCTTACTGTATTTACACAATGACTTGTAGGTCAAGGGTAATATAGCAATATGGGAAAAACATTATTTGGTGTGGTGTAATGTAAAATGTAATAGGATTTGTTTAAGAGTGTGACTTGAAGATGAACCAACCAAGTATCTCACAATAATTCACAAATCCCTATATTACTCACTTGCACATACTTACATTAGTAACAGACGCTTTTTGTATGCAATATCAAACCTCTTTTGTTTATTGTTAAAACAAATATTGATTTTTCTTCTCATTATTATTTTCAAATGCTTTAAAATGTTGAGATTCTTTAACAAATATATTTTTTTCCAATATGTATCACCGTTTTCTCAAAACATAAATCATTCTATTTCTAAGGAAGTCTCTACATGTGTCTAAAGGCAGTTGCTGGGCTAATGTAGCTGTGTGTTTGCTGCCTGCTAGCCTAGATTAAGACATCACACATCATCATCTTCATTAGTTCATTATGCCAGGGTAAAGCAAGATGTAAAAAGTGTGTGAGTGTGTGTGTGTGTGTGTGTGTGTGTGTGTGTGTGTGTGTGTGTGTGTGTGTGTGTGTGTGTGTGTGTGTGTGTGTGTGTGTGTGTGTGTGTGTGTGTGTGTGTGTGTGTGTGTGTGTGTGTGCAAAGCTTTGCATGGAAATTGCCCTGTTTGCATAGCCAGTAAACTCTTCCCTCCCAGATTCCGACCCTAGTCAAATAAAGGCCTCCACAATCAGCTGCTCACTTACATTAGAGCAGAAGGCTAAACACAAATTGACTCTGAGTCTGTGTGTTAACCAGGGCACCATATTTAAACACATTCCTATATTCAAAGTACCCATGGAGAAATATGCGATTGGGCCGCCTTTTTGTTCTAATCATATTCCCTAAACAGCCCACGCAAATACGGCTGGCTGATAAAAGTCTGTGTTTACTCAGGCAAAGCAATAATCGTATCAATAATGAATGAGGTTCCTTTCTGAACTCAGTGTCATTTATTTCTATGAAATTAACCATTCCCAGATAAACAAACTGTGACTGTTTTCATTGTAAAACATTGACTAGCTGAGTCATAAAGTCAAAAGCAATCCCAGGCTGCTTAATAAAATCTAAATGCATTATTGTCATTTGACATTATATCAGAAGGGTTTTATTTTGAGAGATTCTGGGGAAAAGCCACAGTGTTGTGTGACCTAGTTTTATTTGTTTCATGTGTATGAGTGACAGTGTTTTGTGGAGTTCTAGTTCAAAAATCATGCAGGAAGCACTTTGCATATGAGGCGAGGATGAAAATTCTGCCAACTTTGCATTGACCACAAGTACTTCTAAGAGCCTTCCCCTCTGTGAAAAGAGTGCTGAGCGAGTCATGATGGGTTTTAGAAGAATGGACATAATATATGTGTATTTGTTTTCAGGGGAAACTGAAGCCGCAGACACGATGTTTGAGATGTGGGGAGGTGCTGGAGTGGTCAGAGGAACACAGGTGTGTGTGTGTGTGCATGTGTGTTTTTGTTTGTTTGTTTGTGTGTGTGATATACTCTACATAACATTCTAGCGACTTGACCTGAGCTCTTATCTGAAACAAATGACAGTGCTGTTCAGTATTCGTGATAGAGATCACCATCACATCATTTGCAAGCAATCAGATCAGACTTGTGGTTAGCAGGCCTTAAGTGGAAGAGGTGCTACAGGAAGCAAACATTTGTGCTGCACAAAGGCCTTAATTAAATCCAATTTGAAGTTTTTTATACTTCAATTATTCATGAGAATGTTCATAAGTAGCTGTAGAAAAGTAGAATGCTTTATCTTATAGCATAGGCAATGGGCCTTATTCTTTATCCAGCAGATTATAGATAAAAGAGCCCAAAAAGCCTTGCACACTCGTCTAAATTAGTCATTTTTATTGATAGAACATTTTGATGAGGTCTAATATAAATTGGATTGTGACTCTGTCTTGAAATGTTAAGGCTTTGCCCAATTAAATATGAAAGAGGTTATATTATACAGTAGTGAGATATGCCCAATTTTCCTTTTCAAATATGTAAAAAAAAACTAAATTATACCAGGGTGTTTGTGATCATTCAACTGTGTTTAATGCCAAACATGGCAACAACTGGATTTGTATGCAGCATGGCTTTGAGAAAACCCTGGATATTGGTGGAACTCACATTCTTTATTTAAAAAATGGACCTTGTCTGTGTGAGGTCACCCTTTGTTTTGTTAACTACCTAAGCCTAAATGTTTGCCTTTTGGCCATTGCCATATTTTAGCTATACTTGACAGTATTTGGACTAGTATGATGGAGAAGAGCAAGGTCCAGCGGAGCAGTTCTGTTAGTATAACAAACACATTTCAGCTGGCTTGGTTGGCAAGGTGCATCCATTCATGTGAATTCACTGTAACTGTGATATTAAAGGCTTACTGACTTTAGGCATAAAGAAAACAAACTTTGACATGGATGTCATATAGATGGACCCCATTTAGCTGTAAGAGTCCTGTAAACAATTTGACAGACATCTCTTTTATGGGTCTAAGTGGGAACTGTTCTTTTAGTTACAGTACTGCGAGTGGTCACTGAAGAAAAATGGAAGCAAGGCTGAGCAGTGGTGGCATATCCAGTTCTACAACACACCCATGGTCTTTAATAACATTCTTGCTAAACAACACTGTGGTAGCGACTTGTCATCCACAAGGTTGCCAAGCACTAGAGCATACCATGATCTATCGTCTGCTTTACTCTAATTGGGACCATCATTTACAAAACCAACATCATGCTGTGCAGAGTCTTTAACTAGCAATTGAGATCATAAAGTCATCAATGTTTACCAAGTTAATAAATTAAGTCAGCGTTAGAATAATTCCCTCATAGTCTTCTGCACAACCAGGAATCCTTCCTGCTGGCTAGAATGAATTGAAGATTAAAGCAATTCTTTGGCCAGAGGTTGCCCCTTTGTGGAAGGTGATTTTGGACAGAAAATGGTGTGGCGTACATCGAACAATTCCATGTAATAATTCTGTACAGGAGTTATGAAGGGGTTAATAAATGACCATGTGGTGGTGTTAATCTGTTTGTCATTGGCCCGTGGCTTAACTTTACTGCAAACATCGTAGCTTTTGAAACGTCCCGCTTAAAAATACTCAAATGACGAAGAGAACAACACAATTACCTCCTTTGCAGACAAAACTACAACTTGGTGTATATAAAGCACTGATTCAATGGCTATAGGGTAGATTTAACTTTTGTATTAGAAAGTACAGAGTAAAAAAGCAATACGTTTCAGAAGGTGGACCTTCATTTAAGGGCAAGGGATTCCATCGTTTTATTTAAATGATTGGCACACTATGGGAGAGCATGAATATAAAATAGTCTTGTTGCATGTTTATGAGGAGCATAGTGAGATGGGGGTTCCAGGTGAGCTGAAGATCAGAGAGTGTGCTACAGTAGAGCTTTCTTATCTTTTGTGTGTTGGTAGAAAGGACTGTATAATACTTGAATGTGTGTATCTCTCAGTGTCCTGCTGGGCTGTTCCTGCTGTTCTACAGTGGATGAGACACTGGAGAATGTTTCCAGAGGCCTGGCCAGCAGAATGAAGAAGGAGAAGAGCCCCTGGGCGGCGGGAAGGGTGGGCGACATTGACTTCATCGGCACTTCTAAGACGAGAGGAAAGGTAAAGCCTTTCATAAATAAAAACAACCAATATACAGCACAGGTGGAGTTTTCAGAATAAATGTTCAGAGGGGAAATAATGACGCATCATCTTGTCTTTTTGTATCCAGTTTGTGAGGGTGCGCAGCAACACAGACCCAGTGCAGATCTACCAGATGCTGACAGAGGAATGGGGCCTTGCCCCCCCACACCTGGTGGTGTCACTGGTGGGAGGAGATGAGCTGGCTCAGATGAAGCCCTGGCTCAGGGACACTCTAAGAAAAGGACTTGTGAAGGCTGCACAGAGTACAGGTTATAATCAGGGGCTTAGACTGGGATTGGCTTTTGAAATCGACATTCAGTAACAGAGAGCTGGTACTATGTTGCCCTCTATTGGCTGGTAGCTGAGTTATAAAACACCTCATCAAGATGAAATCCTGTCTTTTATTCTGATGTATGATAATTTTCTTTATCAAAAGAATGTGTTTTGAAGTTGCATGATGAATGTTTGTCTTATTGTTAATGCTCGTACACATAATGCTTTACAAACAAATATGGCATTAACACTTTTTAATAACCACCAATTAGAATGGGTGATAGTTTATAAAGTATCATAGTTGATATGAAACAGTAACAGTTACGTCCTGATTACATTGTGAACTGTACAATTATAGTTGATTTTTACACACATAACAGCATTTTACATACAATACTAAGCGTTTGTTACCCTAGGATATGAAAAACCTTGAGAAATGTTGTGTAAAACATCTACAAACAATATATAGATAGATGAACCAGAAATCAGTTATTAATAATTGATCAATTATTAAATATCCATCTAAATCATGTATATAGATGCATTTAAGTATTATTTACCGTTTGAAATGTAAACGCTTCAACCCAATAAAAACTATACTCATATTTATTGACCGTTTACAAACCAAATATCAACCATTAACAGATTTATAAATGTAAATAAATCAAAAAAATCAATTTATCTTTTATCAATGATGGTTATTATAATGTCTCACTTATAAACAATATGACTGAATTAGCATTATCACTAGGCCAGCTGTTAATATGAAACCCAGAACAGTACTTTCTGGTCTGATTCACAGACATAGCAGAGACTGCAGCTGCCTCTCTGTTTTCTAGGGGCTTGGATTCTGACTAATGGCCTTCGCTTTGGCATCACTAAGCACTTGGGCCAGGCGGTGAGGGATCACTCGTTGGCCAGCACTTCCTCTAAAGTTCGTGTAGTGGCCATTGGCGTCACACCCTGGAACATGATCCACAACCGAGAGGCATTACTCACCAGCAACTACACCAAGGTTTTATGTTCACAGACACTTAATATAGAGCAATTGAAACAGATATTTGAGAAATACATTAACATCCTTAACATCAATGTGTTCTGTTTCTCTGCATTCCTTCATTCTTGTTCTAAAGGTGGACGAGCCTACCGCATACAAGCCACAGGACTTGCCCCATGGCTCGGTGTATTCCCTGGACAGCCACCACTCCCACTTTGTGCTGGTGGAGGAGGATCCCAACAGACCGGGGGCCACCAGTGAAATGAGGGTGAAGCTGCTCAAGCACATCTCTCTCCAGCGCACTGGTTATGGAGGTAAAGCCCTTTAACTCTCGCTGGAAACAAGAAATGAAATGTGAATCCAACATACCCAGTAGTTGTGCCATTTGGGCTAGCTTGCAGCCGTCTTCCTCTCTATCTTGGATGAGTATTGCTACAGCATGTTTCTCTGTGAGTCAGCGAAGTTCCCTCAAAGGAGCATCGGGGATGTATATTTCATCGCCCACATGCTCATGCAGACCAGACAGGGATTCATTCATAAAAACATGGCTCAGGCATGCGGCAATGGACATCAAATGTTACCTCTCATGCCTTTCTAGGTTAGATTTGTGAAAAAGTTGCATAATAGTTTATTTTTCTGAGAATACTAGCATATAGTATGCTCCTATTATTATACAGTTCATGGCCTACTAAGTACACAGATAAATATGACCTTATCATCATTTCATAAGAGCTGTGAGATGATAGTCAGGAAATAATAAAAATGCTACAGTATGAAATGAAACAGTTTTACTTGTCCTTGTTGTTGAAATCTAGGTAGTTTTATCCCACTCTAAAAATGCAGTCTGATAATGAATCATTACTTTTCGGTTTACTGCTCACAACTTAGAGGAAAAAAGGGTTGTTTTACAGCTGGAAGCAGAAAACCTATGCACCATTCACACAACAGCGAGATCTACTGTAACACCACAGTGATAAGAATGTGTGACACTTTGAGATGCACAAGATGTTATTGTAATTGTGCTTGTTTTTGCTTTTAGGTGCAGGCAGCTTTGAAATACCTGTTCTGTGTCTCTTGGTGCACGGAGAGCCCAAGATCCTAAAGGTGAGTTTAATTTCAATACGCTGTGAAGGTTACTCAAGCACTTTAAAGAAGTGACCGCTAAGAGAACTTTTAAGAGCTGGATGTCTTTCTCATATCAATTTGCATCTGACTAGTAGCTTAGACTTGAGGATAAGATTCTTAGTTGTGCCACCTCCTGAAGTCTCGGGTCAAAGCCAGACTGAGAAACAAATTATTTCTGTTTTTCTCAAAAACTAATCTCTTGGGCTTGAGAGCCTGTCAAATCATCACATTTGCATAAATAGAGCTGCAACAACAATTATGGAAAACAGCTCACACAGATCAATATAATTCTTGGTTAATGTTTAGTTGAGAAGTTATTTAGTGAGAATGAGGATGTTTGTGAGTCTGCACACTGTGTCTCTGTCTGCAGAGAATGTACAAAGGCATTGGCAATTCGACACCATGGCTGATCCTGGCAGGCTCGGGAGGCGTGGCTGACATCCTTGTCACGCTGATGAATAGGGGCTGCTGGGATATGGACAGCGTTCATGAGCTGCTGCTGGACACCTTTCCAAATGCCCACCACAGCACGGACATCAGTAACTGGGTCAAGCTGGTGAGAGCGATGTGCACAGCATGGAGGCAGGCACACACACGGATATTAACATCACAAGACTTAAAACGATGCCAGAAAAATGGAGCACACTGGGGATGATTGTGAGGGAAGCTAATGTGGGATTTCCATCCTTATCTTCCAAATGTGTATGTGATGACCTAATTAAACATATTTTCAAGTTAACAAACACAGGGTAGAGATTGTTATTTCAGAAAACATGGTAGAATGCTTCCCTCATATGATAAATTATTAATAACTAACTGTCACCCTGCCATTAGATCCAGAAGATACTTGATCATGGGCATCTCCTCACCGTCCACGACCCTGAACAGGAGAGCTCTGAGCTTGATACGGTCATCCTCAAAGCTTTAGTCAAAGGTAGAGTAACTTGTGAAAGATCCCTGATCAAGAAAACTGCAATTTTCCAAGGCTGTAAAATCACAGCACTGGTTTTGTGATTTGACCGTTGCATGGGGAGAGATCACTAAATGAGCACTTCATGGTTGTGAACCCGTTGACATCTTTTATGTTGTGTGGGTTTTTCAGCTTGTAAGAGCCAAAGCCAGGAAGCTCAAGACTTCCTGGATGAACTGAAGCTGGCTGTGGCCTGGAACAGGGTGGATATTGCCAAGAGTGACATATTTAATGGAGATGTGGAGTGGAAGGTGAGCCAATATAATTGGATTAGGGATTTCTCACACTCAGGTAATTAACATTTTCAATGTGGTTAAAACTGTTAAATTCAATCTGCAATCAAGTCAGAGTTTAGCATAATTAACTGCAAATGAGTATCTACCACCTGACAAGCAGTTCTGTGAGTCTGTGCTTTAGCACAATGATGCTGTAGACACATCCATCTAAAAGCCAACAAGACATTTCACTTAAAGCCATTTCAGCCTGATGGTGGCATTAGAGGATCAATCAGGGGATCTTCAAAATTAGTAGGATTCATCTTCTGGGGACCACAAAAAACTGGCATCCCATCCAATATTATTCAAGATATTTTATTTTTTTACCAAATTGGTGAACCGAACAACTGAGCCAACAACGAACCAAGAAACTGACTAAACAACTAACCAACCCACCAAATAAAAGACCTAACAACCAAATTACCAACCAGATAGCTGACCATATATAACCCCGAGGGCCATGAAGCTAAAAATCATTTGGTCAAAAATCTAGTTAGTATAAGCATTTATTTCATCTTAAATGTTATTTATGTATACAGTATTTGTATTCGATCAATATCTAAGGGACTTATGGACTAATGACTAAGTAGATAACACTCAAATAAGGGTGGCAAGCCATTATACATTAAATAGCACAACAATTAGAAAAACATTTTAACAGGAAAAAGAGAAAACAGGTGCTTCAGGAGTCATTGTTCAAAAGTTACATTATTTGTACAGGCCTGTGACCTTGAAGAGGTGATGATGGACGCACTGATCAATGACAAACCTGACTTTGTGCGCCTCTTTGTTGACAACGGCGTGAACCTGGGCGAGTTCCTCACCTACGGTCGTCTACAGGAGCTTTACTGGTCTGTGTCGGAGAAGAGTCTCTTTCACAACCTGCTCCTCAAAAAGTACGAGGAGAAGCAGCTTCTGCTCGGAGCTGCCAGAACACCTGGCCCACCTGGGCACCACCCGCCGGAGACAGGGGAACGCAAGCCTCGCTTCACCCTCTACGAGGTCGCCAAAGTGCTCAAGGACTTCCTCCATGACTCCTGCAAAGGCTTTTACCAAAAGATTCCCACAGTAAGTGATCAAAAGTTACAATAAATCACATATATTCACAGCAACAAACAAGAAATAATTTTCACTGATGAATAAAGTTCCTCCTTGTATTGCGTCTGGCAGCAGTTCTCAACCTTTTTTGGCTTAAGCTGACCTGCAATGCAACAGTCTACTTGTGCCCCCCATCTCACAGTCTGTATTTGTCTATGAGCTGTGAGAGAATACATTTCCATCTCAGACCTTTTCTTTTGAAAGTGTTAGAAGTCTGAAAGATGCATTGAAATAGTCAATATACAGCCCTTGTGGTAAACTTACTCCAGGAAAACAATGAATGTTTAATGGCAACCCCAACCTGCACCTGTAGTACAAAATAAGCTGTCACAACCTACAACTATCTTCACTAGTTTTACTGTTTTCTATTGTATAAGTAAACATGCAACCCTGAGATTTTCTTGAGACCCACTAGTCCTTACAAGTTGGGAACTAAGGGGCCTAACAAAAGGAAGATATGGATCATCGCACACCAAACTTTCTGTAACAACATAAATATTGGTTTCCCATCTCTGTGTTGTGGAAAGTATGGTGTTTGCTCTGTATCAATCTTTGTCTGTCTGTTTAGCATGCTTCATACATTTTTGAAATCCTCTGTTTCCTGTTGACATCTCCCAGGCAAAAATAACCTCATTGGCAGAGGAAGTAATTAGTTTATCGAATGACTCATGTAATAATTGCAGGTTTCTATGTGCAGCTTCTCTGTTTACTATGCATATTAAATTCTGTCTGTGGGCTCCAGGAGAAACCGGCAAAGGGTCGACTGTTCCACAGCCAGAAGAACCTGCCGGAGTTAGAGCAGCGCTGCGAACATCCTTGGAGGGATCTCTTCCTCTGGGCTGTCCTTCAGAACCGACAGCAGATGGCTAACTACTTTTGGGCTATGGTGAGTCTTGTCAGTTTTTTTAGTCAGTCCTGCTCCAACTTATACTATTTCAATTCTATCAAAAAGTCATAATGTGCCCGGCATTGGCAAACAATTATGAATTCCAAACTGAATCGAGTTGAATTATACTGTGCGAGTTTGTATTCCGCATTAAGTGTGAACAAGAGTGATGAGGGCCCGAACAGCGCAGGTGCAGGTCAGTCCTGCCATATGAAAATGTCACTTCAAGATAAAAGAGCCCAGCAAACGGCATATTTAAGAACTCAGGTGAACTAAAAAATATATCTTATCTCCAAGAACATTATTCAAATGAAGGTCATGCTGCGTCATAGGGCACTGAATTCAACGAGCTGTCCTGATGAAGTTAATGGGAAATATATCCTTAAATGGGATTGATGCCCTATGAATGGTTTAAAGGACACAAATCAATGATAATTGTTCTTTGTTTTCAACATCTTTTCAAGACACCTTTCATTTCTTTATTGCCCTTTCCCGAACTAAGAAGAACCAATTATTGTAATCTCACAAGCGGTCACCCTCATCTGCTCCTTTACTGCGTCTTATTTCAAACATTATCGGAAATTATGGTAATTGCATTCAGTGTGTGTACAGCCCCCACTGCAAATCTTTGTTCCACTCTCACTCTGGCTGGGATATCTGAATTCATAATTTCATTGTTTGAAGTATCTCTGGTGTTGAAGGCCTCATCACTATTACCCTTGCAGGATTGCTTATGCTTGCAAATTGTTTCATATTTAATGTATAAATGAACCCAGGAGCAACATTATGCAGCCAGACCTATTCTCTTTTGTATTGATCTTTTGACTTAAGAGGGTTGCATTTCAAATAGAGAGCCCTCTGTTTCAGTATATTCCTCTTTATTTACACATTGTTTGTCCAATAAAGGTTATTTCAGTTAAAGGTAACAAGGACCTGTTAATATATAGAAAGTAACAACAATACAATATACATAACTTACTAAAGAATACCATATTATACAATGCCAAAATGATATATATATTTAGTAAAAGTTGACTAGTTATCTTCTGTATTCCTATACTAATCCTCTTTCTTCTATCCTCACATGTATGTATGATTGACAAAAAAAACAACCTGGTGTACACATGCTTCAAAAGACTGTGTTTGTGGCGTTTACAGGGGGTAACATGATGTACTACGTGTTGGGTAGTGAGCAGACTACTTCTTGAAGAGTGTTGCTCCACACAAAGAGAGCCTTTGTTGTTTTAATTTCCAGTCATTATGCAAAGCTAAGCTAACTCTCTCCTGGCTCCGGCTTCATATTGCATGGATAGACATAACAGTGTTATCAACCATCTTCTATGAGTCACTGTAAGAAAAGAAAGGAGAACTGTTTTGCACATCTCCAACCCTTTACTAAAAAGCTGGGTTTTGTTAAAGAAATACGAAATATGTTCCACAACGTCAGGTCAACACAGTCTTTGGGTTCCACTTCTTCTGGTAAGTTAATAAATCAACAAGCAGACATGCTGATGTATAGTTTTCAGATACATCTGAACATTCAAGCGCATCATGTCACTTAGACTTAAGTCAATGAAGTCATATAGTTGACTATGATGAATGACCTATTCTTAACAACTTTTTGGCATTGGACCTTTAAGTGCACTGAAATTAAGTAAAGTATGCATGAATTATTGTACATATGAAAACACTGAAGTGCTTTACCGCCCTTCATTAAAAATGTTATGTATTTAAACGGCATCATGGAAGTTGCGCTGACAGGCGACAGAGGACCACCGTTTCCCCGCAGCTAGCCCCCCGTCAACAGTTCAGTTCACTAGCACCTAACTAGATTTTTAGTCCCAGTCCGCCCCTAGTACATAGTTTTTCTTTAGCTCAGGTCTTTAAAAACAGCACTTAAGTCATCTCCAAGGTGAGACGGGTCCACTACCTACATATAGGGTTTGGAACCTGCTATCACACCCACTCAGGCTGATAGGTGCAGACAGGCTATAATGACAACTAAGGCATGGATGTTTCCTGAGGCTGTTAAAAAGACATATAAAACTTCAAATATGATCAGTTAAGCAGCACACAACTGCTTACATGTCATACAGGTCTTGAGTTTAACAGTATTGGATTATAAGTGTTATACTATCAAATTCAAATCACCCTGAAAGCCTTTAGAAACACTCCGTGGACTTGCAGGTAGAAATGTATGTACTGTAGCCTGATGCATACGGTACACACAGCTTTCTAAAACTCTAAAGTAGATTTCTCAGTTTCCTCTCTCAGACCTATTTCTTGGATCCAGCTTTCTTTTAATCCTTCAGGGCCCTGAGGCGGTTGCGGCAGCTCTGGCGGGTTGTAAGATTCTGAAAGAGATGGCTCGACTTGAATCTGAGGCTGAGTCTGCACGTAGTATGAAGGAGGCGAAGTATGAGCAATTCGCCCTTGGTGAGTACACAAACCGCTCGATGACAAAAGCTGGCAGTGAGATTAGAAAAGGCAAAGGTCAGGCTTAGAAAGAGGTACACTCACCGGCCTTAACAACACAAACAAACAGATCCCACTGGAAGGGATTGAAATATGAATCTGTGCAAATTCTTCCAATGTAGCTGTGGTTGACTCTGTGTACTGACTGTTCTTATTGTGGCAGATGTCTTCGGAGAGTGTTACTCCAACAGTGAGGACAGGGCTTATGCTTTGTTAGTGAGAAGAACACACTGCTGGAGCAAATCTACCGTCCTTAACTTGGCCACTGAGGCTGATGCCAAATCCTTCTTTGCCCACGATGGAGTTCAGGTAACAAGGAGGCACATCACCTATTGTAAAACATTGAACTTTACCCAGCATTTCAAATATTATTCCTTTTATTTAGATAGTTATAGTTTATTTCGCTACCTTCTGTGTTAAAATACTGTTTTGCCCTGCAGTTATTTTAATATGACTATCAAGGCTATTGCAAACCATTTGACGCTTATTTTCAAAGTCATATAATTCTGCTAGTCACTTTCCCTTGAATAGACGTCCTTGATCTTACACAATGTCACAATTGAGAGTTAATTGCCATTCAATGTCAGCAGGGAAAGTGAATATGCAGAAAACTCCTGACAGCAAAGTATTTTATTTGAAGCACAAAAAACGTTTTAATAGGAAGCCGCGTTGTGTTTCAATAGAATGTGGATTTTACTGGTATGATACAAAAGGTGGACAAACTCATGACTAAGCTCCAGGTGTCCTTTCATTCAAGCGACTCATCAAACTGCAACAAGACAGCTGTGGAGAAGGAAGCGGTTCACTCGTCCTGTGAAATGGTTTGATGAGGAGGCACAATTAGCATTTTTCCTCTGTAAACCAGCTGGAGCACCTCTGTGTATGATGCTTTTATGGATTTAGTCACAATACTCGAGGGCAGAAATACTCTAAGGCCTGTGGTGCCCTCTTGTGGTACACGTCATTGAGCTTTGTGTTACCCTGTCGATTTCAACCTAATTAATACAAAACTAAACTTTTACTGCAGGCTCTCCTCACAAAGATATGGTGGGGCGCCATGACGACAGACACATCCATCTCCAAACTCGTGGTGTCTTTCTTCTGTCCACCACTCATCTGGACCAACCTCATAAAGTTCAGGTGATCAATCTTATGCCGCCACAGCATTAGTCTTTCGTTCCATTGTGTGTCCTGACACTCTGTTATGTTTGTTCTCAGCGAAGAGGAATTTGATAATCGCAATAACCGCGAGGAGTTTGTGGAGCTGGACAGTCTGGATACAGAAAAGGCTTTGCTGATGACTGATGACGATGACCCTTTGTGAGTTTGCTAAGAAATCATACTCACTTTGATGATAAATTCATAAATCATTTTTTAAGATGTTAATATGTCTTTCTCAAATATTTAGCATGAAATGCCTTGCATCTTGCAGTCGTTCATCTGTTTATTTCAACTTCAAAGGGCAACCATGCACATTTTCATTAATATTTGTGTTTCTTAAGAGTAAAAAATGTTGGTTAAAATGAATAACTCTCTGCCATATCCAAATGTGTATCGTTATCACGTTAAAAATCGGGAACAGCTCTACAGAAAATGCATTGGGGAAGATTTTATAACAGAGAGCACACAGGGCAATGTTCTGAGTATAGAAGTACGTTTTCTATTTCCCAACTGAGAACACTACAATATAATAAAGCTCATATGCGTATAAAAGTAAGGACACTTACTGTGTGTCCACCAAATCAGTCTTCCATTCATTGCACATGGAGCAGCCCCAAACGTTATACTTGGCAACAACACAAGTTTTGAGACAAGGTTTCAGGCAATTAAACTGACTTAGACATTCTTAATTTAGGTGGTATTCCCATTTAATGACCCCAATCAGAATTTGTTTTGCAGCCAAGTAAAACACAGGACAAACAAATACTTGAACAAAACATCACAATAAATATAACATATAATGAAAATTAGTAAAAAAATATGCTAAAACTCACCACAGAAGACAATGTCCATTAGTGATGGCAGAAGATACAATATGAAGTATGTTTAGCCTGAATCAACAAACCTGACCAGCAACAGCTAAAACAATATCAAAAATCGTACCCTGCTCCAATCATCACATCATTATATACTTGTTAGTTTGTCACTTGTTTGTTTTTTGACCGAAAATAGTTCTCAAGTGTCATCTCTACTCTCTGTTCTCCAGGGACTCTTCATCTGGAGATCCTGCAGCTCAGAGCTGTGCGTCTGTCTGGTGGCGTTACCTGATCCGCCGCTGGCGTCGCTTCTGGAATGCTCCTGTCACCGTGTTCCTTGGTAATGTCATCATGTACTTCGCCTTCCTCTTCCTCTTCACCTACGTGCTCCTGCTAGACTTCCGCCCACCGCCTCCCTTAGGCCCCGGAGCCCCGGAGATCATGCTCTACTTCTGGGTCTTCACCTTGGTGCTCGAGGAAATTCGACAGGTGACTGGATTGGATTACTTTATAATAACATTTCACAAAATCAAAAACCCATTTTGAATTCTTATTTGTGTGGTTGTTTTGGATCCACATCCATGCAGTGTGACACACATTGTGACGCACTGTTATTAGATGTGTTTGCATGACAGCACTCAGACCTGAGAAGTCAGCCATATCTGAGTAGGAGGTGATATGAGTTGCTAAAATTAGCTCATTTTCTCTGGGGTTTTCCAGATTCATGAGCCTTTCACCTTTCTGCCTGACTCCCTCTCGGTGAGCCAGGTCAGAGAAGCAGGAGCCCTTATTGCACCGCTCCCGCTGAGCCCACCTCCCCTGGGCAAAAAGCCCCAGATGAGGGAGATCAGTTGTATCTCTGGAAAGTCCCTGAGCTGAACAGAACTATGGCAGAGGATTTCAAATAAAGAAGCACAGTGTTTCCACTGCGTGACCCTGGCATTCTCCCAAGCCCAGGGGGGCCCGCCTGTCCCCAAAGGAAGACAATGCCACAGGGGCCTTGCTTCTCGCCATAGTTGTCATGGCACAATGAGAGAGGTTTAACAGCTTTTTAAATGTGATGGATGGGCTGGTGCAAGGCTGCTCGCTCTCACAAAAACCAATATGCTGTTGCATGAATTGATATGGGCTGGCAGCAATATGTAGCGTCTCATTACATCGACAGACCTCGCCAATGCTGGTGTCGAATTTTCTTCCTTTTACATTAAAGTGCAAACAGCGTATTATTCCAGACAATTTGTATAACATCAGTGTCCAAGAGATTTTACATAATCTGTGTTTTTGTTTCATTGTTATTTATACAGAATATATGACTGCCACTGCAATACCAATACATCTGCGATGACATTTGATCGTTTTCCCCTCAGCCTCTAAGTCTACACTTTATGCCTAGTTACCTTCCAGCTCTATTTGAAAATCATTTATGCCCGAAAATGTCAGACTCCATCAGCAGTTCTGCAGATGAAATGCCAAGGAAGTCCAGACTACTGCTTTTATTTCATTCTTTTATGCAGGAATACTGTCTCTTAAACCCACTTAAACTCTGAACTATAATGGTTGAATTAAGCAGTTGTGGTAGTGCTGATTATACAAATGTGTCCTGTCGAGTACGTAGGTTAGGACAGTCAGTCTATCACTTTATGAAAGCAACATGCTTTCCTCAGCTTGTCCTCTAACCAATGTTTCCATCCTGGGACCAAGCACTGTTTTCTTGATGCACTTGGACTGTTTGAACCACAGGAGACAACTTCACCTTCTGCTCTAAGTGCAAGAAACATCTTACAGGGCTGAGAGTTGTGGACACTGCTGTGTACCTGATAACTCCCTTTGGCCCTGAAGGTGTGTCTGAAAAGGACATTTAGCAAAATGTTTTCTGAAGTAATGCTATTTATACTTCAGTCCCATAGTACAACAAATATTATGTTAGTGTCACAATATTTTCAAAGAAGGTATCAATCAACACATTAAAACTTGTATACATGATAACCATAAGCACATGTATATCATGCTTTATAATTTCCTTTGAGCAGTATGTTACTATAGTTACAGTATAAGCTCTCATTATATTTGTAATACTTCATAACAATTATTTTAACTCAATATAAAGTAAAATTACGTATTAGGTCAAATTACTTACTATATGCTTACTATTAGCAAAACCACAATAAAAACATGATGATAGTGCCATGTATAATTTTACTGCAAATAGTATATGATTATATATATTATATATATTTTATTTTTGTATTCTACTAATTCAATATTAATACAGAAAATGCATATGGTTATACTGCATAAAGGAGATGGTTCAAATGCAAAATAGGACATAATAAAATATTAAAATGTATTACTACTCTGGGAATGATCTTCGCAGTGTACAATGAAGTGCTATAATACTTGACATTGTAAGTCATTATACATAAATAGAAATGCTTTATAATGAGAAATCATGATGGCTAATAATTATAAAAATGCCTTGGTATAAGCAGATTACAAAACATATGTATGTCTACAATGCTCTATAGACATAGAAGTTGTGTTACCTTTAAAATAAAATTCGTAAAAAAACTAAACACAATATGCTCACATATGATAGATGTAGAAAAGAAAGCAAAGTTAATGTTGTGAAAAATGACTTGCTACTAATAAACTACTTTTTTGTAATGTTTCAAAAGCGTACATATAATGATGTGTAGTGATGAATGAACGATTCTCTTTAACGACACAGAGCTTCTTCACGGACGAAGAGATGAACATCTTGAAGAAGTTCAAACTTTATGTGGAGGACAACTGGAACAAGAGCGACATGGTTGCAATCTCACTCTTTGTCGTTGGGGTTTCATGCAGGTAAATGTTCTTCATCGACATTGTTAACACAACACAACAGTGCAGATGCTCTAGATTTATTGCCATGAAGGTCTAGGATAATAAATGAGTCACTGAATAGGAAGTAGGCCACACAGTAATGTCTGTTTTCTTTGACCCTGCAGGATGGCGAAGAAAACCTATGAAGCAGGAAGGACAGTTCTGGCGATCGACTTCATGGTTTTCACTCTGCGTCTGATCCACATCTTTGCCATTTATAAGCAGCTTGGCCCCAAGATCATCATTGTGGAAAGAATGGTGATAAAAGCACTTCTTTATAACATATATAAGCATTTCTTACTATGTGATCTTCAAGTTGTGTTCATGGTTATAGAGACAGACACTGTGTAGCCCATTCAGAATACTGATGCAGTGCATGTAGAGGACCTTCTCATGCTTATTGGGCTCTTTGGTTTCACAAAGATTGGGGCTTTTCAACTATATTGTTCAGGGGGCCATCTTTTCAGAAAACTACCACATTCATTTTCTTCTGCTAATCTGTATTTATTAGGTAGCATTTTGAATAATATACAATACAGATATAGCAACATTTTTGTGATAGGATAAGAAAAAAACCTCACCATGATGATTCTTCACAATAAAACGTGTGTGTTTTCCCAACAGATAAAGGACGTTTTCTTCTTCCTGTTCTTCCTGAGCGTGTGGATGATTGCGTATGGCGTCGCCACGCAGGCTCTTCTCCACCCCAATGACCCGAGGATTGACTGGGTGTTCCGCAGGGCCTTGTACCGCCCCTACCTGCACATCTTTGGCCAGATCCCTTTGGAGCACATAGATGGTAAACTACATGATATGCCTTTTTTGTCATTGTATCCTAGAAGACAAGAACTTCAGATCAGGGGCCTCATTTATAACGCCTTGCGTAGGATTGACGTGGGAAGGTTGCTTACGTAGTACAAAGCAAAAAAATAGGTACAGAAATGTTCCGACATTTTCCAATTCACAAAACATTGCGTACCAGCGAGGGAAGTGCGTACAGCACTTCCTACGCCTGTTTCCCTTTATAAATCACAATCGACTCGTAACGCCCATATTTGCCTATAAATAGTCAAAGAAACGCCCATTCATTCATTCATTCATGCTGACTGACTGCATGAAGAAGATCGCAGGAAATTACGACCGAACAGCTAAAAAAGACATCTCACACCGTGTCAGATTTTGTTTATTTTGGGGAGGTCGAGATAATTATACGGCACTACATTGGTGACCCCGACGTGATCCAATGTAGTGCCGAGAGAAGGGAGTCGGAGGTGGTGCATCGAAGGTGCAAATCTGGCTTTAATGAGCGACAGAAATGGACATGCTGTCGGGTCGCAGCCCGAGAAGAGAAGAGAAAGCGAAAGGGAGGACACACAGTAGGTACACAGTAGGTACCGTCAACATATGTGTCCGTGCGGAAACAATACCCCCAACCTGTAGTTCCTTGAGTGAATTAGGTAACCTAGTTAATTAGTGATCACTACACTGTACAATTTAACACATATGGTGTTCTTAGTTTCCATACCCTTTTTTTCTTTTTTTTTTTCTTTTCCTTTATTTATCCAGGTTAAAAAATCCCATTGAGATCAACGATCTCTTTTACAAGGGAGACCTGCGGCACATTTAGTTACACATATAAAAACAAACAGAAAACAAAAGGACATCACAACATAATTACAGGGGTATACATTAGCAACCTATTTACATTTACAGGTATCCAATAATATTTCATCCAGCCGTGCTTTAAAACGATGCAAGGGAATCAAAATGCTCAGTTTCAATATTTTTTGCATGGTGTTCCAAGCCAGAGGAGCAGCGCACATAAAAGCTTTAGCACCTAAAACAGTCCTAGCACTTGGCACATGTAATAAAAACACATCCTGTGATCTCAGGCAATAGCTACTTGCCACTGTCCGTGAGATCAAAGAGCAGATATAAGAAGGTAGTTTACCCAGCATGGCTTTGTAGATGAACATGTACCAATGACTGAGCCTCCGACCAGTAAGTGAAGGCAGACCTGCCTTGGCATACAGGGTACAGTGATGAGTAAGTACTTTACAGTTAGTAACAAATCTCAGAGCACTGTGATAGGCGGCATCTAACCTTTCCAGGCAATGGGCAGGTGCATTCATATACAACAAATCACCATAGTCTAGCACAGGTAAAAAGGTCACAGTGACTAGCCTTTTCCTGGCTTCAAAAGAGAAACAGGACTTGTTTCTGAAAAAGAAACCTAATCTAACCCTCAGCTTTTTAAGCAGATTAGTGACCTGAAGTTTAAAAGTAAGACAATCATCAAGCCAGATACCAAGGTATTTATAATAGCTAACCACTTGGAGTACTTGTCCTTGCATAGTCACAATATCCAAAGCAGTCTCTGGAGTCTTTTTAGCTTTAGAAAAGAGCATTACTTTGGTTTTCTCAACATTTAAAAGAAGCTTTAGTTCAGAGAGCTGAGTCTGAATAATGTTAAAAACAGCCTGTAATTTAACAACCGCCTCCTTAATGGAGGGACGTGCACAGTACATCACGGTGTCATCCGCATAAAAATGCAAAGTAGCTTCATCCACATTTTCACCTAAACTATTGATGTAGATGGAGAATAAAAGTGGACCTAAAACAGAACCTTGAGGAACACCATTAGCAATGTTCAACCACTCAGAAGACAGCCCATCAAAGTGAACACATTGGGACCTTTCAGAGAGGTAGTTCACAAACCACCCCACTGCATGGCTGGATAAGCCAATACTGAGTAGCCTCTGCTTTAAGATGTGATGATCGACTGTGTCAAACGCTTTGGAAAGGTCAATAAATAGAGCTGCACAACTCTGCTTTTTATCCAAAATACTTGTAATGTCATTCACCACTTTCATTGTGGCAGTGATGGTGCTATGTTTCTTTCTGAAGCCTGACTGATGTTTAGACAGAATGTCATTGTTACATAAAAACTCCTTTACCTGTTCACTCACTAGGCGTTCAAGAACCTTAGCCAGAACTGACAATTTCGAGATTGGCCTATAGTTATTTAAAACAGTTGCCTCCCCTCCTTTTAGTAGTGGCAGGACATAAGCTGACTTCCATACTTTAGGAATTGTGTTTGTGCTGAGGGAGAGGTTAAAAAGAGTAGTGAGAGGTGGAGCAATACAATCTGCAGCTATCTTTAAAAAGAAAGGTTCTACGTTGTCCGGGCCAGCCGGTTTCTTAGGATCTAACTTAGATAAAGCTTCATGAACAACATTTACAGTAAAAGGAGTAAAACTGAAAGGGTTTTCCAGACCACATTGTTCAGAGTCACAGACTGTGGTGTTCACAGTAGCAGAATTAGTCACAGAATCAAACATAGAACCGCAGGACACAAAATGCTCATTAAAACAATTTAACATAGTAGCCCTGTCCGATATAGAGCCAGATGCTGTGGTAATGCACGGAGGTAGCTCATTTCGGACCTCACCGGTGGATAGCGATTTTATGGCTTTCCAAAATTTCCTAGGATTATTTAGGTTTTCTGTAGTAACTGACAAATAGTACTTCGACTTAGCACTTTTGACATGTGAAGTGAAGTTATTTCTTAGCTGCCTAAAACGCAGCCATTCTACCTCTGAGCCTGATTTCCTAGCCTTTGCCCAGGCCTTGTTTCTCTCATGTAGGAGACTGGACAGTTCAGCAGAAAACCAAGGATTGTCTCGTCCCTTTACTCTAAAAGTACGTAGGGGTGCATGTCTATCTATAATTTCCATAAAACCAAGATAAAAATAAGACCATGCAGTTTCAACATCAGCACACAGATCTATTTTTCCCCAATCAAACCCAAACAGATCATGAACAAAACCCTGCTCCACAAAATGTTTTATGTGTCTCTTAATAATAATACGGGGTTTAACCTTTTGGACCTTAGTGTCCCTAATTGTGGCTACAACACAGTGGTCACTCACATCATTTGCAAATACTCCCACAGATGGGTATTTATAGGGAACATTAGTTAGAATGAGATCAATTAGGGATGATTTATTAGGGGACTTAACGTTAGGGCGAGTAGGACTGTCAACAATCTGAGTAACATTCAGAGAGATACAAAGGTTTTTAAAATCCTCTGATACTGCAGTTAACCAGTCCCAGTTAAAATCTCCAAGTAGCACTATTTCCTTGTAGTCTAGTTGTGATAAAAGTTTTGCTAGTGAAAACAAGGAGTCCTTGACAGCTGAGGGGGGTCTGTAACAGCCCACCACCATGACTTGTTGCCCCTTTGCCACTTCTATATTTAAGGCTAAAAATTCGAATTGCTTACTGACAGATTTGGAGATCAATGTGATTACACTGTACTTATTCTTAACATAAATGGCAACTCCACCACCTTTATTAGGCCGGTCGGTACGATACACATTATAACCATTTAAGGATATGTCAGAGGCCAAAATAGTTTTATTTAGCCATGTTTCTGATAACACAATGACGTCAGCGTCAGTCGAGCTCGCCCAAATGCGGACAAAATCTAGTTTACCTAACAGACTGCGCACATTCAAGTGGATGAAACCCAACCCAGATCTAGCTTTAAAATCAGCAGGAGTAGCGATCTGACTACTACTACTGGGCGGACCAGGGTTAGGTTGAACATTTCCTGACAGTAATAACAACAAAAAAAACAGGCATCTTTTCCTCTTAATCGACACACACACATTGTCATCTACTTTAGAATCACCGGAAAAGTCTGCGAGAGTTTGATTAGAGCTTAAGAAGCAGTCCTGAAGAACCATCATCGCAGGCAAACAAAAAAGACAAACATATTTTGTCGAGCAGATTGTCTGCGACAAGGTGACCGGTAAATGTTTGTGTAAGACATCCGAACCTTTACAGGGGATGTCCACTGCGGGCGGTAGAACAGACCTGAACCCAGTCGACTTCTCCGGATGACGAGAGAACTTCTCATTGTCCAAAATAGCTAACAGGCATAGCAGAATCACAATAGGGGCCATTTTCCCAGACCAGCACAGCATCCGGATAGGTGCGCAAGCAGGCCCGAAACGTGGAGGCGCTCCGGTCTCTCCGCGATGACCCCGGTGCAAAACCTCCTCAGCACAGCAGGATAGGCGAAGCAGGCCCAGCTCGAGGCGTAGAGGCGCTCCGGTCTCTCCGCGATGTCCCCGGTGAAGATCCTCCTCAGCACAGCAGTACAGGATAGGCGAAGCAGGTCCAGCCCGAAACGTAGAGGCGCTCCGGTCTCTCCGCGATATCCCCGTGGTAAAACCTCCTCGGCACCGTAGAGCTCGACAGGTGGAGCAGGTTGTAGAAACGTCCGATGGAGGTGGTGCATCGAAGGTGCAAATCTGGCTTTAATGAGCGACAGAAATGGACATGCTGTCGGGTCGCAGCCCGAGAAGAGAAGAGAAAGCGAAAGGGAGGACACACAGTAGGTACACAGTAGGTACCGTCAACATATGTGTCCGTGCGGAAACAATACCCCCAACCTGTAGTTCCATGAGTGAATTAGGTAACCTAGTTAATTAGTGATCACTACACTGTACAATTTAACACATATGGTGTTCTTAGTTTCCATACCTCCTGTGTTTTACGAGCGACTTATCAAGTCTTGGCAAACGGCATAAAACACGATTAAACGTGATAGGATATCAAACCATGCTCGTATCTACAACCTATAGAAATGCAAAACGGCGTCAGTTTAGACGTAATTCTGTCCTCCTGCTTACCGCATTATTTATGAGAAAACATTTCATAACATTAACACAACATATTCGAGGTGGTTTTAAATAACATATCCGTATTTATTTATTTCTCCAAGTTATGTTTTTGTGTGCACTGAGGAGTCTCAAACAGGCGTTTGTTTAATCATTTTAAGATTGGCTTTAATCAATGTTTGAAAATGAATTCTTCATATGATAAATGAGAGGTAACATTTTATTTATGGTATTATTTCCACATATTTCTCTCCATTCTTCCTTCTGCCAACGGTGTCGCAGTTTCTCGTCTCTCCCGTTGTTGTGCTTAGTGCGTACGCATGGGTTAGAGTATGCGTGGAGGACCGCACATTTTCCCGTCAAGTTAGTATTTTATAAATCGCAAACATTGCGTAGAAACTGGCGTACACCATTTTTTGAGCGTATATCCCTTTATAAATGAGGCCCCTGGTCTGTTCACTCATGTGTAAACTTTGAATGTTATATTTTAATTGTGTGCAATCAGGGATGCTGTGTTAGCCTGAATGTTTTTTTTCCCTCTGCTCACGTGTTTTTGTTCTTTCATTAACGGAGCACAGCTGCTCACATGCCTGACATCAACTGCACCAATAACTCCGAGGAGATTATTCTGGGCCTACGGCCGCCATGTCCCAACGTCTATGCCAACTGGCTGGTCATCCTGCTGCTGGTTATCTTCCTTCTTGTCACCAATGTCCTGCTGCTAAATCTGCTCATTGCCATGTTCAGGTCAGAGGATGGGAATACAGAAAGCCGTTTGCAATTGACTTATTTACACAACATAAAATCCCCCAAAACATTGATTTTACTGGCTTTTTTTTCTTACAGCTACACATTCCAGATAGTGCAGGGTAACACAGACATCTTCTGGAAGTTCCAGAGGTACAACCTGATAGTGGAGTACCACAGCCGCCCAGCACTCGCCCCACCCTTCATCATCATCAGCCACCTCTCTCAGCTCTTCCTTAGCCTGATCAAAAGGCCTGTGTCCAAGCAGGAGCATCTTGGTATGAATGTTATGTCTGTGTATTGAAATATATTTCCACTAGGCACTATTTAGCCATTATTCCAAACAGATATTGAAACAATTAACTGGCTAAATGAAATACTGGAAACAAATTGCGTGCTTATCTCTGTCCTTCACCTGTTCTATTCATGGAAATTGCCTGTTGGTTAATTGATTGTTGGACTGCCTCCCTGTGTGTGTGTGTGTGTGTGTGTGTGTGTGTGTGTGTGTGTGTGTGTGTGTGTGTGTGTGTGTGTGTGTGTGTGTGTGTGTGTGTGTGTGTGTGTGTGTGTGTGTGTGTGTGTGTGTGTGTGTGTGTGTGTGTGTGTGTGTGTGTGTGTGTGTGTGATTTGCCAGAGAGGGAGCTGCCGGAGGGGCTAGACCAGAGGCTGATAACATGGGAGACGGTGCAGAAAGAGAACTACCTGGCCAAGCTGGAGCGGCAGCATTGGGAGAGCAGCGAGGAGAGACTCAAGAGCACCTCTTCAAAGTAATGTTTTGCAATGTAAAAGGAGTATCAGAAGATATCATCTTTTTGGCATGTAGTGTGTCAAAGTGGTCCTTGTGTAACCCTCATCCAACAACAGTTTATCATCAAATATAACAACGTATTTGGTCACAATACATTAAAAACACGGAATATTATAACTTAACAAAAAGTTACAGTGAAAATGTGCTTAATAATGTTAAAAGAAAATGGAGGAAATCTGTGTGAATGACTCATTGACCACTCAAAGCATTGCAAACTTTCACTTATCCACAAACAAACGTTCATAGAGGGGCGAGGGATCAAACCACCAACCCTCCACAGCCATCTGCTGCATCTGTGACCCTCTTCCAAAATAACTGAGAGTGGACCCCCCCCTTCCTATCAGATACAGTCTGATAGTATAAATCATGACAAACTTGAAATCAATAAATGTTACATATTTTAAACTACATGTGTGGAATAACATTTTTTTTAAATTTTTTTAAACAAGTGAAGGCACTTGTTAGAAAAGAAACACAAAACAAAGATATCAGGTCACTTCGAACAGATTCTAAATAAATCAAATCTGTCTACAGAAAGTAGACATCTAGGGTCTGCAGGCACTCCAGTTAGCAATATTAAAGTTAAAGCTCTTCTGCCCCCTTGTGGTTATTCTATTTTTTTATTTTTGATGGTGCAGCATTGAATTTGATTATAACTGTTTTTTTTATTGTGACCAAGGGTTCAGAGCTTGCTGCGGATTGTCGGTGGGTTCAAGGACCAGGAGAAACGACAGCAGTCCATGGAGGCTCAGGTAAAAGTGACTTCAAAAGCACCATTTGACACATAATCAAGTTGCAGTTCCTTAAACACATTTCATACTAACGTGTAAGTACTGTGACAGTTTGCATTACCCTCAGTCATTCTGCTTCGTCTCTAGGTCAGATATTGCGGAGAGGTGTTGTCCTGGATGGCAGAGTGCTTTTCTCAAAGCACACTGAAGTGCGGGACAGATGCTCCAAAGGTTCCAAGTGAGTAAAATACTGAAAACAGGAAAGATTGACTCATAGTTAAGTAGAATAAAGTGATAGTACCTTTGCACTTCCGTATGGATTTTAATCTCATTTTATATTAATATAACATTATATTTCAGTGTCTCTAACAGGCTACCAGGCAAGCGGCTCCACAGACTCACCTCAAAGTCAACCAGAGAAAGAAGTCAAACAGGAAGTGGCTAAAGCCAGACCAGGGCACTCAGGATATGGAGCGAACAAGACATTTCCTTACATTGACGAATAGAGTAACAGTAACTGGTGGCTCACACAAAGCTATTTATGATGCTATACATATTATTATATTTGTGATTTTCAATATATAATAATATATTTGATAGGGGTAAAATTGGGATTTATTTATTTGGTTGGACTTAAAATGATTAAAATGATGTTGGATTTTTCTCAGATGTTGCCATGGTTATTGAGTGATGGTGCAGGAAAATGTGTATATATCTTAAGAAACAAATTCATTTCATTCTTAAAATAATAGCTTTCAATTTGAAAAGATTTGCCAAATTATAATAATCTGTAAAAGATTACATTTCAGGACACATTAATAGTTATACTGCCTCCCGTTGTTGTAAGACAAGATAATGGTATTATTCTTATAGGACATATTTTAACCTTAGTGCAGCAACAAATACATAATTTAGATAAAGAAATGTATAAGATGAAGTAAGCTGAGCTTTCTTTTTAAGGCTATTTTCATCAGTATTGGATGTTAAATAAATGCATAGGAAACATTATCTCATTCAATCATTTACATTAAAGAAATCATTTGATACACAGTCACATCACAACTATGCAATACTGCAGATGTACAAACAAACCAAACAAAAACAATACAATATATTAAAGTCAATAATACATGTGAAGGCTAAACAGGCAGCATATTGGTTTAAAGCAAAGACACAATGATGTTGGATTTATGTCTACTCTTCAAATATTAATTTAAGGTCACATACAGTAGGAGCTTGTGTAAAATGCACCATAAAGTCTGTCAGAAACGAAATAAGTAACTTTGTAATATGTCATGCAGCAGTGCTGAAACCAGGTTAGAGAAACTCCTAGTGAGAAAGGGGCATCATTTGTTATCTTACTATGTTAGTGAGGCCCCAATAACAGTACAGTGAAAACTAGTGAAGCATGAAATGCAGAATTTGTACCCTGTGGAGATTTTGTATAAGCACAATATACACTGTATGCACTATTGTCCAGCAATTGTGTTGATGGCATTTCCAACCCAATAATTATTTTGCAAAGTGGAGGTTTTTGCATTGTTCCAAACACACATACATTTTAATCCTTGGCTCGAACATAACCAACACACTTCCCATTACCGTTACCAAATATCAGATTTGTTTCTTTGCTTTAATTGCTGCTTAATAATTTCCAGTTGACATGATACTCCCCTATATAGATATCTATTAAAGAAATCCTATATCCTATTCCAACATACCACCCCACTTGCTCCAATAAAAGTTCACCCTGCGCATTATAGACACAAAAAAGGTTCTTCAGGTTTCCATGTGCTTGGATGAATAGCACTTAATAAGCAATAAGATGCAAGATGTTTATTTTAATAATTTTTTTAAATAATAATAATTTGGTGAGGGCAACTGTGGTCACTACAACAACATCTATATTTTTTAATGGCTTGTGGGGACAACTTATTTTTGTCACCACCCTCTGCAGTCATTACGAATGTCTGTCTCATCATCCACATGTCCTCGTGCATACATGTGAATCTGTGTGTCTCCTACTAGAAGATGGTGGATAGAATAAAATGATCTATAGTGCCCGCCGGGTCAAAAGCTCCACGGGGAGATCTTCAACATTCAGTGCTTTTCCCAACAGCTACAACAAGAGCGGATGGCCATTCTGAGCTGATTTACATAATTGCCTATTTACAAAACTTGTACTTATGAGGTGTGCTGACTGTGGGTACCTTGTGGGTGAGAACATTCATTTCAAATGTAAAATAAAAGGATTGTACTTTAAAAAAATGTGAACAAACAAATAAAAAAAACACACTGACATTTGAAAGTTGGGAAACAAATAAATACTTGCATAGTCCAACATTTAAATGTGTGTGAACATACAATTACCTCATCCTAATGTGCATTAATTCATATGAATTAAGTGGTATTCAAACACTGGCAGAACTACCTCGCTGATATCCAAACTAAAGTTTTAGGTTTTAGTCTCTCGAAATTGTGGCCTCTGGTCCTCTAGGCTGCACCGCTGGGCCCTCGCGGTGAATCACATTGTCAAAACGCGGTGTGACCTCACAGCGGATGAGCAGAGTGTCATCTTTAACATAGGCTCTCTGACTCAGCTGATGCAGGTGCAGGAAGGTGACGTAGCCGAATCCTTTGGGGTTGCGCTGGATGGTGGGCTTCTGGAAGGCTTGCAGGTCAGGTTTAGTCTCCATCACCTCCATGTGGTGCTGACCCTCTGGGCCCTGGTCCAGGATGGTGAGGCGGATGGTTCCCTGGAACGGCCACGTCAGCTGCCCGTCAAAAGCTCCTTGCATGGTGTGGACGAAGAGGGAGATGTAGCTGGAGCAGCGCGGGGCGTTCGGGGCCTGCAGGTGTAGGCGCAGGCACAATTTGTAGCCGGGGCGACCGGTGTAGAAGCCGGGGCTGTGCTCCACCACGGGCAGGCCTGCTTCTTGGTTCCGCAGGAGGGCGGAGAAACCTCTAAGGCGCCAGATGAAGATACCGTGACACTGCTGCGATTCCAGCTCCTTCACCGTCTCCTCCAGCGACAACACTCTGCGCCTGAGCTCTGCAATGTGATCGGACTGCAAAAGAGAGGGAACAATAGTTTATGTCAGATCTGCCAACACTCTCACATCATTCAAACAATCACCTTTTCACTCTTGCCTTCAACTCCTAATCCACTAACCCCTCGCCCTTATTCCACCTAGCTTAGCACTTTTTACTTTTGTTGTTATTTTGTTTTACTTGCTTGTAAAGCGCTTTGAGCACTAGGAAAAGCGCTATATAAATGTCATGTATTATTATTAATTATTATTCAAATCCAAATCGGATAAGGCTTAAAAAAAAGGAGCTTTTGCATGAGATGTTAGCAGAGCAGCAATATCAGCTCCAGTGCTCCATCTGCGTCCACAAAGGGTGCATTTAGACACAACAATGAGTGTAGGACACCTGTGTTGGGGTTCCATCTCACAATCACTGTATTTATGCATGTAAAACTAAAGCATAGCAAAAAAAAACATGTCTCGGTCATCTTTACTAGGGTACAGCGCAAATGGCAGCATGAGTGTCTGTGTTGACAGCTCAATGGATTTTTTTTTTTTAAGTAAGTTTGTTCCATCAGATGTTTGTGGCTCAGCTCACTCCTGTGCAGACACAATCAGTTAAAAATCTCTTAGATTAGATTATGCTAAAAACACTTACAAAAACACTGTCAAGGCCCGAGGACATCATTTACCTGTGTTTCTTTAAAGATGACGAGCTCCCGCAGCCGGTGATCCTGCCTTACCAATCGTCCATCCAAGTCCCTGAGCTTCTGGACCTCCTCAGTAGGCGGACTGGGGCCAAAGTTGCTGCTGCAGCTTGCGGCTCCTCGGGGCCCGCTGCAGGCTGAGGCTGCTGCTGCGGCTCCTGCTGCCGGATCCTCGGAGGAAACAGATGGTCCTAGCGTCCACAGGGATTTGGGTGTGGTGCCATTGAGGCTGAGGCCACGCAGGAACTCGGCCATGTAGCGCATGTGCATCTGAGTGAACTCCTGCATGTGCTGAGCCAGGTTGTGTCGCTGCATCTGCACAGGCAAAACATTTGTCTTTGTGACATCTGGGACTAAGAACAAAGATTTTTTTCAACGTAAGTATACGACTTGAACTTGATTACATACCCTTTCCTTACATCCAAAGGTGCTAAAGTTACAGGCGATGGGTGCTTTCGGGCAATCTGCATCACAATGAGATTCAATCTGAAACAAAAACATCATCAGTTTAGCTTCATTTAGATCTATTTATTCAAATCAGGATTCCAACAAGTCAGTTATCAATATATATTATATTATTATCATAGCATATTTGTGGCGAAAGTGATAGACAAGACACATTTCCTGTCTTAAACAGAAAAACATTTACATATCATCAATGGCACTTGCTGTGGAAACTGGTGGAAGCCCACATCAGCTGTGCCATTCAAAGTGACTAGGTGTGTAATGGGGGGTTACGTATTGTAACCCTAGTTATATAAACACAGGCGGAGCCCTCTACTGGACTCTATGGGTACTACTCTCTATCATGCTGTGCGTGCTTTCACCTACTGAATTTACGTAAATGTAGCCGGCCAATCGGGGCGAGCCTACCTGAATGCGCGCGCAGGCCCACAGTATATAAGGCAGCTACACCCGCCGCCCCACTATCCTATACACTCTTCAGCGAGCGGACTAGGAAAGACAGGGCTCCGCCTGTGTTTATATAACTAGGGTTACAATACGTAACCCCCCGTTATATCTCACACAGGCTCCGCCCTCTACTGGACTCTATGGGTACAGTGGGCGGAGCCCCGATGTATAAACGCCCTGTCGTCCAACAACATCGACCCACCACACCGTCCCTGACCGGCTTTTGGCTAACATCCACTGCATCCCCACTTCCTCCCACCCGGTTGTAACCGTGGAGAAGTCGGGGCCGCAACTTGGATAAGGCACACTCACACACGCTTACCTCGTGTAGAGTGTGCATGGAAAAAAACTGTGCGGAGACTCCGTCTGGAGCCTACCGCGCACCATGTTCCCCAGGTCCCTCAGGAGCACGGGAAAACATAAGTGCACCACATCCCCCACACTCACACACGCTCCGTGTAGAGTGGGCATGGACAATAGTGAGGAAGGCTCTCCCCGCCTGCCTATGGGCAGGCGGGGAGAGTCCACCAGCCCTGTATGGGGCTGATTGCGCACCATGTCTCCCGAGTCCCTCAGGAGCATGGGAAAAACACAAGTGCTTTATGTCCAGGGGGGGGGGGTCAGATACCTGCTGACCCACAGCCACCCCACTCTCACCAGTCATGCGTTGCCTCGGCAAGCACCGACGACGAGAAGGAGCCAGACATGTCCAGGAGATAACATTTTATGAAGGGGCCTGGCGTAGACCAAGACGCCGACGTGCATATATCTTCTACACTCACGCCGCTGAATAAGGCTGTTGACACAGCCACAGCCCGTGTAGAATGTGCACGGACCCCAGTGGGGAGGGCTCTCCCCACCCGTCCATAGACATGTGTAATGCACCTGCATAGCCATCCTGTTAGGCGCTTCTTTGAGAGGGCTTTTCCAGCCACACCATCCCCAAAGCACACAAACAGTTGTTCAGTGCGCCTAATGGCAGCCGTGCGCTCTACATAGCATGCTAGCGCACGCACTGGGCAGAGGAGGTGCAATTTAGCCTCCCTGGCCCCAATATGGGGTGGAAGATGAAAGCCACCTAACTGAATAGCCCTTGATCTGAATGAACTTCTGATACTCTTAGGAGTAAAGGAGGGGTTCGGCCTGAGTGTCGCCCCGCTACGGTCACCCCGGATCAAAAGACAACTTGGGTGTACCGACAGAGCGGTCAGCTCGGACACTCTTTTAGCCGAAGTCAAGGCAAGTAGCAATGCGGTCTTCCATGACATTGCTTTCAGGGAGGAGAGCTCCAGAGGCTCAAATGGTTCTGTGACCAGAGCCTCGAGCACCAACGGCAGGTCCCACTGCGGGGTGGAGGCGTGCACTACTGGGCACTGCCTCCTGACCCCCTGCAAAAACCGCGCCATAAGAGGCTGACTGAAGGCTGACCTGCCTCCAAATCCCTCATGGCAGGATGAAATGGCTGCTGCATACACCTTAATTGTAGAATGAGCCAGCCCCCTGTCCACCAGTATCTGTAAGTAGGTAAGAATAGAGCCCAGCGTGCACGACAGAGGCTCTAGACTCCTTCCTTCACACCATCGCCGGAATCCCTCCCACTTTGGCCTGTAACAAGCTGTGGTGGATTCTGCTCTTGCTGCTTGGATAGTCTGAATAACGTTATCAGACAGCCCCACCTGTCTCAGCCTGTCCCTCTCAGGAGCCAAGCCTGGAGAGGTTGGCCCAGAGTGGGTAACGCCCCTATTGCACCTGCTTCCTGAGACAGCGCTCCCCAGACCTGAGGAATCACCCAGGGCTGGCCCACCATCATCTGTGTTACCCCCGCGTTACCACGGCGCCAGGCGGCGATCTGGGGCCACCACGATGATTGACAGCTGTTCCCGCCTCACCCTCTCCAGGAGGGGGGGGATAAGGTGCAGCGGTGGAAAGGCGTAAAGCAGCTTTCTTGGCCATGGCTCGTGTGCAAATGTGTCGACCCCCAAGGGCGGGTTGTCCCACCGAGCCAGGGAGAACCACAGGGCACAGTGGCTGTTGCGCCGATTGGCGAACAGGTCCACCTCTGCTCTACCAAACTGAGTCCAGACCTGCTTCACCACCTCCGGGTGAAGCCTCCACTCGTCTGGCAGGGGTCCGCCTCTTGACATGAGGTCGGCCCCCCTGTTCTCCCGTCCTGGGATGTGCAGGGCCCTTAGAGACAACACAATCTGTGAAACCCACAGCCACAGGTTCTCTGCTGCGGTCAACCAGGCTATTGAGCGGACTCCGCCCTGCCTGTTGATGTACGCCACTGTGGTGCGGTTGTCACTCCTTACTAGCACATGTTTGCCCTGTATTAAGGGTTTGCAGTGCTGTAGGACCAACATCACTGCTTGCAGCTCCAGGAGGTTGCTGTGCCGTCAGAGGCCAGCAACCACCCACAGCCCTTTCTAGACACGTCCCCCCCACATCCTGTCACTTTCTTTTTCTTTGAAGCGTCTGTGAAGACTGTGATATAGGAGGTTACCTGCCCCAGTGGAGCTCCCCTCCGCAGATTCTCTGGGGACCCCCAGAATCGGAGGTTGCTCTCTACTGAGGGGGGGGTGGCCACCAGACGTCGTTTGTGTCTTAAGATCTAAACGAAGGCCGGTAAACCACCTCTGCATGCGACGTGCATGCAGCAGTCCGAGTGGCACTACGGAGTGAGCAGCCGTCATGAGACCCAAAGTCTGAATGCTGATCAAAGCTGTCACCGTCGCCCCCTGACGCAGCCTGCAGACTGCCCGCAGCAGGGATGCCTGTCTGCTTTCTGTCAGGGTGACACGTAGTCTGCCTGCATCGAGCATCACCCCCAGATATTCTACCTGCTGGTGAGGTATGGGGGAGCTCTTCTTCCAATTGACCGCAACTTCTTTTTCAACCCAACTTGGTTAGGTGTAGGATCAATTGGGCTGTGTGCAGTATTGCCCATTCCCTGGACCTGGCCATAACTATGAGGTCGTCCCTCATGCCATGGTCCCGCAGCGGTTGCAGCGTCGTGGCTGAACGTGCGTGGGGATAGGGAGTAGCCGAACGGCAGTCTGTTGTACTCGTAGGCTACCCCCTGGAAGGCAAAACGCAAATACTTTCTGTGCTCTTGGAGCAATTTCGCCATGAAAGTAAGCGTTCTTCAGGTCGATGGCTGTGAACCCATCGCCTGGCTGCACCAGTCTCAGTAACTGTTTCATAGTTAACATATGGAACTTCTTGCATGCAATGTGCTGGTTCAGGCATTGAAGATCCAGAATGGGCCTGAATTCTCCTGTCTTCTTGGGAACCAGGAAGTACAGGGAATAGTGCCCCTTCTCTCTGACTTGAGAGTGCACATGCTGAGAGGAAACCTCCTCCTGGGATGACAGATGTGCCTCTCTCCTGCCTCTGAACGGAGGAGGGATGCTGCAAAACTGGAGTGAATAACCCAGTCTCAGTGTCCTGTCCATGCGCTCTGTTAATACACCACTGATTTTCCATTCCCCATAACATTGTGTTAGGGGATGTGCAATCAGCTGCGGAGCCGCAGCTATGAAGCGGTGGTACTCTCTGGTGGCCCACTCCGCCGTCAAACTCTCCATAAAAGGAAGTTTGACCCATGAGGGGCTGACACAGAAAGGGCCGTTTTTCTATAAGTAGTTTCCACTCAGAGAAAAAAACGGCCGATTTTTAACTGAGGTCCCTGAACGCACCACGGCATGCTCCCGTGAGAGCGCGCGCTCCACCATAATGCTGTTTTCTCTTAGAGAGAAATAAGCATTAATCGGAGCTTCTTCTGTCCATGAACGCACCGCGGCCCGCTCTCGGGGGGGGGGGGGGCGCGTAGTCATAATGCTGTCTCTTGAAACGGACATTATGGGGAAATGTGGAAAATGTGGAATGTGGAGAGAGATGACTCTTACTCTGGGATAAATGCAATCGTTTTTACTGAATGCATTTTACACACACATATCACTCTAGAACTAGAGTTACACTACGTAACCCACTGTTCTTCTGCGGAGGTCCCTGAATGCACCGCGGCCACTCTCACGGGGGCCGCGCCTCATAATGGGTGTCCAATTAACATCGTATGAAAACGGCCTTGCCGATCTCAACGAGACATTATGGGAAAATTTGGAATTGTGGAGAGATATGACTAACTCTGGGATAAATGCAATCGTTTTTACTAAATGCATTTTTCACACACACATCACTCTAGAACTAGGGTTACTAGGGTTACCGCTGGGAGCAGCTGCGCTCCGCCGCCATGGTCATCACCTAGGGCGGTGGATCTCCATGGACCGAACCCGGAAATGCCCGACAACGGCAAACGGAGCCATCCGCCCCGCTGGAATGGCGAACGTGAATGGCACCGCCTCGGCCATATCCTGGTCCCCCAAACACTCTAATGCCGCATTTCCACTACACGGTCGGCCTCGGCCACGCTCGGTACGGCTCGGTACGGCTTGGCCGCGTTGGGCCTTAACAGGGCCGACTCACTTCATGCTGCGCTTCCATTACAGTTTAGGAACTGGGGTAGTTACTATAGTAACGCAGTGTAGGCGGAGCCGTGACGTCATCTTCAATGAGAACTCCAGAAAACACAACACAGCCGTTAGCTGTTAGCACTCAGAGCTCACAGCTCCTTATATATGTTCAGAAACTCGACAAAAGTTAAACAAGTACACACCACAGACTGCCTGTGTCATGGTGAATACAGTCGCTGCTATATTTATGTCTGTATAGGCCGTTGTTGTGAGTGTGGACGGTCGGGGCATATACTGCGTTAGCTTAGCCAATCTCCATCTAGAAAAACACGAATTTTAAAAGGTTTTTCGCCTGCCGTCTGTCTGCAGACTTGACAAAGCATTAATTCATGGTTTTTACTAACCGGTATCAGTATGTTGTTACTTCGGCATCATTTTGAAACGTGTATTACAATTAAATCACGGTCAAATATGTCCATCTTGTTGTAGTTGGAGCCCTCTTGCCAGCGCTCCTCTCTCTAGTTTAGCATACTCAGCCCGACTCAGCCCTGTTTGTTGGCCCCGATAGAACCACAATTTTGTCGGGCCAGAAAAGAGGTGAAAAAGTGGCCCCGGGCCGGGCCGGGCCGGGCCGTAACTAGGCCTAGTGGAAGCGCAACCAAAAACGGGTACGGCACGACACGGCACGCTTAAAGCGAGCTCCGCGCTGTAGTGGAACTGCGCCATAACAGAGGTGGTGGAGATCGGTGCCCGCGATCAAACCAAGGCAGGTGGGGCATGGCCGAGATTCCAGTAATGGTGAGTCCATTTTTCGTTTCTTCTAATCTTCTAATCTTCGTACGTTTAACTCTTCGGTTGTCAGCTCGTCTGAAGAGAAAAAGGATAGTGGGGCGGCGGGTGTAGCCGCCTTATATACTGTGGGCCTGCGCGCGCATTCAGGTAGGCTCGCCCCGATTGGCCGGCTACGTTTACGTAAATTCAGTAGGTGAAAGCACGCACAGCATGATAGAGAGTAGTACCATAGAGTCCAGTAGAGGGCGGAGCCTGTGTGAGATATAACGGTTCCCCATTGTTTTAACAAAGTTGCTGATAAAATAAGTTCCCTTAAAAGGGTTCCCTTTTCAACATTAAACTGTTGACCCTTGACTAAGTTACATATTGTATCAAAAGTCAAAGTCAAAGTCAGCTTTATTGTCAATAATTCTACATGTTGTACATCCAGAAATATAGAAATATCGTTTCCCGCAGTCCTACAGTGTGACATATATACATCAAACAAAAAACAAAAAGGGCCTAGATAAACATGGTATACATTAAAGAAAACAAAGGGCCTAGATAACTGGGGTATACAGTTTAAAATGTTAATAATATAATTTAAGTGTTCAAAGTACAGTTTCAGTGCAGTAGCAGCGGAGATGGGCAGAAATGTATGGGTATTTCATATTATATCAAATGCATAACAATAAAAGTGGGAACGTATAAGCTGCCCAATTTACCCAAATAGTGAATGCAATGCCTTTTGAAACGTAACAAGCGATGTTGAAGTATTTAGAACTGATTTATTTATGTGAATATTGAATCAGAGATACGTTTTCTTGTTGTTTTTTGGAACTTCCAAAAAAACCAATCAACTTAATTAACATTGCCAACTAATATTTTGATTCACCACGTTTGAACATATTTTGTGATTGTATTGCTCACCTGGTCTCTGAGGAGATCCATCTCACAGTACTGGCACTTCACACTGGCAAAGGGACACTGCTGCTCATGAAGCTGATGACAAACCAAAACAGATTGTAAGGAGACTAATCCCCGCTGATTCACAATGCAGCTGTTAACTTTCCAATGAGAGCAAATAGATAAGTGAGTCCACATTACCTCTCTCTCCTCGTGAACAAAGCACGCCAGACAATCTGGGCATGACACAGGCCTCCTTGTGCACTCCACAGTCGTGTGCTCCTCGATCTGGCTCTGTCTCACAGACTGCTGGCACTGCGGGCAGGGCACTGTGGCAAACTCACACTTCGCCAAATGTTTCTGGGAGTAAAAATACATTGAAACAATGCAATTAATATTATTGTGTAGTAAAACAGCAGCGGTTCACATAACATAGTTCACACCAGAGAAGAATTCTGTTCTTATTTGGCATCTATCATTTATGTAGATGCCAAATACGCCTGAAGGAAGTTTCTGTCCTGACTATGTAGGTGTAAACAAGGGAAGTAGCTTATTTCTTGCCAGTTTTCTATTACAATATTTGATTGAAGCAGTTCTTTTTAGAGATGGATGGAACCATAAGTGATCACTATAACATGTTATGAGACAGCAACTTAACAGATCCAAGTAATAACAATGATGTACATATCATTCAAAGTGAACTATGCTACCAAAAGTAATTGTGTAAATTCCTTGAATTGTTTACTAAGGTTATCTGTTTTTCGTGTATTTGGTTGCATTTGAAATCCATGATGCCTGTTTTACTTTATAATGCTCACCTCCAAATGTCGGAGCTCCATTCTGTTAGCACAGCCAGAGTTTTGACAGCGAACCATTAGCGACAGAATCTCCCGCTTGGCAAAGTTATCCGGGAACAACTGGTCTTCTGACAGTCTTGCATTGTCCACAGGGCACCTCTGTCCTGCATCACTGTTTTGCAAGAGGAAGAACATGTATAATTCAGGTAAAAGCCCAAAGAATACCAGCTTCTGCATTGTGCTCAATATGTATGCAGGAATGTGAACATTTAGCATTTTTTAGGCACACTGTACCTAGAGCACATTTATTGTTAGAAGGCTGTATAATAGCATACCGAATAGACTTCTCAATGCAGTTCTTGCAGAAACGGTGACCACAGGGTGTTTGAATGGCATTCCTTAAAGCCATGAGGCAGATAGGGCACTCGTATTTACTCTCTAAGGGTGGGTCAAACTCCACATCATAGCCCTGGATGGGGGCAGCGGCCTGAAGACTTGCAGAGATGCTGCTGCTGCCAGGGCTCTCTGATGGGCTGGGGAGGGATTCTCGCTCCTTTTCCAGCATTGCCAACATACAGTCGGACAGCTCTCCACCAACAGGTCCATCATAGCTGTCCTCCTCCAAACTTCCCTTATTGCTTCCAAAGCAGGCCATCTGTGGAGTGAGACAAAAATGGTAAATGAAGGCCTGAAATGGTAAATGAAGGCCTGAAATGGTAAAATAAATACAGCCTTGTGTTTTATGTTAGTATTCAATGTTTTGCATCATCAACCATTGAAGGTATCCTACAAAAGTACTGAACAAAGCTCAGAAATGTTTAATGTAACAGAAAAGGGACACAGGATTATTGAGGATTTACCTTACCCTACTAACCATCAACTTCCTGAACTATCAACTGACAATTATCTTGAATCCTGAATTTTTACCTTGAGATTAATGAATTAATGCATTTTTTTATTTTTAATTAATGAAATGTGTTATGGGAATACATATACAACAGATTCCAAAAACATACTACTGTCAACCCAAATACAGTGCAGCTCAAATATCTAGGAATATATTTAAATAGCAAGTCATTGGCGTTGTCAACTCATGCTAAACTCAGGTGAAGCTGCACCTATATTGGGAAGTACAGTTTAAAATATGTCGTTAGTCATCAAGGCCCTTACTTAACGAGTGGCACCTTAGCGAACACTGAGATGATTCCACACTTTATCATAGCAGTTACATAATTGAACACAATGAACAATGTTGTCACTTGATGTGGTAGTCATGCCCATGGATGCGGAACTGCAAGTTTGTACATCACTGCGCTAAAGAGCGATTCAAAGAAAACGTACTGACCAAATACAGCAAACAAGCCTCCTCTTTAGCATCAACAGCGTCCAGGTACTGCCACTATTTGTGAAAGCAGATATTATTTTTTTAATGTAATTCTACCCACCTTTGCCTTGAAAACGTATCGCACTTTTCGTTTCTACAGAGTTTCCTGTTTTCTTTTCCAGACGTCATCAAAGTAAACCTGTTGAGTTTTGGCCCGGTGTGAACGGGAGCGCCGCCCGGTGGCCGGAGGCTGCCCGCCTTTGCCACAGAGCAAAATGAGACAGAAAAATGGCGGACGTCAGGAAAATCTGTCCTGAGTCTTTGCCCTGTCGTTTAAGCTATTCGCGAAAAACGTCATTCCAGGGGAAGCTTTTTATCCTTCTTTGCATACTTAAAGTGGACACCGGAGGAGCTACGACCCACTGGGTTGTCACAGAGGATGGAAAAATACAACAACAGGTATGACAGTAAACGCTAGCTCATTGACCTGCTAACGCGAACGTTAGGTGGCTAGCTTGTAAAGCTATATTTATTAGAATTAACAGTAACGTTTTGTTATGTGGTTTGTCAACGTACATTTAGTGGTTTATTAAAACTCAGCAAAACCAGTATGCCAGCCTCGGTAACGTTACATAGGGTTAGGAGGTAGCGTTAACAATATACTGTTTGGCTAAATCAGTTAGCTTACATTGGCTACCTCAAACCTGACGTTATCGTTAGGTGTTTGAGGTCAAAATTACCAATATATTACAGGCCCATGATAACGTCTGCGTTGTAAACCGCGTATTTATTATGCCAGGAATAAGGCATTGTTTTGGTGACAAGTGTCACCCAGCTACCTTCATCCAGAAAGAAAGGTCGTGTTAATGCTGTAATGGGCTGAGTTGGCGATTTGTAACGTTGCATCAGGAATTAAAGATGTATAGACTATTTCCGACGTCGCCTAATAACATTTCAATCGACTGGATTATTCCACTCGGTAACCTGTTTGCCATGGGAATTAATATGGTGAGTATATGATCCGCCTTACCAAACTATTTTCGTTTTCAGGTTGACTCACCTTTGAATCTGAAGCATCCACTAGACGTTGTGATCTTCATGAGGCAAGAGACTCGTGTTAACTACCTTAAGAAGCTGGAGGTGAGTGTGGCTTTCACTTTGTCAGTTTCATGTGCAAACATGTTTTCAGTGAGTTCCTCTTTGAGTTTTCGTTCTGAGTAATTCCTCTATCATAATTGTTTATTGCATTCAGATTAATTTGTGCATAAATGAGGTAACATTGATCTCAATTATGTGGGGAGGAATAGAGCATTCTCTTATTTCGAACATTACTCCCTTCCATCACTACTTTATTTATTTATATCCATTATTTATTGTGTTAGGTGTCCATTTCATTTGCTTACTATTCCTCTGATGGATTGTGCTTGTTTATTCATGAGCAGAAACAGCTTGTGGCGCAAAAAATTCACATTGAAGAGAATGAGGATAGAGACACAGGGCTGGAACAGAGACACTACAAAGAGGATGCAGACTGTGTCATGGCTAAGGTTCCCCTGGGAGACCTGGACCTTTATGATGGCACTTATATTTCCCTAGAAAGCAAAGACATCAGGTAAGCTCTCCTCAATAAAACAGGTAATTGCCGACTTGCTTATTATCTCTACAATGTATTTTGTAAAGTGGTTCGGGCATCATTAAAAGTGTGTTCAGTGTCTCTCTATGATTGTGATGAAATTGTCGTTCTAAAAAGATTTCTCTGCTCTCCTATAGCCCTGAAGATTTTGTGGATTCTCTGTCAGCTCTGCCCCCAGATCTAGAAAAGCCTGACTGTGCGGTGTTTGAACTACCATATAGTATCCATGCTTTCCAGCATCTCAGGGTGAGTAGAGGCCAACCGATCCAAGTTTAGTTAGAATAAGTCAACTTTAACCTCTTTTAATGGTGGGGATGCACTTCAGGTTTGTTTAAAAGAAGATTTCTTCCATTTCTATTCATCAAATGTTAGCATTCTGTTGGGAGTGTATTTAACCTTTGGTTTTGTCGAGCTGACATTTTACAGCAGCGCTCTGTTTACTCTGGTAGATTATTTACGTTAAGGCAAGAACAGAGGCATACAGGAGAAAATAAATTGCAACCAGAAAATTGGTTCACAGTTAAATCAGTCATAGGTAAGATATGGGATGATAATCAAACATGGTCCTGAATGTGTTTTGATTTGTTGGTTGGCTTTGCATATTTTTATTTTTAACCGGTGATCTGCTAACAGCAACAGCAGTGTGGTACAGGGTTACTGAAGCACCAGCTGGTCACTATAGCAAGTTAGGCCTGGACATAGATCAAGTGCACCGAAGATAAGACTGCCATATTCTGACAAGGCCTTTGCGGGTTTATGACTGTAGTTTATTACGTTTCTTAAAAAGGGAAGACCATCCGCCCTTATCAAATACAATGCACTAGTGAGTATTGAAATTATCTTCAGTAATGACCCTAAAATTGCAAATGCACGCTAAATGCCTTGAGTGGATGTTGCATGTCAGTAATTGACAGTCCAATAATCCAGTAAAAAAAAAAAAAAAGAGCTCAGAGAGAAGCTGGCTGTGTTTCTGAAGAAAAAGCTAAGCCTTTGTTGCAGTTTACTAATAAGGTTCTTTATATGGTATGATGTAAGTCCTTTATAGGTTCATTTATATTCTGTTGTCATTTTAGCAATAGATATGGTCTCTGCTCTGGACATATGCAAATCATTTTTATCTTTGTCTGTGGCTCATGAAAACAACTTGATTGTATCTTTAGGTCGAGCTCAAGTCGGACTACATTAAAAAAAAAATAGGCTTTTTGGGTAAAAATGTTGTTTTTGTGAGCAAGTAACAATAAACAAACTATATACTTAAATATGGTCATAGTGTCAAACCTGTATCGCTTTGTCTTATTTCATTCAGTCACACATATATTGTCTTACCTCACATTAAAAGTCCACTGGGTGCTCACCATTAAATCATATTTATTTGAATAAGGCTGCAGAGACATTTCAAGTTTCCTGTTTATCTAGACCTAAAATACTTTCTAAAAATTCCAGAAAGCCATTCTGTCAGTTGATATATTTGGTGCTCTGCTTGTTATGGACAACACAATGATGAAACTGTTGTGTGACTGATCAGATGTTTATATTGAGCTCACTTCCCTTGTGTCTGTTCCAGGGTGTGCAGGAGAGGGCAAACTTGACCTCCCCACTGCTTTCTAAGGAGGATCCCATTTTTAGTTCATTGTCTCATAAACTGGGCCGCAGTGTGGATGATGTGGGCCATCGCATCCATCACGGCTTACTGGAGGTAAGGTCTGCCTGCACAGCTTTAACTCACTAAACCATACAAATACCATGGACTTAGAAAACGATTTCGAACCGAAGTCGATTTAAAAAAAGTCTTCTGTTCACACGAAAACGCTCGAAAACACTGGAGACGCTGTAGTACATATGCCGGGCCTGTAAGTGGCGCTGTACTTCTGCCACAAAATACACCAAAAGCAGCGAATAAGACCAATGACTATTATTATAATTATTATTATATTATTATTGTTGCTGATGGTTGTGGTAGAGGAGCTGTAGATTTTCCGCCATTGTTGTTGTTGTTGGTGAAACGCATCAGCAATGACGCGGGGGTGAGCAGGAGAGGCGGGGCTATTGCATCATCGTTTCAGGAATTGATCGTATAGGGCGTACACACGGAGCCGCAAGTGTTTCGTCTCCAGACTTACCCACTTTGGGAGCCGTTTTCAAAGTTTTTCGGATTCGGGCTCCGAATCCGCTGCTCCGTTTCGGCTTTGTGTGGATGAACCGTCTATACGATACAGAACGTTAGCGGATACAACTGATATCGTCTCCGTGTGGACGGGGCCTTAGTTCTCCCCTTCAGAGATATTGGACACTAGTATGAAACTAGAGAATGCAATTCCTGAAGAAATTGCTAGTGGGAATGCTTTATGCTAAAAAGCTGACGCTGAATTGCTATGCTGAAATGTAATGTGTAAGAAGAAAGTGAAGAATTTTGATTGAAATGATACATGAACACTGGGGGCTTGAATATGTGATAAGAGAAGAAAAGAAAGTAAAAAAGCTTGGAAAAGCAGCAGAATATTTGAACTGCAAACTATTGAACTAACTTGATGGTGAATGATCTGTCGCCATGGCAACAGTATTTGATGACACCCCATAATACGCTTAGATATGTTGATGGCTGCATCGTTACCAAACATGTGAAGTTTTGGGCTGTTTGGAGCATTTTCACTGAAGTTATGAGAAAACCGTGTTTCATGGCGAGCATTGTGTTGCCATGGCAACGACATTTGAAGAAATCTCAAAACTGTCCCGTAGATGTCTTCCCGGCTGGACTGTTAGCACACATGTGAAATTTAAGCACTTTTTGACAATTTTCATAGGAGTTATAGCAATATCGTATTTTATTGCAAGGGATGGCAACAGCTTTTGAGGAAAACTCACTAATGGCACATAGACATGTTGAGGGCTGGACCATTAACTGTCATCTGAAGTCTGGTGGTGTTTTGACCATTTTCATATCAGTGACGACAACATCGTGTTTTTTGGCGAGGGATGCGTTTCCATGGAAACAGCCTATGTTGAGATCTCAGATTTGGCGTAGAGCTGTTGAGACATGGACCGGTGATATACAAGCGAAGTTTGGGGGCGATCGGACCGTGTCCATTGGAGTTACAGCGACATCGTGTTTCATGGCGAGGGATGCGCCATGGGTTTCCATGGAAACTGCATATGATGACACCCCATAATTGACGTAGAGCTGTTGAGGGCAGGACCATTAACCATTATCTGAAGTCTGCTGCTCTGAGCATGTCAGTTGGAGTTATGACATCATCGTGTTCCATGACACAGGTGTTTATATTTGAGCTAACGACGTGTCCAGAGATCAAAGGTTTCCATGGCATTTTGTTTAATTATTTTGCTTAATTTTATTTTATCTTTCAAGCTACGAGATGTTTTCCTATGTTTCTCATGAAAAATTATGTCTCAGGAATGTAGGGTTTGGGAATTATGGCAGGTTTAAAAGAAAATATGAAGGCAAAATTAAATCTGTCCTCTAGCTGTGACATCACGCACTCTAAAATCTGAAGTTAAAAATTTGATGAATTATGGGATGTATCTCTGGAATTATGAAAGTTATGAATAAGAAAAGTAATAGCCATCGATTCCCGACCGAGCTGAACATTTTGATGTTTGAACGGAGTTTCTGCGATGTGGAATGTGGGAGAAGAAGAGGCGCAAAATAACCCGGCGGAATAATAAAGAATTTTGTGCGTAGCATAACAGATGCTGATACAGCATTCCAACTAAATGAGCAAGGGAAGGAAAAAAACACATTAGATTATGAACATTTAAACAATTTAAAAATGTTAAAGCCTGGACAATGCATCATACATGCTAATGGGGAGAAGATATGTATTTTTAGGATTTGTGTGCATGTTTTTCTGTATACTTGTAGATGTATCTTTCTTTGTCTCAGTCAGGGTTATCAGAACATGCGTGTTGTTTCAGAAAATATTTGAATGGGGCCAAAACAATAGTCATTGTTAGGACTAGCAAATCATTCCAAACAGACATGGCCCCAAAATCTGTTGTTCAATATAGCAAATTGTTATTGGGGAAAAACAAAGATTCCATAGATCAGAGTTCCCGTTAGAATATTTTTTCGCCGGTCAAAATGTCCGTTAAAGTTGAAATCTTCCGGACAAAAGTAGAAAAGTGCCGGTCAAAGGTCTTCTTTGTTATTTATTGAGCTTTAAAACAAATTGATGTGATTCGATATTAAACAAACTAATTATAGTAGATTAACTACATTATTCAAAAGTGTACAGTAATTTACAATAACACGGAGCGCTCTCCCCCTCTCCTGACAGCCCGCCAGTATCATGCAGCTCGCGGATCAGTAATGAGTGACCCGACAGTAAAACTAAATATATCTATAACTAGTTTAGGTAGTTTGAGAGGTAATTAAAATAGCTACGTGTGATATTCTAACCTGAAGTGTGTGTTTTGTTCCGCTCACCGCTGCAGGTGATCATGCAGAGCTGCGTGTCGACTCGTCAGCAGCAGCTGATCTCTTTCCCGTCAGATTAGACTTTACTCGCGTTTATGTCCATATCGATCAGATCTAGCTAGTTCTAGCTAATGATATGACTACCTGCTTATTAAAAGACACCTAAACAATAAGCGTTGCTATGCAACCGGGTGAGGCCACAAAGTATAGCGCAGCATTATGCATTTGTTTACATGCCCACCGGAACCCCGAGGCATTACCAACAGATCAACGCACAATCAAACCATACAGGACATCTCTTTCTCCACATTAAGTGTTAGACATTAGAATTGACTATTCTTGTCTGTCACATACTCTTTTGTCTGTCACATACTCTTCTTGTCTGTCACATAAGTGGCGCAACTGAAGCGGTATTGCGCTAAAGGGGAAATTATTTTGACCGGACATTTTGACCGGAGAGATTTAGATTTGCCGGTCTTCAGCATATTTTACCGGTCATAGTCCAGTAATTACCGGCTAACGGGAACTCTGCCATAGATAGATACCTTACAATAAGCAGTCAGTCCTTTTGAAGCAGTGGAAATTGTGTGTGTGATGTTAATCTTAATGATTGTGTGTTGCAGAACTCCTCGTCCTGGGTGCTTTACAACATGGCGTCTTTTTACTGGCGTATGAAGAACGAGCCCCAGAGGGCAGTGGACTGTGTGGTTCGTGCTCTGCATTTCTCTCCAAGGTAAAGGACAGAAGGCCACTGCAGTAGTTTACAGTTTATTGTGTCAAACTACTCACAGGTGTTCATATTCCCATACTGTGTGTGTGTGTATTGTTCTTGCAGGGAGCACAAGGATGTAGCTCTAGTCAACATGGCCAACATCCTGCACCGCGCCCATTTCTCAGCTGACGCTGCTATTCTTGCTCACGCTGCCCTGGACCTTACCTCAGATCTCTTCACCAGCCACTACACCTTAGGCAACATTTATGCTGTAAGTTGGAGGGAAAAAAGATTAGACCGCAGTACACATTTTGTGTATTTAACCCACAGCCTTACAATCTTTTAACTTAGTCATTAAGTTTGGTGTCAGAATCACAGCTATTGCTTCCACACTGTCACTACACATCTTGCATAAGCTACATATATTTTGCATAATGTTAAAGTAAAATCTCACAAAACAAGATAGTCTGCTGACTTTTGAAGTCTATCATGTAAATGTAATATCAAACAAATTGAGTCTTAGCTAAGTAGTCTAGCTTTCATTCCTGTGCTTTTATTCCTGTGCTATTGCTACAGTGGCCCACAGGAGTGTGATGTGTTGGCACATTTATTGATAAGGATTTTTGCTTTCTTACCATCTGTTACGGCCCGTCCACACGGCGGCGTGCGTTGAAGCTTCAACGCTTCTTCCCATTCACTTTGAATGGGGTGACGTCACGTTTCGCCGAACTGCATTGTGGGAGCGAAGCGTAGATTTGCTCGCGAAAGTTGAGCAATGTTCAACTTTTGAAGCTTCGGCGGAAGCGTCAGCCAATCGAATCATATGACAGTACAAGCTCTAGCCAATCAAACCGCGTGCTTGTGTGTCCGGGGCGGGAGATTCATGTGATTGGTTGTTGGTCGAGTTTCAGCCCCCCCCCGCCGGCAAGCGACAACACACGCCGCCGTGTGGACAGGCCGTTAGTGAGTTTCAGGGTTCCCGTTACACAAATAAGACAGAATTCAGCAGTCAGCTATTTTTTGTATTTGTTTTACATATAGAAGATAATATTAACTGAATGTATAGGTACAGCATATTGCCATCCAAAACCCCTAAATACAAATATTTATATATCTATATTTTAACGACTTTACCTTGAAATCACCTGCGTTTGACCACTGCCTTATCCATGTTTGTGTTTGTGTCCTCTTCTCTTGCTGTCTGACCAGATGCTTGGGGAATACAACCACTCAGTGCTGTGTTACGAGCAGGCTCTGCAGGCCCAGCCAGGCTTCGAGCAGGCCCTGAGGAGGAAACATGCCGTGCTCTGTCAGCAAAAGCTGGAGCAGCGCCTGGAAGCCCAGCACAGGTAAGCAACCACTCGTACATACACACAATATACTGTATATGGACATTTTCAAACATCTGTGAAGCACCATCAAAACAACTTCCACTGTAACAGTATGTTTGATCTTGGGTTAGATCTGAAAATACGTTCTTTATTGTCCCTCTTTCTTTCATCAGTTCAGTTCCTTGAAAGTGAAAATGTTGAATTGAATTATTTGTGAACAAGCTTTTATGCTGCTTAGCAGTTAAGACTACTAGGGACTTTTTAGAAAATGTTAGCATGTTAATCACTACTGGGGGTTTTTTAGTGATAAAAGTAAAACCAAGACACTTCTTCATTTAGGGAAGTTTTCCTTGCAAAATATGAAAGTCCCCTGAGCTGGCAGAGAGTTGCTCATGAATGCAGAGTGGATTTGGTGCAGATACCGATGATCGACATAGATCTTCTTGTTGTTGGATGATCATTTTCAAATGTTTTGTTCCCTGCTATGCATTTCTGCCTGTCCTGCTTCCCCTTCTTCATTTTGACTTTTATTTTTAGATCCCTGCAGCGGACACTGAATGAACTGAAGGAGTACCAGAAGCAGCATGATCACTACCTCCGCCAGCAGGAGGCACTGGACAAACACAAGCTGCTGCAGGAAGAGCAGATCCTGCGCAACATTATCCATGAGACCCAGATGGCCAAAGAAGCCCAACTTGGTAAGATGCCACGCACATGGAACTGAGAACACCTAATGTGTGCAAGACATAACCTTTTGGATTTTGTATAGAAGAGTTTCTCACTGCAGAAAAGCTAATTACTTTTGCTGTACAGAAAAACATGTGTTGACTTGCTGTGATTAAAGAATGCAGATGTTCGTAATTATGACAAATACATTTAATGAACTGACAGGTTCTCCGCAGTGAAGTTACATTTATCATTTTGGAGAAAGGTAACGCTTTACTATTGGCTTCAGAGAACAGAATTGTCAATTGAGTAGAGAACAATGTGACTGTATCAACTCATGGGAGGCAATCGTTAGCAAGCCTTCTGTGCAATTTGTTTAAATATATTTGTTAGCTTTGATAATAATGTATATTGTTGAGACTGAAGTGTAAAGAACCATCTGAATGTTGTTTGTTGTATGTTCTCCAGGGAACCATCAGATGTGTCGGCTGGGTTATAAGCATCGCAGCCTCTACTGCCCCTTTGACCTGCCTGTGCGCTATCACCGTGGCGATCTGTTTGAGCATGTCAGCTTTGTTCAAGTGAGTTTTTCATTATGACAATGTACTTGATGATTAGTAGCCAAGTTTTAAAGGAAGACCATAACACACAAAATCTGTTTCCTCCCTGGACTATTCCAGTGGATATTAATTGAAGGAAGCTAACAAACACTGCATCATTACCTGTGAAAATGTTCCTTCAGTTTCTGTGTCTGAGTTCTTTCTGTTTCTCTCTTTGTTCATAGTTTGGGGAGGAGGTGTCGGTGGCATCCAGCGTGGCGCTTGTGTCAGAGCGCAACTCCAACCAGACGGCAGCCAGCCCCCAGCTCCATCCCTCCGTGTCCGGAGACCAGGACCCCGCCGCTGCTCTCTGGGGCAGCCGTCTGGATTACACGCAGGCAAGAATAGCTTGTGATTTTTGTCTCTATTTGAATTTTTTTTCTTTTACACCCCAAGGTAGGCGGAGTATGCTGCCAAATCAAACTAAAAGGACAAATGATACCTCTGCAATGCTAATGCCCACCAAACAAAATGCAGAAATGGGAATGTGTGAAAATGCTGGATCACATTGTGTCTTGCGTCAGTTTACAAATATTTAAGAAGAATTGCAGGGGATTAGAAATCATTAGAGTGATTAACATAATAATATTAATAATGAATTGCATTTATTTAAGTGCTCAAAGCAGACAATAACATAGAGCAGGGGTTTTCAAAGTGTGGGAAGGTGAGCCTCCTCTCAGAGAACATAAGAACAGCTGCGCCCCCCCTCCCAATTATTATTGATATTATTATTGTTGTTATTGCTATAATGCAGGGGTATTCAATAGCATTGCAAAGAGGTCCAGTAAGAGAACATGTCATTAAATGCTCTGTTTTTGCTGTCTACCTTTCTCTTTTTTGAGCACGCCATTTGAAATGTGTGTGTTTGAATCTATCGTGCTGACTCACTGACTGCACCGATTTGATTGGCTGAGTAGCGTCACCTCCTTAAAACAACAACTTTTTAAAACCTTTTTATCTTTATGTTTTAAACATATTGTTAAAACATCTTTAGCATTTTCAACATCGTGGATGAATCCTTATATGCTCCCGGCAACACACTGAACGTCAACTTTGCCTCCTTATTACACTCACCCCTACTTTAGCGGGAACAATGAGTCTGCGTCTGCGATGCGCACAGGAGGATGATGCGGGGATGCAATGTAGACAGGAATAAACGCAGATCATCCTCTGGCTGCAGCCTTGACCGGCACTTGCTTTTGATCAAAGTCAATGTGGAAAACCCGCACTCACACAGGTAGGTGGAGGCAGGGGCGGGCTGGACTAAAAATCAGCCCTGGAATCTCACCCAGCCCAGCCCACACAAATTGGTAGAGCACGCTAGTGAACTGTCAACGGGGGGGGAGGGAGCCTCGCTGTGTGAAAACGGCCCGCTGAACGGACCTCTGTCGCCTGTCAGCGCAACTTAAATAATGCCGTTTAAAAACATAAAAAATAAAGGCCGGTGCCGGCCGTCAGCACACCGAGCCGGCCGTCAACGGCCCGCTGACGACCGGCCGTTCTGTGATTCTCCAGAATACACAGATGGCCAGTCCGGCCCTGGGTGGAGGTGAAGGGAATGAGAGCTTTTACAGACTTTTTGGAGAGGTGGGGGAACTCGGTCTCCACAGACAGCCAAAAGTGTGCAAGTGACACTTTACTCGTCTTTTTCTCGTAATATTTTTCTCACACTGCGCCTCCCCTGAAGCTCTCTGGCGCCCCCCCCCAGGGAGGCGCGCCTCACACTTTGAAGACCGCTGACATAGAGTAAATAATTGCATACTAAATATAACAAAGCTATGGTCATTTAGTGGACACATATTAAAAATAGAGATCAGAATGGCATGTTTGCGTCCGTAAAGTAGGGAGTGTAGAGAAATGTCAGATTTGTCTGATTTGACTCTGTTTTCTACTTAACTGTTTTGCTTGGACTCAATTTGTTTTTGTTGTGTTCTCCCAAAATTCTTTGTGTAAATATTAAAAGACTGAAATAAATGTCAGTTTAATTTAAAGTTTAAACGGTAGTCAACCACACTATTGCTTTGGAGATTGAGAGCTAATTGCTTTTTTCGTTTAGGACATACAGAGGATGCTGTGGCCTCAGAGGAGCGACTGTGCTCACGAGTACCCGAGTGTTCCCCCCGCTCACCTGCTGCCAACCTTCTACCTTCCCCCTGAAACACAGGGCCTCAGGTCAGTGCACATCCCACGATTGTGCTGGTTAAGTTTTTCCTTAATCATATTCAAAAGGGCAGCACACACCAAATCCAGTAATACTGAAAAGAATCAGCATGTGCTTTTAGAGTTGCATATCAAAACATCGCACTTAAATATGCCTCGTTTGTTGATACACAGCCCAGTGGCAACTCTCCTCTATGGGAGCAGTCCTCCTCTGACGGTAGCTCTGCCAAACTGTGGTCCCGTTCCCCAACCATACCCAGCCCTCCTGCCTGCTTCAATAGACTGGCCTCTGGAAGAAAAGAAGCTCCCAGATCCCTCTGCCTCCCAGGTATCTGACTGTCTCATTATTTGTGTGTGTGTGTGTGTGTGCATGATCTGAATATGAGAACACAGAGATGGATTCATACCATGTGCAGTAGGCTTACAGAACTTCTATACCCCTACTCTGTATTTTGATGTTGTGTATGGCATGTGGAACTCCTCAGAAGAATATCCAATCATTAATGTCACTGTGTGTGTTTACAGATCCTGCAGTTACGTAGTGGAGGATGGACGCTGGAGCAGATTGGCTCCAGAATAGCGCACGTTATGAAACAAGTAAGAGGGCGTCTCACACTTCTGGGGGGAGTTAGTGCAGATTAACAGTGTACGACTTCTCCCCTATGTTACCGGTGTCCAGATCTCCCAGCTAACCAAACAGAAAGGGCCATCTGGATACACGAAACACCTTATTTAACTGCATTGAATTCAGCCGACTGAGGGGTCAGAACAGAGTCAATCAATGGTGCAATCAAATCATTTTCAACCTTTACTCACTCTTATTTCATCTTTCATATGGAGCGAAATGCTCCCCCAGCTGAAGGGGAGCAATGATGCTACACTAGCAGGCTGAAGTGGACACGTAACCGAAGAGTTCATTAAAGAAATGATCGGATTTTCATCAGCTTTATTTAGGCCAATACTGGTCCATTATAATATGTGCCAGGCTCGGCTGCGGACAACTCTGCCCTTTTATTCGAACTGGAGTCAGTATGCTGGAAAAGTATCTAGAATCATTCTGCTCACAATAGTCATTCCTTTCCAGAGCTAACAGAAGTTTGTTTGCACACATAGGCCACTGTCCCCTGCTGGCAGACCCACAGTGAGGCGGCTCTATTCTGGCGCGCCAAAGGCAACGGCAGCCTTGCCCTGCAGTGCTTGCGCCAAGTGTTGAGCTCTGCCCCGCCCCCCCACCGCCACGTCCCCCTCACCAACGCCGCTAACCTGCTGCTACATCACGGCTTGACCACCCACTCGCAAACCCTGCTGGAGCAAGCCATGGCTATCAATGCATCGGAGGTAAAGGCTCATCGCTTCATTACCTGCTGGTTTTTACCATCTTGGAGTTGCACACTCATAGGGTGGTACATTTACTTTGCATTTGTTGCCACTATAAAAAGAAACATGCTGTTTCTTCAGATAGTCAGTCACATGGTTTGAGCGTAGTATACAACTTTAACTGATATTTGTATGAATAAAACCTAGAAAACATAATTTTAGTGTTGTGTGATTTTTTTTATCAGGATGGCCAAATAACCTTTAAAACTTGGTTACATCACCAGGCAATCATGCAGAGATTTAAAATCAGCAATGCATTTATACTCAGAGATTTAAATTAAAGCATTGTTGGATACTTCATTTTGGACTGTTCTAACTATTTTTATTTTAGTCTTTTTATGAGTAAAAGTATAAATTGTCCAAAATCATTACCTGCAATAAAATAAAATGAGTCCCCCTGAATACTAATAGAGCATAATTTGAATGCCACATTATGCCCAAATGTAGCAGACGCAGCACATTTTTCTTTTTGCCACTTAATTTACCCTTTGTTTTAGGCATCTAGCTTTATTAGTGAGCCATGTTTCAAAATATATCATCTCAAGGTCATTCAAGTTTCATAAATATGAATTTAGTCCTCCTGTGGTTTGCAGATTCTCCACATATCAAACCAAAAGAGTACTGAAGTTACATTGTGTAAAAACTGGAACTGGTCAAGTGCAGTAGGTATAGATAATATATTGATATAGGACTGCTGTTCAGATAATCTGCCTCCCAAAATCTTTTGAGCAGCAACACGTGTGCTCAAGTGTGTTTTCTCGATGTTACCCAAAAGCTAATGTTCCCATGTCTGGTTTTGCTTCCATCGCAGCCCCACACCCTCATCAGCATGGTGAGTGTTCAGTTGGCTCAGGGCAATGTGACCGGCGCTCTGGCCTTGTTCCGCCACATCCTGGTGACGGCCCTTTCCTCCTCCTCCTCTTCCTCCTCCTTCGCTGGCTGTGAACAGTGTCGCGCCAGCCTTCCTCTGCTGCGCTGTCTGCAGTTCTACCCCTTCCTCTACAACCTCTCACATCGACAGCCCTGCTCACGTGAGTCAATCAAACACACACAGATCTTTTCCTCTTGATTATTGTACTTCTTTTTAAAGTATGGTGATAGAGTGCACCTCTGATTTATATGAATGCACCTGCCAATTGCCTGGTCAAGTTAGATGCTGCGTATCACAGTGCACTGAGATTTGTGACAAACTGTAAAGTATTAACCCATCACTGTACCCTGTATGCAAGGGCTGGTCTGCCTTCACTAACTGTACGGAGGCTCAGTCACTGGTACATTTTTATATATAAAGCCATGTTAGGGAAACTTCCATCCTACATCTGCTCCCTGATCTCACGGCGAATTGTAAGTGGCTACTGCCTGAGATCGCATGCTGTGGTTTTATTAAATGTGCCAACTGCTAGGACTGTCTTAGGGAAGATAGCATTTAGATGCGCAGCTCCACTGTCCTGGAATAGTCTGCAATTAAAATGGAAACTGAGCAATCTGGTGCCACTCAATGTTTTTAAAACTCGGTTGGATGCTACTGAATCGGAAGCTGTTGGTACCTGTGCATGTGGATAGTATGTAATTTGTAATCCCTGTAATGCTACTGTATGATGTCCTTTTGTTGTTCTGTTTATGTTTTTAATGTTTCATGTGGAACCTACTTGAGCAGGTCTCCCTTGAAAAAGAGGTCAATGATCTCAATGGGATACAACCTGAATAAATAAAGGTTTGAAATGAAATGAAGAGTAGGCAACTGCATTGTTTCAAAACATCAGCATTTTTCTGTAATATGATTTAAGATATGAAGACACTTTGAGACATATTTTGAGACATATTTTGCGGTTTTTAAACGCCTAACAATTGCACTATAACAATGTCTTCAAGCCAGACAAGAAGCTGAAGCATTTTGAAGTTTATGATCACAATCCTTTTTGTTTGTAAATCTTGCCATACTGACAACATGCAAGAACATGCAATATATATTTTAAAACGGTTTAGAATCCGAATCAGAATACCTTTATTAGTCCCACAGAGGGGAAATGTACGTTGTTACAGCAGAAAAAGAGCCACAGGCGGCTTAATGTTACATGCATTCAAAAGTATTAAAGTTAAAAAAAAGTTACACAATTTACTAAATACACATCCTTTAACAGTTCTTAGGATTTAGCCGCCAGGTATATATTGCACAGTTATTAACGGCATATATATATATATATATATATATATATATATATAAAACGGACAAGTAAAATCAAGCAATCTGATTGGTTCTTAGCCGTGGTATACTGAGCGTATACCACGGGTAGAATTGTAAGTTACTTTTCACAACAAGTCAGTATCCCTCCGCGTCTGAGATAAACAGTATACAGTTGGGCTGAAAAGCAAACTGCCTGCAGTTTGCTTTTCAAACTGGAACAAGAAAGCAGCGGAGAAGTAACGGGGCAGAAACCCTCATTTTTACGCAACGGTCCAGACATAGACATCAAACGGCAAAAACATATTCAGTGTGCAGTTCCTTTGGCATTAGGGCAGGGATATTTAGATACTTTCCAAGGTTTGACATAATGAATTGTGCTACTTTTAAAGCGAGCAACGATGTTTTCAAATCTGTAATCAAAAAGGTCCGCAACAACATTTAAGATCCTCCGGGGGAGGTGGGTCTTACTATGGAGGAGTGGATTGAGGAGTGCCTATCTCCAGAACAAAAAGCACCTAAACGACGACATGTAGAGCGACGTGAAGAGCAGGTAGACCAACTGGAAAAGTATCACCATTCAAAAGCTTTCTGATGCGGGTCTTGAAACAAAGCAGAGAAATTATGACCGTTAGTGGCCACAGGTGCGAAAGCTCTCTCCAGAGCTACTGGAAGCCGAATCTCGGGGACCGGAGAAAGTGGAGCAATATTCTCGCCACGCCAAACAACAGCCTAGAACAACCTCAGCCTATACAAGTAACCACGTAAGCCATGCTACTGATGCTGGACAGTTTTTCAGTGGGTGCACAATAAACGGCAACATACACATTAATGTAAATAAATAGCCAAATAATGGATCAACGCTCTCTGTCTAATATGTTTGCTAGCTGTTGTTAGTGTTGTTGCATAGCAACCACCTCGCACTATGTTTCGTGCAGAAGGCAACAGAGGGACTATTTTATTTTGAACATCATTATTTACTAATAAAAACTATTTAAATTAGAGTGTGTATTTTTCTTTCATATTGCCACACTTGGTAACCGTTTTATAAAAGCAATAGCTCACTTCAGGCCGTGATATATGCTCATTATATCACAGTTAAGGGGGTTGTCGACCCTCCGCTTCGCGTCGGGCCGAACCACGCCCCTTAGCTGTGATATAATGAGCATATACCACGGCCTGTCGTGAGCTATTGCTTAAATATATATTGCACATATTGTTTAAATATGATATACCCCTTCTAACTGATTTGACAACTTGTAACATGTAAATCTATTATTTATATCTAAATATTGAGCATAGAAATAGGCCATGGGCTTAAATTGCACTTGCTTCACTAGTTTTTCAGTCTTAAAATCAAAACCCCCCCAATGTTGTCATCTAAAGCTGCAAGAGACGCTGTGAGAAACAAGTAGCATGTTGCACTTGTTATGTGAAAATAGTAGAGACATTTTGCCACTCAATAATTCAGACAGTAGAAAATAGCTAATGCCAAATTTAGAAGGGTCTATTTTATCTCAAAAGCTAAATATTACCCCCTTATTGCTCGCTGACACACTCAACACACTCCCACCTCAAGTTAGATCAAAGGTTTAAATATACAAAAAATACACACATTTCTCACGTTAAATGTGTTGCTGTTCCTCCCACGTTTGATCCTGTTGCATTGCTACATTTTACCGCCATGCCTGAGTCGTTGTGATTGAATATGGCTAAAAGCTTCAGACCCCATTTACACGCAAACACATACGTAACGCAAACGAACCGAATACGATATCAAAAAAGTCTTCCGTTCACACGAGACCGCTCGGGAGCGCTGGAGACGCTGTAGTACATATGCCGGGCCTGTAAGTGGCGCTGTACTCCCGCCACAAAATACACCAAAAGCAGCGAAGAAGACCCCCGAGCATGGTTGCCCTTCTGTTTATGCCCCGCGGTGGATTTAGCAACATGTAGTTCATGTAGTTCTCCATGTCCACTTGTTGCTGATGGTTGTGGTAGAGGAGCTGTAGATTTTGCACTAACATCTGTAGCATGGTCAGTAGCAGTAGCAGTAGCTACTCTCCTCTACTGACCATGCTACAGGAGTGAGCAGCAGAGGCGGGGCTATGGCTTCATCGTTATCAGGAAATTATCATATAGGACGTACACACGGAGCCGTTTGGCCCCCCAGAGCGTTCCACCTTGGGACCCGTTATCGTTTGCGGGATCCGTTTCCGCGTTTCCGTTACGGCCGCGTGTGAACGAACGGGCTATACGCGAGAGAAAAGTAGCGGATACAACCGTTTGCGTTCTCGTGTAAACAGCACCTCAGAGCCAACATTATGGTTATATCAATCCCTGTGGATAAACTACTGAAAAACATACCAGTGCAACAAGGAGAGCCATTTAGGACTGCAACAATAATGGCACTTATATTCTTTATTCAACAAGTAAGAAGTTGTAATTAATTGCATGTGTTTCAACATTACTATCTTCTCGCTTTTCCTTGTAAATGCATCTAATGTCTTCTGGCAATAATCAGAGTTTCCAAGTTTAATAATATATAAGCTTTGCTAGAGTAAATTGAGACCGTGAATGGAGTCACCAGAGTGTTGAGAAAAGGAAGCTGAAGGGACTGATTTGTTTGTTCCAAGAAAAACAAACACGGTTGGTGTGTCTCGGAATATAAAATGCATCACTTTCTGTTGAGGGGAGAATTGTTCCAAAGGTAAACCAAACACGTAAATGATCTAGCATGTTTGAATCACTAAATCGGTCATTGAGTAGAGTAAAAAGGCCACATGTGTAGACAAAAAGGTGAGTTTGTTCCTTTAATTCAAAGTAAACATCCAAACTGCCTTGCTTACTCGTCTGTAATAATGTTGTTAGTATTACCACATTATTCACCACATTAGAATTGTTGAAAATTGTTGAAGTTTCAGAATATTCGATTTATTCCAAACATTTTGTTGCACACAATGCAACAAAAATATCTATTGATTTTCAGAAACACTGTTTGAGAATACGTTCAACAGTACATTTTGCCACCTGTCTTTTATTCAAATGAACTTCCCTTGTGTTGCTGCAGAGGGCGCCGCCTGCTTGGCTGAAAAGGAGCTCGGCATTCAGCTGGAGGAGTGGGAGGGCAACGAGGAGAAGCAGGATGCCCCCCCCCTCTCTGCCATGGAGGACTCCTTGCTCTTTGAGAGTAAGAATATGATTTACCGACACCTACAGTGGCAATATCAAACAGTTAAGACATATATACGGCATCCGAACTAAATGAACAGTCCTATTTACTTCTTCACACAATATGTTTTAATAATAATGATTAGATATTAGGCACAGGTTTTCAAACTCTGGGACTGTGGGCCTTGTCTCTCTCAAAGCTTGGAAGAAGTTAGTGTGATTGCTTAGTGCTTAAGGGATCATAAACAATTGAACAAAGATAAACAAGTTGATTCATAAAAGAACATTGGTCCTAAGGCCTTTATTAGTTTCTAACTACATACTTTCTGACTAGTTGAGTGTGAAAAACAATAAATTCCCTAAAAGCCTTAATTCTAAATAATGTCTTTAACCAGATCCCACTCATTTAAGGCAAAGATATGTGATCTGTGTTGGTCAAATATGTCTTTATCTATTGACTAGCAGTTACAAAATGTAATATCACATTCTCAGATGTCGGTTGGCTTCCTTTGCTGCACTCAAAACTAAATTGTAACTCTGAGAAATGTTTCTGTCACAAACCACATATTAAGTGCTCCTCGTCCTGTCCCCCCTCCCCCCCCCCCCCCCTCTCCTCAGAGGTGATCCTGGACAGTAACGGGTCGGGTGAAGCAGCCGGTCAGCAGAGGGATGCTCCCTCCGCCTCAGCAACTGCTAACATGGCCACTCCATTTGGTGGTGGAGCGGTGGAGGGGGAGGAGGAGTGGCAGCTGAAGGAGGACCTGATGGGGGCTTTTGAGGGAGCGCTTGATGTTGGGGGCAAACGGGGGGACCTGCGAGGGATCCGGGTGCTAAAGAACGACCGTGTCATGGGATCCCGTGCCGGTGGTGGGCCGTGCTTCGGGAACTGTGAGGATGACGAGGGAGCTGAGTGGGTAAGTGCACATTCCTGTGTTTGAGTCACCACTAAAGTGTGTGGGATTGACTGATGTGCCTAAGGGCTGGGCAATTAAGAGAAGTTCAAATATTACAATATTTCTGACCAAAGATCTCAATATCGACATTGTGAAGATATTTTAGGGTTAAACATTGGTGCTTTTACAAAATATTTACACTATGAGAGTTTTAATAATCATCAGTAATAAGGTTTTAATGACTAAGTGAGTAAAGCCAAATATTAAAATAGCTAGAACAGTGTCATACACAAAAAACGACATCACTTTACTGTAATGCAGCCTTTGAATCCACTTGCCAATATGTAGTCTCATATCACAATATAATATCAATACATTGCCCAGCCCTCATGTGACTGAAGTGTGTGTAACCAAACTGAACGTGCCTTATGTTCCTCAGATCACCTTCCAGGTAAAGCGGGTGAGGAAGGCTAAGGTGGATGGCACAGAGGGGGTCTCCAGCTCTGATGAAGGCCAGAACGGGGAGTCCCTGCCTGGAGGACACTCTGTCTTGGAGATAAGCGGGCCAACTATCCCATCGCCTGGCCCTTCAGGTACCATTTATTTTTACTCCAGCATAAACACAGAGAAAGCACCAGGGGGCTGGACTTCACCCAGCTAAGAGAGATGTCTTTGTGTTTTCTGTGTTTTTGTGCAGGCCGCTGGAGGGACTACACAAGTCTTGGCTGGCCGGGCCCCGAGGAGTGCCAGCGGACACGCAGGGTGGACCTCACCACTGTAGCTAGCACCTGGCTAGCTGTTTCTGCCAAGAACATCGAGTAAGACTCTTAATGTCCTCCTGATCCGGCTCACATTCTCATCTCATGTTATATAACTGTGAATTTAGTTAGTACTGTAATATTGACCATGTCAGTTTTTGGAGTAACGGCTTTAATGTTTCTGTCAGTTTTTTGCTCAAAGAACAACTGCAAAGCTATTAAAGGTCCCATGTCATGCTTTTCTGGTTATTACCCGTCCCCTTGTGTGTTATGAAGGTCTTTATGCATGTAAATGGTCTGCAAAGTCACAAACCCTCATCAAAGTACACCCTGTAGCGAGTAAAACTCTAACACAGAAAAGACCTGTCTATGCTGCCCCAGAACGCCTCATTGGAGATTTCTCTTTTTCCATTAATGTCTCCCTGGGTACAGTGATGTGCCCATACCCAAATGGACCAATCTGTGGAGCTCCTCACACACACACTCTCAGCGGCAAAACTGTGACACGCTGGGGGGGTGGGGAGGGTGGTGCTAGTGGAGCCTTGCAGCGGCGAAACTGTGGCACGCTTACACTTTAGGTGCGCCGCGTTTGGGGGTGCGGGTGCTAGTACAGCCCCCTCAGCACCCCCCCCACCCCCCTTCCCGCGTCCATTCGCGATGTCTCGCTGTCTCGCGGACCCCACGCAGCAACCAGGAAATGACACCAGCAGTAACCCAGCTCACACTGTCCGCTCCTCGAGCCTCAAAGGGCGGAGCAGCGAGCCCCGCAACGTCCTGCCAACACGGCACCCAGACCCCACGCAGCATTCTCATCTGTTTATCATTACTGGTGTCATTCTCTGGTTGCTAACAAACGTCATTGTAACACATAATCACTGATGTTCCGCTGTAACGGTGGACTCATCAGAACAGAATGGGCGATCTGACCAATCAGCACAGTGGGCTCACAGGGAGGGGGGGGGCAGGAGCTCCAACAAGCCGTTTAGGACAGAGTGAATACACATACTATACAGAGATGCTGTATGAGAAACCAATGTGAGTTTGGAAAATTGCACAATATAAATCTATTCTAGTATACCTCAACAATGGAATTATGATCAGTAGAAATGGCCATGACATGGGACCTTTAAAATACAGGTTAGTACTGTGTGAAGTGTCCTTTACGATAGGAGTATAGCAACATAACGGTATAGAGACCATAACCATGATATTAAAAAAATGTAATAAGTATATCATCTTAATTATACACATGATAATATTGTGCTAATAATCCAGCACCTCTTAAATCTCACCTTTGAGCAGTAATAGTACTAAGGTGTATACTCAATTATTTTTAAAGATATGTATATAGATGTATATTTGTTTAAATATTATTTTTTGGGCATTATTAGTAAAAGATAATGACTCGGCCTTCTTTCTTTTAGACACAATAATCATGTAGAAAGTTGTGATTAAATTACAGCTCTTTTTATAGAAAATTAATAAAGTGTTTAGAAAAGATAAGAGGGACGGGGAATCAAAGGCCGGGGGGGGGGGGACATTGCTGCCTCGTGATATTCTTGGTTGACAGGAAAGATATGAAGAGCCAAAATGCAGTAAATGCAGCTTTAAGTCTAATGTCTGATTGTCCCTGTCTCTTCAGCATCACAGAGCATATAGACTTTGCCACTCCGCTCCAGGAGCCAGCTGCTGAACCTTTATGCAACGCCAACCTCGCTGCCAGCATGCACACCCTGGACCACCTGGCGGGGGTGGCCAACCGCGCCGCCATCCACTACACCGGAGAGAGCCAGCTGCGGGAGGTAGGCTGAGGATTACAGGAATTAACATGCATACTCTTACCTCTTTTTTTACCTCAACAGCATGGAGTCCCATCAACAGTGTAGTTCAATATTTGATATTCTCATTTTCAATGCTACAGGTAGACCACTCCACATGTTTCTTAAATCTCAATCTCTACATGTATGGCAGTCATTCCATTCCAGTGTCTGTTGAATTCCCACACAGAGAAATGTTGTCAGTAGTTTTATAAAATAAAATACATAAATGCATTTTACTCAAACACATACTGGTAAATAGTAAAACCAGAGAAACTGATCATTTTGCTGTGGTCTCTTAATTTGTATAGCATTTATTATAACAAGCTTAAAACCTGTATAAAACTACGTGAATCATTTTTATAATGTGTGCTTGTTACCACAGAAGGTTATACAATAGTTTATATCAGACCCTAAGCTAGTTATTGGTTAAAGCACATGCTACCAAGGAAGCTGATGCTAGGGAAGGGAATGATTATTTGAATATTCAAAATGATTCAGGTATTCGATTATGAGTTGAGTCGAATAGTCAAATATAAATTTGCCTTCAAATTCCCATCCCTAGCTGATGCATGCTCAAACTCAGTCCTAAAGTGTTGAAACTCTGACTGTCAATCATTACAAAATGTTTGTACATTCACCTATGATTAATTATTAGTCATACCCACAGCCCCACTTCTCTGTTAAAGCCCTCACTTGTCTCTTCTTGTCCCGACCCGCAGGTCCTGCAGAACCTCGGCAAAGATAAGTTCCCCCCTCAGTCCTTTGAGCAGGTGGGGACACGCATCGCTAAAGTCCTGGAGAAGGTAACGCTCGCTCATCTCAGTTAAAGAGAAACTATTCAATAATGGAGGCTATGACATCATGAACACCAACTGATTGTCCACAGCAAAGGCAAATGACAGATACATATTTTGTTCCTGCTATACTCAGTACCAAGCCACTTTCACTAAAGAAGTTAAACACGTTTTTTTCTGAAATAAAAGAAGCAATAGGCATGTTATTTGTTATCTGAGAAAAAGTACCAGTGCAGTTGCGGAAAAAGGATAAGCAAGGATTTGAAGGAAGTGTCATTGCTGTGCATAATTTACACCCAGCATTAGTAACACCCTACCAGCACACTCAATCAAATAATTACTGTGGATTGAAATTGCTCATTCATCCCTCCTCCTCATCCCTGAGTGCAGAACCAGACATCATGGGTGTTATCCAGCATGGCTGCGCTGTACTGGAGGGTCAAAGGTCAAGGCAAGAAAGCCATCGACTGCCTGCGACAGGCCCTCAACTACGCCCCCCACCACATGAAGGCAAGTTACACATCAACTGTTGGTGAGGATTACAAAGGATTGTTTTAAATAATTAAGTAATAACGCTGTTTTTTTTTTTAACCAGGACGTGCCCCTCATCAGCCTGGCCAACATCTTCCAGAATGCCCGGCTATGGGACGACGCTCTGACAGTCGCCCGCATGGCCGTAGAAATCGCCCCACACTTTGTCGTGAACCACTTTACCCTCGCCAACGTCTACATAGCAATGGTAATGGCTGCAAGCACATTTATCTGTCACAATGTGATCATTGTTTGTCACCCTCTGCTCAGCTCCTCAAGTGTAACCACTGCAAGACAATTCAAGATATTAAAGAGGCCCTATTATGCTGTAGTGTGGTATTTAAGTTTTAGTGCATGTAAATGGTCTGCAAAGGTTATAATCCCTCCAGAGGGAGTTTCTCTCCCACACGCTCACCCCCTGAAAAGCCTCAATTTGAGTCCTTTGTTTACTTCCACGACATAGTGACGTTAATATGCAACACTCATGCTTCTATTGGCTAGTATAATGCTCCAACACATTCTACGTGATAGGCTAAGGGGCAGGACATCTCTAAGCGGTTGACCAATCACAACAGAGGCGGCGAGCTAACCAATCAGAGCAGACTGGGCTCTGGTTTCAGACGGAGGGTGAAAAGAGGTGCTGCAGCACAGGCAGATAAAGAGCTTTTTGAACATTAAAGCATGTCACAGTAGATGGCCCTTTAATGAAGCAGCCATGCAGTTCATGTGTTCCCCTGGTGACGTGTTTGTTGTGTTTCTCGCCCTCAGGAGGAGTTTGAGAAAGCGATGCGCTGGTACGAGTCCACTCTGAAGCTGCAGCCAGAGTTCGCCCCTGCCAAAGATCGACTGAGAACCATTCAGTGTTACCTGCTCACCAAGAGGGAGCGCCGGCAGCCATAGACCGCTTCATCACAGGACTCCCTGCAGTCATGATAATAACACTCACACTGACACACACTCATCTGAAAACCACACATAAGCTGCACACAAGTGTAAGAAACCGTCATGTGGTCAAAGGTGAGGTATCAATATTCATATCCAGTGGAATCTGGGTTCTAACCCCCCAAAGAATTAGGTTTCGAGACGTCACTGAGTACAACTGTAGATAACTTTGCCCCACTACTTCTGAATGCAGGACCTCTTGTTATCTAACAATCAATAAGTCATGATTGTCTGCTTTACTTGCAAAAATGAAAGGGAAATAAAATCAAATACGGTTTGCAAATTACATTCAATTCTTAAATATTCTGGTTTCATCCTGTGCTAATTGGCTGGACAGTTTACATGCTTAAAGATATTGAAGCATTTTGGTATTGGGTGCCTGAAATGGCGCCATGTTTTAATGTACCTTAATTGGACATTTCAAATGAGAAGATGTTTTTCATTCTTCGCTGAGATGGTTAGGAATGTGCCTCTAGACTCCGAGGTTAAAGGGGTTTGCGTTGGAAGATATATGCCCTCAATTTTTCTGTTTCATAAAATGGATAGGGATTCTCAGTTTTTCTTTTGCACTTTTATTTCATTATCATTCCTATTTATATGGGACCTACAAACTTTGATTTGTTCCAAGGTCATTTAAAAACAAAAGAGAGAAACTGAAACATGCTATGCTTTGCTTCCTGACTTCTGGCACTCATAAGGCAGAGCAAAGGATTTGCTATTGGCCATCTACAATAAAAAAACTAAAGTGGAATCTGTATTTAATGTACAGTATTAAAGGCAGTGTGTGGATTTCATTACTTCACTTCTCGGCGTCAATTTCTTTTGTCTCTGGGAAATAAAGTGTTTTGTGGTTAAATTAGATTGTAGAAGTTATAGCATTTCACCAATAACACTTTACAGCCACACTCCCATCCTTAATGTGAACACTTGTCATAAACATGACTTTTTCTATTTCAATTCACATTTTTTAAAGCGGCCAAATGGTGGCACTGTCTGACATTTCTTCACTCCTATCAACTGCTACTGTCTCTCCCTTTCTGTATTATAGCCAGAGGTGGGAAGTAACTAAGTACATTTACTCAAGTTTTGTACTTAAGTGCAATTTTTGAGGTTCTTGTATATTTCACTCGAGTATTCTAATGTTATGCTACTTTGTAATTCTACCCCACTGCAATTCAGAGGTAAATCGTGTACTTTTACTCCACTACATTTATTTTCTACCTTTAGTTACTTTGCATATTTTGATGAATGATGTGAATTATAATCAACCCTTAAATCAGACTTTAGTTCCACCTGGAGTAAAATCACAAGCTACCCTGCAGCATACAACGTCATTAAAACTAGCTGCAACTTTACCAGCTATGATAACACTTTAATGCATCAATAATCTTAAGCAAAACATAATATATATTATTCTGAAATGCACCAATCTGCATAATGTGTACTTTTACTTTTGGTGCTTTAAGTATATTTTAATGCTAATACTTTTGTACTTTTACTTGAGTATCATTTTGAATGCAGGACCGTTTCTTGTACCAGAGTATTCCTACACTCTGGTACTACTACTCAAGATCTGAGTACTTCTCCCACCTCTGATGATAGCTCAAAATGCAATTCATATCAGCTTCATTCAAAAAGAAAGTTTGAGTATTTAGCATTTTCACAACAGCAAACAGCCACATCATCAGTCCATGTATCACTGATTAAACCGTCCAAAAGTGTTCACTGTATGTATTTTATTTGAATGAAGAGAATACGATTACACTTTAATGGTTTTCACCATGACCTGGAATAGACTGGTATTTTTGGGTTATAATAGTATTATAATCTGACTGAAAAATACAGAACATTTGGTCACACTTCAATTCAGCTTATGTTGAATACAACTCATGAGGAATCTAAAATATGTTAATTTATGTTTCACATTTGCTTTCTTCAGACAACTCTGATCTTTTTAGATCAATAAAAAAAGATAATCTCTAGTCCAGCAAATAATACACTGAGCCTTGCTAATGCTTTTTATAATCACACTGAAATCTTAATAATTCCATTGGATTTTATTTCTGTAAATCCATGTTCTACTTTCTACTCTACACCAGGGACCAACTACCTAGTTAGTGTAAATAAATTAACCCTCAGCCAGTTGATAAAAGCTTTGGATCCACACCATGCATGTTGTATTGATAGACAACGGCAATGTTGAAATAATGATATGAACAGTAAAACATTTAAGACTTCTGGTTGCACTGCAGTGAGGAGGGACTTGGCAATATGTGCACATTATTAAAGCAAACCAACAAGTGTGATGGCAGGTTCATGAAGAATCAACCCTAGCTGAAAGTCCTCTACACCTGGGGCTCCTGAGGTGTTGTGAACTATTTGTAGGCTTAAAATAGATGTTATGTTTAATGTATATGTTTTAAAAAAGGCCAACAAGTTTATTTGTGTGCAGATTTTAAAAAGCAGCAATGCAGCCGTTTATGTTCTGACAAAGGACAATATATTTTCTTTTTTTTTAAACATCCAGACTTAAACTACTAGCTTGTTTGCTATCTGTAGTTGTAGTCAGAATCAAATGAATTTAAAACATAAGAACCTTTGTAGTTCGGAAGCAATAACCCTGTTTTATAAAGAGCATAACAATGCATTAGAATGAAATGAAAACCTTGCAGTTCAAAGCCGTTCAATTGAACATGATGGTGCCGATGCAGCTTGGTGCATCTCAGGACAAAGCTGGAACAGAGTGTCCACGAAGAGATGCCCCCACATAGTTTCCTTGTGAAACAGCACTTTTTTCCCCTGCTGCCTTTTATTTATTTTTCCCTTCAATTGCGACAGCTAAAAATGGCACAAACACGGTGCAGCCTGCTATTTTTAGAAACCTGTAAGGGAACAAGATGGTTGCAGAGGCGCTGAAGTGTATGCACACACTCCTATAAATACAAGCACAACACATGAGAGGGCAAATGTTCAGCTCCACATTTCCCGCCCTTTTCCCACAGATTGGTTACCGCTGAGGACAAGCGCGGTGCTGCATTGCTAATGGGCGCTATTTATTGTTAGCCCCTTGGTGTATTCCTGTGCAGCCGAACCCACTCCCCGCTCTGTTTTGGAATGTTTCTCAATGAATAATTGACTGGAGTGGTATTTTTGACCAGCCCTGTCTTGGGTGCTCTATATAAATAGCTCATGTGCAGCAAAGCGTGCATGGATTTGTCAGGGGCGTTAGAGGCCGGGGAGTAAGAGCCCTGTTATGTAATAGACATGTGAGTTGGAACACTATAAAGACACTGCAAATATATCATGTCTATAAACACTTAAATAATAGATTTAATAGATATCCAAATCTCTTAAATGATCTTGTGTGTGTTCTACATGCAGAATGAATGTCCCCATACTGATGACAGCCCTGCAGATTATTTGATCGTCAGTATTGGGATATTAGTTGTTGTTTTTTCACTCCTCTGCTCTGAACCCAGAAAGGTCTCCGACCTAAGCAACTGAGAGTCAGGAGCTGTGTCACTGGTGCTCGCCCCATCTGGAGTTTTTCATCCAGATTACTGCAAATATATCCAGAGTGCTTTTGTGCCCCTGTGTACTGCATGTGTTAGTCAATATGTGAGCCATGAAACAAGCATAACAAACTGTCCATAACAATCATTTTGTAGTAGCACTTACAGAAAGTTAAATTACTATCACAGTTTGATTCCAAATGACACAGCCATAGTCTTTAATACAAGTTACACTTATACATTTGATCTATAACTTTCACAAAACTGTCTTTATAAAAGAATCAAAGCAAGTTTTTTGCATCGACTTTCAATTATCTTAATCTTATCAGCTCCACCCCTGCTCCTGTTGCTATTAGAAATTGAAACTTACATGAATATTAAATCGAATAACATATTTGTGAGCCCACAGAAAAATACAGCAGCATTCAGATCAACACGTTTTAAAACTCAAGGCGTGCACGACCGAGAGCAAGAGGACTGGTTATGTTATGATTTCAGAAGGAGCAGATTTGTATGGACTTTGCAGTGAACGAGACAAGAAGAATGACGCTCCAATAGGTGAGAACAATAAAACAATACATGTGTGTCCCTACCATGCCGCAAGTTCATAACATTTTGCAAGGACTGGATATGTTTTCAGATGGAGCAGATTTTGAAGGACTTTGCAGTGTAAAGTGTGTGTGTGTGTGTGTGTGTGTGTGTGTGTGTGTGTGTGTGTGTGTGTGTGTGTGTGTGTGTGTGTTAATCAGAGTGATAGTATACTCACTGGGATTCCTTTGTTAATTCTCCTGCACAGGCAGAACAATTCATTATTGCAACGTGCACCTTTTTTTACATTGAAATTATGCACTGACAGTAACACATACAGTACATTTATACATATAGACATTTAAAGTTGAGTGTGCTCATAAATGTTAAATATTAACACTTTTATTTGAACGTATAGCATCCATATTTCGCACTATAGTTTAACTAAAAGAGACTGGTAAAGTAGATATCTTTATTAAAATAGTGTGGTAACCTGGCAGTTTTATATTTTGTATTTGTGTTTAATAATTTAAGAAAGGACAATGCACATTAATTAACATGAGCGTTTGAGTCCATCATGTAAACGTGCCAGATTACGCAATAGAGTTTAATTGTAATCTGCAGTCTCTGGCAGGTTGGTGGCATTAAAAGAAAACATACAAGAGCGCAGAATAACACATGCGCAGAATTGAAACACTTAAAGGTCCCCATTATACTATTTTTAAACAATATATTATAGGTCTCAGATATATACAGAACATGTCTCTGAAGTGTTTGGCTAAAATACCAAACAGATCATGCATTGTAGCAACCCCTCTGTTTCAGCCCTGTTTCAAAAGTGCTGATTCTGTGACTGTATCTTTAAATGCTAATGAGCTGCTGCTGGCCACGCCCCTCTTCCAGATTCTTTGGTTTTTGGGGATAAAACACAATGGTGGTCTAGGAGGATATTCAGGTGATAAGGTGGGCGGGTGTTACCTTGGTCGGTTATTGGCTAATGGTTGCCCAACCCAAAAAACATTGTGACATCACAAAGTGGTCAAAATCTGATAAGCTCATTTGCCTCAGGACAAAAAGAGAGAGAATCTTTTTTTCCGATACTTTCTGAATCACTTAAAGGTGGGGTAGGTAATTTTGGAGAAACCAGCTCGAGTGCGCTAGCATTTGAAAATACACAGCCGGAAGAAATCTGCTACTTCCTTACAGAGCCCCTCCTCCAACACACACGAACGCGCACATGACCAATGAGGGCACGAGATAAGTTTGTGCACAGATGGAAGGCTGACAGGCAGGTAGGCCATCCAGTTATTTTAGCCGGGAAAGCTAAAATGATTGGTCGTGCTTTTTACAGTACTACGGCTTCCACAGATGACATTTTTTTATGGATTTTTTGTCAAAGCACTTAAGATATTCATTACTATCGGGATGTTAATTCCATGGAATATAACAAAAAGTGTATCTCGAGCCGGTTTCTCAAACTTACCTACCCCACCTTTAAGTGAGGGGACACATATTTATGTATTACAAAAAAAGTGGATTTTGCATAATAGGTGACCTTTAAGCACAATTGACTCACGATTCCCGCACATATATTCCCTAGAAGATGCTGTTGTTCACTTTTTGTTAAATAATCTATTTTTATGCAGCACCCTCTGCGGGTAAAATCAATAAAAAATGTGTTGCAGCTTTGTATGTATATGCCAGTGAAACCCGATGCAGAAAAGCAGCCCTGAAGTCATTCAGGGTGAGGACCATCAATGTTTTGAGGTCCTCATTTGTTCCGATGCAAAACTTTCTCCATGTTGAAAATTGTTATTGCACCTCGCAGTGAGTGGATATATTTGGCTCAGTGAGCTAAAAATAGTAACACTGAATGGATATTGCTGCAAGATATTACATAATGATAGTGAATGGCCCGCACGGACATGAAAGGAGATGACTATTTTAAAGACACAGAGACAAAGAGTGGAGCAATATTTCCACACACAAGGAGAGCATGTCAGTTTGCTTCAATGTCTCATTTATGGGGGGGATTTTCACACATTAGCATGTTTTTTATTACCATCTCACGTTTGACACACTTCTCAGTTACTGCAGCGAAATAATGCTGGATCTTAATGAAGCCAGGATGTGTAATATTATTTTCTAGATATCAGAATGCAGTGTATTGCTGTAACAGCACAGAGAAAATGGAAGATAATCGCACATTATCATGCAGAATATAAAAATACTCAGTCAATAGCACATTTTACAACAATCTTCTTTGACATTGACATCTTCTTTAGACCCCAAGTCATCTAATTATTTATTAAGTCCGCAAACACCATTATATCATGTTTTTAATGTAAACATTTCCTTTTTTAAACGAGGTGGAGGACAGGAGATCTCAAAGTCCATTTTGTGAAGGAGAATACTAGTGTAGCAGCACATTATCTCCATATTTGCCCTTTATGTTGGCTTGAATATACATATAAATACTGTACTTGATGACTAGACATTAATAGAGAGCATTTATCTTTTTCTAGGCTTTATCCACAAGGGATTTCCCTGAATTATTAAAGTTCAGTTCTGTATTACAAATGTACTGGCCCTCTGGGGACAATAGTTTCTGCTGCCATTAACACCAAAGACCCTTCTTTTTATCTCCTGATACACTCTACTTGAACGTTTCCCTCTCTCTCTCTCTCTAGTTGATTGCTGTACGTTACTATGTGTGTTACGTAGGGTAGCTACACAACAGATTTCTCCATTTTAAGCCTTGAAATCAACAGATCTTTAGTCTGAACTCACTCCTGACTGTTAACTGCTTCTCTGTTGCCTTAGTACCCTGGACAGCTCCTCGGGACCACCATCACTATCTCCTCAGACTTCTACTGAAGTAATACAGCGAAGACGGGAGACAAAAGGAAAACACAGATATTAAATGACTCAGAAAAAACATCATAAATTGTAATCGTGAGAAAGACCGCGCCCATCTGGGTTTGTTTTCTTTGAAATCTGGTTCCATACGTATGTTCTTAGACTTTTCTAAAATGGGGATAAAGTGCACAGGTGTTGGTCAAATACCAGTTTAAATCACTAGTCCGAAACCAGTCTGAAACTAAATATGTTCCATTTACAAAGCTAAAAAGGATATAGTTTGTAGTACAAAATTAATGTTAAATTGGTTCTGTTTCATCAGCATGACTCAAACGAATGACTCATGTGTATTGAGTCCACACCTTGAGTCTAGCCCTTAAGCCTCGAGATCACATTTTGACTTGAGTGCAGTAATGTAGTATATTAAACAGAGTATAGATTTTGATCTGTTTTTAAGATTGAAATAAGTATAGCTTTAATTTCAGCTAATCTTGTTTGCAACGTCCATCTTAATTCCTTGTCTGCACCATCAGTTATCAATGGTGTGATGTGCTGAAGCTGCAAAGTAACTAACTTTATGTATTCATATGAAAGAGCTTTGAGTATCACTATGACTACAGATCCTCTGTAGTCATAGTGATGCTTGTAGTTCACTGGTGTGCCAGATGTGTGTCTATAATGTATTATAAATAGGCTCTATTATTATTTTTAAAGATGTATAAGATTTAAATGTTGAATAGAGTAATAAGGAATCATGTGTTGTGATCATCAAAATATAAATCATCTCCTGAAAATGTAATGCCATGAAAATCCAACAGGTTGCAGCTTTAATGAATGAGACAGTGTTTCATTCTTAAAGAGATACATTGATAAAGAACAAACAGGATTGTTTTTTTTCTTATTGTGGGAGAGCAGATGGAGCCTGGAAGCTGTCTCTGTGTTGATGTTAGCCTCTCCGTACAGTAGTAGGCTACCCTGAGCAGAAACCCGCAGCGCCAGGCATGTTGAGTATGAGAGTTAAAAATAGCATCATCGGTCGGCCAAGCGCCGCTCCGTTACTACGCGCTTCAGCATTCTGCCCTGTGCAGGGGGAGTCTGCAGGACGGAGCAGCAGCAGCAGCAGCAGCCTGAGTGTGTGTGTGTGTGTGTGTGTGTGTGTGTGTGTGTGTGTGTGTGTGTGTGTGTGTGTGTGTGTGTGTGTGTGTGTGTGTGTGTGTGTGTGTGTGTGTGTGTGTGTGTGTGTGCGTGTGCGTGTGCGTGTGTGTCTCTGCATCATCACACTGAGGGCCTCTTCTGGCTCTGCTGGAGGGTTAACCCAACCGGACGTCATTTTGATCCACCTTTATAGAAATAAGAGGATGTATGACATGATGTTGTGTTGGATCATGATGGACAATTTACACATTTGCTTTCAATGACATGGGAGGTTTAGACAAAAATTATCTTTCCAGTTTTAAATTGGGAGGAGGTTGCTCACTCTTTAGCCTATCATCTGTTTTCGACATTTTCAGCGGGTGTTTCATTGGATGGTCGCTGGTTTTTAGCCACCGTACACACAGCGGAAGCTCCTGCATCCACCTTCAAAGTGGGAGATTCTCCACCTGACGTCTAGTGACTGACGCAGCCCCCAGGAGAAGGAAGTATTCCTCCATTTCTGTTGGGGTTACATATAAAGAAGGGTGCCAAAATAATAGTTTTTATAAATTGTAATGGTATGAAATCATCATTTGCCATGAGGACTAACGATTATAGGTTAGTGTGAGCATTTTGGTCACAATGTGTTTTATTTGATAGGGTGGGGGAAGCTTTGCTCTTGCGTGTATGTGCATGAAGGTCTACCAGGTGTTTCCAGTAGAAAATCACGAAATAATAAATGCCCAATTGTGCACATTTCCTTGATTCTGTTGAAGTCCCGGCGTGCGTTTTTTTTCCACAGCATCACTGTTAATAAGATGCTGCCGTGCACGCGCATGCATCGTGCAGGCAGGGAGGGAGAAAGGCGGGAGCGCGCGGCAGCACTCAAACGCTGCACGCTCGAAATTCCTCCAAGGAACCTCTGCGAGCTTTTCTTTTTTCATCACGCGCGAGCTAAAAATAGAAACGGGGTTGGATCGTGATCCAGAAATAGATAGGGGGCATCACTCCTATAAAAGGCTCACCATTCAAGAGTACAGTGTGTGCATAGTTTGAAGAAGCAAAAAGACAGAGCACATTTTGTGGAGAAAATTGCTTTTTTTCTGACACTTTTCGTGGTTTTACTGGAGGCTCCGAGGCTACGATGGTGAGTTGTGTGAACCTTTCTCCAGATGCACCTGTTTCCTTTTTCTTTCAGGCTCTATGTATGCTTTTTATTTAAACCAATGCAAAACGTAGATGTGTAGCTCATTTTCGATTTACGCGGGATGTGTGCGGGGAGAAACGCCATGTCATGAGTGTTTTGTGTGGATTTTTGCAAAAAATGTTGCACTATGCGTGAAGGGATCTCTAACCAGTCTGTTTGCAGCTACACGGGAATCACCCTTAGTTCTAAATAAAAAGGGTGGATTTCTCTTCTCTCAGTTAAATGCAGTTGATCTCATAATTATTTTTTCTATTGCTGTTGTAATTGTGTTAGACCCAAACAAGATTTCTGGAATATCTGGATGATTTCGGAGTGAGTGGGGAGCTGTCCTCCGGCTGTGGTGCTGAACCGCTTTAAGAATGGCTTTGCCTTTTAGCACAGAGCGATCTTACAACACCACAGTGGGCATTTTTTTCAAGTTCCATGCACCATGTTTCAAACGAAAGGCTTGAGGCTTTTACGATTTCTCATTTATTATGCTTGCTCTTTCATTTTTCTGCTGTTTTAACGTGCAAAAGCTCAGATTTCGTTTTTTTTGTCATGCATAGGCTGAAGGGCAACAATCCCAAGAGCACATCGCTACCTTTACTATCCAATCGTTGTTTGCCGTTTTTTCTCCCTTTTGTGCACGATGAGTCTCGAGTCGTGACTGCTAAAAGTGAGTAAGGCGCGTGCTGCGTCAGTGGCGTCTGGCTCCGGTGCGTCTGAGACAGATGGGGGGAATCGTGACCGGCTGGGAGACGCGTCCGCCAATGAAAGGCTGGACGGCCCAATGAAAACGGAGAGAGGGTGGGGCCCCTGCTTCGGCAGCTGGAGCTTAGGAGCCAAATTAACCCTTTGTAAATAAAGGGAACTTTACTATTAATGAAACTGGAGTCACCGATCGTTGTCATAATGTGTTTTTCCTCAGTGTAAAGTGATCCGCACACATCAGATCAAGATTCTGTCTTTTTGTGGGTTATGGTTTTGTTTAACGTCTCACTGGTGTCCATAGTGGATGTCGGGGGGCAGTAATGAAGCTGTCAGGTGCTTTGGCCTCCTGCTTAGGTGCTCTTTTCCTTTTGCATCGCTATTGGTAGATGACGAGTCTCCCTGTCCAATGAAACGGCGGTCACCTCTGCTGCGCGTTAAAGTCTATAACAGCAATGAGATGCCGCCTCTCCTCATCGCCGCTCTTTTTAATAACAAGGCTGCGTGCTGCTGCAAAGCAATGCCAGCCCAGTGGCTTTCACTTTTGGTATCGGATGGTAACCCAAAATAACCGATTGTAGCTACACAAACGCCCCGTTGCAAAAGGTGTTTCTATCTGGAAACATCTTGAGGATGAAGACCCGAGGAATGGAGTGGATGTGGATTTTTTGGGAGCAGTTGTCCGTCACGAATCTTTTTGCGGTCTGGGCTTGCTGTGCATACATGAATCTGGGAAGCCCTTACCCCAAAAAGCATTTGTGGAGGATAATGAACGTCGCTCTTGTTGTCGTGCAGTGAAGACAGGCTGAGGTCTGGACTCACAAAGTGACCCAAAACACTAGCATGTTGCATTAAAATTGATTCTAAATGATGTATTCTCTCCAGCTGTGATGCATGGGGAAGTGAAAGAAGCCACAGGTCAAAAAGGGTTATACAGAAATAAGGAGTGTTTCCTTGCACCTCTGTACACACCACACCACCTCCAGCCGAAACAGTACACTCATTCAGCAGTGAGTGTTTTGTGGCAGCTTGTGATGTGTCTAATTAGGCACACTATTCTGTTATAAAATAAACATTTTACAAGAGTGAGTAAATATTAAGGATTTGGCACAACACTGTTAAAATATAATTATTATATAAACAAATAGTTTTTAATGATAAATAAAGGAATGATGCTGCATCAGAATAACATTAATTGGTTCCCTAAACATGTACAATTTTGTTGTTTTTCAGCAAATAAAATTGCAAACATTGTCTTGAATAGAAGCTTTTGTTTTTAGCAGCATGTTGTTTTGACTCTTATATTTCAGCTCTTTCAGAGGGAGGAAGATGAATCAGGCATTTTGGTCAAAGCAGTTCCTCAACAGTTCCTGATGAAACTATTTTTAAATAACTGACATATACTTACTTCAGGATTTTAGGGGTTTAAGTCACCTGCGTAGATGTTGAATTGAAAATGATGTACTGTGAATAGTTTTACCGTTGCAGAAACTTGAGGTGCACCTACGTCATTTTTAAAATGTTTATGCAAATACACCTCTCTTTCTTTGTTAAGCTTTTGCGATCCTATAGTTAAAAAATGCACATTGCAAGTTTTCCTATAGGAAATCACACTCTAACATATGTAGATGTTTTATGTGTTCTCTTCTGAATCTTGAGGGAAACATTCACTATGGACCAATGTAACTAATGTCACAGGTTACAGGAGCGGTTCTTTAAACAAGCATGACATCATTTTCTTCTACTTTTTCATATTATCCTATTTGTGTTTGTCTGTGCCTTTTGAACTGACAGGTTGTGTACATCACACACACTATGCTGGGAGACGGCAGCAGTGACCTGACCACTGTGAGGTCAGCAGGTGGAATCCACAGAGTGAGTGAGGAAAACTGTGAGAGAAGTAAACCTTAGATTTTCCTCATTGTAAGCAAAAACGTCTGTAAACATGTTCATGCACCATAGCCGTGCATTCATTTTACGTATTTTATACCACCCTGAAATGTACAACTTGTTCTTGTTTTGTTGTTGTTCTTCTTCTTCTTGATCACCAAATATTACAAGCATGGAAATACAGATTGTCTACGCAACTTTTCCTTTACAACAACAATATTTGGGTATAGTATACTCGTTGATCAGTGTTATCTACAATAAAACAAAATCTATGTCTACTTATTATTGCAAGTAAGGAATGAGCCCTAATCATTTACCAGCCTTCCAAAGGATTTCATTTGAACCTGTTCAGGCTCAGCACTAAACTACTGTATGTGTCACAACATGCCAGTGTATTGATCTTCAAAGATTCATCATGTTTTAGTGTGCAAACACTTCAACGGGCAGGAACTTGTAACTAAACCTTCTGTGTTCAAATGAAATGATTAGTCACACACACACTGAAAACCTCAGGTGATTATTGCCCTAACCCTAGCTTACCCTCAGTTTTACATATGTTATGTTGCTTTTTGTCAATCCGTCATGAAATACTGAGCCCTTTCAATTTGCTTTGTGAGATATTTGAATAAGAGTCACTTCATAGAGGAGACCCTAGGTCCTGGGGTCTCACCTATGAGCAATAAGAAAACCCCCTTGGCTCTTGTGAGCAGGGAGCTCCTGTTTCAGGGGATTGAGAATGTGCTTAAGCCTCCCTCTCCCTGCGATTTCACCTCCAGGCCATCTTTCTAATCAGCTCACCTGCTTAGAGGAGAATTAATAACAATTACACAAAATACACACACTGGTCTGCTTCGGTAGTTCTCTGTCTTATGTGGCGTGAGGATGGAGACAATAACTTTGTAAAAAGTCATAAATGGTAAACTATTATTTAATACAGTGAAACAAAACCAGATCATTTCAAAAGTCTTAAATACAATTTCTATTTGAGAGAAATATAGGGATACTGTGTGTGATTTTCTTTTAAGGGGTTTACATTTAATGTCATAATAGACCTTCTGGTCCTTTTCTGCAAATCATTAGGGGATTTGGGGTTTTGAGAAAGTGTTTAGGATTTCGTGAGAACCAAACCTACAGCTTGTAATGTGCTGTAATGTTCTGTTAGTGGACAAACAATGTATAGTCAACAACACATATACATTAAAGAGGAATTTCTAAATGTATTTATGTATTCTATGACTGTCTGATAATGAGCATTTAAATATGTATGTTTTCTGAAAGGCAAGACACAGGTCAATGTCTATAGGAGTCAATGCACATCCATGTTATAATGGTACTTCTGCAGGTGTGTGTATGTGTGTGAAAGAGAAATAAATCCATAGAAAATACGTTTTTACAATTCTTGGTCGAATACATTCTGAAATAAAATTAGATGCAATACTGTGTTCTGCATGTATAAATATTCACAGAAGCCCACAGACTTTTTTTGTAATCTATGATAACCCACAATTTGATACGTTGAAGATTCAAATCAATAATACAAAATATAATCAACAAATACTTCATAGTGTACTATGAAAGTTTTGGATAAACAGTTTTATTTCCTCGGTGAGATTCACAAAGTACAGGTCAGCATTTGTAGTTGAAACATTTTCCTTCTGTTCCAGCTCAAACACGAACAGTGAACACATATTTCAATTGTATAATATTCATTTGAAATGGGCTGTTAGGCAGAATTAGTGCTTTTCTTTGAAATTGATATGGGTTGATGCTAATACTTTTCTACTTTTATATAAACAACATTTTGAATGCAGGACTACTACACTCACACCAAGCAACCAGGAACAGACTTCAACTGAAATCTGCTTGTCATTCTTCTAACACTCTAAAGAACTGTTCAACTATCTTGAAACAACGAGGTACACAATAACTGTTAAGGCTCCTAAAGAAAATGAATATTTCTCTGAATAATTAATTTGTGGCGGTTCTTATTTAACAAAAGGCAGAGACAATAATGTGTGTGTGTGTTTGTGTGTGTGTGTGTTAACTTTTACCTCACAATTGTCCTCCCTCCATGTGTGTCTTGTCTCCATTTATTTGTTTTAACTGATGTATTTAAACCTAACATTTTATATAAGTCTTATTTTGTAATATCCTTTCTATTTTATTTTTTCAAACATATCATAATGTCTGTGGATTATGTAAAACAAAATTGAATTATAAATCAATTGATTTGTTAACTGTGTGTGCATGGTTAGTTTCGGATGATGCTATATGTTTCAATATTAATAAGGCTTTTCACACCTTTCATGTAACAGCTGTATAATAAAAGCAAAGTGAAATCTTCTATAATGTGTCCTTATTGCTTTTCCATGTTTAGTGTTCGTGAAAATAACCACAGCAATTATAAGTGTGATGTTTTCCTGAAATAAACACATGAAATAAACATAAATAAAAGCTTGTGAACCTAACAGATGTTAAGAAGACACAGAATATAATGTGTTATGTCTTGTAAAATCCACTTGAGTTTATAAAGTATAATATTTGTAATAATTGCTCTGTGAATATGGTGTTCTGCCTCTACTGTATGTGTGTGCGTTTAGTCCAATTACATTCATATTATCCTGAATGTACACAGTGTTCGATAACGATATCTCTTATATCAATGAGGTTTATTCTCAGAAATGACAAATACAAACAATGAGATAATTGTAAGGAGCTATCCGTCAATATGCTGAATGTCTGAGCACCATATGATCAAAAGATCTGTATACACCTCTGTTACTTTCCCACTGGTTTCATATGTTTTGTTAATGTCACAAATTAGCTTCTCTCTTCATTCATCAATGTACAACTTAACCAGCTTCATCCACCTCGTTCACACTCCGTCTCACACAGACATCAGGCCTGCTACTCGCCTGTCACGCTCTCCTGGTTATGATGAGCAGCTGGTCCATTTATGTCCGAGATGGCTCTTTAATCTACATTTCATTCAGGTTACTTTGAAAGCCTACAGCCAACAGTTTAGACTCCTGTTTACCATTGCTGCATTTCTATTTTTAGATGCAATGCTCTTATGTAACGCTCACTCTCACATCATGGACGGCTGCTGTCTGCTCCACTTGGCTGAATTGTGTACTCTGTGGTGTCTGTGTGTGTGAGTGTGTTTGTGTGTGTGGTGTGTTTGTGTGTGTGTGTGTATTCTAAGTTAGATTTAATTGTGTTGTTACTTCTATGAAGAAAGATATAAAATTCAAAAGGATACGTGTTGATGGCAAAAACAATAAAAACAATTTTCTTTTTACAATGAACACAAAATAACAAATTCAAGAAATATCGTGCATAGGGCTGTTTTGTAGTTTTACTTTTTACCCACATTTAGGCCCCTTTGGTAAAATAGACTCAAAATAAATCTCACAGAATTCTCAGGTTTCATTAGATGTACATGATGTATTTCTCACGATATTGTGAGTATATTTCATGAATACTTCTAATGATTGCTACTGTATACCAAAAGCCAAAAGCGGCTATATTCTCATAAAACTAATACAATGGATGAACAATTTTGACAGGACACATACTTCTTGTTTTACTTCAAACATTATGGTAAGAGAATATCCTTTTAAGGTATTTCAACCTTCTCAGAAATAATAAACATTTACAGTTCAATGTAAAACATTGCAGCTCGAATTGCATTTTTTTTATATCATAAAGAAAAGTTTACCCAACTTGGCCGATGAGCAACATAATGAGCATGAAGAGAAAATTAGTGACAAAGACATACACTATAAAACAACATGACAGCTAAGAAAATGCCATATCATATAAGACATTATATTCTTTATTTTATGTAAATGTATACATACAAATTACGGGACGGAAGACACGGAGGACTGCGGTATAACACCAGATGGTAGTAGAGCTGAGATACCTTGCTATTTACTAATACGATCAGCTCAAGAAGAAGAAGAGGAACCAATCACAGCCAGCCAAGCTCTAATGCGGAAGTGTAAAACGCGGAAGCAAGCAACAATCCTTTTTTAGGACGCATGCATTTGCACTTTGAGCACACTTTTATTACATGAATACATATTTTATAAATCCAGGCGTTACTATAAACAGTTAAAGCAGACTTAGGAGTGTGCTGTGCAGGTATGTCGTCCAGTGGAGAAGCAGTGTTCCGGGCGGTGGAGACGCCGCTGCTGGTCCTCGGAGCTCTGACCGCGGCCTGGCTCTCCGTGAGCTCCGTGTACCGGCTGCTGGCCGGGCTCAGGGTGTGGGTGCTGGGCAACGGGAAGCTCGTGTCCCCCACCAGACTGGGGAAATGGGCAGGTAGGTTCTTTATCTGAACTGTATGACCACAGAGAAGCGTGAAACAATTCAAGATAAAATATCATACAGACATAAATAACCAAAGTTATAATTGGAGTCAGTTAATTTCTAATTCGTCATATTAATTTGTATTATTAAGTTCATTGCATGTTAAATGTTGGTATAGTCATGTAGTTTCCTGGTTGTTCCCAAGGGGAGCAGAGGTGAAGTACTGAACAAGTCCTGCAATCAAATGATAACATGTACGTTTTGTCATCTACATATATGAAGTAGCAAGAGTAAATGTACTCATCATACACAATGGCCCATTTCAGGGTCATGCATATATCATTATATTGTATTCACAATATTGTGCACATTACTCCAATGCTGCAACTTGTAAAGAAAAAGCTTATCCGTCTTATTTACTTTATCTAATTTACTCCTTAATTAGCTTGTGTTTTTCCACCTTGTAAGATCAATACAGCTTTATCTTATTCTATAATGCTTATTGCTAATCTATCTTTTAATTGATAATTTTATTTTGATTTATTTATCTTAATTTTCAAAGTGAAGTATTTATAATACATGGAGTGGAGTAAGAAGTACGTTATTAGCCTTAGAATTGTAGTGGAGAAATAGAAAGTAGCAGAAAATGAAAATTCTCAAGTAAAATACAATAACCTACAAAGTACTTAAGTACAGTACTTTATGACTGTTACTTTTGAATCAACTTGAACCCTCCTTGTGGTTGTATTAACCAGACATTTACAACCACTGCTCACTGACCCCTTCTGGCTGGAAATGATATTCTGTTGCAACTCTGACCTCTTCCAGAATCTCTGACCTGCAGCTCAGCTTTTAACAATTTCACGCGTCCAATACTACTATTTTGTGTTTAATCATATGGAGCAACAGCTAACATTTTTAAATGTAACTTTTAACATTAGTCTTTAAATCCTACGGTCTTATCAGCTTTAGCAGTTGAACAATGAAGCCTTGGAACAGGAGCTGCATTTAGGGAAGTTAGGGAACACTTTCTGCTTTTAATATTTACACCCATAAATACATTTTACAATCTTGTCGGGACAAAGTGAGAGCAATAGCAGAGCAATATATTTAATAGTCGAGAGAGACCATTTTGTTAGTCTAAAATATAATAAACATACATTAGTCCTAAAGTGAAAACACTAAATAACTTGAATAAGAACGAATATTTTCAGTCAAATGGTGTAACTGATTTTGAACATTCTCAATTTAAAACTGTCAGTTATGTGCACACATGGATGAAGTAATGTTTGAGTGTTGTTCTGGGCACAGGACATGAACACCATGTACAGCACTGTGCTGGTGCACTGTGTCCCAGCTGCATGATAAGTTCACCCTGCCTGTCTCACACTGTTGATTTTGAAGTCTCCCGTCTACTGGTGTTTCTCCAGCACACACATTTGTGACACACTATAGCTCCTTTGTCCCAGCAGCAGACTGCGGTCAGTGTTAGTCTGTGGTCATTTTAACAAGGAATAAAGAAAGGGCAGGGAATGATCAGCCTTTTGTCATCTGGTGTAAACTCGAGTAAATCTTGTCATGGGATTATGGCTCGAAGGGGATTATCAAATCACACTGAATGCTGTCCATCTGTCCAGACGGCTCACTGACTGACCCTTGCAGTTTGAACAGACTGCTGGGATGGATTTGATGTTGTAATGTTGGTGTCCAAGGTTCACATGATAGCATAATAAGCTGTCGGACCACTGGTATTACATAAATCTGTATAAGTATTGATATAATCATATAGTAGTTTGGAAGAAAAACGTATATCCTCAATGCTCAGTGGAAGAAAAACCCTTGTTACTAGTCAGTTTTCGGATAAATCTTTCATCCATTTTCAGTGTTTAAATCCCGATCCTGAATCATTTGATGTGTGAATATTGATCGTTTCACTGAGACGCTCCCTCTTAAAATATCTGAGCAGTCTTTTTTCAGCCTGTGCAGTCACAGTGGCATCAGGCTGCCAGAGAAACCCAAATGTTGAGAGGAATGCGCGCTTTGATCTTTTTTTCCGCCAGCTAAAAATGGGAACGCGTCAGACGGGTTTATTTATTTTTGGATCACACATGCAAAATTATTCAGAATATCCGATGAGGCAAACGAGCCCGTTAGCCTTGGCTGCTGCCACTGCCTTCATTCACAACATTTGTCTTAGCGAGGTGGACTCGATTGAAAAGGACGGCCTGATTATGTAACCCGAGCCATTCATAAATGAGACGCAGGATCCTCGGGATGCAGGTTCACTGGTACCCACATCTCACTTTCTTGTGTATGAGTCTGTGGCAGTATAACAGAGAGCCACTATATTATAATGCTATCTGAGACAATGCTTCTATTATTTAAAGGGGACCTATCATGCAAAATGCACTTTTGTACGTCTTTTATACATGAATATGTGTCCCCGGTGTTCCAGGGAACTCACCAAGTGTCAGAAAACACAACCCTCTCTATTTTCCTCCATACCCAAATCTCTAAAAAAGGGGCTGCAACGGATCTGATCAAAACTGATCCAGATTTGAACACTGTCCTGACGTCAGGACGGTGGCGCTACGGCTATTGGGCCAACTCCACCAATCAGGAGGAGACAGCCACGGCCATTGCCGTTCGAAAGCGCTGGAGACGTTGTAGTACATATGCCAGGCCTGTAGGTGGTGCTGTTCTCACTGAATCAGCCCTTGCAAAAACAGAGCTAAAAATTGTCAAATTGAGCAAAATGAGGCATGGCTAAAATGCATGATCTGTTTGGTATTTTGAAAAAAAAAAGTATAAATATGCCTTATATAGGTATGGTCCTACACTATATTATTCAAATATAGCATGATAGGTCCACTTTAAGTTAAGAAACAAAATGTAGAAAGTTTCAGCTACTTCCTCACGATCATGTCACTGCTTGTATATGGAAATATGCTGTCAATTGTGATCAATTGTATCTTCTTAGTTATGCATTTGAGATACAAACTGTACACAAACATTCAATTACAAACTTGTGAGGGCTTTGGTACCACGTTCATACTTTTTAAATAGCTTTGTATTATCAACCGGATGATGGGACAAAATAAAAGCTATATTTAGTTTATCAGGGCTCAGTCACTGATGCTAACGCTGACATATGTACTCATACAAATGGTTTCATTTGTTCTATAATTACTCATCACCCTGGTGTTTCAGACACAGAAGTGAACAATTGTATTGTTTTAAATGTTACAATAGGGCATGCAATGTTACATTAAATTAAAGCTGCAACAAATGACTATTTGAAATGAAATGACAGAAAATTCCATATGATGATGTCCCGTCTTATATCCGTGAACTTCAAGTGACATCTTCAAATGTTCAAATCCCAAAGATGTTCAGTTTGCTGTTAGATAAATCAGCATTTCATCGAAACAAACAATGGATTATTACAAATCGTTCCTTATTATTTTACACCAATCAACCAATCTTTAAAGGAATCAAGGTTTCCCCTCTACATCACAGTTGGTTGATCACTCTCTGTTTGCCGTTTGCTTTAGATCTCTTCCTAACCAAGGCAGAACAAATCCCCCCCCGAAGAACGGTGGCAATAATAGCCTCTGTCTCTGCTGTGACGTCTGTACTTCTTCTCATTATGTCACTGTTGACATGTCATTAGCTAGCCCATAGTCTAATCCTGCGTGTACACTTTGCTTACAGACCACAACGTGCACACATGGCCACACAAAGATTGCGGATATTGGTATAATAAACAAAACGTGTCTTCTAGCAAAAATCTCTGCATGACATAGGCCACTAGTGGAGATAAAGCATCTCCGGAAGCAGGGCTGGACTTATTATATATATTTTAGGTGCATATAATTGTGATTTACTTCCAGTCCTTCAATTATGTTCCACAATCGAATGAAGCTGGCTATCAAACCCAATAACCCCATGCGGACACAGAGCAGCTCCATCATCAGAGCACCCAGCCTGTCTAACCTACATTCGGAGAAGACAGCCGTTCCTAAAATAGACTTTGGTTGATTTGACGAGAGGGAACATGCACTCCGCTGTAAAAGCTTCTTTCCATTTTCTCTGTTCCAACTTCATATAGTTAATTCTTAAAACCGCTCAGAATAACCCAGCCTGTTTCCCTAATCATCGTGCCTGCAGACGCCCCATCACTCTCCCCTCCTCTGCTCCGTGCTATTTTTAGGTGGCCCCAGGATCCCCCATGTTCGTGTTTGTCATTTTCTCCCCTCCCTCCTCCCCCCCACCCTCCCTCCTGTTTGTCTCCGCTGCAGCCCTAGACGATGCTCGGCACCTCGGCATCATCTGTGCTTAGCAAGATCACAAAAGGGGCACATGTGTACTGCAAAGGGTAGATGGACGGAGCAGTGAGAGAAATATTAAATAGTTTGGTGTGATTCCACCAGATATTGATTTTGAAACTCTTCCTAACTTAAAACATTAGTATTGCGTAATTACAAATATGAAATGTATGGTTTCTCTGCACTGTTAGTACACTTAGAGAGTATTTTACTTAACCACATGCCTATAAACAGTAGAACCACAGAAACAAAATACATATTTAATTAGGAACTACTTAACTAATATGGCAGGTTGATATAATAAAACTATTTGTTTTGGTATCTTAATTACACTCAAAATATGAATAGAGGGAGGTTGATAGCGTCTCTAACCAAACAGTTTCACTAATGGACGGTTAAACTTAAGAGGCACTTAATAATATACTAAACATTTGTATGTATGTATTATCAACATTATATCAACACTTCATTTTTTTAACATCATGGTTATTGTCACTACTGCTTTACATCGTAACACGCCTAGTATCAACACTGATTCTGAAAAAGAAAAAATAAGATTCAATGCATTCCTGGTCTAAATACAAAATGGTGAGACTGAATCTTGGACTCATTTTAATGAGACAACTGCATTGACCAATTGGGGTTGCCAACCAAAAGGCAACCTCAGTTCCTTAACAATGAAAGTTGAACCTGCAGTCTTTCAAATGAAGCACATGCTCCTTTGACATGACTAGAGTAACATGTGTCATTTTACTGCTTTATCTCCCTCTTGTGATGGTGCCTCCTCCATCAGGGATGCTTCATTCCCCCACAGAGCTGTCTCTGGCTTGCTCTGTCATATTCTGCTAATGTTCTTTAATCACCTGAATTGTAGTTCAAAACAAAACCAATGGCAGCACACAGGAACAACCAAAAAAACAACTTTTGTCTAAAGTGTTCTAATCTTTCGATGACTATGACTGATTGGACCTAAACCATAAATATCCCTCACTCTCACGAGTAGGTCCAAACAACAAACGAGAAAGAAAACATTTCCAGTAAATAAGAACAAAATAATAATCACACATAGTACGACCTAAATACACAGGGTGTAAGTTTACACAGGAATAGGATGCTCCTTGAGCCGGGCTTTGCATGTCATTCAGGGACATATCGGAACGCCCTGACCCTCTATCCCACTCGCGCCCACTTTTATATTTAGCCAGAGGTGTGATGAATAGTTCCTTTTGAAGACGGGAATTGCTAAAAATAGTCTGCTGCTGCTGTTTGTGCCAGGCAGTTCCAGGGCATCCGCTCGCTTCACTGGCGCTGCTGAAGGAGAGGACCTCACTCTCTTTATCTCTATCACTCTTCCTCTCTCTTCGTCCTCCTTATTCCCCTCGTCTGTTCTCCGTGTACCTCAGTATATCTGACTACACTCCAATGTAGCCCTTTACCCTTACAAGTCAATTCATTTATATGTTTCGAATGCCTCTTCGAACTTTTGTCTATCATTTTTTCTTTTTTTTTGTACTGCCCTTAACACGGAGCCCTTAGCTGTCAAGCAGTCCATAACTCTGACATCTTTATCCTTGGATTTCTGTGGCGCTTACTCTCCTGGAGGTGGCGCACTTCATCTGTTCATATGTGGCGCTTTCTTTTTCTGGGCTGTGTTCATATTTGTTTAAAATCTCTGAGTCTACTCTTCCTGCATGAGTGAAGGCTAATATAGCAGCAGAATAATACAGATGGTTTGACCCTGACACAGGGGCATATAGATAAGTCTAAGAATCCATTTTTCAGTTTTGATGAGCTCCAATTGAGCCCACATCTATGCTGATAGAAGTAATCTATAGTCGTTTCTGTATTTTGCATTTTTTTCAGTTCATATGGATGAACATATCTTGCCTCATTTAAAGTTTGTGTTTTCATATTTTAAAAGAATGTGATATAAAACTTGCTGATTTCGGTCTCTATCTCTCCTTTTTCCTTTTTAGTCGTGACAGGAGCCACAGATGGGATCGGGAAAGCTTACGCAGAAGAGGTATGATTTCCCGGCTCTGGAAAACTTCAGACTCTAACAACACAGGGCCACAGTGAAACTAGATGGGGGGGGGGGAAACACCTACATATTATTACTTGGAACACTTATATTCAGGGTTCTTACGGTCATTAAAAACCTGGAAAAAGTCATGGAAATTCAAAAAGCTAATTCTAGGCCCTGGAAAAGTTATGGAAAACAATATTTTTCCCTAAGTTTTGGAAAAGTCATGTAAATGTAACTAAAGTTGCATCAAATATAATTTATATTTGATCTAATCGCCGAAATAGTAATACTATAATGATAATAAATACTGTATGAAACGTAAAATGGCATTTAACTGACGAGGTATTTTGCTGGTGAGAGATTTTAGTTGCTTTAGCGTGTAGAAGCTAGTAAGCCTATTTGATTTGTTTTAGATAGGCACAACATGTTTCATATACAGACCTTATTTTCCTGTTCCATGTTAAAATAAACAATTTCTTTGGTCATGGAAAATTAGGTAAAGGTCATGGAAAAGTCATTGAAAATCATTTGTGAAAAAATGTATGAACCCTGTATATTATGACATGGTGTTTTGTACTTGAAGGGGTGGTTTGTAAGCTGCAGTAGGTGTGTTTTAATCCTGGTTCTGCAAACATTTCATTTGTCTCTGTAATTACCAGTCATCATATTGTGTAGTTAAGACTTACAAGATTTATTTTCTTGCTCCGGAATATAAAGGCTTCTGCAAACGGTCCCTCACAAGTTTGTGCTTTCAGATCCGTGCCTTCAAGATTAATCTTATTCAGTTCCAAAGTAACATTTTAGGAGTGCTGGCCAAAAAAAAAAGAAAAAAGATTGCTTTTTTGCTTTTTGAGTAGTTTAGAACTAAAATGTCAGGTCAAAATCTAATGTACAACTCCATAACTCTATTTGAAAGCACAACTTTTAATGAAGTGGTAAATATCCCATAAATAACTTTTTAGCTTCCACCCTGTTTCCAGCAAACTGAGTGCTTTATTGACATGTTGTTTGTGTTTACAGCTCGCCCGCAGAGGCTTTGCCATCGTGCTGATCAGCCGCTCTCAGGAGAAGCTGGATGACGTTTCAAAGGCGATCGGTGGGTTGCCTGAATTATTTAGATTTTGATAAACATTTGATTGCAGACAAATGTTGCCCAACTTGGAAAATGAATGCATAGTAAAGAACTCTTTAGATGAGTAGCATATAAATCATGGTGAAATACATGCTTTATCATAATATGACTCTACTTAATCCTTCAATCTAATTAATCCCACATGTTACAGCGGGGGGGGGGGGGGAAATCAAGAGTACCTGTGGCTCAAGGCACAGGACTGATGTAGTTCATGATGTAGTTCATGTGTTGAAATAAGACAGCTGCTAAAGTGAAGCTTAATGATCCACACAGCCTCATTTATCCTGAATGTGAAATGTTGCATCCATATTGCACTGTGATAGGGCAGCAGGGCTAAATGACTAAGACTAAATGATATTACATTGAGTTGCAGGTTTTCCATCAGTGAGTCCTTATTGAGTGGAGATTGAGCAGGACCCCTGTGCTTTGGCTAGGAGGCAGTAAAGCCTCCTGCTGGAGCTTAAATGGAATCTGTCCAATTAAATAAAAGCTTCATCTTAAGGGAGGGATATCCTCATTGATGAAGACGGATTATCTCAGGGTTTAATTTTTTCTCCTCTGCTCTTCCTTTTTCATGTGACTATTTGTAAGAAAAAGAGTCAAGCTTTAAACACTTTAAATGTTTCATCGCTTGTCATATATGCAAAATGAAAATATTGTGTGCCCCTCAGCGAGTAAATGTGGCGTGGAGACCAAAACGATCGCAGCAGACTTCAGCGCCGTAGATATCTACTCCAGGATTGAAGATGGACTTGCAGGACTGGAGATCGGAGTATTGGGTAAGACTTAGACCACCTCACTTTGAATTATTTTCCCATTTGAGATCCCAAAGTCAATCTAAATCAAGAACTGCAGACTTAAGGAATGCTTTAAACTCCACTCTATTAAATGTCAGTTTTTCATGTAATCATACAGGTTAATTTATCCTTCAGCCCTTTGCTGCCCTCCTAAGATAAGAAAGAGGAACAGCACTCTGAACTCATTAACATCTTCTTACAGTATTATGTACTATTTGTATTATGTCACAGTCCTGTTTGTTATCTCTTGTTTATAGTCAACAATGTTGGAATATCCTATTCTTACCCTGAATTCTTCCTCAACGTTCCCGACCTGGAGACTGTAAGTTTGATGGTTATTATTATTCTATTAGCCATGAATTTATAAAGGATTATATTTATAATATCACGCAGTCTTGTGAAGATTAAAAAGGAAGGGAAGTGGCTATAATAGCAGATCCCATAAGATGTAGTTTATGTATTTTTGTCACATTTTGTTTTGGGCTCAAATGATTCTTTCAGCCTTACATTGAATAGGCAACTCGTGCAATCAGAACCACGCTTCAGACATAATGAAACTGGATAGTGTGGCCATCTCAGTACGATTTAAATATGAACTGGAAAATGCTTTCATTTTTCGTAACATAATGCAGTTAAACTATCTTGTCTGCGTAAAGCAATCCTATGTTATTTCTGCTGAAAGAAGGCAAATATCGCACATACTAAAGAGCAGTGTATCATAAGTACAATAGAGCGCTAATAATACAACTGCAATGTCCACCTACATTTAGCTAATATTGGCCACCATTAGCTTCTGGTGGTTATCCAGGCTAAGAAAGATTGTAGGAGCACCATCCAATTGAGCAACAGTGAGTTGTATTGCTTAATAATTACACTTCTCATTTGTAAGATAATGTTTATGCTGGTTCATATTTAAGATGTACATAGTGACAGCCCTTGTCTATCTTCTTGTGCTATAATAAATCCCAAGACGACATCTGAAATACCTGCTGTACAAATAGAATTGTGTAGATTTCTGAACAATATGTGTATGTTAATACACAAACACGCAACCCTGGTTGAAGCAAAGCTCCTGTTCTTCTTGTTTCAGTTCATCGACACCATGGTCAACATCAACATAATGTCTGTGTGCCACGTGAGTGTGATCTAAAACCTTGATGTGTCATTGGAGCTTTTTGACTCCACCAAAAAAGGACATTTTAGTGTCAAAGATGAAACAAATCAAACCAATAAGTATTTCCCCTTTTCAAGTTGAAATTTACTACGGGCACTTTTGGCAGTGATTACAGCCAACTGTCTGCGTTTTATTCAAGTTCAAAGTAATACAAAATGATAAAGTTTAAGCGGTGCTAAAATGATTTTGAAGACACTTGGTTTATATTATCATAATTAGTGGATCGCCCTGCTCAAAATGCACTTTGTGGATATTGACTCATTAATGTGTGTTGTATGTCTCACTGTGGCATCTGGGTTGCCTTTTAAATAATTAAGTTTCTCCAAGTAGATTCAAATGGATGACATAGTTTGATATCCACTGTCAGATAGTCCCACAGACCATAAACCCACTCGCACACACACTCGTGGAAAGTATAGTAAGTCACTTCCGTCGCTCTTCTCCATGTTTGGCAGTTCCCAGAGCAGCAGCTAAAGTCCACCCCCTCTCTTTACACCTCCATTTATGTCATCAATATTCCTTCAAACTGTTCCCTCTGCGATCATTATCAGTCCCGTTCTCTTCTTCTCTTCCCTCCACGACCACCTCTCTGAAAACTACCCACACACACGGTTACAAATGTTTATGCACACCTCCGCACACTTATCCACAACCCACACATCAACAGGCCATTTGTTGTCAGTCTAATGCTTTCACTATGTTTCTCACACTTCATCTCTCTTCCCACTGTTTATCCCAGATGACACGACTTGTTTTACCTCGAATGGTGGAGAGGTAAGACGTGTGTTTTCAACAATAATTGCTTTGCTGATACAATACTGTGATTGGTAGTAATTACCGCCGGCACAAATGGCACAATCAGGCGCTATAGAGAGCTTTGACTTGAGTGGTTGGTGTCATGTTTTATAAAAATGTGTCGTGTTAATCAATGACTACCTTTCAAATGAATTGGTTTGTTTCCATTATACACCTGAACATGTGTGTGAAATGCAAAGGCTAAAGGATAGTTTAGGAATATTTTGGGAAATATGCATATTCATTTTCGTCCCTGCGCATTGTTCTAAAAGTGTAGCTGGAGGTTTTGCACTCTTTCCAAAGTAAAAAAAAACTCTGCCTTCAGTGTTATATCGTAATGATTTGATCAGTACATGAACTGAAGTGTAATCTCATAGTGGTTGTATGACGTAGGGCTGTGCAATTAATCGTATTTTAATCGCAATTACGATTTTGGCCTGCCACAATTACAAAAACAACATAATCGAAAAAAACGATTATTTTGCTTTGCTAGGTTGTGACATATTTGATCTAATTTATTTTAGTCTAATTTATTTTTATTCATCATATTTATATATGTTTAGTAGCTTGTTGAAGTGTGCTCCCAAATATTTGTTGATCTTGTTTATTGGTATTTATTATTTTGATATCATTTATTTTTGTATTGGTTTTTCAGTTGAATTATACGCTCAGGATAATCAACAGTTAAAAAGACACTGTTCAAATTATTATTTGTTTTAAAGTTTAATAAATGGATGTTTTCAAAGTCAATGAATAATCGTATTTAATAATCGTGATATCAATTATTGACCAAAATAATCGTGATTATGATTTTTGCCATAATCGCACAGCCCTAGTATGACGGTTATTTGCCAAACTACTTCTATGCCATTCGCAGCAAATTCCTTTTTAATAAGCACATTTCCCACAATGTTTAACTCTAACTTTTATTTCACTGAAGATGATGTCAACAATTTATCTTCCATATTTTCCATATTTTGATTTAAATTGTGACATTGATTTGAACTGTATCAACCACCACAGCATCCCATAATGCATCATAGTGACCCGTTTATACAATAACTCAAAGGACAACAAAGCTGTTCACATATTGCACACTGAACAACCCGTCTTAATAAACTTGACCTTCAAACTGCTTGTTATTTGCAATAGCTCTATAGAAACATTATTTAAATTGACAACACTATTACTTTAAAAGGAATATAGTCTCTTTTATAAATAGCATACTGTACCATCTGTTACATTGGGTATTGTTATGTGATAGAATCGTTAACTCTGCTTTACAGCTGACTTATACAGGTTTCAGATATTTCTTGTAGCTGAGGCAAAGTAAGTCTGAAGGCTGTCACTTGCCCGGCCATCATATACACATCCAAAATATCATCCACCTCTTGGTTATATTAAATATTGTATGAACACACCACAGGCTGTAGCAACGTATATCAACACTTATACATTGAGGAATTGATGTTACAGTATCTTTGATCAATATCTACCATCTCTTCTTCACAATACAAATGGAGCCGTTTTGCTTCAGCTAACACACACACACACACACACACACACACACACACACACACACACACACACACACACACACACACACACACACACACACACACACACACACACACAGTGCCATGTTCTCCTATCACACTGCGATTGATTTCAGGACGTTTTTATTCAGAGTAAAGGATCCTCTGCTTATATTCCTGTGTTTCCAGGAAGAAGGGTGCCATCCTCAACATCTCCTCTGCCAGTGGGATGTACCCCTTCCCTCTCCTTACCGTCTACTCTGCCTCTAAGGTAATTGGAGTACATGGTTTATGGCCTTTTCTTCAAGTGTTAACTGACATGTTTTCGATAGACGCATCCCAGGACCATTAACGGTTTACATCCTGCGCTCCATGAGGAGGAATCCATCTTCTTCCTCATGTTAGGAGTTGATCTCTCTAGTCCAGAGGTGTCAGAACTCACTTTCATCACGGGCCACATTAGCATTATGGTTGCACTCAAAGGGCCGGTTGTAACTTTAAGTTTACTGCACATATTTTATTCCATTCTATTTCTATGTAAATACTGCTATATTTGACTACATTTTTTATATTTTTTATTATATATTGTTTATGTTATTATAGTTTTCTTAAAATATCTCTATCTGTGTTTTTAATTTTTGTTTTACTTTTATATATGCACCACAACACCAAATCAAATTCCTCGTACGTGTCAACCTACCTGGTAATAAACCTGTTTCTGATTCTGATTCTGAAGACTAAATAAATATATATATATATAAAATAATATATTATATTACATGATTGGCTCTGCATTGGATTATTATCAGTTCTGGTAATAACTTCATAATTAACTACGTCTGAAAGCAGAAGTCTAGGGCAAATAATTGAAAGCAAATATTCAACAATTACACCAATTGTAATGTATTATATTCTTTGCAAGCTCTTGCGGGCCACATACAATGAGGTTGCGGGCCGGATTTGGCCCACGGGCCTTGAGTTTGACACCCCTGCTCTAGTCCTCTAACTAACACACACTGAGGCACTACCGATGAAGATTAACGTCTGTTCAGCCTTTATTTGGACGCAGGGATAAAGTGTCCTTTTTCATATTTGCCGTTTTAATTGTTGAACATAAATAAGTCTCTGACTAACTCCGGGTCCCGAGGTAGTGTACCAATTAAAAATGTTTATAGGAGCATATGGCATCATAATATTTTATAACGGTCTCATGTGTCTTTGTTAGCTTAAAAACAGCCTGCTGCTCACACTTTCAGCCGATTAATTTGTGTCTTCATTCTGGGCCATGTTTATCTACTTAATCCTTCAATCTGCAATACAGGTTTAAAAGTTTATCAAAAATCCATCCAGGGTCAATCTTTAGTTTAATGTGCATTTTAACGATCGTCTCAGTTCATTACACGTTAACATTGTGACAGCAATGTGTACGTGAATGTGTTTTTATGTTTGTTGCCATCTTTATTTGACTGGAATTGTAGACTTAATGACCTGCTTTTGTCTTAAACAGGCATTTGTGGACTTCTTTTCACGAGGACTGCAAGCTGAATACAAGAGCAAAGGCATCATCATACAGGTAGATGAGCCAACCTTAGTTTTCCTTCAAGCATGCTTTGGATGATGAAGGTTCATAACGATAGTTCGTACATGCAAAAGGCAATTTTAAGGAGACATTTTATGAACCCCCTTCTTCCAGCCACAGTTAGAAAACTGCCTTTGCAAAATAAATCCTATTTTTTTTCCAAGCCAATCGGAGCAGACTGGGCTTTTTTTGGGAGCGTAGCTTAAAGAGACAGGTGCCTAAACAGATCAGGCAGTGGGTAAATACAGGTACACTCAGTCAGACAGTGCAAGATAAGTATGAATCTAAAAATGAGCACTGTGTCCCATTTTAAGGCTTAAAGAAAATGAAATGTGGTTTCAACAATGTATCGATACTCTTAACATGCTATCAAACAAGATAGTTCACGTGTGTTTGTCCTTTTTTGTTCCCCCCAGAGTGTTCTGCCATTTTTTGTTGCAACCAAGCTGAGTAAAATCCGGCATGCTACACTGGACAAGCCCAGTCCAGAGCGCTACGTGTCAGCCGAGCTCAACACGGTGGGTCTGCAGACCCAGACCAATGGCTACCTGCCACATGCCATTATGGTAAGTCTTGGTATGTAACGTTAGGATTAAAGAACAGAGGGTTACAATTTTGTGACCATTTCTTGGGAACAAAAGGTGCGGTGATTCAGTGAAATGCAATCTTCATTGGTCCTCTATCTGTTCTGTTCTGCTTTATTTAATGCCTGGCACAAACTTCCCGTCGATGTTTCTCATCTTTTGGAAACGGGTGTTAACTCTTAACTGAAGAACTGCACTGTGTTGTCAGATGCGTGTACTCATAACTCACTCACCACTCAGAATGACTCAAGATCAGCAGAAAGAGCCAGTTGGAACTTTAAATCCTACTGCAGGCCAGATCTTCCTCCGCATATTGTTGTGCATTTATATAATCAGCATGATGTAGCAAAAGCGTCCTCTGAAATCTAAATACCTGGCAGTTTAGTCTGAATTCTAACACTGAAATGATTCTGTGGGGACACGAGCAGCAGAAAGTTCAGTGTGACATTTTCTCCAGTTCCTCCACTTTGTGTTAGACGCTGCTGAACAACGTCTCCCTAATATCAACACTAATGTTCTTTATCAGCTTAAAAAAGCCTTTGTGGATACTGCGCACTCACTGGATATGGTGCAGATATTGTGAACTCAGCACAGATCTTCCCTGTCACTAGCTCTGATATTACACTAAACCAAAAGCTGCAGACAAGCAGCGTCTGCTCTGATTATCTGATAATCCCTCTGCCTTCAATTGTGCAGTACAGCTCTGCCCGTCTCACAGTAATAATCCACACATACCCAAAACGTAATTTGCACCGCTGTGAGACGGAACCTTCTACAAGTTCACCAGATTCTATATATTTTTAGGGTTGCAAAAAGTCTTTGAGATATTTCATTATACCAATACAAATTATAAAACTTAATGGATGTGTAAGTGAATTGCCCTTAGTATAAATAAGTGTATTACCATGTTCAAACATCATTAATTTTCTATTATTATATCCACTGAGCTTTTGTAATATATATTTCAATTAAGACAATAACAAGGCTGAAGATAAATTAGCAGCATGAGAAACACTTTTAATTAAATAAAAAGAGAAATGTTCACTAATTAAATCTGGTGAGTCAATGAAATAACCATTAATGATGCTTTATAGAACTGCTACTTTCTTATGACTTATAACTGCCACACTGTCAAGATTAAGCTTAATTAACATTTGAGCAAAAGCAGAAACACATTTTTTGCATTAATTTGAACTGCTTGGTGATGTTGGATCTGGGCCAGTTGAAACCGGATCTTCTCAACACTATACCATCACATTCTAACAGGTTCAAAAGAAGTGGCTGGAGGCAGACAGAGTTCGATGCAATATTTAATTTTATAATCAAAGAGCGAGCAGACCCCGGGATCATACTGTTGAACAAACGTTGCACTCGCACCTTTTATAGCGAGCCTTCTTGTCCCTTATTGGTTGACCCTGGTGACGTTTCTTTGTCAGCAACCTTTTCTGCAGACGTTTGGATTTATACTTCCGTACACGTGACCGTAACTCTTTCTGCAGACGTTTGGATTTATACTTCCGTACACGCGCCCTGGAGGCGTTCCGTCACATTGACCCCTTCTTGACCTTCACCAAAGTTCACTATCAAGTGAGGGGAGTCTTACCACTGGTCTCTTTCCCAGTTGTAACCTCGCATCTCATTAGCCTCAGGCACTGTGAATAATAATTAACCTTAACCTAAAAGTGGCCCCTTCGTCCAACCTGACACACACATATACCTACACATACATGCTCAGAGCGAGAGAGTGGGCCCCTTATACAGACATGCGCACTAGCCTTAGCAGCAGAGTCCGCTACTCTTCTCCACATGAAGTTACACACTCATTCAGATGGAAACACTGTTCTGACGGTGTACACACCCTAACATTACACTATTATTATACTGTATTATACCAAGCATCATAGCACTATCTAATAATGAGCATTTCTTCAAGAAAAGTTATACTACAACAGTGAATTGATCCAGCAAGATGAGTTGACCATATTTTACAGCTTACTGTAAGACACTACAACAACTGAGGGATTGACTTTTGATCAAATATCCAAATATCTATATGCAAGATGTGAAGCCATGTCTTTGTCACATACTAGACGGTAAAACAGCGCTATCTACCCAGTTTTCCTTGTTCTCGCCGCAGTTGTAGCTCCTGTGGGTTGGAACTACATAATGAATGCTAATCTGTTATTTGTAAAGGCCACCAGCTGACCATGTAATTTCCCTCTGTAGGGTTGGGTGACTACAGCTCTGCTCCCTGCCAAGATCCTCAACAGCCACGTGATGGGGATGGGTTTGTCCCAGCGCGCTCGTTACCTGAAGAAGCAAAAGCAGGGTTAGATAGACGCATGGCGGCAGGAAGAGGGGACCAGCTGTGTTAAACACTCGTCCCACGACCATCATCATGGACCAGGAAGACAGAATGTGACAGTTTCTGGGCCACATCCCAGTTTCCCTCCCTCCGATACTCCCTGTCATTGAGGATGTGAGGCAGCGGTACATGTATTCAATTCAAACATAAAAATACTGAACAAAGTGGTGCTCTTCATCAGCTTTAATGAATGGAACACTAACGTGGAAACTAAAAACTATTCCCACATCCATCCATCCATCCATCTGTCTGTTCAACATGAGGGTGTATAAAGCCTAGATGAGGGAACAATTTGGATGCATGTGAGGTTTGAGGCCTCTGTATATTTGTGTGTATCTGAGTATGTGTTTACTAGCGTTAAGCCTTTTTAGTTTTACACTGCAGGTGATACTTACTTTCTTTCTAGAGCCCTTAAACATGTTTTATTGAGATCTATTGACATTAATAGCTTCATTAACTCCTACTATGGGATTTCTATTGCACTCAGATTTAGACGATTCTTCGTCAGCACCAATTCGAAACCCTTAGTTATCTCTTGTTTGGTTTTTCTAACTTAAAATGTTCTCAAAGGTGTTAATGTAGTGGTGAAGTCAGTGCGTGTTTAGTTTAATTAAGAGGAACCGCTGTAAATGGATAACCAGCAGAGAGGGAGATGCCTTGGTGGAATGTTAAAATGGGTGTTTTATTTTCTAACTAAATTGATTTTCAAATTAATTTGTACCACTGGTGTTACTGTTTTGCAGGACTTTCTAACCTAAAACTAAAATTCTCTCACTATACATTAGATCCAGGTACAACAACATACATTCATCTCAATCTTTTCACTTGTATTGATTGATTTCCTAAAATGTTGAACCAAACCAAATGAGAGCTGATACATTTATTTGATTTTCTCTTTTGAAAGCTACATTTTTGTTAGTTTTTGTGTTAAATATGTTGTCACTCACATTCCATGTGTCTTTGTCAAGATACCAGCTTTAAGTTATACTGTAATAACCCTAAAGACACTTTTTACTCACACTGACTAGGTGCAGCAGGCAGCAGCAGGGGACCAACTTCCAGTCAAGTGTTTACTCTAGGATTAGGTGTAATCCTAAAACCTGGGGTGCATGTTGGGGTTGAAAGCAGAACAAACTGTAATCAAATTACATTTGTCCAGCCATCAATAAATATTAATTCAAATAACGACAGTCCATGTGTTATTCTTGGTTTCACCTTTGGGTCAATTGCTTTTTGTATCACATTCTCTATTTTTATAATATCCATGGGACAGCTCTTAGCTTATTTATATACAATGGCAACATCTGATGGGTCAGTTCTAGTTTACATGTTGTGTCAAACTTTGTATTAGATACAATATGAATGAGTTTGGAGTCAGATATCACATGAGTAAAGTGTTCCATGTCTGTAAACCGAGTGGCATCTCCAACATTATCTGTCAAAAGCCCACACACTCTTCTGTTTAATAAAACATGGCAGCGTCAATCAGTTTGTGTAACTTGTGCCATTATTGGTCTTCTTCACAGTCCATACAAATGAGTTGCTTTTTCACGTTCTGCCTCTCTTCCCTCCTCCCAAACATCACCGTCCGGTTCCCATGCCAACAGTTTCTGGGAGATTTTTCCGGTGCACTGGTATGGAAGCTGCGGAAATGTGTCATCGCTGAGCGTGTAGGAGGGAGAGCGGCTCTGTGTGGAGGGATGCCCAAAAGGAAGAAAGGAGTGGGTTGCAGAGAAGTATATAAAGAGGAGCTTGGTGGTGCTCAGTCACAATCACTCTCTCTGAGATTTCACAGCATAGTTTCAGAGCGACGAGCAAAACAGGATCTCTGAAATCATCTCGTGAAGCAGAGCCCTCAGGACTGAATATTAAACAGCTCGGCCTGATTGTGGGGGTTTTTTCTCCAGATTTTTGTTGCATCTTCTTTACCAAAACTTGTGGAGACATCCCATCCAATACACTAGAGATCTTCACACGAAAGGATTTCAATTCGTGCATCATCGTCTCCAGCTCATCATCCTCACATTCGTTCACCATGGCGACCAGCATGGACACGCTCCCTGCCCATCTGCTGTATCTGGTGATGGAGGAGTTCCCCCACTCTCTGTCCACAGCTTGTGTCTGCAGGGCCGGACAACGTGAGCCCCGCCTCCGCTGCATGCAGTGTGGCATCATTCAGGAGGAGGAGGAGGACTGCTCCACCCTGGAGGAGGACCAAGCCCTGCGGTCCTTCCTGCAGACCGTGGAGAGCCTGAGGAGGAGCACCAGATGAGCTCTTCCAAAGAAAAACGTTTGATACTGACAAGTTTGACCCATTTGGCTTCCCTGCACCCCGTCTGGAGACCAACAGATGTCTACAGTATTACGGATTTGCTGACATTAAACCTCCATCGGGGGTGATATGTTGGTGAAACTGGTGGACTCTGTGACAGTGGATGAAACAATGAAGAGCCGAAAGAATTGTAATGGAGCCTTTCCAAGAGCTAGTTCAACGTGCTGGCCCAAATGCACTGCTTTACATATTAGATCTATATTTTTTTAAGTAAATATGCTTTATTGTATGATGATTACTTGCACAATGCCAAGCTGTTATTCTTGTTATTCTTTATCTTCATTTTCATATCGCCTGCTGCTAAGAGTTTGAATTGAATATATGAAATAAAGCGGATGTTTTAATTTATTTCAGGGTTTGTCCACTTTATTATAAAGCGAAAAGAAGGGTTACATATTATGACACACTTTTCCTATTAATGCTGCTTGAAATGTAGCAATAGAGTGTTTTCTTTGTAAAAAAGATTTGCTTACAGAAAGCCATTAGAACTGTTCAGGCCTTTCCATGTGGTGGCACTATTGATACACTTTTTCTTCCCAGCCAAATAGCACAAACTGCACTACACAACAATCCCTCCTCTCAGTCCAGCCTAACTGCATATACACAGGAATCTGCGCATTGCCCCTGCTTTCCTGATATAACTGAACCATGAATTTAATTACCTTTGATTGTTTTTAGAGCAATCAAAGGACACAGTGATGAATCATGAGGCCAAAACACAATCCCTCAGCTATCATGCAGTACACTCCTTGGACTTTGCAATAAACACACAATTTCACCCTTTTAACTGTGTATATTTTCTTCCGCCTCCTTTTTAAAAAACGAATTCAGTCCTATGACCAATTCATTTCCTCATCCTTTGCTATCAACACGGCGGTTTTTGCACAGTCAAGCAGTAGTTAAAAGGCAAACAAACAATTATGAAGCACATATTACAGGATGAATGAGCAGTTGTTTGAGTCATGGATACATTAGACTGCAACTGCAATGCTTGATGATTTTCAGAAGAAAAGCAACACATCTTTGAAAATATGCTCTGCAGATGTTTGATAGAAAAATGTATTTGAATGCAAATACTGTATGCAAGCTGCAACCATTTACATTTTTGGTTGTTGTGCAAATATTTGTTATATACAGAATTGCTTTTTTTGTGAGGCAGATTTATTTTTTAAATAGTTTTATGTGCATTCATTAGAACAACTCTTTCACTTCTGTTAATTCATTGTGGGGTGGCAATTAGAGGCTCCAAAATACTTGAGTCTACCACTGTTTAGTTGAATGATTATCTAAATAAAATAAAATAAATAAAAACCTACTTTTTGAGGAATCACATGTTCTCGACAAAATCACTGGGTTAAAAAAACCTAACTAATATAAAGGAGTTTGGTATATGATAATGTGAGACCCTAAGCCTGGATATCTTCCGCCCAAATTGCTGACTTAAGTTGTACTTATTGAAGATGAAGTGAAGTTATTTGAAGCAATCTCCTCAAGTTACCCTCAGATTGCCAATGTACAGTACTCCTGAAAGAGCAGAGTTCAACAATTCTTAACATCTAAGTCTGTATCTACTCGTATCTGTCCAGGAGCAAGGGGTTGCTGGAGTTTATTACGGGACAAGTCGCCAGTTTATTACAGGACCTAACACAGAGAGACAGCCACATATCTATAGACAATTTAAAGTTGCATGTATTTGGACTGTGTAAGGGGAAAAAAACCATGCAAATACGGGGAGGACAAGCAAACTCTACAAAGAGTGGAAATTGGTTTCAAAATGCAGGACACTCTTACTGGGAGGTGACAGAACTAATATTGATTTTTTTATTGCAGCATTTCTCAAAAGGATTTTGTTCAGGGTCCTGAAATATTCTACCCTAAATCTCCACTTGTGAGACTTAAGACACACTGCATACACACACACACACACACACACACACACACACACACACACACACACACACACACACACACACACACACACACACACACACACACACACACACACACACACACACACACACACACACACACACACACACACACACACACACACACACACACACACACCACCACCAGCACTAACAAAAATAGATAAATAAAACACAGTATGCTGCAGGGTTCCTTTAACTCTGTGTCCTAGATTAGGGTAAGAAATATGCTAAAATCTAATTTTTGATTACTCCTCTTACAGTGAAGCTCTATGGAATGACTTTGTTGTTTCAAACAGGAAATTCTTTAGACAAATAGGCTGCATTAATTACTGATCAGTTTCTGAGATGATTTGACGACATGTTGTATTGTATACAACATTGCGAAGAAAGCATAACAAATTTATCAAAATATGTTTTTAAGTCTTTTACATTTAAATAGGATCATTTACGTGTGAAGAATGAAACATAAAGAATACATGTTTGTGTTAAGCTAATGTGTAGGTTTACATTATGAATAAAATCATGTTTAACTATAAATTATGTATTTCTTTCATTGAACAGTGACCGCACCTACAGGGTAACTTGGAGAGGGTCCGAGTCCGACCCTTGTCAATTAACTACAGGGGTCCCTCAGGGCTCTGTTCTTGGTCCCCTCCTCTTCTCTCTGTACACAAACTCGCTCGGATCAGTCATTATTCCGCATGGTTTTTCATACCACTGCTACGCTGACGACACTCAATTAATTTAGTCTTTTCCCCGTTCTGAAACCCAGGTCGTCGCACGCATCTCTGCTTGTCTAGCAGACATCTCTCAGTGGATGTCTGCTCATCACCTCAAGCTCAACCTTGACAAGACTGAACTGCTTTTTCTTCCGGGAAAAGATTGTCCCACTCTTGACCTAACAATCAACATCGGCACCTCTGTTGTTTCCCCGACTCAGACTGCAAGGAATCTGGGTGTGACCCTAGATAACAACCTGTCCTTCACTGCAAACATCAAGAATATACATTTACGCTTCACTTAAAGGTAGGGTAGGTAAGAATGGAGAAACCAGCTCGAGTGCGCTAGAATTTGAAACTCCGCAGCCGAAAAGAATCTGCCCCTTCCTTCAGACTTCCTTACAGAGCCCCTCCTCCAACACACACAAACGCGCACATGACCAATGAGGGCACAAGATAAGTTTGTGCGAGATGGAAGGCTGACAGGCAGGTAGGCCATCCAGTTATTTTAGCCGGGCCGGCTCAGATGATTGGTCGTGCTTTTTACAGCGCTATGGCTTCCACGGATGAATTTTTTTAATGTATTTATTGTCAAAGCATTTAATGTATTCATTGCTATCGGGATGTTGAGAGCATTCCATGGAATATAACAAAAAGTGTTTCTGAAGTGAATTACCTACCCCACCTTTAAGTTTTCTCTTTATTTTAAGTGATAATGTCTCTTTTTCATTTCAAACCTTTATTTAACCAGATTGTCCATTGAGATCATAGATCTCTTTTTCAAGGGAGACCTGCAGCAATTAGGTTCCACATGAAACATAAAACAACATAAAACATTAGAGGATATCATACAACATATTTACAAGCTAAATGTACATACTTATCAACATTTACAAATACCCATAGTTACAATGAGCATTTCAATTAGACTTGCTTTAAAAACATTCAGAGGAATAAAATTGCTCAGTTTCAATTTTAGCTGTAGACTGTTCCAAGCAAGTGGAGCTGCGCACATAAAAGCTGTCTTACCTAAGACAGTCCTTGGTCTTGCCACATCTAACAAGACTACATCATGCGATCTCAGACAATAGCTGCTTGCAACTCTCTGTGTTATCAGTGAACAGATGTAATACGGGAGTTTACCCAACATGGCTTTATAAATAAACGTGTACCAATGACTGAGTCTCCGTACAGTAAGTGATGGCAAACCTGCCATGGTATACAGTGTACACAGTGATGTGTAAGTGCTTTACAATTTGTGACAAATCTAAGTGCACTGTGATAGGCGGCATCTAACTTGTTCAGGCAATGGGCAGGTGCATTCATATTGACCAGATCACCATAGTCCAGCACAGGTAAAAAGGTCACAGTGACTAGCCTTTTCCTGGCTTCAAATGAGAAACAGGACTTGTTTCTGAAAAATAAACCTAGTCTAACCCTCAGCGCTACCTGCAGCTGTGGCTGATATGCTAATTGGCCAACTCTGCTTTTGTTCGTTTAGCTAGCATATAATGAAGAATCTAACGTGTTAGGTGATGTGGCTTCAGAACAGTTTTGTGGAGAAATTGTGTGTTTTGTTCTGCCGCCCTTCAGTAAACTACAGCCAATTTAGTAATTATGTTTGTGGTATGTTGTCTTTCTTTCATCATGTGAACTGTCGGCTTTCACGGATACTTAAACATCAGACATCAACTCTTCAAAATGAGCTTCTCCTGTTTCTGCGTCACTTCTTCATGGTACGTTTTTCTTCTTCCTCTGCTAAGATTGAATGCCCCGCTCAACCCAGCCTCACGGCATTTCGTGTTATAGTCACGAAATTAATTTAATCTATTGATTTGTGTTCACCAACACGATTTTTGCATTTTTTCCGTTTCACACAGAACGATTTTAAAAGCAATGTATTTCTATTGGTAGTATATTTCGTGCCTGCACCAGGTCTTTTTGTTCGGTCGGGTATTGGAAGACCGGAAGCTGTGTGGTTCATAACAACATTTTCTTACTCAATATCTTACCCTAAGCCTAACCCTAACCCTTTTATTTTAAATTGTATAATGTCTGAGTTTTTTTGCCGTCCGCAAGGAAAAGAATACTGAAATCTGTATTTAAAAAAAAAAATGTTCCTTCTAATTTGTTATTATTTGGTGCAGGCACGAAACATACTACCAATAGAAATACATTGCTTTTAAAATCGTTCTGTGTGACACAAAAAAAATGCGAAAATCGTGTTGGTGAACACGAATCAATAGATTCATTTTGTGACTATAACACGAAATGCCGTGAGACTGTGTTGCCCCGCTATATGTGTGTGATTGCTAGCTGCTTTTTCTGATGTAAACATTACCTGCCTGTGTGTGCAGCATTTGCACTCATTTTAATTGTTGAATTGCTGCTAGCTGAGACTTTTTTTCTTTTGGTTGTTGTTGAGCATGTGCATAATCTCTATTTGCTGTTTTTGGATACACACTTGTGTCCTGTAGGCCCATAGAAGTCATGCAGTATTGTACAATGGCTTTAGGGATATAAACTCTTCTGTCTTGGCCAGTCTATTATCATAGATAGCCTAATATCTGAACATACTTTTGTTGCAAGCATAATTTTTATTTATATGAGTTGTGATAAAAAAAGGCTTTATTTTACAAAGCAGGTAAATTAGCCCAGTAACATTGTTAATTTCTGACACGCTTCCAGTTCAGCCCCGAGCCTGTTTTTCAGGCCTCAGGCTCGAAAATGACATTCCCAGAACAATTGACCATATCTTTACTTCTAGAAGGGATAAATTAATAATCTCTTTTCTCAAAACAATGATACACCTGTGAGTTGGATGTAGAAAAGTCAGAATCAATATAGATTCTTTTTATTTTAAAGTAAATTCAGATTGAATATAGTAAAATGTCTGTCCAAAAAAAAAACATTACTTAATGTATGGTGAAAACCACCCTTGAATGATGGGATAGTAGACTAAAAGCTTTAGGAATCCACACTATAACATATAATAAGTACCCTGTATCAAGATTGATGCAAAATAAGTGACATTTGACCTTTTTAGAGAAATTTAGAAAATAAAAAACACTTCTGGGGTCATTTGGGGGCATTTTCCATATCTCTGGCCCCCGTCGATTTTGATGATTGACACCTCTTTTTAACCGTTAGAGCCAATAGAATCGAGGGGAAGTTCCCAAAATCCATCTAAACATTACCCATTGGTGAATGAGTGATACGTAGCCAGAATGCCCCGGAACCAGAAGCTGTCCTACACTCTCGTAGCTCTCATAGCAGCTTGATATGAAAACTCCGTTATTGACATAAAAATGGAATGATGGATTATCAGTAATCATTTCAAAGTGACACAGACACATTGGATTAACCTATGGATTAACCTTCAGCAGCGTTTTTATCGTTTTAATGCCATTGAACACAACTTTTGATCAGAAAACAAAGATAAGTCATTTTTAGCCGTTCTGGCTAATCTTTTTGTTGTTGTTTTTTGTAATTTCGCCGTGAGTTTTGATCGCTCAGTGACGATACTTATATGTCTGGAATTTGTGGAATCTCAGCTTGCTAATCGATATCTTGTTTGTGCAGATACAATAAGGAAAAAGGGTATTTTAACGTGAGTTATGTGCTAAGTGTGTTAGCATTTTTTCGCTCAGTGCTAATTCAGAGCCTTTGATATTACCCTTATGTTTCGTTTTGCTAAAAATAGTTAATATTTTCTGATAGCTGAGTTTCTTCCCGTTAAGTGGATATGACACATTCATAGTTTATTAAATGTTAAGAAGCCCTCAGACGCTGTTTGTTGCAAGATGTTGCGTTTTGCCCCCGCCCGCGGGCCGTGGTGTTTAACTGGATATGCGAGAAGTAGGCTATATAACAATTAGAACTTTACATATTTCCATGATATTTGTTTTTACCATATTTGCATATCGAAGCTGCTGAGTTCTTGCTTATCATTTTACAAAACTGCTTCCTGCATTGTCAACCTACAGGCGGTCATCTGCTGTCCATCGCTGGATTTGAAATGAGGAATTTAACCTTGAAACCTGAGGTCTTTAATCTGAATAGAGTGGAATGGTGGTTGTGTTGCAAATTATTATGAAAAATGCAGTGTTGAGCGAACGTTTTTTGGATAAGCAGTTCTCAAGAAAAATGTGAGGAGCAATACTGACAGAGGCCGAGGAAAACCGTTCTGAAAAGGCACGTTTTAATAGACACTGCACTAGAATGTATTAACTAATAATAATGATCTGCTGCACAGCTGATATCTTTAGGCCTGTGGCTGCAGATTGCGGATTGCTGGGTTTTGATATATCTGCCTAATTTCACTCCAAAGTATTTATATCGTGGTCTCAGGTGCCTGGCCAGGCATGGGCAAAATGATGGTTGGCGCCATTGGCCAGTTTGCTAACTCTGTTGTTACATTGCTGCAAAAACTTGATGCTGCCATTGCTGCTTTCTTGTAACATTTCACAAACCCCACCTTCACACCAACATTTAGGCTGTGACTCCAAGTTCCCCTGAGGGCAGTTTATTATCGTCACTACACAGTTGTTGCTGTGCTGAGGTTGGTGTCTTCTTGCAGATAATGACCATTTCAGAGTCCAACACCACATATTCACTCCGAACGTACTCTTTATTCACTTGTAAAATCAGTTCCAAGTGTGTCTTTCCCTTTAAAAGTATTTGCATCTATACAAATGAATAAATATAACCCTTCTACACTCTTTTGAGCAAGTCTGAAGGCCAAATTCCTGATTCATGGAGGCCATTGTGTTAAAAATACTTATCCACAGAAACTTGAAGGCAAACCCTGACTGACATTTTATTTGACTTTTTGAAAATATTTCTTTTCATTCCATAATATTTCCACATCACTTCTGTCTTGACAAACAGTAGTGCTGAATTGATTTTTATTGTTGCCAAAGACACTTCTTTGTGAGGATGGAAAGCCTAAAATAATGACAAACAAACAGACATTGTATGTAGATCATTTGCATTGTGGACACCAATGCTCATTATGCCACCATATCTTGCTCACTGAATACATGTTCGTACATGATTGGACTTGCCCTTCCATTTCACTTGTCACGCTGAAAATCGCCTCCACATTGGAGGGTTCACTTCATTCGGGCCAGGCATGCTATTAAGGGGTTATTTGTATAATTTACCACTTCTAATTCCAAGGCTCAGCCATATTGGCAGGAACATTCAAGACTAAATTGAGTGTGAAGATTGAGAGGAATTAATGTCTGCTGGACTGTGAGCTGAATACGTGCCTTCAGTGGGCCCTGGGCCACCACAAGGACAAGAGTGTGAGCAGGATTTGAACGTTAAAGGTTGACTTAGCAAAGTCAATAATTGAGCTACTCTGTGGGACTTTGTCCGCCCCAAAGCAATCAGCCATTCTTTTTTGTTGGATGAGAGAAGAGAGGAAAGCAATCGAATAGGACTGGCTATGCTTGTAAGTGGAACGAAAAACAAAAACTGAAAAGGAATTGACTTTTAAAGGAACAGAAGTTTGATCCGTGTTTCAGGACTTTTTTTTTAATAGACTTTTAACAAATATTGTATTCAAATGGTCCCATGTGGTGTTTGGTTGTATTTGTTTTTTGTAGCTGTGAGTTTTGCATACTTATAGGACCAAAGCTGCTTGAATATGCCATTGTATATGACAAAGAACATTGCTGTATTCCAGAAACACTACGGTAATCCAGTCACCTATAACCAAACAAAATATTCAGCTCTGAAAAGTTCTAATAATTCTGGGCTAAAGATGTTTCTCATTTGTCAAGATTATTGAGTTAATTAGTGGTTACATTATTTAGAAGCATTTGTGATGTTTTTCAGTTGTTTGTTCTATTGCACCGATATGCTTTATTTAAAACAACCTTTCTTCTTATAGTATAAATGCTCCACCTCTCCTAAAATGAAAAACACCTCCAATGATCTTAAGATAAAAAAAGATATTCATTTAGCTCTAGGCACAGATGCTAGGTCAAGGGGGTGGCAGAGATTGGGCTTGGGTCGCCAAGTGCAGAGTGTGAACTGGCACCTAGAGAGGTGACACTTTGCTTCCTGGGCACTGACGAGATGTCCTTGAGCAAAGCATTGGACCCACACTGCTCCCCAAGCGATGTGTAAATAATAGCTCCTAAAATTAGGATGTGCTAAATGCAGAGTCTAAATCTAAATGTTGTGTACATGTATGGCAATTTTAAAATACTTGATCTCCATTCCCAAAAGCAACATATTTAAGCAGTAAATAAATGGACTATTAAGAGCGTCGACTAATAACTACATTCAGGAGAAGAGATGAGTCATAGTCTGTCTGATTCAGCTGAGCGGGTGACATTCATTAAATAAATAAAAACTTCAGAGCTTTAGTGATGAAAGTAAAGGAATCAGGCTCAATCATTTCCAGACTGAGCTGCTGGTCAGGCTACAATTATTGCCTGCATCATCATCATCAACAACGCCATCTCGGTCTCCAGAGAATTACCTGAAGCTTTTTCTACACATAGCCTTGAGTGCAAAATAACTGCCTTGATGTCAAGAAAAACATTTTGTTCCAATGAAACAGATAAGTGGAAACATCGACAGTCATGGTCGTGAGAGGAAGTGCTGCAGTGTTTAAAGTCCAGAAGAGTTACTTTCTATTCTTTAATGCTGTATTCCTTATTTTGACCATAAAGAGGACAAGCAGCAGATGACTTTCATTAGTTGACTATAGTACCAATGGTGAATGAAGGGACTATTGCATATTGGATAAATAATCATTTGTAATGAGACTCTAATGACTGTGAAGTGGTTCAAAGACAAATAACAGAAGAGCTAGAACATTCTTGTTGGTTCAGAATATGACATGAATTCAGTGTAATGCAGCCTTTAAAACCAAAAAGAAGAACACTTGCCTCATCACGATACCAAAATCTAAGACTAAGATATAATATAAATATATGGCACAGCCTTAGAACAAACTATTTATTAATACTGTGGCTTAAACGTGGTTGCTTTGTATTCGTTGTGTCTGTAGCTTGATTCTATTTCTGTGTTTTCATACTGTGTATGCCTTAAGAGAGCAACATAAATGTTAATGACTGTTTTCCCATTTTATTTTCCTAACATGTTGTAATGGTGGGCTGCATTTGTTTATCGCCCTCGTTATTATCTTTTGTTTTACTTCCCATTAGTTGCTTCATGGCTCTATTCCCTTATCTACACTAATTCCTGTTTTTTCTACTTTAACAACCTTCACCCCCCCCCCCCCCCCCCTCAGAGATCAGTAGTTGTATCTTAACTACATTCAGTATACTGTTCAACCCTGTCTTTCTCTCCCAGATAAATCATGGTCATTATGTGATATAGGAGATATTAAAATGCTAATTGTTACAATTTATCAATTTAAATGTAGCCTGTATATCACTGTGTATCCACCACTTGGTCTGTTTTTTAGCTGTCTGCATTTTTTTATGACATTTGATGTAATTTTCAACAAGACCCCCCCCCCCCCAGTGAAGCTACTTCACATCTTCGGATGCTCCCCTTATATTTGTTATTATGCATTCATATTCAAAGTAGCTTTTGGTTCAAATCAAATAGTCTGGCAACATTTATATGTCTGTCATTTGCTTGGCTAGGTTGACATTTAAATGTATCAACATGTATCATCACTGAATGTGCAAACTTCACACTGGACTTCAAGCAACTTAGATTCTGTGCCTCACCACCCTTTCTCCGGACCCTGGGACCTTGATTTTCCAAATGAACTTTTCTTCTAAAATGAGGACTTTGAAACACTGAGCAATAGACCACCAGCTAATGTTCTCCTTAGCACAAGTCTTCTGATGTTGTCTCTGGAGTTTTGGGGTGGTTCTGGAGTGGCTTGACAAGAAGAATGCAACAGTTGTAGCACATCCTGGATACGATGATGCAATTAATGCTTCCTTCTCCTGACAAGCTTTATGGAGATGCTGATTTCATTTTCCAGCAGGACTTGGCCCCTGCCCACACTGCCAACAGTACCAATACCTGTGCTTGATTGGCCAGCAAACTCGCCTGAACCTGATCCCTGTAGAGAATCTATGGAGTATTGTCAAGAGGAAGAGGAGAGACACCAGACCCAACAACGCAGAAGAGCAGAAGGCCGCTATCGAAGCAACCGTGGTTTCCATAACACCTCAGCAGTGCCACAGGCTGATCGCCTCCATGCCACGCGGTAGTGATGCAGTTATTCATGCAAAAGGAGACCCAACCAAGCACTGCACTGAGTGCATACACATGAACATACTTTTCAGAAGGCCGATCTTTCTGTACTACAAATCAGTTTTGTTTATTGGTCTTATGTAATATTCTAATTTTCTGAGATACTGAATGTTGGGTAATCATCAAGATTAAAACAAATAAACGCTAGAAATAATTCATTTTGTGTTTAATGAATCTATAAAATAAATGGCTTTCACCTTTCTAAATTGAAGTGTTCAAAGCTGGGAAGGGTGCAGCCAGTTTTCATTACTTTGTATGCTGCAGGGTAGCTTGTGAATTGACTCCAGGTGTTACTAAAGTCTTATTTAAGGGTTTATATTTCATTGTATTATTCATTATTAATCAAAATCTGCAAAGTAACTAACGATATTAAATAAATGTAGTGTTGTAAAAGTACACACTTTTCCTCTGAACTGTAGTGGGGTTGAAATACAAAGTAGCAACAAATGGAAATACTCAAGTATCTCAAAATTGTACTGAAGTACAGTACTTGAGTAAATGTACTTGGTTACATTACATCACTAGTTGTACACTATTGGCAAAGGGTACTGGCACAACCAATAGTGAATTGTAACACCAAGCTAAAACATTACTGGAACATTTCATTTAGCAGACGTTTAAAAAAAATCCAAATCTACTTCAAAATATTTGCGACAGACTATTAAGATACAAATTCAAGAGAAGCAATAAACGTGCAAGTACATTAGCTTCAAATATGCCAAACTATTTTAGGTTTGCATTTGGTTTTAATGGCCGTAGTGCAGTCGAAGATGTGACTGAAGATGTTAGGTCTTTCAGCAGTCTTGCTACAATGGCGAGTTTGTTCCACCGTTAACGAGCCAAGATAGCAAACAGGTGTGTTTTTGTTAAGGGGTACCTAGGTCCAACTCGCAGTAAGGAAGCAGCAAGCCAATTGGCCGTAGCAAAGCGAAAAAGAAAAAAATATGTATGCAATCTTATATTGTTAATGTTAGTTTGCCACATACTTTTATATTTCTTATGAACTAAGCCTTAGCAGAGGAGAGAGAGTCACATTGGCCGGTAAGCCAAATGTACATTTTGGACGCCACATCATCAGTTTTATTTCAGGGGAAACAGGACTGTAATTAGGTAAAAGCAATATGGTCAAATAAAAAGTGTTCAAAAGCATTTCCCATTAACAAGAATCTCAATAAAGTGTAGGAAAAATAACTTGTCTGCCTCCGCACCCGCAACATTTGTGGCACCAGATATTGTATTCTTTGTCTAACCATCTTACGTAATGTGCCTTTGTTTAGCATGCATCAATGGCTAATGTGGTTTATCAGTAGAAGATGTTGCTTTTGTTTAGTCCCATCAGTCTTCTTCGAGAGTTCTTTTATACACTGAAGAAGAACACTATTATGTGCATGATGCTGTCAGACGTATCAAATCCCCTCCGTGATTGTAGCAATTACATAAAGATATGGTGCAGAGTAGATGGTTGTCTGCCTGCCAAACTGACATGAATCACACAACATGCACAGGCTATATACTTGGCAGAAAATTACACAACAGCTGTTTTTATTTTTCCTCCTCATATTGGGTATATACGAACAAATATATTGTGACAGTCAGATGAAGAGTTTCTGCTCACATTATGCTTAGACTAATTTCATGAACAAGACCTCCATTATGCTATCCATTAAGCTTTCTTTCACTCTTTTTACAGCCGAACACAGTACCCACATACTACTGTGTACATACTGTGTGTATGTTTTCTCTCTTTAAAAAAACACACATTGCCTTTGTCATAGTTGAGTATGTCATGAATACATTTGAAATAAATTACAGTATGTTAAGCCACATAAATAGTCATACAAAGTCACAGTTTAGTATGTTGCAATTCATTTTAAAGTATGATATACAATAACAATCTATTTAATTATAACTGTCATAGCTCAGCAAAAGCACAGTAATACAAAAGTCATAGTGTAGGTCGGATGTACATTTATTTTTACAACGAGCGTCTATCGAAAGTGTGATTGTACAAACGCAGTAAAAAAACTGTAATGCCTATCAAATACTCTTGCCAGGTTTGTCTCTTTTGCTCTCTCATACTGTCATCAATTCAACTAGGACATGTAAATGTGATAGTGATGCAGGGATGACATATTTGTTTATGCTGACCCGGATGTTAACACCGCAAGGGCTCCCCCGAAGAAAAACTATGGGATTTCTCCATTGGATTTTGGATAGCATAAAATAAGCTTTGTGGCAGAATAACGTTTATAATATTTGCAAAAAGATTTCAGCAGGATAAATTCAGAATTTTAACACGGCTATATCGTTTTTGAAGCATTTATGCAATTGCAGGAAGTAAAAAGCCAGCTTTGGCTTATAAACAGCCTACATCACTGTCCCATGACTTCAAACCGATAAGCTAACGGTAGACTAGTACGATGAAGTGTAGTAGTCCTATTAAGTCACTTGTTAGCAATTGCCATTTATTAGACATAGAAGCATGTGGGGCGAATTAATGACTCAACTATGCCATGGAACAAAACAAGAAAAACTCTTAACCTTGTGTTAACTACTGACCACCTTTAAGGCATCTTACCAAAAACGCACTCAATAACCCATTCAAAAACCCTGGAAGTACAAACATGCTAACATACTGCATTTCAGGGATTTAGGACTCATTCCTGTACCACTCTTTTCTGTCTTGTCATAGTCTAAAGACCTGGAAGTCAACCTCTGCCCTCTAATGTGATTCCCTTTGATAATCAATACGTAGTCTATGAATTGAGATTTTGATATTGACTTAGCAGTCTGGGTTTTTTGTCTTTATTAGAAGAATAGAGACAGGCACATTCATGTTGATCAAACGGCAGAATGCTCTGAAATGTGTAGCCTCCTGTAGGGTTGCATATCGTTGACTTTTTTACGATACCGATACCGATGCCGATACCACTGAACGATACCGATACTCAACCGATACATATCGTGATACTTTCATGTTGCATAAGGGAAAAATGTTATCATCCCGCAATTACTCCCATTATGTAATATATTTATGATATAGTTAACATGTCAAATGAATATTAAATTCAATAGCGGGACCTTTTAGTACTGAACAAACAATGAAAAACACGTTATCTATGAAGAAAAAAGATTCTGCGATATCATTTATAACAACCACCAGGCGTGAATAGTACATCTTGTCAATGCAAAAATAAAATAGCACCAGTATAATCAATATTCAACCTGAGATTCGACTGACCAGAGAACACATAAAGGATCATGAGATCTGGCATTGCACATTAAACAAATAGCATCATTAAAATCAACATTTGCCTGATGAAAGAAAACAAATCCCATCACAGTTCAGTTTTGTGCATTCATCTTCAAGAAGATGAGCATATCTGCTCTCTGGATCCAAACGGGCCCTTTCACAGCGTAGGATATCACCTGCTGAACTGAACACTCTCTCGCTTGGCACGCTGCTTCCCTGAACACAAAGGTACTTGGTTGCCATACGAGACAGCATTGGTTGGAGATTGGATGTGTTGCCACCTTTCCCAGAAATAAACTTCTTGCAGTGGTTACAGACCCCACCATTCAGACTGGCAGTGGTTACAGACCCCACCATTCAGACTTGCAGTGGTTACAAACCCCACCATTCAGACTTGCAGTGGTTACAGACCCCACCATTCAGACTGGCAGTGGTTACAGACCCCACCCTTCAGACTGGCAGTGGTTACAGACCCCACCATTCAGACTTGCAGTGGTTACAGACCCCACCCTTCAGACTGGCAGTGGTTACAGACCCCACCATTCAGACTTGCAGTGGTTACAGACCCCACCATTCAGACTGGCAGTGGTTACAGACCCCACCATTCAGACTGGCAGTGGTTACAGACCCCACCATTCAGACTTGCAGTGGTTACAAACCCCACCATTCAGACTTGCAGTGGTTACAGACCCCACCATTCAGACTGGCAGTGGTTACAGACCCCACCATTCAGACTGGCAGTGGTTACAGACCCCACCCTTCAGACTTGCAGTGGTTACAGACCCCACCATTCAGACTGGCAGTGGTTACAGACCCCACCATTCAGACTTGCAGTGGTTACAAACCCCACCATTCAGACTTGCAGTGGTTACAGACCCCACCATTCAGACTGGCAGTGATTACAGACCCCACCCTTCAGACTGGCAGTGGTTACAGACCCCACCATTCAGACTTGCAGTGGTTACAGACCCCACCATTCAGACTGGCAGTGGTTACAGACCCCACCATTCAGACTGGCAGTGGTTACAGACCCCACCATTCAGACTGGCAGTGGTTACAGACCCCACCATTCAGACTGGCAGTGGTTACAGACCCCACCATTCAGACTGGCAGTCATATGCAGCCACACTTTAGATTTTCTAAAGTGACTTGTTTGCGGAGTTTCACGCGAAATTGACATCGTAATTCCGAAGGTTTGGGCGCGAGTTTAAGGATATTACGCCCCACTTTTATAAAAAAAAAGTATCGAAAACCGGATCTGATTTCGGTACGGTATACCGTAGCCACCAGTAGCCGGTATTTCGGTAATACCGGGAACCGGTATGCACCCCTAGCCTCCTGGGAAAGTATTTGCTCAGTAACCTCACCCTGCATGCCTGACTGGAGACAGGATAGCTGTGCATTTAAAGTCGTGACCTTAATCAAAAACAGTTTGTTTTCTTAAAATACTTTATTTCATTCAGACGAGGCATGAGACGTGATTTATTTAATAAATTGACTTTTGTATCAGATTAGCCTAGATGACCAATTTGAATGATGCTTCACTGGCGCAGCCATGGCTGTGTTGTAGAGAATAAATTATGATGCAGAGATGTTGACAAAAGCCATTTTGCAAGGTCAGTTGTCGCACAGGATTTAAAAGAAAACTCAAAGTGAGTAATTGACCTCCCAGAGTCTGTAAAAAAGCAACGAGAGGCGCACATTGATCTCGGCTTCTGGTGAAGTGTGAACACGCAGATCTGGTATTTGTTCATTTACAGAAACAAAATATTAGATACTTTAATTATCAATTTATTTTCCAACCAAATATGTTGAATATTACCTAGTGCTTCTCAATTGTAAACATTTGCTGATATTGCTAATTGGATGCTGGTTGGATTATAGAAAGCAAAAGGGTAATCAGCTTGGGCTTTAGAAATTGTGATGGCACACATTTTTTGTCATTTATCCAATTTGTAGTTTAATTATTTGCCATCCCATTGACAGAAGTTGCAATTTTTTATTATTATTATTATTTACAGAAGATGATCGATGAAATTTGAATAACTGTGAATTCAATTTCATCTGACTTTTGACTGTAAGACAAGACCATACATTGTAACACATTACCCTGGGCTATGAGAAGATAACGCAATCCATTCGTTAATATTAATCAGCAATAAAAGGAATATTGTTAGTTGCAGCTTTCCTTTCATTACTTAAGGTTAATTGCTTGTTTAGCCTTCTCTGTAAAAGAACAGCAGTGTAGGCCTACTCATTGTAGCGGGATGAATTGAACGAAGGGAGAAAGAATGGTTTGTGGCAAGCCAATTATTGCTATGTGGTCTGCCTCCGAGGCGGCAGGAGGACGAATATTAAGACCCAAGCCAGTAAATTAAGCTGATTCTACTTACTCTTGGTTTTTCCTACACTCGGGTTTCTCCTCCTTTTTCAAGAACAAAGTATAGTTTGTCCCTGGTACTTGTCTCGCTCGCCTCTCATCCATTTTAGGAAGGCATTGGCGCTATTCATCAAGGGCACTGAGCGTTCATCAGACGACCGATTATTCCTCCATTCTCACATTCCTGTCCTTCTCATTTGATTACCATCAGTGGGGTCTTGTTCTCTGGCTCTCTCCGTCCCCCCTTAATTAGCCTCAGAGCAGACACAAAGAGAAAGTTGTGATAATGAAGCTAGGAGAAGAAAGATTCCAATTTGGAGTAGAGCTAACCCTTCAGAGACACACTATTTCATTCCTAATTCATCCTCCCAAGGCCACACTGGAAGTTTCAGTTTAACCACCTCCAAATGTACTGTAAAGATTTAAATAGAAAATCTACAGCCATAGGAGACCATCTTTCTCAAGGTTTTTAATGGGAAACAATTCTAGAAGCAAGAGAGAATAGAATATCTTTACTGTATTTCCATATACTGCTGAAATAATTGTTTTTTTTAAATGTGTTTAATCAAGAAGAACAAAAATCCAGATATTCTGGTTCCAGCTTTTTATATTTAAAGATTTGATTGTCTTGGTTGAATACCAGTTGCACCAGTGCAGTTTTTACCTCGTGAGTCTGTGTGTAATTGTGTCTGTGGAAACATTTTTGTGAACGCAACACAAAACTATCTCTTGAAAAAAAGCAACACATTGCATTTCTGTTTAGAGTCAAGAGTCCAATGTCTGGTGAATGGGAGATTGGAATGAGCACTATAAGGACCTGACACAAATATAGTCTAGTCCAGGCAGCCTCTATAAGGCTGTTATCTCTATTCAAGCATTTCCAATACTTCAGAATATCTTTCTCAGTTAGAGTAGTCCTTCTACAAACATGCTGCATGGCTCAGTGCACTTCCATTCATTTATAGCATGCAGTGAATGGGCGATTGCAATCCCAGCAGGAGACTAACCGATAAGAGGGTTGATTGACAGATCTGGGGGTGTTGCCGCGGCATAATTTATCTCCGAATGGCTGATACCCAGTTCACATTGAGGGGAGATAATGTCATTTTGCGCCTAATAAGCTAATGGATCCTAAATCCATTTTCTTTTTTTTTGCATATGAGCTGTAGACCATTACTCTAATGGTGATGCACAGACCAGGGATGGAGAGAATGACAGTGAATGGTGTTTGAGTTTAAATCCACTCTAACATGTGCGGGGCGGATTATCACAGATGAAGTTTTGGACGCAGTAGTGCCTCTACGGTTGCCTATGGCTGGTGTTCAGTAATCAGAGGGATTACATTATATTTGCTTGAATCAAGACACTAAATATCATATCAAATCCAAATGTATTATAGCCCCAAATCACAAGAAATGACTCAAAGGGCTGTCCAAAGCAAACAAAAGCAAAAACAAATACAAAATACAAACGTCCTAGCATAACAATTATAAAAACATTATACAACATCATACATCAACATAAGTATTGCCATGTGATAAAAGCATGTGACTGAAGGGATGGTAATGTTGAACGGAAACTAGGTGATGGAAATTAGTTTACAACGAAGACAGATGCGAAGAGATGGGTTTTGAGTTTGCTTTTATCGAATCGAACCCTGGTGCGTTTACCCGCTTGGTGCGGTTTGTTTGGGTCGGTGTGAACGCAGTCCGAGAACTCTGAAGTGAACTAAACAACCGGACTCTGGTCCGCTTAGAAGAGGTGGTCTCGGACCGCTTGCAAGTGAACTCTGGAGCGGTTCATCGCTGGTGTGAACGCAGTCCGCACCAAAACACAGGAAGCGTAGTATTTACGAGTCACAAGAACGCGGATGTCTTCAAAAATCTTTAGCGAAAGAGTGAAGCAGAATGAAGTGTTGAACAGTGTTGTGTAAAAATTCTCCGTCAACTATACATAGAAGTCAGAGCCACCTGCCGTCGGTGAAACGCCCCTCCTTACTGCAGAACGTCTCTCATATCGGTTATAATGTTTTTTATCGCACGTTGTCTGATTGTATAATCATGCGCCGTTGCTAGAGTCTGTTGATATGCTGTCCAGATTAACAGAAGTATGAAAATAACCTGCCGATGCTCCATGGTGGAGGCTACGGTAGAAATTGCCGGAATTTGCGTTTTTACCCCCTTAATGTCTGACCAATTGTTGAACAGCATTTCCGTGCACACGACTTGTGTTTAAAGTTTATAGTCCGTTTGAGTTTTGAAGAAGAAGATTGAAGATTCAACTTATTGTCATTACGTAGTACAGGTGCTATGTAACGAAACGGTTTCTCTGCATTTGACCCATCCTAGTGTTAGGAGCAGTGGGCTGCCATTATGTACAGCGCCCGGGGAGCAGTGTAGGGAACGGTGCCTTGCTCAGGGACACCTCGGTAGCACTTGGTCTTCCCGGGACTTGAACTGGTGACCTTCCAGTTGCCAAGCCAAGTCCCTATGGACTTCACCACCACCGCCTGAGATTTGCCTGTGTGAAAGCAAACCTAACCTTGTGAACAATGAAACAATGTAACAAACAGTCGTCTGGTGCGCACCAAAGAAGCAGACTATTAGGTGTGAATGCGACCTTAAAGGAGTCAACGGAAATAGCTTCTCAGATCTGAAATGGGAGACGATTCCAAAGGAGAGGTGCTCGGAATGAAAAGGCTCTTCCACCCATGGATGATTTGTGAGTTCTGGGGATGGAAAGAGACTGGCATTATGTGATTGTGGGAGCCTGGTAGATATTCGCGGGGTAATTAATGATGATAGGTGCTAGTCCATGTAAGATTTTAAAGGTTAATAGTAAAATCTTGAAGTCAGATCTTATGTGAATCGGGAGCCAGTGAAATGAGAACAGGGGTGATATGATCTCATTTTCTGGTTCTGGTTAATATTCTGGCAGCTGTGTTTTGAACCAGTTGTAGTTTGGCGGTTGTTGATTTTGGTAGCCCGGAGAAAAGTGAATTGCAGTAGTCCAACCAAGGTCAAACGACATGGACTAAAGAAAATACATGGACTAAAGAAAATACAAGTAAAGTGAATATTTCTATACTGAGAGGGTTTCCACCAAGTGTATGTGAGACCCTAAAGGGCATGTAATGCATGTTATAACAAATTGCAAGAGTTCTTGATAAAGGGAATAGGGAAATTCATTTAATAGAAGATTAAATTAGTAAACAAACACATCCATCCATAACTATTCTCACAAGCACACACACTGGCTCTCACATATGATTTAATTTTCTGCATCAGGGGTTTTCAAATCAATTTAACCTCTAATATGCCATGTCATGCAATTTGCTGTTATCATACAGTAGCTTACTTACGTGTGCTGCGTTCTGTTGCCATGTGTTTTTTTATTATCCAATATAATGTGTTGTTCTCTTATCTGAATTATTTGTGTTTTATTTTGTGTCGACTAGATTTATTTTCACTGTAGGTCTTTCAGTATTTCTTATCAATTTACCTCCATGTTTAAAATGTCTAGCAATGCGATCAATAAAAAGTGGCCAATGTCATTTTCCCATTTTAGACATATACTCTTATTAATAATTCATGCTGCACATATTTGAACGTTTGTGAAGTATGATGTCATTAAGGCTGTTTAACTTTTAATTGATTTATCGTTTGAAATGTATCAAATCAGAAACAAGGGACAACATATTTATCCCTGTTTCTCAAAGTCCAAGGTGATGTCTTTTAAAGTTTAATAAATGGGAAAAGATAGAACATTTAGTTAAAAGTATATACACAAAGCATCCATTAACATTCTGACCATGCATTTATGCTTTTCTTTTGTGCCATGTGAGGCAACTATATGTTGGGAGAAAGCGTGCTGTCTTTGTTGGCTCTTGCCAGCTATTAACATTGATGTTGGATATAATACACTTAATATTTCCCATGGGCACTCATCCACTTAGGGTTAGAATAATTTCTTTTTGTATGGGTCTATATACCTGAGAATATGAGGACATATTACGGGAGCACAATAACATCCATAAACACTGCTAGAGTTATATAAGGCAAACCTAGATTAATGTCCTCCTTCCATGTCTATTGATGTGGGTAGCCCATACTCTTTGGGCCTCGTTGATTTAGACAGCTTTTTGAAATGAGGGTTATCCATTTTTTTTTAAATCAAACTCTAATTTTTACTGATGAAGCAAAAAATGCTTGCATGAAGAATCAGACTGTGCTACACTATCAAGCTGAGGTGGAAGGAACACAGTGGAGTTTAGTGGGCAAAGGATAGGCTTTTTATCTGCTTTATTAAAGGTGATTTGATCATTGAAGACATTTGGGATTGGAATTGAGGACAACACATACATAAATCAGCAGTTACAGTATACCAACCAATATTCATTTTCTTGTGTATGATGAATATGTTAAAGAACTGAGACCAAAGTGTGTCCTCAGCAGGATATTACATGAAATATGAAACCGTTACGTCAAACATGTCTTTTATTTAAACAAAGTGATACATCAATTGCGAATGTGTCATTTACCTCGGTTATTCTGTACGTAAGCCTTGTTTGATGACCCTGATGAACACAAAGACCACCTTGATAACATTTCTAAAATGTTCCACATGCAATTGTACTATTATATTATATTCTGCTTCTTTTCAGTCATTCATTTATTAATAAAGAACCAAAGGCTTTGGTTGTTTGAGCTCATTAGTGCATTTTTAAGAACAATATAACAAGGTTGGGTTTTGATCCTTCATTCAGCATAGAGGCATGCAAAATGATCCCTTTGTGGATAAAGTATTCCCAAATATCTTTAAACATTTATATACAAATACTATTTTACTGACATGTTAGTGCTCAGTGCTGAGCCCCATGAATCAGAGGCAGTGACGATTTAAATGGTTTTCTCGACAATGCAGTCATTGTTCTGTGCTATAGGAAATGAAGGGAGGGAGTATAGTTGAGGTCTTATTATAGAGTCAGACTATAGGGTTGAGTAGGTTAATCACTATTAGCTGAATACATAGAGCACATGCAGAGGAAATGCAGTGATAATTGCTGCAGCCTTTACATGAGTGAATTCCATTATGATAGAAGTATCTTTTATGTTATACTTAGCTTACAGTATATGCCTTTTAAATAAGTTATTCTCTTCTACTATATTTGATGTAAAGTGGGGGATCATACAGTCAATGTTTTATAGCCAGAAACTATTATGTTGGCGATTTGAAACAAAGCTGGAAGAGACAGAAGTCACAGTTGAATGCTGTGGTCCAAAGGTGACCTTCTTGAAGATTGAACACATACTGAGAAAGAAAACAAAAGCAGTGAAACAGTCACTCTTCAGTTGTTGCTTGGTTACATCACATCCTGGTGTTTTGCAATACAATCTACAAAGCTTTAAAAGTAAGACGTGCGGCTTTGTAACAAAGGTATAGTTCTTATAAAGTCATGGATCAGGGGAGGCTCCTGGAGAGGCTAAACACTTCACAATCATGAATGCCATCAGCAGAGAGGAAGACTTTTACAATAGAGCACAAGCAAGAGACCACAGCCTGCATAACCTCTTTGAGGAATTGGGTGTGAATAATATCTGAGGGAATATGGGTGGGTTGGAAGATAACCACAAAGAGCAGGTTCAGCAGCGATCATTTTACGCATGAACACCTCAAGGCCAGAACATTACCCAGCAGAAATGGATTTACTCTGCTAAAAAGAAAGTCAAAGAAATCACTGCGGTCTAAGAGACATGGGGAATAAACTGTAATCAAAATAAATACATTGAATCAGACCTTAAAATTAAACTCTATGTTTACAAGTTCATATTTGTGATATAATAAGTTACCAAAATCAGCCATGCAGAATACAACACTTATAGTGATTATTTACCAAAATCTCCTGAATCTTGAGTGTTTTTGGAAGATACTCATTTGCATTTAAGGGAATGGCTGGAATTACAATGTCTAAGTATAATGAGAAGAAAGTAGAGAGAACATTGCATTGATTAGATGATTAGCCTAATGTTTTGAATTGCAGTGTTAATTTAATTCTGATGGTAAGAGAAAATTAATTGGCTTTGCTCTGACCATATTTCTTAATTAAATACAGTTCTTGATAGTTATATTCTCTTTAATAATAAAAGCCTCCTATAAACCGTCTATTTGATGAAGTTGGTAGTTTTCTCTTTTAAAGAGAAGACTCTGCAATATATTACTTCAGTTACAATTAATTCATAACACTGCAATAAAAACAACGTATCAGGTGGGCTTGAATGTGATTAAATGTTGCCAATGTTGCACAAAAATGCAGTTTAAATAAATAGGAATGTAAACATTAGTGAGTTATGAGTTAATACTTAAAATAACAGGGTTGTTAAAAGTGATTTTTTTTAATGTATGTGTAGCTCTTTGTTTTACCTGATATTTATCATAGTTTAGCATTGGCTTTTTTCTTTTTTTTAAATAGTATTTTGGTTTGATGGACATTGAAGCATTTACTTTTGCTGTTATTCATTGGTCTCAGCAGTACCTTTCTTCTTGAAAATACACTTTTGAATGATTTGAAAAAAAACTGGTGTTCATGGTATTTTGATATTGCAACTGCCACAACTTTTGCTTCAAATGTTATGATGTATTTTTGCCACAATATCTTCTGGCTGGCATCCCATTACATTAAATAAGATTATAGTTTCACACAAAAAGCTGTCTGTGTATGGGAAGGTGTTGCTTGCAGTGCCAAAACCGTCAAATAAATATCTCTGCAGTTTATATCAGAGCGTTGAAATGCTTCAGTCTAGGGTTTTAGTTTTCTGGTCCACATGCGTCATCACTGTTTCAAACCACTCATTTCCTGTAGTGTGTTAGGTTTCTGTGCATGTACAGTAAATGGCCTGCAAAGGCTAAAATCCCAAAGATTCCTCCAGAGGGAGTTTATATTCAACACATTCCCTAGACTAGACATTTCTCCTCAAACAACTCTTACATAATTTTACTAAATGATGCAAAAACACACAAGTACACTGCCCATGGGTTTTTCTTAGCATGGAAGAGTACTTTAGTCGACATGAAGTCAAGGACGCAACAGCTGCCGTTCTCTACGAAGGAGAAAACATTTTGGATGAAGTGTTACTCTAATGGGATAACTGCAAGACAAGTGCTGACCTACTGTAGTGGTGTGTGTAGTGTTTGTGTAATGAAAATGGTATTTATGCAATCATTGGTGACAATCTTTCCCATGATGCTCCAAACATTGATAGGCTTTGTCTGTCTTACTACTTATGTCTCACACACACACACACACACACACACACACACACACACACACACACACACACACACACACACACACACACACACACACACACACACACACACACACACACACACACACAACAGACAACACACAACACACAACACACAACAGACAACACACAACACACACACACACACACACACGCACACACACACACACACACACACACACACACACACACACACACATCCCATTTTGTATTTATTGGCCGAAGTGAGAAAATAATTTTTGTAATTACTCAGCTGAATGCCAATATGATGTTCATAAATTAGTGTATTATAATTTGGAAACCGAAAAAAACATTTCTTGATACAGCCCTATTCCAGACTAGAACTTTTTTTCAACTTATTGAAATTGTTTTTCCGACGACTTGCTAATGCATGTAACTTTATGGTCTGGCATTTATGTTTTCTTTTGAATATAACACCATTTTAGAAATAATTATGAAGGAAACTACAATGCCATGACATGCCATTAATTTGCTGTGGCTTTGATTCATTAACTTGCAATTTTCCTCAACCTCACTTGATGATTTTGTAGCCCTTTTGACTCTCCTCACTGGCGGTAAGTGCTCTCTATGTGCCAGAAGTATATTTGCTTTTATGGAGACTATCTTTTGCTAGGAAAACACATTTGTGTCACATTTTATTATGTATGGTGAGGTATGCTGGTAACAAATATATTGTAACATATATGATGAATGTCTAAAAACAATAAAAATGTAGATCATTTCAGATAATTGTAAAGCTTTAAAAAAGCATTTGTTCAGGTCTGGTTTTAGAACAGCCATATAGAGTGGCATGACTTGTCTACATAACATAACAACATCAATATACGAACAGTCCCATCAAATCTGATCCAACATTATGTATTTGTATGTGTCCATGTTGCCGTCTATGTGTCATTCTGGTGAATATTAACTCCAGAAGAAGTACTGACACTCAACGTTCACCTAGAGTAAATGAACTGCATTGATTTGTATAATTATAAATGTTTGAATACTTGCATCCTAGTTCTTTCTTTTTTGGGGAAAAGGTACAGAGCTAGAATAAATCATTGATGATAAATGGTTAACTGTAAGTAATACATTTTGTTCATTTTGTTTCAGCTCCTTAGATGTCATGCTTTTCTATATTATTGAAATACATTTCTTGGACTTTGAGGAACTGGAATATAACTTTTCACTTTTTAATGAAATGTCATTAGATCGATTGACTGATCTATAAATTAGTTGGCAGATTATTGAATTTTATTTCCAAAAAAATAGTTGCAGCCTTAATTTAAAGTGTATGGGCATTGCATGTGTTGACATTGAAATATCAGCTAATTAATGTGTCTAGTTGTTTATTGCATTAGGCTCATTAACTGTGAGTTGTATTTGAGATTTCATAGTAATTAGGATGAGAGAATCTTTACAGCATTAATCACGTTCAACAGATGACAAGGCGCTATTTGTCTTTAAAGTAACTTTAAATGCACATTTAAATGGTAAGATGTGTTTGGCATCATAATTTAGCAGCCTGTCCTCCTCCATAGAGTGGCGAAGTCCCTCCCCTTCCGGTGGACCTCCATGGGACCTTATTTCGGAAAAATTATGTATTGAAGTCAATGGAGAGAGAAAGATTATCTTTCGATCCCGTTTGAATTGTGCCACGAATTACACATATGATGTTTGTCAATTTAAAAGATAATTTTGCAAGTCAAAAAAAAAAAAAAGTGTCGTAAAACTGTGAAGTAACACATTTGTTTGTGTGAAACGCTCAATGAACTACATCTCTGGTCAACAACACACGTCACCAAGATGGCCGTCACTACTGTCTTGTCAACAAAACGATTGACTACCCTCACTATCACCACAATGAAACACGTCCTGAAGAATGTCATGCAAAGCTGCCTGCCTGCCTTCCTTTGATTCTCTCTGAACTGCCTGGTCTTTTTAATGTTTAATGTCAACCATTTGTGCAGATAGCATGAAGTAGAGAAGATCGCTAGCGTTAGCGTTAGCATTTCTCCCCCGGGCTTAAATGGTGTATTATAGAATAATCACACCGGTGACAGTACTCTTCAAAGGGTTCACGAAATATGACTACTACTCTTACTGTTTAACATTTTGGGTTACTTAATGTTACTTCATGTTAAGGCTAATACAAATGACAAGGCTGTAATGATAACTAACGTGCTAGCTACTAGCTAGCTTGATCCACACACTCCTAGTCCTTTCATCAGACGGGAAGCGAAAGAACGAGCAAGACCCATTGCTGGTATAATAACAACCTGGTACTAAGCACATAGGCATCTTGTTAAAGTTATCTTATCTTAGCCAGCGCCATATAGATAGATTCAATCTATATGGCGCTGATCTTAGCTATCTCTTAGTGTCTCAATTGTGACATCACTTACTCTGGGATTTGTAGTCTTTCTAGTTGCGTATTTTTCATAGTCTTATATTTCAACAGTTTTACGACAAACTGTGACTTTTTTGACATGGAGATGATTTTTTAAGATTGACAAACATCATATGTGTAATTCATGGCACAATTCAAACGGGATCGAAAGATAAGTTTTCTCTCTCCATTGACTTCAATACATTATTTTTCCGAAATAAGGTCCCATGGGGCGGAAGTAGATGGGCGTGACTTCGCCACTCTATTAAACGACCAAATAGGTCGATTGTTCAGCAGCTTATTACGACCTAGTCATGTTTGAAAGTTTAGCACCTCTAGTGGTCGTGTAAGAAACAACAATTTGCGGCATATGCTCCAATTGATTGCAAACGCTCGGGAGGGTCGTATATTCACTAATAACCAGAGATGGGGTCGTTACTCAAAAAAAGTAATATATTACATATTACTTATTACTTTAAAAAAAAGTAATATATTACTTTACTTCGTTACTCTCTACATAAAGTAACGCGTTACTTTACTCGTTACTTTACACGCAGGGCCGCCCCTCCCTGCGGAGGGAGCGGGAGGGGGCGGCCCTGTTTACATCCTCACTCTAGGTTCGGGGGTCCTTAGCTATTAGCTTCACGTTAGCATGTTGTTTTTGCAGGTGCTTGTTGAGGTTTGACGTTGTGTTTGCAGCAGTGGATAAAAGCTTCTGGCCTGGACACAGTTTGCACCTCACCGTCACATTCCTGTCCTTTCTTCGGACAAACTCAAAATAATGGGCATACCTCCACCCCTCGAAAGTTATCGCTGTTGACTCAGCCATGTTTATGCACTGCATGTGGACGTGCAAGTCGCGCAAATGTTACGTAAATATAAACCTGCGGCAGAAACCCCTCTCTCAAAGGGAGAATCTAGTAATTCTTCATGTTAGTAGGCTAACTGTAGTGTGATTACTGATTTTTATCAAAGTAACAAAGTAACAAAGTAACGCGTGTCGGGCAATGTTAGTAACTGTAGTGTGATTACTGCATTTATAAAAGTAACGCGTTACATTACTCCGTTACCGACAAAAGTCATATTATTACAGTTACACCCAACTCTGCTAATAACCATCTCTGGAAAATCCTAAATTGTAGGATAGTTTGGCCATTAAAATGCTTTTTGATTAGATTTCTAGCGAGAAGTGTATATTGTACTTTTAGAATCCACGTCCAGTGGATGTGTAGGATCTATAGTTTGATAGATATTACGAAGATGATTTGAGGTCTCGCCAGGAGAACGTGTATATACCACGTCTTTCCGCAGCGTCCATGTAAAGTTGGCGTCAACCCTCACGGGGTGAAAACAGTATTTCCGGTCTCGAAGTTTTCATAATAAAACCGGAAGTATTCCCCTCACTGTCAAATGATTACACAGTGATATTTGCAGTGCTCATCCACTAAAAAACATCAGTTTATCCTTGTTAATTACACAACATTGATTGGTTTAAATTGTATATAATGCTTTTGTGTTTTTAATCTTCGATTCAGAGAAACAAATAGTTTTTTCTGAGTTTAGGATGGCTGAAGACACTACACTACCCATAATCCTCAGCTATCGTTTGGGATTACAACATCTGCTTTGCTTTACAAACCCCGTGATTAGTCCTGAAGCTCTGTGATTGGATGTTTGAGTGGCAGTGCGCCAAGGTTACGCCGAGCTCTTTGAATTGGAATGAATCCACGGCAGACTATCCAAAACTGGACTCGAACGGGTCCAGCCCAGCCCCCCCCCCCCCCCCAAGAACAACACATGCTGGCTATTGTGTTTCGCAACATGGTCTATGGCACGTCTCGACTGGGAATTGTAGTTTTAAAAGACGTTTTCGTATTTCCCATAATTAAAGTTGCCAGTATCAAACTGTGTACATCCCTGGAGGTTTAGGGGATATGAAACACATTGGTGTTATCAAATTTAAAACATATAATTCATAAATGGGTGAAAATCGCTTGTGTCCATAATGGTCAGCATTAATATACCCACATGACAGCTAAAGTCAGAAGAGCTTTATTTAACAGCTGGTCTTATGTCTGTGACCCCTCCTGTTGTTAATTGATAAGCCTGAAACATGCACTTGTCAAGGTTCAGAGGCACATTTTGCAAATATGGCAGTAGCCATCGATCATCTTAAAATAAGATAAGATATACTTTATTGATATTGAAGTTGGGAAATGTTTTTGTTTCAGCAGCATGTACAACATGCAATTTATTGTTACTTTGTAATTCTACTCCACTACAATTCAGAGGTTAACCTGGTATTTTTAGTCCACTACAATTATTTTAGTTACTTTGTAGATTAAGTCCCATTCCCCCGCGGGCAGGGGAAAAATCGCAACATCTGCAAGAAACAGCGTCTGAGGGCTTCTTAACATTTAAAAACCTATTAATGTGTCATACCCACTTAACGGGAAGAAACTCAGCTATCAGACAATATTAACCATTTTTAGCAAAACAAAACATAAGGGTAATAACAAAGGCTCTGAATTAGCCCTGAGCAAAAAAATGCTAACACCCTTAGCACAGAACACACGTTAAAATACCCTTATTACTTATCGTATCTGCAAAAACAAGATATCGATTAGCAAGCTGAGATTGCACAGATTCGACAGGTATTGGTATCATTACTGACCGATCCGAACTCGCGACATGAGAAGCTAACAAAGACATCACACCACGTAGCATTAGGTAGCCAACAGGGCAATATGTCTTACCTTTGTTGTTTTCTGATCAAAAGTTATCTTCAATGGCATTAAAACGATAAAAACGCTGCTGAAGGTTAATCAATAGGTTAATCCAATGTGTCTGTGTCACTTTGAAATGATTTCTGATAATCTATCAGCAATAAAACTGGTTTTCAGTTTTCAGATTTCAGAGCGTAAGATAGGTTTCGCTTTGGGCAAACTGCGTGCGCATGGCTCTCATTTCTCAATGGTAACGTGTGTGTGTGTGTATGTGGAAATTCTCCTTCAATTCTATTGGCTCTAACGGTTCAAAAGAGATGTCAATCATCAAAATCGACCAATGGGTTTCAGAGAAACGGCAGATACACCCATTTCTACCCAAATGACCCCAGAGGTGGGTTTTTTTTTGCTAAACCTCTCTAAAAAGGTCAAATGTCACTTGTTTTGCATCAATCTTGATACAGGGTACTTATTATATGTTATAGTTTGGATTCCTAAAGCTTTTCGTCTACTATCCCATCATTCAAGGGTGGTTTTCACTATAAGTAATGGTTTATTTTTGGACGGACACTATAATTTACATTTTTTCACTATGTTCAATCTGAATTTACTTTAAAATAAAAAAAATCTATATTGATTCTGACTTTTCTACATCCAACTCACAGGTTTATCATTGTTTTGAGAACAAATATTATTAATTTACCCCTTTTAGAAGGGAAGTTATTGTCATTTGTTCTGGGAATGTCATTTTCGAGCCTGAGACCTGAAAAACAGGCTTGGGGTTTAACAGGTTAATAAAGAAAAACAATTGGACGGTAGATACACGGATTGTTGAGGAACCTGCGACCCAAGTTTTTCATTCATTACATAACTACACCGTAGTTGTGTATAATATGATATGTCAATAAACCTTAGAAAATCTTGAAATCTTGAATGGGATGTGCAAAATAGTCATTATATACAGTCTTTAATTAACTATTAGTAGAGAATAACGACGAGTAAAGAATATACTTTATAGGGATCCTATTAATATCTAATAATACAATTATAAAATGCAATAACGTGCTTTAACCAGTAGGTGTCCCTTTCTATCAGCTGTGCACTGTTATGGCGTAAATACAGCCTATCTACCAATTGGATCAAATATAAAAGTCAGACGAATTAGTGTTGATACTGTAAGGAGACGTATTGTGTGAAAAGAAATGTAAGATGTTGTTTAATTGCTTATATATTTAAAATCAGTTTTGGCGGCAGTTCCTGTTTGTCTAGAAGTCTTGTCATCAGGGCTCTATAAATAGAGTTAACTACGGCAGATATGTAATATTTAATGCAGCCGAAACGTGTATTACAATGCCGTTATGTGATGACTTTCAAAAAGAAAAGCAAGCACACTCGGAATAATGTATTATTTAATTTTTTTATACAGTCTACAGAGGATTGTGGGTAATGTAATGTCTTCGGCCATCCAAAACTCATAGAAAACTACTTGTTTCTCAGAATTGAAGGGGAAAACGTGACAAAAGCATTGTACACACACTAAAACCTATCAATGTCGTTTAATTAACAAGGATACAGTAATCTGGTGTTTTTGAGTTGATGAGTAGTGGAGATATCACTGTCAAATCAATCGACAGTAAGGGGAATACTTACTTCCGGGTGTACAATTCTCCGTTATCCAATGGGAATGGACGCTCACATTGCCTTTAACAGCCTCCGACACAAACGAATGCCGTGCTTCCATGAGCGTCAAATCCCGCCGCAGATGGGAATACATTGCAATCAGTTGAAAGCTATTTGCGTCTGTTTATGAAGCTGAAGGAGCCTAGGAGCGTCCCAACTGCACGCCTCGGGATCCTGACCAAGCGTCGCTCCTGGACATTTATGGAGTGAGAGTGTGTTGTATATACATGTTCTCTTGGCGAGACCTCAAATAATCTTCGTATTATCTATCAAACTATAGATCCTACACATCCACTGGACGTGGATTCTAAAAGTACAATATACACTTCTCGCTAGAAATCTAATCAAAAAGCATTTTAAAACTATCCTACAATTTAAGATTTTCCATTTTGCTGCTTTCTTACACTCTGCTAGTTAAAATGAAATGTTTGCCGTTGAGAGTAGACACGTACCAATTAGCAGTGGTCCTGAATGCAGTCCTAAAATACACATGCCATTTCTGATACATCGGTAATTAAGTATAAATTCTCAGCTCATGTGAGAGAAATGTCAGAAGCAATTTTAAACATCCTCATTACACAGCTATACATTTGTCTCATAAACAACACAAACAAAAAAAACAAACCATCAGCGCTCTTAATAGATCAGTAAAATACATTCATGATAATGTTCAGTGGCCATGAAGCTGGAACTTCCAAATTGTCTATGCCTATAGGTCATAACAAATTAGAGATGCTGTCATTCACAAGGCAAACCTTATTTTCAGCATTTCCCCCTGGAAAAATATCATGGTGTAATTAATTGTGCTCCAGAGCCAGTGCTTCCTGTCTCTTCTCGACAGCACTGTGGTAGAATGAGATAGATGCACTGGGTGGCAGACTCTCTTCATTTGAGCTGATTATTTTTATTAGATTGTATACTTTAATTTCCTCTGTTGAAGCAAGGGTAGACAGCATCAGTAGTTTCTTATCAGCAAGAGAAAAAATGCATTGTATCCGGAGACATTAGTGCCAAAAACATTATTTTACAACGGATGATTAAATGCATAATAGAAGTCTCTGTAAGAAAGCGAGATGCTTTAGAGAGGAAGGACGTTTCATAAGCCCAAAGGGTGGAGATTCTGTGAATCTGAATCTGTACCTCCATTTAGCGATATCCATCACAGCAATCTTGTGTTGTGATTGCATGCTGCTACACTGCTCTTTGTTATTCATGCATGATCATTCACAGTTTTCAAGATATGTACAATGTTTGCTAGGCGTTGAGATATGAATAAATGGGATTTCCATATTAATAAATGTTGTAAGATGAAACACAAGTGTGACGTTTCTGGAGGCTTATCATTTCAGTTTTTGAAAAAGACAGGAGGGAAGTGAAAATGGGTAATTTCTTACATTTTATAACAGATTTAAAGACTGGTCTTTAATAAGCTCTGCATTAGTTTGTAATTACTACTGGAATAAACTTGTTCGGTCGATTTGTTTTTATTTGTAATTACTTAGGTGAAGAGATGTTAACACAGTATATTATTTTCTGCAAATGCTCATTAACTCTCAATTTTGCTTAATTCACCAAATTGGAAAAAAAAGAAGATAATAAATCTGAATTACTTTGGATAATCACCTACTTAGTATTTATAAGTTAATTTGATAGACATCAAACATGTTATTATTCCTGATTTTGGTTTTCGTCCTTGCAGAACACATCTAGTTTATAAATACTTTAAGATTTTTGAGAATTTTTATTCAATTCTGGTTTTTGGCTTGGAAGTCAATAGTTAAACTTGAGCCTGCTTTTTCTTTGAATTGTTGATGGTTCATTGTTAAGTTAAAAAGCATTGCGTTTGCTCTATCCACTCTCTTTAAAAAGTTTTCATGGACTGCTTATACTTCATATCATCCATGAATGTCTCCAACAATATACTGTATGGCAAGTTGTTCTCTACTGTTTTCTTCTAAATGTACTTTTGATACACAGTTAAGATTTGTTTTATTCCACAGCCCCTATAGAAGTGTTAAATACTTCAAATGTAGTGTCTTGAGATGTCCTTGCCATGGTTCCCCCGTTTTTGTTCAGCAATACATTTGTAAGAAGAGTAATGTAAACGTTGTCGTAATAATGCTCTCATCTCGCTCCAAGGTCTTCTACACCTTGCATTATTGAAAAAAACAAGATTTGTTTGACGTTAACATTGATGCTTCTTACACTTCCAGGCTCCAGTATAGCTTTTGGACTGTTTTCCACTTGACTGTGTCATTTCACCACCAGACTGTCATCACTTCTCTCACAAAAATGCCTCCCAAAAGGAGTGTTGATTAATCCATTAGAGAAGCTGCAATTACTATTGTCCCCGCAGTTATTCGCTTGCAAAAGGATGAATCAGCTCTCATAGACTCCGGCTGATATCATCGCTTTGAGATATTCACTGACGTTCAGGAGTTATTTTGTGATGAAGTGTTTAATTTAAATTTGTAATTTAATTTTGTGGCAATCCCACTTCCCCTTGACTTGGCTGAAACACTTCTGCTTCAGTTTGTGATTTCCTTTGTCACCCAAATCGACTGAACAACCTGGAGAGAAGGGGGGCATGAACTTATTACTTTCAATCAAAGGTGGGCGTATATATGAATATAAATGTCTCGCCAATGAGTTCTTCTTTGCATTTTACACTTATCTTTCAAATTGAGTGTTGATACAAAATGGCTGCTTTTTTAAAGAAGGCCTTTTTTTAGTGACTTCAAAACTTGCTAATACATAATCCCCTTTTTTATACTGATTTCATCATGTTCCCACTTATATCAACATCAAGCAGATATGGTATTGACCATAATAGTTATTTTATAAGAGCATTCAATTGTTTCAGGATGGATTTTTCCATTACCAGTACATTAGTGCTTATAGTCCTATACAGATAAGGTTCAACACTATACCTTTTATGTTGTCTTTTAGCATCATAATGGAACTACCCTATTTACTCTGCTCATATAGATTTTCTTTTGATAGAAAATGAGCATGCTCCTGCTTCACTGCCATTTCACAAAAGCAGCATTTGGTGTTCATATTTGGTCTATTCTCCACACACAGTTCAGTGAAAAGAAAAGTGGTCCCCTTGGGGTTGCATAAGGCTCATTTCTTGGTCTTGTCTCACATTCACCGTGCACAATTCCATTAAACTGTGAGGTCTTTTTAGAAAGCGCATGCTCCCTCATGTGCAACACAAACAAATGCACCATCAATGCACACAAACACACACATTTTAAGACCAACACACACCCCCTAAGGCTTCTTTCTCTGGCGAGGGTGCACTTAGTGTAGTGGTAGAGTGCAAAGATTGGAAACTCAGTAGGTGGCAGGAAACTCGTGGCATGGAATGAGAGGACGTTTGATGTTAACAGAAAACTCAGTGTGCACTGTACAGGCTCTTTGCTGTTAAGACTGATTGACACTTGAGATTGCATCAAATTAGATTCTATTTTGGGGCAGATGGGTCCCACATAGTATTTACCCAGAAGGTTTACTCTGGCTGTGTGTAACCAGAGGAAGTTGGATACAACGCCTCAGTTCTGCTGGACCCACCACTGGGTTCATTACATGTTTCTCAATAGTAGTACATCAAATAGCCCCAAATGGCAATGATTAAGTAAATGTCCTTTACTTAAAGGGGACCTATCATGCAAAATGCACTTTTGTACGTCTTTTATACATGAATATGTGTCCCCGGTGTTCCAGGGAACTCACCAAGTGTCAGAAAACACAACCCTCTCTATTTTCCTCCATACCCAAATCCAGTGACGAACCGTGTCTATCACAACTGGACCTTCTGTAGACACACACACCCCCCCGCCGCGGCATTATAATGTCCGTCTTTTCACTGAATTGTCGTCTTGAAAAGGGTACTCACAACAATTCCGCAACAACTTCATCTTCACCTGTTGCACTTGTCATTTCAACGTTAAAAATCAATATATGATTGGTTGATCAAACTGTCAGTCCAAACGTACGCTCTCATTCAGTGCAACGGCCAGGGCATTCTATCAAGGATGTAGAATACCTTGGTTGAAGGATATTCTACCCAGAGACCCAGATCAAGATCTGATTGGTTGCTTTCTTTTCTAACAGAAAACCACTGAAATGCGTAGTGCATGGTCCGAGAAGGACAAACAAATCAACGTAACACTGTAATATTACAGATCAACAACACAGATACGATTCTCATTTATTCATTTTATATACATTTTATTACATTTTATTTATATAATTAAATTGATTGTTTTATCTGAGTGTTCCAGGGTATTCTCTGAATACCTTGAAGGCCCTGACGGTTCGCCACTGCCCAAATCTCTAAAAACGGGGCTGCAACGGATCTGATAAAAACTGATCCAGATTTGAACATTTCACTGACGTCAGGACGGTGGCGCTACGGTTATTGGGCCAACTCTCCACCTATCAGGGGAATGTGGGGTTGGGCCACGGCCGGCCATTGCCGCTCGAAAGCGCTGGAGACGCTGTAGTACATATGCCAGGCCTGTAAGTGGCGCTGTAGTCTGCCACAAAAGCAGCGAAGAAGACTTCCCGCGCATGGTTACCATGGTTGCCCTTCTGTTTATTCTCCGCTGTGGCTTTTTTTCTCCCTCCCCGAGGCAAGCGTTTGCTCCCGCTGCTTTAATTCAATGCAATCCCTCCCCGTCGAGGCAAGCACTGTAATTCTCTCCGGTTAGTCCACCAGCAGATGACAAACACCCACCTCTCCGCCTCTTCCAAGGAACGAGGGGACCGTGCGGCAGAGTTTCAGTTTCTTTCGCCGGTCAAGATGTCCGTTAAAGTTTAAATCTTCCGGACAAAATTAGAAAAGTGCCGGTCAAAGGTCTTCTTTGTTATTTATTGAGCTTTAAAACAAATGAATAACGACTCTATATAATAATATAATAATACACGGAGGACGGAGATCTCTTTTTCTGCCCCTCTTCCGACAGCCCAGCAGCTGATCAGAGCAGGCTCCCCTCTCCTGCAGGGGGGCGTGGTCCGCTGCAGCTCACAGAATCAGCCCCCTGCAAAAACAGGGCTGGAAAGAGCAAATGGAGCGAAATGAGGCATTGCTAAAATGCAGGATCTGTTTGGTATTTTGAAAAAAAAACTATATTTTTATACTTTATATAGGTATGGCCCTACAATATATTGTTCAAATATAGCATGATAGGTCCACTTTAATGCATAACTATTACATACACAGTAAAAGGAGTAATGCCCCATAATATATATATTCTGTTACAGGTAGGAGCGTGCATTGAAAATGTTATTAAAGTAAAAGTACGAGCCTCAAAATATACTTACATGTAAATTACCAAAGGTTTCTCTGCCAACTCCTGAGGGAAATCTCGCTCTTTAGCAGCTAAATGCTCCACTTTGCTCACCAGCTCGATGCTAACTGTTTCCTTGTGCCGCTGAGCAGGTAGTGAACAGTGGGATTTCTTTCTGGAAACAGCTGCCTGATGTGGATGAAAACAATGCTATGAGAGCACTGAAAGTGATCAATTAGTTAAATCTCACTAACGGTGTACAATTGCAGGATAATCCTCTGCAGGTGCATCACTACAGGCAACCCCTAAGCATTGTCATGTGATGGACTGTATACAATATATATTACAGCTGTTTTAAGGTAATAATAATATATTTTTTTACAGTTCTAAATAAGAAAACATAACATTACCTGCTACCCTCCACCATCACCTCCTCCCTCCAAACAATGTAGTTTCCTTTGACTCACTACACGAAGGGTTAACTATTTTCGGCATGAGCACTAAATAGAAATAATGCGCTGCAGACTCTTCAGATAGATTAACACATTTTGAGAGGAAACTAATAGGGCTGCACAATTTGGAAAAATAACGTATCGTGATTCATTGCTAATGCGATATGTTTCAGACATTTATAATTGTTCTAAATATTGCGATTTAGATCATATTTTGAATAATTGTACGTAACTAAAAACTGCTGAGAAAAATGTAGAAAGTGGGACTACTAGTATTGTTAAACATATTTATAAACCCACATTTTTACAATATTGATCACTTTAGAAATGTTGACTTTCATATTTAAAAATGTAGTATTTTTTTGAAATGCTATTAGTGTCTAGTACATAGAGTCAGGGAATGTGTGCTGCATACTGAGTTGATATCACAATTAGGCTCAAAATTGATTCAATTAAGGTCTGCTGCACACAAGATGGTGCGTGTCGTCCCTGATCCTCACTGCCACTATGCTGACAAACATGTTTAAATGGTGTCTCTCTCACCCAAGCCATGCTAAGGCCACAAAGTCTGCAGTAGGTTGACATTTGTAGTCACATCAGCTTTGAGGTTCCCTGTGAGTTTTTGACCTTTAGTAGCGCCACAGAGTGTTTTTGTCCACATTTTCCACAGGGCTTCAATAACATACCTGCCTTATATGTGAGCAAGTTTGATTGAATAATCCTCACTAAGTACTTTTTTTTACTTAACAGCGTGTGATTTAAAAAAAATAGTTTTTTAAATTATAGACCTCAAAGTAATGGGTTCCAAATCAATGCTTCGAAACAGAATCGGAAACACGGCACCCTACTGTATTTAAAATAACGCTAAAATGGAAGATTTCCAATTATTCGATTTTTAATATATTTTTGTCAATATATTTTACCTCTGAATTTAAAAGATCCTGAGCAGTGGGTAGTAGCAGTGAAGCTTCAGGTGACCAACTTCTGTATTTAGCATCCTATATTATGTATGTAGCAGGTTAGGTGATTGTTCAGGTTTGTTATGCCATGGCCAGCTACAAAACTGATATTTATTTATTGAAATACATTTAAACACAATTGTATTATAGTGTGGCTGTCTTTTGGCAAGACAACATGTACATTTAAAAACTTTGACTTCTTTGGTTTGATAAAAAACTTTTTGTAGAAAAAAAGTGTATCCCTCTCAAAAGAAAGGTATTGTATGGCATGCTTCGAAACTCAAATGATACACTGGAAATAGTATCATGAAATCATTGCATACCAAGCCCTACTCATTATGATATTAACTGTCATCTGTCAAGTAGAAGCTGGCATTGTCATACAGTTCGTCCCCTCATTCTGCAGCTCTGGCTCTGCAGCTATGAGTCACAGGCTCAAACGGCTGCTAGGCAGGCAGTCATATGGTGATGTGGTTTGCTTGCTCTTTTTGCAGATTTAGAATAGCAGCTGTGTGTTAGACACTGCAGCTGACTCACACTTTCCGGGGGTGTTGTTGGCCAAAGATGGTTAAGTTGGGATTGGTACCAACAAATCTGATGCAAACCCACACAAACTGAGGTGGATTCTGTTGAAACTGAGTCCAAGCCAAATTATAATTTGATGAGTTTGAAACTTACCTCTGGGTATGTGATCTAAATCAGATTCTGATGTTGAGTTTTCACACATTTTACTGTCATGCAAAAGTTATACCTTAAGTAGAGCTTTTCACTGTTACAAACGCAATATATATTTTAACTGCTGACACAAATTGTTAAAGAGGCCATATTTAGCTTTTTAAGGTTTTCCCTTTCCTGTTGTGTGATATAGGTATGTGTGCATACAAATGGTCTGCAAAGGCTAACATCCCAAAGTATCCCTTAAAAGGGGGGTTTCTCTCCCACATACTCCCCCTCCCTTACCTCAAAAGCCTTGATTGGACTCCCTATTTTACTTAAGTAACATAGTGATATCACTATGTAAAATGTACGCTTCTATTGGCTAGCGCTCCAACAGATTGTACATGGTATGCAAAGGTGTGGGACGTCTCTTAGCAGTTGACCAATCGGAGCAGATCTGTTCAACAATCCAATCAGAACAGACTGGGCTCTGGTTTCAGACAGAGGGTGAAAAGAGGTGCTGCAGCACAGGCAGTACGAGAATAACAAAGACCTTTCTGAACATTAAAGCATGTAAACATGACACAAAATACAAATATAACAACAAGCAATATGAAACTCACTCTGTTCAATACCCGGTCCCTCAACAATAAAAGCCACATTCTCAACGACTTCATTCTGGACAATACACTGGACTTTCTCTGTCTGACAGAAACCTGGCAACAACCTCTGGATTATCTCTCACTCAACCTCACTACACCCAATGGATACTCATACATAAATAAACCACGCTCGGATGGCCGAGGTGGTAGAATTGCCGTAATACACCGACAGGACATTAAAACCAGCCTCATTTCCATCTCATCTGCTCCTTCATTTGAACACCTGGCTTTTAAACTCTTTGGTCACACACAGTCAGTCCTGGCAGTTGTCTACCGCCCTCCCAAACCAAAACCATCATTCCTCTCTGATTTCTCTGCATTTCTGACCCAGCTCTGTTCTTTCTCCACCTCAGTCCTCCTACTTGGTGATTTCAACATCCACATGGACTCCACTGACTCTACAATAACTGCAGACTTCATGGAGATGCTTAATTGCTTCAACCTCATTCAACATGTCAACTTTCCTACCCATAACCGTGGCCACATTCTGGACCTTGTTTGCTCGACTGGACTAAACCTTCACCATCTCTCTGGCTCAGACCTCTTCCTCTCCGACCACTACGCCATCACCATGACCATCAACATTCCCACCCACCAAAGCACAAACGCAAAAACACTCTTCTCCACAATGAACAAACTCCTCAGCCCCCTGGACACCACCTCTCAGTCATTCACAGTCGACAAATGCAGCTCTTCTCACATGTTTTCAAAGCAACATAGACAACATTTACAGCAGCTTAACCACTACCACACCAGCTCCCCCTCAAGCCACCTGCCACCCCTTATCACGTCAACCCCTGTCCCAGTTCTCCCCTGTCTCCCCTACTGACCTCTCTGATCTCCTCACAGGAATGAAAACTGCCACCTGCACCCTGGATCCCTTCGCCTCCAGCTTTGTTAAGGCCTGCCTTCCTACTATCTCTTCACTCATCACCACAACAATCAACTCCTCCCTGTCTTCTGGCATCGTCCCACCATCCCTCAAAATAGCTGCTATCACCCCTATTCTGAAAGAACCCGGACTCCACCCTGACAACCCTAATAACTTCAGACCAATCTCGAACCTACCCTTTCTGTCAAAAGTTCTGGAACGCGCTGTAGCGTCACAACTCAAGCATCATCTCTCTGCCAATAACCTCTATGAAACTTTTCAATCCGGATTCCGCTCAAACCACAGTACCGAAACCGCACTCCTCAAAATCACAAATGACCTTCTCCTCTCCTCCGACGCCGGTAACCTCAACATCCTCATCCTCCTTGACCTCAGCGCTGCCTTCGACACCATCAATCACTCCATCCTCCTCACTCGTCTTGAAACCACCTTCAACATCACTGGCACTGCCCCTCTCTTGGTTCACATCATACCTCTACATCAATAACTGCAAAACCCCCACCGCTCATCTCCCCCAAGGTGTCCCCCAAGGTTCAGTTCTCGGCCCCCTCCTCTTCATCCTCTACCTGCTTCCCCTTGGTCACTTAATCCGCCGTCATGAACTTAAATTCTACTGCTTTTCCGACGACATCCAGCTTCTCATCTCCACTAAGTCCATCTCCACTGCTACCCACTCCATCCTGACAAACTGCATCACTGAAATAAAACCCTGGCTCCAACTCAATTTCCTCAAACTCAACTGTGATAAATCTGAGATAATAATCATTGGACCAAAAAAGCTCACCACATCTATCCATAACTTCACCTTCAACATAGACGGCTTCCCAGTTCAAACCTCCCCTCACATCCGGAACCTAGGCATCATATTTGACCAAACCCTCTCCTACAACAAATACATCAAACAGATCACCAAGACAGCCTTCTTCCACCTCAAAAACATCGCCCGTCTACGTCCATCCCTCTCCCCCACTGCTGCAGAAACCCTCATCCACGCCTTCATCACCTCCCGTCTGGACTATTGCAACAGCCTCCTCTATGGTTCACCTGCAAAAATCCGCCCGTCTACTCACCCACACCGAATCTGTGAACACATTACCCCCGTCCTCATCAAGCTCCACTGGCTCCCCATCCCCCAGAGAATTCAGTACACAATCCTTCTAATGACATACAAAGCCCTCCATAACCTGGCCCCATCCTACCTGACTGACCTCCTCCACAGACACACTCCCACTCGCTCCCTCCGCTCTGCTGCTGCCTCCCCGCCCGGACCAACCTCAAGTCCTGGGGTGGCAGAGCCTTCTCCGTTGCTGCACCCACCCTCTGGAACTCACTACCCCAATCCATCAGAGATTCTTCCTCCCTCACAGCATTCAAAACATCACTCAAAACCCACCTGTTCAACACTGCATTCAACCACTGACCCCCCCCCCCCCCCCCTATTTTCTGTTTTGTTTATCTCTTTTTGTATTTTTTTTTTTTGTTGTTGTTTTTTTAATTCTCTGTCAAAGCGTCTTTGAGTTTCTAGAAAAGCGCTATACAAGTCTCATGTATTATTATTATTATTATTATTATTATTATTATTATTATTATTATTATTATTATTATTATTATTATTATCATTAATTGGCATGATATTTTCTATTTGAAGTTTTGTTATCGTATCTCAAAGTAAATTATCTTGGTGATAAACATCTTTTATTTTTGATTCTGAGAAGCAAGTAAATGTCACGGAACATGTTAGCAGGAATAAAGGCAGGGGACAGATGTGCACATCACCTGGTTTCAAGCCAAATTGATTATTCCTGAGAAAACTCAGAGAGCCTGAACTGACATTTACCTGTCAGGTCAAGTTTGACTGCAGCAGAAAGGCTGTAAAAACCTTTGCAAAGTAATTTAACGGAAAAAAAGAACAGCTCTTCCTCCCTAACTGCAGCTCACTGGTGGGAGGAAAGGCTGTGCTGGAGCAACTGGGCGAAAACTCGGCATGTCTTCCTTGCATAGAAAAATCTCCAAATAAGGTTTCCCTGCAGTCATCACACATTCAACTTCAAGTAGAAACAGCAACAACAAAAAAAGAAGGAAACCTCGTCTTAAAAAGAATATTCTTTGAATATCTCAGACGTGTTTCAAGTATTAAACCCAATGGTGTTCATTACTTCATGTTTATTCTTTTGAAGAATTTCTGTGATTAAATCTCATATTTTAGACTATTTGATGGTGGGCGGCAAACCACTTTGCTTTAAACTAAAGATACTCTAGTGGTTTTTAGTACCCCCCTCCTTAATGTTCTGCATGCTCATGACTCTCCTATTTAGTACAATGCATGTTGTTTCTGCAGTCACTCCATTTGTTAGTCTGCTGGTTTTCTTACCTCCTGGCTGTCCTTGACATCTTTCAAAAGGACATTATCTACATGTAAAACCCTACCGGCAGTCTGCGCGCTGTGTGTGCTTTGGTAATTGCTCATTGCAAAGTTCTGGGTTCATCATTATGACCAAGGAAATGTTCTGCATGAGTGAGAGCAGAGGGGGCCAGCAGCTCAATCTTGCTGTGTTAAGTCTTGCAGTTTGGCAGCTCCCATGGTTGCGGCATGTTACTCTTCAGTAGTTTTTGCCTCCAATTTCGAGAAAATCCTCCCCTGTCACTCAAGTGATAATGGTGATCTTTTATCTTTACAGTTATGCTGCTGTAGCCACAGACCGCCTCTGCCATGCATTATGAATAAAGTCAAATATCTACTGCATGGTGTATGTATTTTTCCTTTGTTGCCATAATGCATTCCATTATTTCCAAAAACATGAACACATCAAACAGCATTTTGTGGATATTCCCAAGGTTTCCAAACAATTAAAAAGAGATGAAGGGAAAAGTGAACGTAGGACTTTATTTCGACCAATGGCTAAGAAAATTACTCTTATTTGATGCCAATGTTTCTCATTGTCAGCAGAATGTTTAAAATGACTTATTCTCTACCTTAAAGTTAGGCCAATTAACAGTTTTTAGGTGATACAACATGTCAGTGTCGTTTCTAAAGCTCGATTTTGCTGCTACAAACTGGTAAAAAACATTGAATGTTTGAGAAACATCTTTTTGGAATTAATCTAGCTGCTATGGGAATAATCAGATTGAGGGCAAAAGGAAATTATTTAAACTTGTTTTTGCATCCTATGATATATGATAATCACATTTTTTAAATGATATAAAAGATAATACAAAGTTGTATTTTCTTGTGTTATTTCCTGATTTGAGGTGAGTTAACATGATGGGAAATTCATAACAACTGTTTTTACGTGGTCCTCAACATCCTCACCAGACTCAAATTAATTGTATGGTGCTACAGTTTCCATGTAAAATATATTTGACCTTCTTATTAAAAGTTCAGACATTATTGCAAAAGCGATAAAGTTACTTGAATCTCCCAGAGTTTGCAAGATTAATAAAATCAGTGTTGGGGGAAAAAACCCGTACTCGTTGTTATTCATAGAAGTACGTGAGTATTCAGAGAATAATCTTAAAGTGAGGAAGAGGCCTCTACACATACAGTTCAATATTCGTAATGAGGTTATAAAAGGACTGAGGAAACAGAGGACGACCTATCTTTGAGATATGAAACATAAACCAATTAACAACTGTCTGCAATTTCCACAAAATCTTTAATACAATTAAGAATTTGTGATAACAATGCCAAAGGCAGCACTTCTGGTGAGACTTTAACACATATTTACCAAACTCCTCTGCTGAAAGGTCATTTGTTGATAAATACAAATGAAAAATGTAATACTTTTCGGAAGCATTAGGCGCTATGAGGCATGTGAAGTTGAATATTAAAGTTGTCACGTGTCTTCAAGGACTACCTGGCACTATATAAGATAAGATAAGATCTTTAATTTGTCATTGTAAAAGTACAACAAAATTACAATATGAACTCAAGGTGCCAACGCGCAACAACAAGACAATATAAAAACAAGAAATGGGACTTAAATAGACATGATAGGGAATATGTACATAAATAAATAATAAATTAAATTGCACGATTCCCCTCATATTGCACGGAAGACATGAATATTGCACGAAAGACATGATAACTTAAATATTAGCAGCGTTAAGTGCACATATGGCACTAAACTTGAGTCTGTTTGTCCGGGAAGACATGGTACAGAAGCGCCTGCCTGAGCGCAGCCGTACAAAGTGCTCGTTACCCGGGTGATGTGGGTCCTTGAGGATCTTGACTGCCTTAAGGCAACGAGAGCTGTACAGTACCCCCAGGGAGGGGAGAGGGCACCCGATGATCTTCTGGGCCGAGTTGACGACCCTTTGGAGCTCACCCCTCTCTGCGGCTGTGCAGCTGAGGAACCACACGCAGATGCAGTAGGTGAGGATGCTCTCCACGGCGCAGCGGTAAAAGGACACAAGCAGGTCCTGTCTGAGGTGGTAATTCCTGAGTATTCTCAGGAAGTAGAGTCTCTGCTGTGCCTTCTTGACGGTCGCCGTGGTGTTGGTCCTCCAGGACAGGTCATCCGCCAGGTGAATGCCCAGGAATTTGAACACTGAGACTCTCTCCACACAGCCTCCATCAATGTACAGGGGCTGCATGTCGGTCTTCTAAATGAGACTCGTATTGAAAACTGTTGAAGGATGTACTGAGTGTTTTACTCTTTTAAGAATTGAAGAAACAGGTGTTGTCTTGGCAGTTTGCACCTTGCTTTATTAGGTATTCATATCCAATACTGAATAAGAAATGTACGTATTCACAGTGAAGTCACCTATTCTTTTGTTGACCATGGTTTTTAAGTCCCTGAGTTTGATGTTTGAAACTAGGGAGGAGCTAAGAACAATGGGACACTTACATTTGTAAGCCACCAACATATTACAATTACCATTAATGAACTAAAGACACACTTTGAAAGGGTATTTGTTCTAAGACATAAACACGGCGAGCACCCAGAACACCATGGTTGACAAAAGAAAACATCATGCTGCATTGGAGAAGATTTGAAACTAGCGATAGGGACCCAAACCTCATGTTTACAATGTTTACTGAGGTACCAAACCATATGAGAGGTAGGGTCATTTTCTCATGGACTTCTATACACCTGCACTTATTTTAGTAACCAGTGGAGTCATCCCTTGCTGGATATTGGAGAGACTGCAAGTTTAAAGCACATCAACATTGGCTAAACTGCTTCCTTCAAGACCATAATGGCTTTTGAAATCTGATTTTAAGTGGATGTTCTCTTTGGAACAGCCACTCTGCTGGGTATTTTATGTATCATGCAACAATTGTCTGACAAATAAATAACTGTTATCCCATGACGTCTGAGGTGAAGACTGAAACTGAAATGTTGTATAGCCTCTTGCTAAATGTGCGTATGCAAATGATACTGCCTGGTTGAGTTAGCTAACAATTGTGTTACATTTGTATAACTGGTTGCTTGTTATGTGTTATGTTTCTGTTCCACAAGAAACATAAAACATGCTGCCTGCTGTAAAAATGATTCCATCGAGCTCGAGGTTACCACAGCGAGAGATTATTCATAATTTCACATAATCATCTTCCCAAATTAAGCATCAGTTTAAATGCATATAGGCCCCATTTCAATCAGAAGCACATTAATCTACACAAGCTCAAAAAGATGAAACCTGGATGCTGCATGAAAATGAATCACTATGACAGCAAATAAGTCAGACTGAAATGAATAACAACACTGCTGACAAATTCATCAAGACATGTCACATCGCGCACTATGTTGCTTCTTTATCCCTTATTTTTCTATTTAAATGCACAAGTGCAATGTGTGTGCAGTGCGTGCGTGAGATGAAGACAGAGACAGAGATAGCAGTATACAGAATATAGGGGTATCCCCAGGGACAGTGCTTACTCCCGGGGGAGCGACCTGTCTTAAATAAATCATTCCATTTCCATGCCCAACTTCCCCTATCTTCCTTTAATCCAGTGTGGGAGAGAGTGGAGAGATAGGGGAGTAAGCTGTTTGCCTTCCTCCTCTGCCTGTGTGTCGCTCTAAGCCTTTGGTAACTTGAGTTCCCAAACTTTTTCCTTTTTTTTTGTTGACCCACTTAAATGTAACTGTAAACCAACAAACTGGGTTTTACAGTAGAAATGAATGAATTGAAATTTCTGTCTGTAAACAAGGTTGTTTTCATTGCTGCATGACTTCCAGCTGCATAAACTGAGCTTCTCGACAGCAACTACTTTAGTGAGATCAATTTTCTATGCGTTTTAAAATTCAAATTCTTAACCTAGTTTCAGTTCATGTATAAGAAAACTAAGTTCATATATAGATCAAATGTCAAGTATTACCATAGCAGTAAGTGTCACCTTACTGTATACATTCTTTGTCAGTAATCTGCTGCTTAATTTAAGGACTGACATTTTCGCAATTCACCCAAAAACTTGTTGTTGCTGACTTAAGGTGAAAACTAACATCCATTCTAGTTGTGTGTATTTGGAGTATATACTCATATAGGTACACCCAATGTGATCTGGAGGTCATTGGTAGTTCTGCTAACAGCGATGCAGTTCTTTAACTACACTTGGCACATCCCCTGGGTCTGCCTGCAAAGTGCACATACTGCATAACAGATCAGTTGACCCTGTCAGCTGGGCCTGACAATGATTGACACTGCTCTCTTGGAGAAGCTGCAGACTTTCACCAGTGCTGACAAGACAAGGTTTTCCTCTCACACGCATCTCTCTACCTCACTGAGCCCGGAGACCCTTCACTCTTTCATGTTGTGATTAAGTGCGGGAGATATTTGTGAACCCTGATGGATAAGCCCTTCATTCCTCGGTGAGCACTGGGCTGAAAAACCGAAGCACTCGCTGCAAACAAAGCAAACCATGAAATAAACAAACTTTTTGATTTGCAGATAATAGAAACTTGACATGCATTTCCCCACCCACATTTAAAAACCCTGTGGCCTGGCAGCAGCCACTTAATATACTCAATTCAATGCGAGCACGGAAACAATAGATAATATTAGGCTTCTTTTTTTACAGTGGAGACGAGGAATAGTCTTATGCACACTGTTGAACAGTAGCAATTTGGCATGGTACAGACTATGCTTGTGTTGATTTGTGTTCAACAATTTATTGCGCATTGCTTTTCTTCCCTGTCCTTATAAATTAAATATTTTTTCATAGGAAAAAAAGTGCACTATCTGCTCTCTACTATGCAGGAGATGTTTCAAGTGGAGTGGCATGTCTGTGCGTGGGGATGATGATGCTTATTAATCAGCACAAGTGACTATTTTTCTGAATTTAAAGCAACATGCTTGCATTCCTTTTTTCATCTGACAATTCTGAAGTGTGATGTAAAATTCATCTTCCTTCTCCATATCCCTTCTCTCCTTTGCACACTTCTGTTCACAGCATCCTGTGTGTGTTTCAGCACAGTCATGGCTGCTGTTTTATTTCATTTGTTATAGTCTTTGTCTTAACACATATACAGTAAAATAACATTGTGTATGTGACATAAAGAAGGTGGGAGACAATCTTTTTGGAAACCCTTGTTAGCCTTACTCGCTCACTGTGATACTGAGTTTGAATACAGCCAAATCCCAAAAATACTGTGGTATATCGTTGTAAATGTTCTCATTTGCATATTGTTCTCTAACTGTTGTCAGATGTGGGTAGTGTGACATTTGGCCCATAAATTCTCCCTTAACCATCAGTCATTTCTGGAAGATGCAATCCGAATATTAACGAGGTATGGTATAGGGTTACTACAGTTCCTCATAATCCTTGACAACACTGAGATTTTAATGTGGTGCTTTCAAGGTTTGAAAAGGGCTTTCATTTTGAAATTGACTGCTTGAAAGTGTAATTATTACTTTCATAAAAATCACTATCTGACTGAATAGTTTGCCTTTTGGATTTATACATAAATTATACCTCAATCATAAGACTCTAAATCAAACTGTTGATAATTCCTGATAAAAGCATTTCATTATTATTATAAGTTATTACTTTGGCAGGATCTGAATCTGCGGTGGGAGGATGTCTCTGGAGATGGATGGAGAAGGACTCCGTCTCCGGTCTTTTTTTTGTGTAAAATCATTGGTGCTGGCAAACTAAAACCCTAAAAGCATGACAATAAAATGGGAAGTATTTCAAGGGAAGTTCAGTTTACTTTTAAAAGTTCATTTAGTATCTACTTACAAAACAGACGACACATTTCAAACATTGCTCTTTTTGTGTTCCTTGTAATATATCAAACTTTTGTAGAATGTCTTAAGACAAAACTTTGGTTGTTTATAGCACAATAAGATCTGATCTAATGTCATGAAATAAGGATTATAATAAGTGCATATTTGTACTGTGTATTACGGTGGCCGGCAGGTGCAAACACGGAACAACGACCAAAAACGCATACATAAGCAGGAAACAGCTGCAAATAATGAAATGAAAAACAAACAAACCCTGAAAACAAATACAACAAAAAACTGCTGCATTTACAAAAGTGATGCAAACTAAATACAACACACAAACCCCGAAAACAAACGCATCAGAAAAACGCTGCAAATACAAAAACGATATGCAAAGTCAAAAACACATACAAACTCAAAAACACACAGTGCTCCAGGCCTCTAGGGGGCGCGTTACGTGGAACAGATTGATGTCTTACCAGACATAGAGAGAACCAACGAGAGTGATGGAAATTGAAGCCGGAGGAAACAAAGTTGATCGAAGTGGACAAAGTCGATGTATAAGAAGGTAAGTTTTGTTTTTATACAAAGAGCGTCATATTTAGCCAGCTAGCGTTAGCTTGTTTGGTAAAAGAGCTTGCAAGTCAAGAGACAGCATTGTGCACCTAAATGTAACTCTTGACATCATATAGATATATTATAGGTGCAGAGAGGAGTTGGTTTATTGTGCCCCAATGTAAATCCTAATGTGAGAGTTAAAGGACGGTCAACAATATAATGTAGCTTGGTCAGTTTGGATTTATCGTGGCATTTATTCTTAATTAAAGTGAATTAATTTGATTTCAGTCAGTCATTTGTGTGTATGCAGGTGTGGGACATTCCAAATGTTCAAAAAGTGAGCACTCCAAGAATGGACAACAGTTTGCCATGGTAAAATAAAACATTGTCAACATATTATGTTGTACCACAAGAAGCAGAATGTTTTAACAGTAGGCTACAGTAGTTTGAATATATGTTTAGTTTACCTTTATCAGACCTCTCAGGCACCCACAACCAGCGTCTGATCGGGTAAGACTAATTAAAAATGTAATTATACCATGTAGGTTTGAATTTGTGAACATGAAATCAATAAATACCTTTGTGTGCTAATGACACTGTCATTAGATCAACTGCACTTATTTCCTGGGTAAAGATAGGATGGAGCACCAACCCCATTCCAGGAAGAGGTCCAATCTGCCCCGGGTCAGAACAACTTCTATAGGTAAACGATGTTGACAGTTGCATTGTGACACAGTTGTTTGGTGTGTATCTTTATTTTTACATTTGTTTGTTTGTATAGCCTCCAATCACAGTGGGTAACATTGCCAGGAAGCAGAAAAATTATACATTTATACATTTCCAAATTACATCTTACATCTTAGTGAAGACGATACAAAAAACACCCACAAATTTGACCTAACAATCAACAACAGCACCTCTGTTGTTTCCCCGACTCAGACTGCAAGGATTCTGGGTGTGACCCTAGATAACAAACTGTCCTTCACTGCAAACATCGCTGCAACAACCCGCTGCTGCAGATACACTCTTTACAACATCAGGAGGATACGTCCCCTCCTGACCCAGAAAGCGACGCAACTTCTGGTCCAGGCTCTCGTCATCTCACGCCTAGACTACTGCAACTCCCTCCTGGCTGGTCTACCTGCATGTGGCATCCGACCTCTGCAGCTCATCCAGAATGCAGCAGCTCGTCTGGACTTCAACCTTCCAAAATGTTCCCACACCACGCCACTCCTCCGCTCCCTTCACTGGCTTCCAGTAACTGCTAGAATCCACTTCCAGACAATGGCACTTGCGTACCATGCTGTGAATGGATCTGGCCCTTCCTACATCCAGGACATGGTTAAACTGTACACCCCAGCACGTGCACTCCGCTCTGCATCGGCCAAACGGCTCGCTGCACCCGCACTGTGAGGGGGACCCAAGTTCCCATCAGCAAAAACAAGTCTGCTATCCTGGCTCCAAAATGGTGGAATGAGCTCCCCATTGACATCAGGACAGCAGAAAGCTTACACATCTTCCGGCGCAGACTAAAAACTCATCTCTTTCGACTCCACTTCGAGCGATAGAATTACTAACAAAGAATTACTAACAAAGCACTTATATCGAGCACTTATATCGAGCGATAGAATTACTAACAAAGAATTGCTAACAAAGCACTTATATACTAATAAAGGACTGGCTTATCTAAAGCTAGTTGAGTAGCACTTGAAATGTTTTGGCTCTATGAAACCTGATGTACTTATATGATTCTGTTTTCTTCAAGTTTGTATCGTCTTGGTCGAATGCACTTATTGTAAGTCGCTTTGGATAAAAGCGTCAGCTAAATGCAATGTAATGTAATGTAACACATATTTTTCAAAGATCAGATATTGTTTCTTGCATCCATTTCAAATGTTTACGAGGATTGTACAGGAGTATGACAAAAGTGCTGTTGTCAGTTTAGAACCCAATGTATTAAAAAAAAACAGGAAGAGGATCGACATCCTTTTGTAAATATGACTGTCATGCATATATGATGTATTTGAAAGTAAGCAGCAACTACACAAATGTGTATGCACCTATCAGTATTGATAGCCAGTCTGAGCCAGAAGACAAAATGGAGAAAACTGCAGATGAAAGGTATTAATTGTTACTATTACCACTTCATTTTTCTATTCTATACTGTAAATCTTATTACTAGCTTCATCATTTAATATTACAATACATCAGTGTGTCTTTCCCAGCACAGAATGCCTGACTGCGGAGGACATTATTGCAGAACTCTCTGCAAAAATAACAAATACATCTTGCAGCAGGTTCAATATTAATAGAGCCAATGTGTGGGATGGAGCAATCCGCGGCTTCAAAGGTGCCTCATTCGACCCCTCTCATGAGACGTCAGTTAAGTTCACTGATGATGAGGGACAAACTGAGGATGGAGTGGACACTGGTGGTCCCAAGCGTGAGTTCCTGACCCTCCTTATGGAATGCCATGAGGATGCGAAGAAAACATCATGTCATAGCAACTGTTTGTGCCCCATGGCGATGTGACTTTCCCAGCCGCTCACTGTCTCAAAATCTGATTCTAAATGTATAATTTTCTCTATAAAGATAGAACTAATACACAATTATTAATGTATAATATAAGCTGTTTTGTGTATTTAATCATGCATTGGTCTACAATGTAATGATGGCTTCTACATATTTCACATAAACAGACAATGAAAACATGTGTCCTTCATGCTGATAACTAGTGTATGCATCTGCCAATTAGTATTCTAAACAGAGTAGTGTGATGAATCCTTATTTCTTGCATTTGAAACAGATACAATAAAAAAAAAGTGAACTTACTGTTGTGTTCAACTTCTGCCAAAAACTGTAAATGTTTGCCACAGGAGCCACAGAACACTTGAACTGTCCCCAGATGTTGGCCACAGAAAGGACAAAACATGGCAGCCTGAAAAGACATACATTGATGTAGTAAATCCATTTAATCAAGTCAATCAAAAACACATAGTCTAAATAGTGGTTAGCTAAATAAATAGAAAGATACATCATGTTATCACTTCTCCACCGACCATAGTTACATATAGTATTGCTAAAGCTCTGTATAGTTGCAACATCTATACACAAATACATACACATAAACAAACTGCTAAGAATGTCTCTCTCTCTCTCTTCAAATGTTTCCGCGGTACTCGCTATGGCCCGTGTTATTTACCTGCACTCCATTTGTCATCTCTTTTAACAATGTTCTTCCCTCACTTTATCTTCTCTGCACGTGAAGCTCTCCTCTCCTCAGCTGGTGTAGTAGTTACTGTAGGCACGCTAACGCTAGCTGCGTAAATATGACGCTCTTTGTATAACAACAAAACAAAACGTACCTTCTTATATATCGACTTTCTCCACTTCAATCAACTTTGTTTCCTCCGGCTCTCGTTCGTTCTCTCTATGGCTGCAGTCGAATAATCCAAAAATCAGCTCCTAAATTCTAACCCTATCGTCTATTCCTTGACCTCTGAGTGAAACGTCACGGGGTTAAGGGATAGTGGATAGGAGAATTCAAAAGGATTTAGGAGAAGAGACTGCGGTACTTTAGAGAATCCGACTGCACTTTCACTATCCGACGTGTTTATGATGCGCCAGCGGACGTCATAAATGTGCGCCTGCTGCTGTGGGGAAACTATGGAAACTCCAGTTTTCTATACAGCGGACTACAACATGGATGTTTAATAAGAACGAGGGACTACTGTAAACTCATCTAGAGACTCTGCACCGTGCTCTGATGCTGTTGTTTTATGCTTTATGAACGGGGACAACAGAGAAACATATTCTTCATGACCAAAGTTGGAATTGAAATAAAAAAGGAAAGTGAAACTTATGCTCGTCACCCTCTCCCTCCGGTCCACATTAATACAAATGATCCCAATACGTATTATTGTATGAACTATGAAAATATCTTAAAATCAATACAAATGTATTTATTATAAACGTTAGTCCTTAACATCTATCACTGTGTATATCACCATTCAAACATCTTTTAAAAGTTGAACAAACCCCACACAGCTCAGTAAAGACTGTGAAATGTTGACTTTATTTGATCATTTCAGTAAAAACTAACGTTCATATTTCTCTTTTTGATTATAATACTGATGAAAGTTCAAAACAAAGCACTTTGGCAAGTTACCACATGCGTTTTAAAAAGCTTAATAAGCACCGTAACTTTCATGATATAATTTCTCGGTCATAATCGGTTGTTTCCGTGAACGGCCGACTGTTGTGTGACGGCAAATGCTGCGGCTGCAAGGCATTGTGGGGCAGCATTTTCTCCTCTGCTTTCGGCGAGGGAGGTCCAGTAGTTCCTAAGCTAAAGGAGGTTATAAAGGAAGTTTGAAACCTCCTTTCCTATCATCTAGAGAATTCGAACGGCACTTATCATGGCTGCCACTGAGGGACTTCCGGGTCATTTCACTCGGTTAGGAAGGTTCCTAAGCTAAATGGACTATTCGACTGCAACCCCTGTCTGGTCAGACATCGATCTGTTCCACGTAACGCGCCCCCTAGAGGCCTGGAGCACTGTGTGTTTTGGGGTTTGTATGTGTTTTTGACTTTGCATATCGTTTTTGTATTTGCAGCGTTTTTCTGTTGCGTTTGTTTTCAGGGTTTGTGTGTTGTATTTAGTTTGCATCATTTCTGTAAATGCATCGTTTTTTTGTTGTATTTGTTTTCAGGGTTTGTTTGTTTTTCATTTCATTATTTGCAGCTGTTTCCTGCTTATGTATGCGTTTTTGGCCGTTGTTCCGCGTTTGCACCTGCCGGCCACCGTAGTTTATATTTATGAAATGTAATACATCTGTAAGGTTTTAAAAAAACTTTAACTTTAAAATGCCTTTTGAAAATGCTTGAAAGGTGCTTAAATTGGACTTTGGAAAAGGTGTAGGATCTCTAAACATATCAAAATAATATACACAATATACAAAAGATTTCCTAACCCATATATAGCCAAGCACATGATGGTAGTTGTACCCGATTGACTCTATTTTCTGGTTGCAAAGCCTGTGTGATTCCAGAGCCCTTTTTAATCTTTCTGCGACATACCTTTGGGTCCCAACTGTATTTGTTTTTCAAAACACTGCTCACAGGTAAATAACTAATTATAAATATGCCCCACATTTTTCGGCAACAAGCGACAAATGAAACATGATACATGAACAGCTTTGTACTCCAGTATGCAGCTACTTTGCCAAAATCAAATCTGTTTTCCCCCTCAAGAACTTTTAACGCCTTGCAAATTGTTGAAGTGCATTATTATTTCCAGTTTCCCTTGCTGTTCTCTGAGTGCAACAGTATATGCAGCCTTTAGAGTAAGTGACTTCATGAGCTTCACACTTACCCATTAAATCACATCTTCTGGCTTGGAGCTTACTCCACTCATCTCTTGGAGTTCAGCCATTTTAAACATGATATCCTTATCTTAGTTAGTGGAGCCCACCAGGAAAAGCGGCCTGTTTTTAGGCCATGGAGTCAGACGAACATTCCTCATTCACAGATCTAGAACATCTTGGCTCCACATAGTTTATTATATATAATTGTATTTGTAATGCTCTTCAAAATACTTATTTTCCAATGTGGGCCTTGTCCCTTCAGCTCTTTGTTCCCTCAGCTCTTATGAGTTGAGTAATAAGCTGTTCCAATATGGTGTCAGCATGTGTCCCCGCAGTGCATGAAAGCCCAGAAGTTGACTGACAAAAAGGAGTACTAGGAGAGAGTTTCAATGCTGTGAAGTTACAGACGTTATATAAATTATAAATGACAATGTCATAATTGTTTTACTTTAATAGAAAAAAGCAAAATGCAGCAGCTCTTGCTTTATCCTGAGGGAACGTCAAATGGAAGATTCTGTGTTGTCATCCCAGATATTAAAATAATTGTCCTCTTGCCATTATGGGTGGTGCTGCAATTGCAGTGTGATGGAAGGACAGACATTAATATCTTCATAAAGACTTTAATACCATAAATCAAAATGTTACCTGTTACCCAGCAGAGAGTTGTATCTTCAAAGGTATTTTTTAATCCCACATCGTGTCTATTGCCTGCCAAGAAAGATAAGATGTCTGCCTTTGGGCAAAAATAACATTTAAATCCAATGTTTCCACAAACTGGGCCAGCCTCTGCTGCTGCTTGCGTAGACACTTTAATATATATAAGTAGAATGGCACAGCGTTCATGCTGTCTGTGAAAATGTAGACTTAGGATATTGGTATTGACTCACAAATGGAAAGAGAAAGTGGGTAAAGAGTAACACAATATTTTCAGAGCCACGACACTAGTTGAAACTATCATATCATCATATTTGGACATAAGTGTCTTTTTTTTTTAAGTTAAGATTGAATCATTCTGTAAATCCATTCTAAACTGATTTTTGTTGATGACCCCTGGAGGCTTTTAATGGTGCAGCATTAAGAAAGGAACATGGAAAAATTGGCACAGAATCACACAGTGTTTGTACAGAAGAGATTCTGATGGCAGGAATGCCAGCATTACTGTAATTAGAGTGCCGCAGCACAGCAGGTATGTGTGCCTTTTTAAAACCACAGCTGCTCCTTCTGCTGGCCTGTAAATGTGTCTTACATCACATATCCACTGTGTCTCATCTACTTGTGGGGCATTTGGAACTGTTCACACACCATTAGTCTTTTTTTCTAAATCTGAAAGGACTCTAACCACAATTAGTCTTTATTGTGTTATTTGAAAGAGGTTTAATCAAAGAACAGATGGACGTTTCAGCAATTAATATATATATTTTGATATCACCTTACTTTAATCAGGTAATCTCATTAAGATCAAGGTCTTCTTTGAAAGAAGGTACACAGTAGGAACAAGCACAGAGAGAAAACATGCTAAAAAAAACAGGCACACAGACATCTATAAATAAGTCAGCTGAGTCTAGTTCAGTATTTACCCGGCGTGTATTTAGAGTTAGACGAGTCTTGACGTCTATTCTGGTGAATGGTCGCTATAAAAGATAAGGCTTGCAATGTTCAGTGTTTTCTTATTGCCAACAAATCACTAAATACAGTATGGCCTATTCCTCTGTGCCGTAGACCTCCATTTATTATGAACCCATAAATGAGCACTGGATGACATTTTTCTTCATTACGAGGAACTGTAGTTTATTTTGAGTCTATGCTACTGTGCCATCCTGTTGCTCTAAATGCAACACATGCAGTATTTACCCCTAAACAATATGAGTGACATTTGCTAAAAGCTAAAGAGCCCAGCTGTTATTTACATCTTTTAAGGCCCCTACACACCTGGCCGATATCGGCCGCCTTGCGTTGTTTGGCGACAACGGGTTCCTTGTCGCCCAAAGTCAATTTGGTGTGTCCCGAACCCTCGGCCGTGACACGCCTTATTTGGCCTTTCACGGTCGACACCCGGCCGATTCAACATGTTGAATCGGCCGGGTGTCGGACACAAGCTATCGGGCCAAGAAACCACTCTGATCAGCTGTTCAGCTAGCAAATGAGAAGCGAAACGGAAGTGAGGGACGTAAACAAACGATTTAAGGCACAAGACAGCAGCTAAACACCAGCAGGTGATACTTAAAGACATCAAACATAGCCCTTAAATGTCCTCTCTTACCTCCCACACATAGCAGGGACATCTCTGATATCGGCGGGAGCGTCCCCGGCTGTCCTCTGCTGAGAGCTCCGTGATTTGTTTGGTCAAGTCCGGTTTTTCATCTCATCGTAAATTTAGCAAGAAGTGGCCATTATTACATTGCTGACTCAATAAACTACACACCCGCCAGTGTGACACTGCGATCATCAGATGCAGGTCTATTAACTGTGATTTTATAATATGTCTGCACTTTATGTGCTCATTTCATCATTCATGTATTTTTATATTCTAAAACATGTTTTCGATGGACGAGAGTGAAAATGGAACGCACACGCTATTTGTTTGTTTATATCAGTCTGTTCTTCTTCTCTGTCTTCCGGTTGTTGCCTATTTTGAATGACGAATACACACTACCGCCGCCTGCTGGTAAGGAGAGTTATTGCCACTCACGCATGCGCAGTTCGTACGTGCTCGGCTGAAGTCTTTGCGGTGATTTCCAGTGCGACACACGGCCAAGACGCAGGAGAACTCGTCGATGGAACTGTCGGTGTTGGGTGTCGGCGAGTTCTCTGGTGACTGCCTGGTGTGTCAGGGCCTTTAAGTAGGTAAGAATGGGTGTGGAGCTGTGCTGCACACAGAAAAGTCTATAAGTATTGAGAGAGGGACTAAAACAGTTTGTTTTAGACTTTTTAGTTCCTTATATTGACAAGATGTTTTCCCAACCTACTTTAAATTTGTGAAGAACAACAATGTATTCTTTTTTTTGTGACTTGTCGAGACCAGAGGCCTGTATTACGAATCCAGTTCAACATACCCTGGATATGTTTGAGTTATCTGCTTAACTAACCCAAAACAAACGCAATCTCGCTAAGCGGTCCTACGACGCTGGTTATCAACTCGGTAACTCAAGCCAGGGTTTCTCTCTCCGGCTGTGTGCGCGTTCACATGAAAGGGGTGGGGTTAGCAACATTTGACCAATCACAAACATGGACAAGCGTACTGACAGCGCAGCGTCATACTTCCTGAATGAAAAGTAAACTATAATATTAGACAAATAGGAAGACGTTAAACTTTAAACATCCATGACTTAAATACTTTATCCAGGATAAAAGCCACATAGTTGCACCTGCAAGGTGAATACTGTACAGCTGGTAAAAGAAAGGTGTTTGAATGCCTACATTAACAGGTTTATGATATCACTGCCCCGTCCAAGACACGAGTAGATCTGACTTTAATTACATTTGACTCGCCAGATACGGCTCAAGAAGCTGACTCAGATAAGGAAATATATGATACATTATGATGTGATATGAATGATAATGGGACACATCGACGTCTGCACTCACAGTGCCGTAATGTTACTTTGATCCGGTTACTTATGTTGTGGCAGATATTTAAGTAAGCTTTCTTAACGCTAATGTTATATTAGCCAGATTGCTCTGAAGATGGGAGGTGATATTTTATTAATGTTCACGTTCACACAGTCAGTCAGCATAAGTTACCATGGTGATCTACCCCGGTAAGAAGAGAACCAGCGTCGTAGGACCGGAAACCCAGCGGCAGCGGGTGTGTGTGTGTGTCTACAGAAGGTCCAGTTGTGATAGACACGGTTCGCCACTGATACCAGGTCTGCGTGTTCGAGAGAGTCTGTTTCAGTGTCAGTGAGAATGTGCTTGGGCCCCTGTGTGGAATATATCAAATGTGTCTGTGCACACTCCAGCTAGTCTCTTGTTCCACACTCCAGTCGGTGTTGTATGCTCCTCTCTACCTGGTTTGCAAAGATACTGCCTGTGCTGCAGCACCTCTTTTCACCCTCTGTCTGAAACCAGAGCCCAGTCTGCTCTGATTGGTTAGCACGTGTGTTTTGGAGCGCTAGCCGATAGAAGCGCCAGTGTTACGTAGTGATGTCTGTGTTGCAACCCAGTCTCACGGCATTTCGTGTTATTAGTCACGAAATTAATTTAATCTCTTGATTCGTGTTCACCAACACGATTTTCACCTTTTTTTCGTGTCACACAGAACGATTTTAAATGCAATGTATTTCTATTGGTAGTATGTTTCGTGCCTGCAACACGTCTTTTTGTCCGGTCGGGTCTTGGAAGACCAGAAGCTGTGTGGTTCATAAAAACATGTTCTTACTCAATATCTTACCCTAAGCCTAACCCTATCCCTTTTATTTTAAATTGTATAATGTCTGAGTTTTGTTGCCGTCAGTGAGGAAAAGAAATGGCTCAGAGCCTCAGAATACTGACATCTGTATTTTATGTCATCTTTTTTTCCTTCTAATTAGTTATTATTTGGTGCAGGCACGAAACATACTACCAATAGAAATACATTGCTTCTAAAATCGTTCTGTGTCAGAATACTGAAATCTGTATTTTTTTAAATGTCTTTTTCCTTCTAATTTGTTATTATTTACATTGCTTTTAAAATCGTTCTGTGTGACACGAAAAAAATGGCGAAATCGTGTTGGTGAACACGAACCAATAGATTAATTTCGTGACTATAACACGAAATGCCGTGAGACTGTGTTGCAACGTCGCAGAGTTAACTAACGACTACCGTTGGGGTGTTTCATGCAGGGGAGAGAAACTCCCTATGGGATGAACTTTGGGATTTTAGCCTTTGCAGACCATTTTTATGTCCAAAAACCCCAAATAACACTTCATAAAATGGTAAACCCAATACAAAGCACAATACAGCCCCTTTAAAGGAATAAATAGACAACCAAATGGCCTGGGCCCAAACAACATCATGCATTACCACAACCAACTGGAATTTAGTGTGGATCGGGAAGCAAGTGTTAAACGCTAGACACAAATGATCCCTCATTTATATAATGCAGAGAACTGCGTGCGTGGGACTAGTGCAATTCTACAGCCGCGGTGAAACAATGTCTTCGCCTTTATTTTATTTTATTACCTGCAAATATGCAAATAAAGGATTCTTAGAAACTCTGTGAAGGAACAGTTGAGTTTTGGTAAAAAAAAATGAATACAATGTTGACGTTGCACCCCTATTTTTCCTTTTGTGCACAACCTTATCGGCCACAAGAAAGCAGAGCTTAAAGAAAAATGTAGGAAATCCAATACCCAAAAGGCAGAGTGTTCAGTTCAGTGCATGGTCATCTGCCCACCCTGCTTCAAACTCTTGTTTTATGCTGAATTGCAGAATACAATTTATCAGACTTAAGTTCTAGCTCTTGTAGAGAAAACTCCTCTCCTGGTTTTACCTTGAAGTTCGAACCATGACAGGGAGTTTTAGTTAGAGGTGTGTGTGTGTGTGTGTGTGTGTGTGTGTGTGTGTGTGTGTGTGTGTGTGTGTGTGTGTGTGTGTGTGTGTGTGTGTGTGTGTGTGTGTGTGTGTGTGTGTGTGTGTGTGTGTGTGTGTGTGTGTGTGTGTGTGTGTGTGTGTTCACAGGAGCGTCCTCAATTTAGTTTTGACCTTCAGTATAAGTCTAGCCTTGGGAGGACATTGTTCATCTCTAATAAGTAATGTATAATATTTCATCCTCTTCAAGGTGCCTGTTAAACAAAATGTTGGCACGCACAGCTCACTTTTGCATTTTTAATAAACAATCTTCTTAAAAATTCTCCCCATTTCTGACTTTGTGCAAACATGGGCTGTTTTTTTCGGAGAAAACCAGCTTATTAATCTTTCCGAAGAAAGTTTTCCCTTCCACAGTCTACGTTCCCGTCCTCCTACGTAAATGTCAACATCCACAGCCTGTATTTCTGCTCAGGGAATGAAGAACAGAGCAAGGGTGTGCAACTATGAAAATACATGTGCAGTATTTGCTATCTGTAAATGATGCACATATTGTTACTTTGATTGTAGATTGCTATTTTAAGCGTTTCATTTGTCACGCTCTTATTCTTTATTTTTGGTTTTAGAGGCTGACAAAAATAACTGCAGATTTTTCCTTGAAAATATATTAATTAATACTTTGTTTGCCTTTTGTGAGTTTCCACAACAAGTGAAAAAGATCAGTCAAGATTTCCCCCACATGCTCTGACATGCTCTGAAGTATTGTTTATTTTCAGTGGAGAGAGAAGTCACACTTTTCTCTTCACATTATGATGCACTGCAGTTTGCTCTCGGATTTGGCAGGAGCAGTGGGGGGAAGCGGACAGTTATGAAGGAGGTTGTGATTGATTGTATTATATTGGCTGTGTAGAATTACACTGCTATAATATCCCTGAGGAGGGGGGGTTGAGCTTCTGTAGGAGGAAGGTACAGTCTATCCACTGCAGGATCTCCCTTTTTTACAGAGGTGTTGGTTAAACTTGAGGAGGAAAAATAGATGGAATTGTTGATGTGTTGTATCGCACACTTTGGATAAATTCAATTCCACGTTTCTGTGACTCATTTTCAATTACACTTATCTCTACTGTATCATTGGTAAATTGCAGGTGTGAAGGATTTTTATAAACTAGGGAATTGAATGCTGATACATTCCTGGCTTAAGATGAGTTGGATGCCCATGCTGAAGGGCTGCAAGGTCTGTTTCTCTCCCTCGATTCATTATATTTTCAGTGTAAGTCAGGCTGTTAAATGATAGAGATAAAGCTGTGAGAAGCGCTGCTTTCTGGACATTGCATCATACAACTGTTGACTATGTCTACAAATATTCATCGGTTCTCCTAATTAAGAAGGTCATTCAGATTATTTTTTTACTGCACAATCTCGCAGTGCAACACAGGGGCGGACTAGGACTAAAATACAGCCCTGGAATCTCACCCAGACCAACCCACGTAAATTGTCAAGGGGGGTGCTAGTGAACTGTCTGATTGATTGATTGATTGAAAAGTTTATTAACAGCTTGTATATTGGGTACAGTATAGTACAGCTCAAAACATACAATTGTTAAGGGGATGCAGACCAGAGAAAGACTTTCGTCTTGTTTACATCAGGGTCCCCCATTTCCAATTCATCATATCATTTAAGACATATAAGACATATTTGACATACAGATGGCTTATTTACAATTTACATACAGGTGGTTTTTTACATACAGATGGCTTATTTACAATTTTCATTTTAGATTTCGTTCTAATACATCCTAACCGGACATTTAAGACATACCAAGTCTACAGATATACAGTTAGTAACAGAGTCTAAAATGCGAGTATATACATAGATGGGGGGGGGGAAGCTGTCCATTGTACGACAGGTTGAGATTTGTACCATTACCGGGGCCAGTTTTGCAATGCTTTCCCCCGAAGGTGCTCTTTAAGAGAGGTTTTGAAGGTAAGTATAGTTTTACTTTCCTTTACAGTTGTGGGAAGAGCGTTCCACCTTGATGTGGCATAATTGCGATATGTGTATTCCCCTTTTTTTGTGCCAAATCTGGGTTTTACATGATTTGTGGAGCTCCCTCTGGTGTTATGATCATGGTATTCCTTGACCTGTCAACGGGGGGGAAGCCTCGCTGCGGGGACACGGCGGTCCTCTGTCGGCGCAACTTCAATGAGGCCGTTTAAAAACATAATAAAGTAAGGGCGGTGCCGGCCGTCAGCGAACCGAGCCGGTACTTGACGACCGGCCGTTCTGTGGTTCTCCAGATTCTACAGATGGCCAGTCTGCCCTGGCAGGAGGATTCATAAATGAATCCAAAACGAGAAATTGACACAAAACAAACGGACGTACCGAAAACGCAAATAAGGCAAGAAAATGTTTTTGTAAATGTAATTTACAGATCTAAATTAATAACTACATTTCAAAGAAAGCAGTGATGAACATGTTTCAGAATATTTTTGGGGCATTTTTAGACATTAATGTAATCATTAAACTGATTTATCCAGATCTGCACAGCACAGCCACATTCTGAAACCACTTGTTTTCACGCAATTCTTTGAGCAATAAGATGGATGGAAGTGGATTAAACTCAATAGCTCATGATTTTCAGCTTTGACATTATTTCACTGCACCAAGCGAGATGTGGTGCAGTTTAAGGCCCCTTCAGCTTTGATATAATAGACAGAATATAGTGGCAAATGGCTGTTGATGTCTTATTCACGAAAATCAGAACATTGCACAATTATTTTTGACCTTATATGAAATGCGAGGCTCACTACTATACTACGACTAGAAACGGTAATATTCTACAACCTTTAAAAAGGAGAAACTATTGTCTCTATTCTGAATCTCTTCACTGCAAAGCCTTTTTTCTTTAGTTATATCTCAACTTAAAAGTATGCATAACAGCATGCTAATGATGAGCTCATGTAGAGTCTGCACAGGTGTTTGAAGTACACGACACTAACAAGTACTGACTGTACTTGTTAGTGTCATGCAGGTGTTGCCACTCGAGAAGTCCAGCTTAAATCAACAGGAGTTACCACTATACAAAGACAGCATCTTTTGTAACAGCTGAAGGGGTATTTTAATTGCTGTGTTCTGCATAAATCCAAGCTTGTTGAAGTACGTTTTTGAAGTTTTCATCACACTAGGTTTGTTTAACTTTGTTGCCTTCCTTGTCCGATTTTAATTATGTTCTCGCTTCTGGCGTACATTGGTAGTTGCAGCACTTCCGAGTGAAAATAAGGGAGGTGATGGAGACCTTTCTGGCCACTCATGGCAATTGTCACAGATGTTGCTCCTGTTTCAGAGCCGGCTGCACATTCAGCAGCGTGTCAAGTGCAATGAAGTGCTTGTTAACTGGTTCAAACTGGCTGTACTATTTGCATATTGGCTCTTTGGAAAACTGCAACATGACATTTAATTAATTCTATGGAGAAATCTTTCATATCCTGCACTTCAAGCGTGTAACTTTCATAAGCACGAGTGAAAAACAAGAACATTCAGTAATTCTGGAAACTAGCTAGCTGAAAACGTTATTCCTTTTTGATAGGATTTATTACACAGCACAAAGAAAACGGCGAAATGCATGACTTCCAACCACTTAACTGGTCTGGCTGCCATACAATAAAAAATGCTAAATGCAAAACAATAATTATTTTGTTCAGTTAAATCATCTCATTGCTTAGCAGATCAGCAGTAAAAGCAGCATGTCAGGTTGTTTTAGTTTCGCTAAATATGTGCCCCCTGATGTGTTCTCCATGCGATGACAGTCAACAACTGGTGAAGGATAATTATCTCACCAGCAATGCCTCTCAACCCCAGGGTATAGAAATATAGATAAAGCACTTTAGGAAAAGAAACCTGCAGGAGATGTCTGTCTCTGATACAGGTATGGATAAGTGCTCAATCAAGAACAGCACAAAATGACCTTTCAAAGCATAGAGGAATTGAATATGAAGTCAGTTCGTAGTGCACAAACCTGCATGTTACCCACCATGGCTTGTCACTGGCCACATTTCTCCTCTCTGCATGTCCCACAGATGATGAAAATTGGTTTTCACAAAGATATGCAGCGGTTGGGGGTGGGGGGGGGTGGGGCCTCCAAAATCATTCTAGCAGTTTCAGAAAGTGATTGAGCATTTTCCCCCCATTTTCTTTGCTGCACTATATGCTTGATAAATAATTCCTTCATTCTGCTTTCTTATCATTATAATCCAGTGTTTTTTTTATATCTACATACAGTACAGTCAATACAGTAGCCTCATTAACACCAAACATATAGTACACCCTTCCAGTGGGAAAAATGATGAAAATAGCAATTGCTCCTAATTACAATATTTGTTTGTCTTCTCTTTTCGACCCTTTAATGCCAAACAAACACTCATACTTATTATGTAACGTAATCCCTGTCCAATGTGTGCGACCCCATCTGCATGGACTCGGCTTTATTTAGCGGTTTTACATTGTCCCAACAATAATTAACTGATGCACTCCCAGCCATTCATCATGGAAACGAGGAACACACAAACACATACAAGCGCACACATTAACACACAGAAGCAGAGCAAAGGTCCCATAAATTAAAGCGCTCGTGTGTGTTTGGACCGGTGGAGATGAACAAGGCACGCCTTTCAATTATGCTTCCTCCCCCTCCCCCACCCTGCACACAAACTTCCCCTGGATCAGCAAGACTGGTTAACAGGAGCTGAAGGATTCACACATCCAATCAAAATGTTGTTGTAGATGTTCTATACCCGAATCAGAGAAATGGACATGGAATATGGTTGCAATTCATCATATAAAAAAGGCAGAATGGCATATATCTTGATACACGTCTATTTGTGGAATTGCGCAAGATGCACAAATCTGTCTAATCTGCCAACCCAATAATTTTACTGGGATGTAATATAAATAAAAACTCACACTGATACCTTCTTGTTTTATACAAATATGTTCTGGGCCAAAGGTTGTTAAAATTAGGCCATTTGTGGCATTAATTGTGGATCATCATTTGGAATATGTATGAAATACTAGGAAATAATTTAGAATTCACCCATAGTACCATTGTCTTGAACCAAAAAATACCAAACTTTGTATCTTCTTTGTTCAGGAGTTTTAACATAATTTAAAGGACTTTATATTATTATCACGAATGCACGCACGCACGTAAAACTCCTGTTACTTGGCCCATGGCCTACATTTCAACCCAATTGAATTAAGAGTTTTTTTGCAAACAGAACATTTGAAACTGAATATTTCTGTGGGTAAGGGAAGTGATATCAGTACAGCTTTTCTCAAGGTGATCACTGAAGCTCTGCTCTGCATGCGCACTTGGCAGGAAACAAAACCACTAAGAAAGAAAGGTAGATGTCATTTGTATGTATACAAATGTCAAAATGTCAAGGCATGTAATCCTTTCAAGAGGTGATGAGGTCTTTGGTTAGAGCTTGGCATCACTCCAGACGTAAACACACGAAAAGTGCTTACTCCAAGTTCTGGAGGTGAACCATGAGTTCTGATCCCACTCTCCTCTCACTCCTCTGTGCACTCACTTCCCTCTCTGGCTTTAAAGGGATTATTTTGGTATCGGTACATATGGATTTACAGTAGCAATGCACAGTATATCCTGAGTGGCATGTTCTATTTGTATTTAATGCCAGCATACTTGAAATGGTCTTTTTCAAGGATGCATGTGGGCTAAGGTGCTGTATGGGAAAACTGGTTTGGTATTAAACCATTCAGTGAAAGTCATATCACTCCAAATCCTTCCCCCATTTCCCAAACGATGCATTTCCTCCTCGATAAGAGCCACATCATTCACAGTGACAGTGTCAAAACATTTTTAAAGCGTGGAGCTGTCAGAGAAAAACACATCAGGATAGATAACCCAGTTAAATACGAGCTGAGCGTTTGCAATGTGAGACAGTGTCTGTACAGTATATAGAGCATGTGACATATATTCTGAAAAACCTAAACAATCAGAAATAATTTGAGTTAAGAGTGAACTATATTTCTCATAAAAACAATAAAAAAAGATCACTCAAGTGAGATGTCAATTATGTAATTGACTTGAGGCTTTGGAAACACAAAAATTAATACTACATAATATTCTTTATTAACCAAAAAAGGCACAAAGGTTATGTCAAACAACACCAGATTGTATTGATTTATACTCTGTCTATGTATTCTACTATAAAATCCCTGGTGCCCTTTCCAATGCTCAGTTTTTCCACTCTTACTACGCAAAATATGTATAAATATGAGTCAAAAAGGCCCATTTCAATTTGTTATTTTGGCTTTCTATGTTTTCTAACATTTTACTTGTGGTTCTGAAGCTTGTAAATCAACTCTGGAGATTTTCCTTTGGATTTTTACCCGCAGTTGCTCTCCCTTAGAGAAAATATTCCTGATAAGAACTGCACACTTTATTTGATATTCTATGTATTCCTCCACTACTTTTTTTTAATTCTGTCCTGCATCTGGCCTCCTACACTCGTCTGTCTTCTTCCACTTACAGCAGCTGTTGCTAGGCAACAGTTCGTGTCTGCATTTGAATATTAATATTTACATAAAAAACAATGTTCAATAGTCAGAGGGTAGACTATAAAATAAATGTTGGATCATGGAGTTATTGAGTTACATTTCAATGTTTAGTGCAGGTGGGGACATCTCCACCAGTTCAGTTACTGTAACTTGATAACCAGAATTTAAACAGTAATCTGGTACACTGCTTTAACCGGATACATGTAGTGTGATTACAGTTACATGTGTTAGTAGTGTGGTACTCTAAATACTGGTCATTCTAAAAGAGATTGCTATGCAGGATTAGAGCTTGTTATTGTAACAGGGACATGTTTAACTGTTATAATCTGTGTGTGTTTCTTCTTGCAGTAAACTATTTTATTAACATATTTGCAAAAACTCTTTAAAGTTCTCCGATACCATCCCCATCTTTGTCCTCGTTGGTAGAAATGATTGGATGTGCTTGAAGAGGTGCAACCTGCCACTTAAGACCCCGCAAAGGAGCTTTTCTGAGGATGTTTGGCTGTGCGTATACTTGCAAGCATAATCATGCATTGCAGCCTTAAAATTCAACTTGTCTAATATAAATGATATACACTGCTAAAGAGGTGATCATTCTTCCTCATCCCAGATGTTCCTATACAAATACAAGTTGTTTTAATGCCCTTTAATCACTCAGTAAAGTTAAATGTGAAGCTGGATTAACCTGCAAAAAAGATGATCAGCCATGTTTCTTTTAACAACCCCGGATCATTGCAAAGACATTTTCTATCTTTGCAATGTTTGACATCCAGTGTGGCTTTATGTCATCTTGACTCAACTTGTATAATCCTCTGTTCTCCATGCTACCTGCTGATGCATGGCAGTACATTATGCAGTAAGCTTCATATTACCACTATCCTACATATGTGGGAGATTGTCATACGTAATAATAAGTCCATATACAGCAGTGACGTCTTTGGAATGTCCTGTTAGGAGCTGGAAAAAAACACTTTCAAATTCAGCCTTCACATTTGACCATACATTTTAATTTCATCCTTTTACTGTCCTTTGGGTTATTTTCAGTTTTTAGTTGAACTATTCTCCATCTCAATTTCCAATCTTAATATTTGAATATAGAATTTTCACAGTTTTGTGTCGTTTCCGTTTCATGGTTAAATGCCATCCTTGACCGATCATTTTAATATTTTGTCCATCCAAATATAATTGTAATATTGAATATTCATTAAGTGCTCTCCTGCCTTAAGGCTACTACAGCCTACGTTTCTGGTCAGGGAGAACTGTATGTTAGTGTCTCTATTCCTCTGTTGCTAACCCCACATGCGACCTATTGGTGGAGAGTTTACTGAACCAATAGTTTGGTATTTATCAAGGATGTAAGAGCAGGAGCGCTGATTGATCGATAATTCATTTTGGCTTTGCCGTCATTATGACATAAAATCTCTGGGGGGGGGGGGGGTCTGATAGTCGTTTCTGCTAGATTATACCTTTTACACCCGAGGTGCCAGAGCGAAGCAGCAGCCTGTCATCTGAACAGCTGAACACTCCAGTAGTCGGCTGCCAGCTCATCAAAGCATGGAAAAGGGCAGAGAATATTGTTATCTCTGCCAAACGTGTCTGCCAACGCAGGTAACTGCATGTTTAGCATAAGACACTTATGGCGCATCACACAGCAGCCCGCCACTGCTGCCCCCTGTCACACTCCCCCACTGACTGCGTAACCCTCTTACATCCACATCCATAGACAGTCCCAAGCATAGTTCAAATACACAACTCTATTAATATTTATTGTCTACTAGTCTCCAAAATGTATCTTAAAACCTATGAAACAGAGAAATGATGAACACAAGCAAGAGTATTTAGTTATAAGTAGAATTTGTAGGTACTTTTCTTGATTACATCCGTTATGTCTTACTTCTACTGCTCTACAATTTGAAAGCAAATGTTGTATTTTTTACCCCTCTACAGGCTATGAACTTTCCCTCCTCACCTCCTACCTCAAAGACCGCACCTACAGGGTAAATTGGAGAGGGTCCAAGTCCGACCCTTGTCAATTATCTACAGGGGTCCCTCAGGGCTCTGTCCTCGGTCCCCTCCTCTTCTTTCTGTACACAAACCCGCTCGGATCTGTCATTAGCTTGCATGGTTTTTCATACCATTGCTACGCTGACGACACTCAATTAATTTAGTCTTTTCCCAGTTCTGAAACCCAGGTTGTCGCACGCATCTCTGCTTTTCTAGCAGACATCTCTCAGTGGATGTCTGCTCACCACCTCAAGCTCAACCTTGACAAGACTGAACTGCTTTTTCTTCCAGGAAAATATCAATCAACAATCTTGACCTAACAATCAACAACAGCACCTCTGTTGTTTCCCCGACTCAGACTGCAAGGAATCTGGGTGTGACCCTAGATAACAAACTGTCCTTCACTGCAAACATCGCTGCAACAACCCGCTGCTGCAGATACACTCTTTACAACATCAGGAGGATACGTACCCTTCTGACCCAGAAAGCGACGCAGGTTCTGGTCCAGGCTCTCGTCATCTTGCGCCTAGACTACTGCAACTCCCTCCTGGCTGGTCTACCTGCATGTGCCATCCGACCTCTGCAGCTCATCCAGAATGCAGCGGCTCGTCTGGTCTTCAACCTTCCTAAATTCTCCCACACAACACCGCTCCTCCGCTCCCTTCACTGGCTTCCAGTAACTGCTAGAATCCACTTCAAGACACTGGTACTTGCGTACCATGCTGTGAATGGTTCTGGCCCTTCCTACATCCAGGATATGGTTAAACCATACACCCCAGCACGTGCGCTCTGCATCAGCCAAACGGCTCGCTGCACACTCACTGTGAGGGGGACCCAAGTTCCATCAGCAAAAACAAGTCTGCTATCCTGGCACCAAAATGGTGGAATGAGCTCCCCATTGACATCAGGACAGCAGAAAGCTTACACATCTTCCGGCGCAGACTGAAAGCTCATCTCTTTCGACTCCACTTCGAGCAATAAAATGAAAAAAAAAAAGATTAAAATAAAATAAAAAGCACTTATATACTAACTAAGCACTTCAACAAGTCCTCCAACTCATACGACCAAATAGGTCGATTGTTCAAGCCCTTATTACGACCAAATAGGTCGATTGTTCAAGCGCTTATTACGATCTATAATCACGTTTTAAAGTTTTCGACCTCTAGTTCTCCCGTTGACTGCAAACGCTCCGGTGGGTCGTACATTTAAGCAATAGCTCACGACAGGCCGTGGTATAAGGGGGTTGTCGACCCTCCGCTTCGCGTCGGGCCGAACCACGCCCCTTAGCTGTGATATAATGAGCATATCACGGCCTGAAGTGAGCTATTGCTTTTATAAAACGGTTACCAAGTGTGGCAATATGAAAGAAAAATACACACTCTAATTTAAATAGTTTTTATTAGTAAATAATGATGTTCAAAATAAAATAGTCCCTCTGTTGCCTTCTGCACGAAACATAGTGCAAGGTGGTTGCTATGCAACAACACTAACAGCTAGCGAACATATTAGACAGAGAGCGTTGATCCATTATTTGGCTATTTATTTACATTAATGTGTATGTTGCCGTTTATTGTGCACCCACTGAAAAACTGTCCAGCATCAGTAGAATGGCTTACGTGGTTACTTGTATAGGCTGAGGTTGTTCTAGGCTGTTGCTTGGCGTGGCGAGAATATTGCTCCACTTTCTCCGGTCCCCGAGATTCGGCTTCCAGTAGCTCTGGAGAGAGCTTTCGCACCTGTGGCCACTAACGGTCATACTTTCTCTGCTTTGTTTCAAGACCCGCATCAGAAAGCTTTTGAATGGTGGTACTTTTCCAGTTGGTCTACCTGCTCTTCACGTAGCTGTATATGTCGTCGTTTAGGTGCATTTTTTTTCTGGAGATAGGCACTGCTCAATCCACTCCTCCATAGTAAGGCCACCCCGGAGGTCGAAGTTAAGTAAGGGAGAATGTGCAGCGAGGCGGTCATTATGGGTAAAAGAACACCCGACTGGCAGGTCAAAAATAGTCCGTTGTTAGCAGGGTTCGAGTTATAAACTTAGCTCTATGGGGGTCTTTAAAACTAATGCACACACACACACACACACAAACACACACACACACACACACACACACACACACACACACACACACACACACACACACACACACACACACACACACACACACACACACAGCAGCAGCCCTCTACTTGCTACAAACTTAAATATGAAAAGGTTCAACTACGCACACACACATAATCTCGGCTCGCGCAGCACGCTCACAGGCATAGATTGCACAATAATGTATTGCGCACCTTGGTATCTATCTACCCATAATCCTCAGCTATCATTGAAGCTCGGTGATTGGATGTTTTAGCCGCAATGCACGGGGATATGGTGTTTATGCGATATGAAATCCGAAAACATTTAAAAAAAAAAAAGAAGATAATACTTTATTCCGAGTGTGCTTGCTTTTCTCTTTGGAAGTCATCACATAACGGCATTGTAATACACGGTTCGGCTGCATTACATATTACACACCTGCCTTAGTTCTCTATTTATAGAGCCCTGATTAGAAGACCTTTGGACAAACTGGAAGAAATGCCGCCGAAACTGAATACGTGACGTGGATCATAAATATATCAGCAATTAAACAACATCTTCAATTTCTCTTCACACAATACGTCTCCTTGCAGTATCAATACTAATTCGGCTGACTTTTATATTTGATCCAATTGGTAAATAGGTTATATTTACACCATAACGGTGCACAGCTGATAGAAAGGGACTTGTAGTTTTTCAAGATATTACTGATTTTCTTTGAATTAAATAATGTAAATACTGAGTTGAGAGAATAGTCAGGGGTTTTGGGTGATGGGAGACACATCTATGGATTCAGAATTGCAATAGCTTACCATTAAATGACGGATATACCTTTCTGTCTGTTTTACAAATCAGATATTAATGTGTAGAACTACAATATGTGAAATATTATAGCAATATCCTGTACATTATGTGAAAACATGAATAAAACTACACATCATCAGATGTTATACATACATAAGTGTCCTACACTAATAATACAAATGTATTATGGCATTGTATGCTGTTTGTTATTTGTAACATCTTCAGAAACTACCTTTCCAACTCCTCATGCAGTTGACTGTTACAGGTCTATACAGGTTCATGGTACAATGCATAAGCTTCAAATCGAGAGACTGAAACTGTATTTTTCTTTACCGTTCTGTTTTAATTTCACAATAAAGTTAATAGTAATATTATGTTTGATATTGTTATGTTTTATTATCTAGACCACTAGGTCATGTTTGGTGTTACAAATATCAAAACAATATATGGGTGGATGACAAAATAAATCCGTCATAAACTAAACTGGAAATTATACTGGAAAGTATAATTTATTGTGTAACCCGCACCGCCTAGTGGTTAAAGCACGTTATTGAATAATTTGTGTTGATTATGTTATATTTGATGAGAACATTTAAATATTAAGAGTAGCCTACATACAAAATAGGGGCAAAGTATAAGGTCAATGATAGAGATATAGAATAGAAAATATCAAGAAGATACTGTAGTGATCTCTACAATAAAACAGCTAGTGGAGGACGTCCAAAGATATTAATAGAAGGATGTGCAAAACAGAAAAACTAATAAGGCTTTATTTAAATACTAAAGAATACTTTAAGGTTAAGGTCTTGTTTTGAATAAGAAAAAAACTTTGGGGGTATCTATAGATAAATATTAAGCCTGACAAAGTACTTAACGTCTAATATATTGCGTAGTTTATTTTGGCACTTGGCAATCACCTTCCCTGAACTTTACTCAGGTGTAACTAAAGTCTGCTTTAAGGGTTGTTTATATTTCACATCATTAATCAGAATCTGCAAAGTAACTCAAATAAATATAGTGGAATACAAATACCAGGTTAACCTCTGAATTGTAGTGGAGTAGAACAAAGTAGTACATGCTGCTGTAACAAAAACATTTCCCAACTTGGGATCAATAAAGTATATCTTATCTTATCTTAAGATGATCGATGGCTACTGCCATGTGATAACACCAATGCGTTTCGTATCCCCTAAACCTCCAGGGGTGTACACAGTTTAATACTGACAACTTCTAATTATGGGAAATACGAAAACGTCTTTTAAAACTTAATTCCCAGTGGAGACGTGCCATAGAACATGTTGCAAAATACAATAGCCAGGGTGTGTAGATCTGGTGGGGGGGGGGAAATCTAATCAAATCAAAAAGCATTTTAATGGCCAAACTATTCTACAATTTAGGATTTTCCAGAGAGGGTTATTTGTGAATAAACGACCCTCTGGAGCGTTTGCAATCAACGGGAGCATGTTGTTTCTTACACGACCACTAGAGGTGCTACACTTTAAAACGTGACTATGGGTCGTAATAAGCTGCTGAACAATCGACCTATATGGTCGTTTTTTGTAGGAGGACATGCTGAAGCACTTATATACTAAATAAGCACTTATATACTAACAAAGCACTTATATACTAACTAAGCACTTATATACTAACAAAGCACTTAAATACTAACAAAGGACTGGCATATCTAAAGCCAGTTGAGTAGCGCTTAAAATGGTTTGGCTCTATGAAACCTAATGTACTTATATGATTCTGTTTTCTTCAAGTTTGTATATTTTTGGTCGAATGCACTTATTGTAAGTCGCTTTGGATAAAAGCATCAGCTAAATGTAATGTAATGTAACATAAGTAGTAATTAGTCTGCAGGATTATATGTTTGACATATAAATCCAATAATGAATCATAATGTACTAATATGGATTAAGAAACCTGGAAAATGTATTCAAAGTTAGTCAGATTTTTAGGTTTGGTATTAAGGACATTTTGGGGCTGACATTTTTGTATCTTTACTTACTAAACTTTTAGACTTTTACTTAACACTTGTACTTGTAATAGTATTTTTCCAATGTGGTATTACAACTTATTCCACCTCTGCTGAACACTACACCTACATAAATACATGCTATATTTGCTCACAACGCTCTCCTCCTCACAATCTTTATTCCGATGTGTCAACCTTAATGCTCAGTGCAGCTTTATCCCTATTATCCCCCCCAACTCTGCTGGAGTTGCAGCGCCCGCATTTCAAGCAAAGTCAGACCCCCTTCAGACTTAAATGTATACACTTCTTGACGTGTTTATGTTTAGCCTTCTACTTGACAGTCTGACATGTCTGTCCAGCATGTGAGGTCCTGTTACAATTTGTCCTTCTCCCAATATGTCAATCTTGTCTTGTGTAACTCGCTTCCAATTTGTCAGCACAAATTAGACGAGCCGCATCCCTCGTGCTCCCTTGCACTCCGTCTAATAAAAGCAATTCTGATTTTGATACAAGACGGAAATAATTGTCAAAGCATGCTCTCTAGGCCATTCATGCATTGTTTGTTTTGCATATAAAATATAGCTAAGGTGTAGCTTGGATATGGAGAAAAACAAGTACAACACAACATGTCAACTGTTATCTTTTTTTTTTTTTTCTTCCTTTTGAAATTCACTTTGTTTATTCCTTTAAAAAGTACTAAATAAATAAAACACTTATTTTATTTATCAGATGTTCTCCCGGCTTGTCAGATCTCACCGGCTAGTGCTTTTTGTAGAAACAACTACACAGACTACTAGAGATTAAGAAAAGCAGATGTCTCCTTCCACCCCAAAGGGCAACATTGGCTGACACCAGCATGTTGTTTTTTAAGCTCTCTCTTTCAAGGAGAGCTCATTTCTGGAGCTGAAACACATATTTTGGATTTTCAGCCCACATGAGTCGAACAGGCATGTTGAGCGTGTATCACTTTCCGGCAGCAACCACATGCCTCTGCTGCGGCTGCCAGTTTCTCATATCTACTTTTGGATCATTTGTTGCTCCACCAGATGTCTTGTACTTGGATTGGCTGCTGTCAAGGCAACATGCAGTCTTTTCTTGTGCCTCCTATAATTGCAGTTCAATAGGGAGGACTGCTTTATCCCTGTATATCTGCCATTATGGATCATATACAGTATGTTCCTAAATGGAGGTCTCTTAGTTTTATCTAGATGTATCTGGGATATCAAAAACATCTACCTCCTCTTCAGTTGTTAATAATCAAAGGTTTTAAAATGCAGTATAAATACTGTATATCTCCAAATCTCTGTTGTGACATAATCCTTTAAAGTTAGTGATGTGTTCACCTGTTTTGATGTCCGTTTTTGCTTATAACGTCGCAAATACGTATAATTCAGTGGTAATGTCGGTGTCAATAGATTCTGTGTCACCTCACAATGTGAATCGATGTGTTGGATGTGGTGAAAAGATAAATAATAAGGTTTTGTGAGTGATTTTCGGTGCAGTAAGGTGTTAGCATTTTTCGCTCGTTGCTAATTCAGAGGCTCAGTGTTAGCATTGTGGGTTTAATTTTTAAAAAAAATAAAAAATGATCAGTTAGATGAGTTTCTTCCCGTTACATGGATATAAAACATTCATAGTTTTATTAAATGAACATGCCCTCAGACACTGTTTCCTGCAAGATCTTGCGGCAGTGCCCCGGTACCGGGGTCTCTCGGGCTTAACAGGTTAAATAGCATATTAATCGAACCTAATAAAAAAGCATCTGGTACCTTACATTCTCAAACTGCAAACCAAATGCATTAACAGAGTGAGCATTTGATGCCACATTAATGGGTTCCTCTTCTCTCCTCAATAAAACCATAATACACTTGGCGCTTTTTCTTATCCATTCTGTGAAGACAAATGTCTGTTGCTACTTGTGAGCATAAAAAGCTGCCAAAACTGTGACGGATGCCAACTATATTGAGAGGCAACTATTGGCGCCTGGAAACAAATTTAAGGCCTTGGCCTACATCTGCTACACATTGACTCTTACTGATAGAATACTGGATACAAAAATAGCTTTTAGCAGTTTATCAACTTCTTATTCCATTTTCTTGGTTTCTTCTTGTTCTTTATAGAACACATCTTAATCCCAGTGAAAGGTCATGCTACTTTTTTTCGTCCAATGAAATGTGATGCACTTGCCCTGGTAAAAAAGACAGAGCATTTAAAAAGAAATGATATAAAAATATCACTGGGTGAACCCAATGCCCCCTGTCTGAATAGTATTTATCTCAAGCAACATATTGACATTTCTATTTAATTATATATAATAATAATTTATATATATATATATATATATATATATATATATAATTTATTGTAAAAACTGAAAAAATCAATCATAATCAATGTTTAATCAGAAGCCAACAGTACAATATTTTGGTATTGGAGGCACCTGGTTTCAGTTTGTAGTCTGTGTAGTTTTTACCAATTATATTTGAGCAGGCTTTGGTTGAATGTAGGCAAACAGTCTGTGTGGAGAACTATAGAGGCGAAACCCATTGGCATTGATTTACACTTTTTAGTACCTTAAAATGTAAGTGTAAACTGGTTTATTATAAAACAATGATTTTGTAGATGTAGTGGCGCAACTCCACTTTCGCCTACTCAAATTGGTCTGTAAACAATGAAGAGCGTATAGAAAAGGAAGTCTTCCACTACTAATATCTTCTGGCCACACCAGAATCCTAGAAATATTGCTCTTTCACTCCCAGAGGCTTATTCTGAAATTGTGCCTTTGACATCCAAGCCACCAGGACAGACTCAGAGATTACCTTTTTTTCTCTACGATGACCTAGCGCTGTGGAGCTGGGTCTTGCTATGAAGGCCTACCCTTTTTATAGGATTATTCCACCCTACACGTTAAGTCTCTTCAGGGCTGCTACCAGTTGGCACTCTTTCTGTCCGACAGTCTTATGTGTAACAGGTTTTATTAGATTCTTGATTATAGTCAAGTGGGATACCATCTGTTTCACAGCTTGCTGGTGGTCCATTTACGGTAACTTGTTGGTCTTCTCTTAGAACTGCACTCCCTAAACAGACCTTCTCTTAAAGGGTACATTTGCACATAAAAGGCCTGAAAATCCAAGTAACTAGTTTGGGCATTAGGTCTGTTTTTCTCACAATAGAATATATTTTAACTAAGAGTAAGCAGGAGCAAATGAGGCAGTTACATAATTTAGCTGGTGAGAAGCACTCCTTGCCAATAATATATATTTCCTTTCTTTTAAATGGAACCTTTTAATGCATTGTTCTAGCAACATAACCGTGTTCGCTGATTTGAAGGTCTCGACATCCTCGCAAGGTACTGTACGTGCAAGAACACTAGATAACCTAATAATCCCTTATATATAGACCTTTTTTGATTCTTCCACTTAAGGATGTCAGGAGAATCCAGCTGGGGGGCAACACAGTCTGACTCAAATTTCATGCGTGACCTTAAACTATGAAAAGTCATTTAAATGTCTTTGCATTGTCTTTGTATGATATCAAGCCATCCATACATTTGCATTGCATTTGGTGTGAACACTTGATAACAATGATGCAGATTGTAAACCATTTTCAGGAAAATAATATCTCCTTAACACCATTAGTGTCCTTTTTAGGTATTTTCTTTTCAAAAAATAGTTATTTATAAAAATGTTCGGTTTTAGAGTTGCTCACTCTTTCTTCTTCAGGGATATTGATGACTCTTGTTATTTGTTAATGTGTGACAATTTGCACACAAGGTAGGACAGCTTTCAGTCTGACTGCAGCCGAAAAGGCTGGCTCCCTCTCAATGACAACTGCTGGTAATGTTGCTGATTGCTCTTTTTTCCCTGGCTGTTTCAAAACAACAATGAAGTACCCTGGTATTTAATGGACTTGGCATCTCGTATCTTGGATTATATTGTTGATTTTGTTCCTGTAGCAACACGGGCACACTAACGCAGCCTCTTTAGTTATTTTTTCTTTGTCTGCATGCCTTTTTTTCTGGTTGACAAAAGGCTTTTTGAAAAAAGGCTTTTTCAACCATGCTCCAGGCTTTTCTGGGTACAGAGCGGGATCCTTGTATGTCATACTTACACTGACAAATAAAGGTTAGAGAAATAACCTTCACTTTCAATAATATACCCATGAGGAATAAATCATCTGAATCAATGCTTGTAAAAATACTTCCATCTCCCGCTTACAGTACATACTATAACTGCCTGGAAATTAATGAGATTACTGTTCAGTTTCCGGATTGGATCCGGCATCATTTCATTGAGGCTGAGTGTGTCATTTCCTGAATAAATTGTATTCAGTGAGTGAATGAATTAATGATCCCTTTGTTTGAATAGACATTCAAGCGTTTGCGAATGACCATACATACCATTAAGTGGCTGAATGAAGCCTGCACAAATGGCCTCAAAACATTTTGCTGGGCAGCCATCAAGTACTTTTTGGATGAAATGGAGCAAAGGCAATTGTGACTGTGCGCCATTTTGTGCTATTTGGATAATGGAGATGTCATGATGAAAAGCAGTCTCTTCTCTGAGGTGTTGCATTTTTTTTTACACAAATCGAGATTTATGGTAGCAGATATTTGGTCTAATTGATTGAATAATCATTTCATTTTGAAATGCCAGTGAGGGAAGTGTAGGCATGTATTTCTCTGAGTGACAATGTTCTCAAAGGTTCTTTGGATCCTTTGTTCATCATATTGAGTCAGCGGAGAGAGCAGGAACAGCCTATTGTGCTATTGGTAATGAAATTCTCAGATTTGCCCGCATGAATCAAATGATTCTGTCAAACAGATGGAGTGATTCAAATTAGATAAAAGAATCCGACTTTCCGTGTACAATACAGAAAGATCACTTCCTTTTCCACTAAGAGAGATCCACTTCCCTCCTCTGACCTCATAAAATAATCTACAGTACATTTTATTCACAGCGCATTTTTCTCAGTTCAGCATACTGGGAGCTGCTTAGTAATCCTTTTTGTTTGAATATTTCTATGCAAGTGTTAATGTGCAGATAGGACAAAGGCGGCAAAATGGCGACAACGTCTCTGAATAATACATTCCATGAAATCCATTGGAAAAAAAAGAATTGCAACTTTTATTTGTATTCATGTACAGTATGAACTACAATCTCAGGTATCAATAATTGAACATCATCCTCAGAGAAATGAGTTGGACTCCTTACAAGCACAGTCTCTTGTTTTTTTTCTTCTTTTTGTTTTAGCTTTTTTGTCTTTTTTTAACAATTGAAGCACATGTAAAATTATGATCTGAAGATCTTTTTTTTTTGCATTATGTTTTTGAAAATATTTTTTTTATTTTGTAGAAATGTAACCTTTTGATGACTATTCTCTCCAAAAATGAGAGACAATATTCCCACATACAGTAACCCTCCCTATACATAGACAGTAGGCAGAATAACACACAAGAATCGGATAACCTTGGCTTGGGGTTTTGCACAAAAATCAAGCTCACTCTGCTGGTATTTCAAGTCCAACATTCTGCAGGTCAGTCTAATTTCATTCTGGCATTCAAATTGATCTCCACATAAAGCCATCCTGCTCACGCAAATACCAATACAGAGATATTCCACTCATCCTGATAACTCACAACCCTCATCCCCAAATATATATATAAAAAATCTCAACCTTTTTTTTCACTGTAGCCAGCGTCAACATTGAATCATTAAGCCACCAAAAGCATTGAAAAGGTATCGAGCATTGAAAAAGAAAACAGTGGAAAGGGAAAGAATGGTTTACTCTACGTTGTTACCATTGATGGTATTATTCTCGCCTTTCGTAACACAAAATGAAAGGCTGATAATGAATAGGTTTCGCGAGGGATCACCAGTCATTAATCTGTATTTTGTATAAATCGTAATAAATACATTTAGGGGACTGATTGATAAGAAGTATATGATTTTGTGCGTGTGCCAGTGCTTAATGTGGCTCACACTCAAATCTATGTTAGTACGGCTGCTGGACATTTATGTTAAAATGTTCACATCATTCAGTAATATATCATTCAAGTAACTGAACATGTTTGTTGCACTGCAAAATAATGTCACAAAGCTCAAATCCCATAAGAACTATTTTTAAATGTACATTCAATTGTCAGTTTTGTCGATAATTTGTCGCATTTCTGAAATTGCCGGTGGGAAATTAAATATGCTTGTTGCACAGAGACCAAAGTGAAAGGCATATCTACCTCTCCTTTCTTTCTGCACAAGGTCACTGTTTCCATGGCGACGGTCTGATGGCTAGTTTTGCCTCCTTGTTCCTTATCTTTTTTTTCACTCCTCCTGCTTCATATCAGCAATATATTTGTTTGAAGACCCCTTATGGCCATTGTGGGTTTGGCTCGCCTTTTTCCACCCTCTGTTTATCACTTTTCTTCCCTACCTCCCTTTTCCTTAAGCCTTCCTCTTTGAAAAGTAAATGAAAAATCAAAGCGCAAACAGACTACAGGAGAGACAATGTTTTGATGGTCTATAAATCACGCAACATCAAAGTGTGGGTGTTTTTCTCTCAAAAATGAGACTGAGCAGGGGTCACTTCAATATCAAAGGCCTCTCCCCCCCGTTAGATGTCGGGCGCAGGGAGAGTGGAAAAGTCTTATGCTGTTTTGTTATCAGCTTTCCCTCTGCAAATGAACTGCTGATACAGATTAATGAGCTACAACCCATCTCCCCTTATTTTCTTGCAGGTTCCTAGCTGCTTCACTGACTATGTTAGCCCCGTCTGCTTTAGTCTGACAGGGTCACACATTACAAAGCAGCCTCATTTGCCTCTTTAGCTGTTTAACAGATGGACTATCAGCTCCCATGCTCGTATGACCCTGGGGTAAGGTAACGCGACACTGAGTGGACGTAGATCATTACTAGGTTAACAGGGTGGCTACATACTGCAGCCTTATGCTCCCCTTCATTTTCCCAAGCAATATTCTGCCGTCGTGCGGCACATGCCGGCGGATAAAGCGAGACAAATGAGACATGGCGAAGGGTGAAGAACGTGCCTGAGCTAAGTGACAGAGAGACAATGAAAGAAACAAGAGGACATGTAAGAAAGATGAGAGGGGAATACAGGGAAGATCAAGCCTAGACTTAAAGAAGAGAGGAGGTGTACAAGGTGAGAAATTGTAGAGGTTGAAGTGTAAAGTAAAGGTAGAAGGAAGAGTGGGAGCAAGAACTTAATCTTAATTAAAGTGAAGGATGTATGGTTGTTTTTTAGGAGCCACAGGGGAAATGCAGTTACTAATTTGGCTGCCTTGCTCCTCAGGCATGCTGGCTTCCCTGCGATATCATCCAGAGCTCTATCATTAGAGGATCTAATTTGGTGTTGAGTGACAGTCAGCTGGAACATGACAGCATGAATAAACCCATTTTATGTTTATTTTTACTCTTATAAAACACTGCTGAATTGGACATGGTGGCCTGAAAAACTAGCAGATTTCAAATTGGTAAATGCTTATACATCTTAAAACGGTGCCCTCAAACAAAACACATTATTATCAGGTAAAATCTAAATATTAAATGAATGGCGTTATATTAATTATAGATCATTTTCTACACATGAGCTGTATTTGTTTGCTTGTGTTCATTTGTTTTGTAAACCATTCTTTCCCTTGTGCAGTATTACACAGAAAGAGAGAAATAAAATGAGCTTAAAAGCTATCACAAATTGTTTTTCTTCATTTAGCCACTAGACATACTTTTAATAAATAATCTTTGTTTTTGTAAAGACACTTGGTAAAGTATCATATGTCGTCCCTTTGCCAAATGGTGATTCTTCGTCATTACAGACATCACCTCTGTCAGGTTAATGTCATCTTGACTTCTTTTTTATCTTCACATTTGGTCCATTGTACTCCAAGTATGAAACTGCTGACACAAGATGTTTAGTCAAATTCAAGATCAGATTTGGGTCTCTTGTACATTGTCTTTTGAGCAGGCTTGAATCAGTAAAGGTTCCTGTGTGGCTGAGCTGTGTATGGTACTGAGCATAGGACCGTGGTGGTAACTGCTCTTGTAGGTGTTGTAGTGGTTGTAGTGCTCCAGAGGAGGCAGCGATAGGTGTCTCTCCATGGCAGCAACACCTGCAAGCTCTTCTTCAACTGTAATGACCTCCATGGAGGAGGCAGGGCCATCCGGATCCTGCTGGTTATGTTGCTTCCTCATCTTGTAGAAAATTACCAGCAGAACAGCAGCCATTAGCGTTATGGCCACGAAGCAGCCAATGATAATCTTGGTAGTTTTCATCACCTCATCCAGGCCATTGAGGGCTCCCTCTCCATCCGGATCAAGAACTGGAATGGTGTAAGTCCGCTCTGTGGTCCTTGTGGAAATAGGAGTACCTTTTGTTGTCGAGGATGACACCCAGCCAAATGGGGGAAGTGGCGTTTGGCTATAGTCCCCCGGGGACTCAATGGTCTCCACAGTGACTGTGGTAAAATAGGTCACCCCGCTGTTTTCCACAGAAGTGACATTAAGCACAGCAGAGGCAGAAATGTTGCCTGCTGTGTTGCTTACCATACAGGTGTAAGTCCCAGTGTCCTGCATGGTGACACTAGTAAAGTTCAGTGACCCATCATTGAGTACAGACAAACGTACCTTGTAAGCCCCATGTGTCACCAGCGAGCCATTTGGTGTAAGCCAGCTGATGGATGTCAGCGAGCTTGTACGACATTTAAGCTCTGCACCCATGCCTTCTGTCACATTCAAGTCACTGGGTGGCTCCACAATGACAGGAACATCGCACTGGAAGTAGCTGTGGTCCAATTCCCCAATGTAGCGACCTTTATAGACTGCAGGCGAATGGCAACGGGCGCAGCAGCTAGTATTAGCGGGTACTGTCTCCTTCAGCCACCAGCTGAGCCACAGGATATCACAGTTGCAGTTCCAAGGGTTGTGATGGAGGTGGACCCGCTCCAGGCGATGCAACGGTGTGAAGAGGTCATGTGGTAGAAAGGTAAGGTTGTTGTGAGCTAGGTTGAGCTCCACCAGAGACTGAAGGTCATCAAAGGAATTCCTCTCTAAAGTTTGTATCTGGGCATGCATCATCCACAGCTTCTGGAGGTTCACTAATCCTAAAAATGCGCTGGGCTTGACAACAGTGAGCTGGTTTCCTGACATTTCTAGCTCTTCAAGCCTGATCAAAGGTAAAATGTTTGGGATCTCCTTGAGGTTGCACATTCCCAGGTTTAGGTAGCGCAGGTTGCTCAAGTCCTTGAAGGCTCCATCAGAAATGTAAGAGAGACGTTTGAGCTCACCTAGATCCAGCCTTCGAAGCGAGGGGACTCGGTTGAAGGCATAAGATGGTATACTTTCGATCGGGTTGTTCCGTAGCCACAATTCCTTCAGCTTGGACAGGTACTCAAATGCTCCATTGGGGATTGTCGTGAGCCGATTATCAAAAAGCTCCAAAGTGTTGAGACTGGCCAGTCCATTAAAGGCGCCAATTTCAATGTTGCGAATGTGGTTTTTGCTCAGCTGCAGGATCTCCAGATGGCGCAGATGTTTGAAACTGTCCACCTTGATGACCTGGATGAGGTTGTCCTGGAGGTTCAGGTAGCGAGTGTTGGTGGAAATGCCATCTGGGACGTCCCGTAGACTTCGGCGGGTGCATATTACTTTGCTGAACTGGTTGCTGCATGAGCAGACAGAAGGACAGGTCTGAGCGCGAACCAGCCCAGCCACGACCAGGATCTGAAGGGCCAAAAGCAGCACGAATAGGGGGTTGGACAGCGCCCCCTTCAGCCTACGACCTCTCATTGTCTGGCGCTGGAGGGAGGAGATCATTGTGTTCAGCATTCATAGTTCATCTGCTGTTTGAGTTCTCTGAAACAAGAAGAAAAAAGTGAGAAGAATATTTAGTAACCACATAAAGTAGCAATAAGTACATTGTTAAGTTCATCAGGGTATATGCAGGAATCCTGAAGTCAAATTTAATACCTTTTAAGGCCTTTTTTAAGACCCTTTCCACACATTTTAAGACCTCATCGCCACTTCGAGTTCTAACCGGTTACATTGACGACACACTTTACCTCACATTTACTAAACAGTATTGATTGTAAGATAGCACAACTAAACAGTTTGTGATAATAACTCCTTATCATAATGCAGATTGAACAAAGCACAAGAGAATGAATTGTGTGACCAACACAATGCAAGGTTTGTTAGAAAAATAAACCATTTTAGAAAGTAGTATTTGATTTAGGCATTGTTCCCAAGAGACAGACTACTGAAGCCTCCTCTCCACATGAACTTCATCCTCTCTGTCAAGGTCAGGTTTAATGCAGTATGCTGCTTTTGTGCTTCTGTAGACACACTTTGTGCTCTTTCATTCCAGTAAAACTCCTCAGAAACCATTAGAAACCAGTATTTGACCAATAAACAAAACAATTGACAAAACTTTGAACTATATTAAACTTTGGTGAGCTTCAGCGGGGTAATGCCATATACTGTAGGAGCTCCCTCACAAATACCCAGGGGTTATATTGGGCCGGGGCTGTCCGGGGCTAATCCCGGGCACATAGGACGATGCTCTGACGTCATCACCCTCGCACATTTGTCATATGTTTACAAAAAACGATATATATGTTAAGACTTTTCTCGTTCTTAATATATGCTATATTTAGGGTCGATATGTGTTGACTTTACTTTAAAATAGCAGATCTCTGTGACCGGATATAGTTTGTCGGCTTAGTGAACGTGTGTCTCTCCCTTGGAGGAGCAGCATCGCCCGGACTCCGCTGCTCCTTCGTGCAGAGAGTCAGCAGCTGTGTGTGTCAGCGACGTGCAGGCAGGGGAGGCACGCCACAGCTTTCTGGCTAGCACTTAGCATGTGGGACCGGACAGCTTTGATCCCCATCTACAGTGGCGATTCTAGAGTCTGTGGGGCCCCCTCGAACCAGCTTTCATCACCATCAGGCACCCCAACACACTCTCCCCCCCCCCCCCAGAGCGGAGCAAGGCAACGAAAGTTAAAATAAGAAGCAGCATTTTACGGCGCGCTATGCATGGGGCCGCCTTGAGGGGGTTTCCCGACATGTCGTCGTAGTAAATTAAAGGGTGCTTCATGTTGTCGTTGCTGTGGACCTTCTTAATACCTTGGAAAATGCCGTTTAATACTTTTGAATACTTTTGAATAGCCTTCATTTTCGCTAAATTGATTGATCAACTTTTAATACTTTTTAAGACTTTTTCATGCATTGAGCAATAGTTATCAATGTCTCAACAATTCCCAAAATCTTTTGAATTTAGACTCTTGGTCAGATGGAACAAACCATTTGAAAGATGCAACTTGGCGCCCGACAGGAACTCATGAACAGCGTACACCGGCAAGACAAGTTCATTTATTTTTGCCTGAAATAGTGCTATGGCTTATAACTTGATGGAAAAACACATTGAGTAATTGATAAATGTGATCCAGTGACACAACAATGACAATGTCTTATTATTTTTTACTATTTACTTAAATAATATATATCTTATTTGATCATTGTTTTGTATTTCCTTTGAAATTATTTATCAGTGATTTATTTCCTCAGGTTTAAAAAAAAGCAGCCTTTATCGATTCATGAGGAATTGTTTTTTTTTTCATTCAAATATCTCAGTACTTTTTACTTTTCATTATCATCTAATTTATTGTCACATGAAAAAACCCTCACAATAACGTTAATCAAGTATGTGAAGAGGCCGGATATGGCCCTTGTAGAAATATAAAATAATGTATTATCTCCCTCAAATCAAGTGACTAACAAGGAACTTGTTACTCTGTTATCTTGTAATAGATTGAATCAGATTAGATTACTCCATTCAGCCAAAGTGTCTAAGTATATGCCTGAGTGTGCTCAAGATAAAAATAGACCAAGACATGTATACACATACAGCACAGCCTGTACCTCCCACTTCCACACAGCAGTGTTGATGTGTGGCTATCACACCTTATTATCTCATGCCCCCAATGATGGTAACCTACATATACACCTATATGTACTGTATTCTTAAGCTATGGTATATGTGACATCAGTTAAGTGATGCAGGCACTATTCTTCAATGCAGTTAGTGCCTTTGCCAAGAACAAAGCACTCTTGCATGCTGCAAAAAACATTAACCTCGCCTACTGGGTCCTTAGATTGAAGTATTCTCTTTGTCTCTTTCAAGCTCTTCCAACTCAAATGATCTGTTAATCATCTCTTTCCATCAACCCACACCACAAAGACAGGACAGGTGTTTTCTAAACTGTAAAAATGGTTAACTGAGATGGAAATGTTCTCTGTAAAGATGAGTGGCTGGCTTAATCAGTAGAAATGAGCCTACATGTGGCTCGGTTTTGCACCAGCCAAGCTGCCACACCAGCCGTGGTGGTTGGAGGCTGCGGAGAGACGAGCCTCTGCTGGGCATCAGATCGAATGAAGCCTCCTGCTGGCAGGAGCTCATTTTGTCTGGCTGGAATTACAACAACCCTGCGTTGCCACCCAAGAGAAGAAAATGTCAGACATGGCAAACACACTGATGGAGGATATTGACGGTCAATAAAACATCTCCGTTTGCAATTCCATCAGATTGCTTTAAGAAAAAGTATAAATTCAGCAATGACCATGTTGAGCTACCACTCATAGACTAATTATAGTTTTTTTCACATGCCCTCTTCATAAAACACTATATCTGAATACATTTCATCAGCACAGAATGCCTCATTACATAAAAAGATTGCAGAAGAAGAAAAAAACGGTTCAAACGTACTTCCTCCCTTTGTTGGTGCAACACTGAGTGGATTAATCCCACCTAGGCACACTCAACATGTATTCAAAGCCACTGAAAGCAGTAGCTTACATCTAAAATCCTGCCAGCAACATAAAAACACACCCACCATTACTTTGCTGCCCCTGCACCAGCAGCAACTGGCATTATGTCCGACACCACTGTGATTTGCCAAAATGGTTTGTTCTAATGAGTTTGTTGGAAAAGTGCTAGGCTAACTTATGTCTTAATCGGGGCACGCATAGCAATGATATTATAATATAAAGCAGAGCACTTAAACTACAATGTAAGATCATTAGAGATTTCTCAGTGTTGTTCACGGCAAGCACAACATTTCACTCCAACTGGCCAAATGTGTTTTCTTGGTCATTTCCACACACCAGGGAGGCAAGCAAGCTTGGCAGTTTCTACTGGAAACCACACAATAATTGAGGTAACGCAACAAAAAAAGAGAAACTGTGTCTTAGTCTCGAGGTATGAACAGAACAATCTCGTGGTACGAGAATAACAATGTTAACATTTCTCCACACAAGTAATATTGAGTAAAATAATACATCTGAGGATGAAAAGTAACAAGAAACATTGCATTATTGAACGTTTGCTTTGCAGTCACATTTTTGATTTGATGTTTGTCTAAGCTTGTTGTCATTAAACATTTCCCCTCTGAGTTCTAAGAAGGGATTTGAGCTGTCTTGTGCACAGCAAGATAATTCCAACCAAACGGCAAAGTGATAAACATCTCAATTTGCACTTTCACTATCAGACAAAAAAAGTCACATGTTCAGCTGTAAGCATGATAATCTCATGTGTGGCACACAATTATAATACTGATATCATTTAGTGGGAATGCTGTTAACAGCATTCCCACTATCTGTTCTTCTACGCACAAAATTCTTTATTATTCCGCCTGTTATTTTGGCCCTCTTCTTCTCCCACATTCCACATCGCAGAAACTCCGTTCAAACATCAAAACGTTCAGCTCGGTCGGGAATCGATGGCTATTACTTTTCTCATTCATAACTTTCATAATTCCCGAGATATAGCCCATAATTCATCAAATGTTTAACATTTTAACTTTACCATTGCGCAGCTTGTTAAGGCAGAGTGCGTGATGTCAGAGTTAGAGTGGAGGACAGTTTGAAATTTGCCTTCATATATTTTTTTAAAACTGCCATAATTCCCAAACCCTACATTCCTGAGACATACTTTTTCATGACAAACGTGGGAAAACATCTCGTAGCTTGAAAAATGACAAATAATTAAGCAAAAAAATTAAACAAAATGCCTCTTGAGTGCATGAAGTGACAAAAACTTTCAATATGTCTCCATTAAAGCCCATTGTAATTTCAGGCTGATATTTCCCCACCACAGCAGCCGCACACCTTTAGTTAATCTGCCAAAAAGGCCACATTATTGACCCGAAAGTACACAAAAAGCACACTTCAGATACTCAAGGTCCTTGAGATGCTTCACGCTTTTAAATGTTACCGATATCTGTTACTGTTCTTCAACAAAACGTTCACATGTAAGAGGTTTATCTCTCATTCAGAACAATAGAAACCTTTGATCTCTGGACACCTCGTTAGCTCAAATATAAACACCTGTGTCATGGAACACGATGATGTCATAACTCCAACTGACATGCTCAGAGCAGCAGACTTCAGATAGTGGTTAATGGTCCTGCCCTCAACAGCTCTACGTCAATTATGGGGTGTCATCATATGCCGTTTCCATGGAAACGCATCCCTCGCATTAAAAGACGATGTCGCTTTACATTAACTCCTATGAAAATGTTCAAAAAGTGCTCAAACTTCACATGTGTGCTAACAGTCCAGCCGTGAAGACATATGCGGGACAGTTTAGAGATTTCTTCAAATGCCGTTGCCATGGCAACACAATGCTCGCCATGAAACACGGTTTTCTCATAACTTGAGTGAAAATGCTCCAAACGGCCCAAAACTTCACAGGTTTGGTAACGATGCAGCCATCAACGCATCTAAGCGTATTATGGGATGTCATCAAATGCCGTTGGCATGGCGACAGATCATTCGCCATCAAGTTAGTTCAATATTAAATATTCTGCTGCTTTTCCAAGCCTTTTTACTTTCTTTTCTTCTCTCATCACACATTCAAGCCCCCAGTGTTCATGTATCATTTCAATCTAAATTCTTCACTTTCTTCTTACACATTACATTTCAGCATAGCAATTCAGCGTCAGCTTTTCAGCATAAACCATTCCCACTAGCAATTTCTTCAGGAATTGCATTCTCTAGTTACAGTTAGTACCCGATGGTATTGACACTCTACAGTACATACTGATATAATTGCTTAACAACTCTGACTTAGTACGCCCTTAGGAATCACAAATCCTACCTCCTACAATCCAGAAAAGAAGGCGTCATATTCCTACATGACTCACTAGGAGTGTGAATTTGATAGAGTGGATCAAGGTGTAGGAAGGCAAGTCTCTCATTATGATTGCGAAATAAGTCTTTGACCACATGGAGGACTTTTCGTTGAAATAAATGTTGTCTTGCTAATTCAGTCAGCACACTAATGATCTGGTTTTATCCTCGTTAGTGCTGATGTTATAACCTTTTTTCTTTCTTTTTTTACTTTTATTGTCATTACATAGTACAGGTACTAGTAACAAAACGGTTTCTCTGCATTTGACCCATCCTAGTGTTAGGAGCAGTGACCTCACAGGCCATCTGGGTTCAACAAGACCTGTGTACAGACCATGTGTCTGAGATACAGATGAATAACAATTATGACATCTTGAATAATGAATATGTTGGTATAGAGAAGAATCTAAGACAGGACCTAAGCCAACCAACAAACAGTATAACCAAAGAGAGAGGGGTTTGAGGCTGGTGATATTCTACAATTGTAGTATTTCCAACCAATCCTAGGTTACACCAAAACCAATGCTGGTGTTTGTTTGTCTGTCAAATCCTACTTTCTCTGTGGCATTCAGCCCAAAGCCCATTTGTTACTCTTAAATCTTAAGAAAACAGGTCACACATGCATAGTTTCATTTTGTTACAAAGGGAACACTGCAATCCTAAACAGCTGGGAGCTGTAGTTATCTCAAACAGTAGTAAATTAATCATTTACTGGGCACTATCTTTGGCTGCAGATTAATACACATATGGTGCACTAGTGGGTATGCAGAATTGACTCAAAATAAACTATCCCTGTTGTTTGCACTGAAGGAACATGGTAATTAGTGCAACATTGTGCTTCCTTTGTTACTTGGGTTTTTGGATCATTTTGTTGTTTGTTTTTTTCAGGGGATTTGTTGGCCAAAATAAATAAAACTATGCTCTAGTGCCAGCAGTATCATTTAAAATGGCTTGGATTGACAATTATCCAATCGATGGATAAGATGATTAACAGTGAATACTTTCTTTTCTTGTGTTCAAATTCTGTGTACAGCTTTATATCTGACGTTGGGCTTTGCTGGTTTTCAAATCTAGCACTGAGGACAAACGCAACCAGCCGTTACCGATGCTGCTGCCTCACTCTGACATGCAGACTTGGAGTGCTTCGCTCTTCAGTTCTGCTTCACCTGGAAAAAAAAGACAACCCCCCCACCTCCGAATCATGGCCTAAGTACGCAGAGTTCTGGTATTAAAGGGCATTTAATACCATAACTCTGCGTATTAAACGCCTCTGTTTCTGGTGGTAGTTTTTGTAGTGTCGTGCACCGTTGGCCCTAGGAGCTGGCATGTTGAACGGACGCATTAAAAGAGAAACTAAAGTTTGAAAAGCAAGCAAACGATTTAAGTCGAGGGCACACAGAGATTTTCATATTTATTATCTAATTTGATCATTCAAATACTTAAACATTTTGAAAACCATGTGGCCATCTGGAATAAAGCAGCTGAAGGCTAAAGCTGATCCATGAGATGCCAGCTGCTTTATATGTTCATGTATGTTGTATGTTCATGTATGTTGTATGTTCATGTATGTTGTATGTTCATGTATGTAACATGGCAGTCCTAGGTCTTCCGGTTTCACTTTTAAAATGCAGAATACAGACTGCTGTTACTGTCTGCTATGGAGTGTTATTTATTTCTTCTCGTACAGACGTAAAATGTATGTGCAAGTTGGCTATTGGCTGTAATCTTTGCAATGTGTTCAAGTGCACATTTTTGGCACATCTAGTTTTTTGATGTCGGTTTGGTGTGTCACGGCCTTTAGGGAATTTAATCTAAGAGGCAGTTGGGGGCTGTCGACTTATCAGCCAAACTTTATTCTTTCAACAGGAAAAGGGATGGCTCTCTTTGTTAACTCGACAAGTCTCAGAAAAGCAAGAAAGTCCTTTTTCTTTAACATTTTGTATTCTCTAGGGATGTGTTATCAAAGAAATACAGTTTGTAGCTTTGTCACTGGTTAACTACATACCTAACGTTACATAAAAATGACCAAAAGTAAACTGGGCTGTAAATATGTGTTATGCCTCTGACTGCTGTAATGACCAAAACCAATATCCTGCTTTCCCTCACCCATCCCTGCTTGCCATCAAGAATCCAAATGTAATGTTTTCAGGTTTAACCCCTTTCATACCATATAAGGATACATTTCTCTTTACAGTATTCGAGGGAACATATTTCTCTTCCTAGTGATATAACGTAATTGGGGAGCTACTGTAATACTTATACTTTACATTTGTATATGTGTGTGCATGTTGTAAAAAGTGTGTACTGTGTGTACTGTATGTACCTGTATAAAAACGCATGTGCGTGTACAAACTGAATGTAATAATTAATAAAGGTCCATCTTCTTCTTCTTCTTCATTTGAATGTCATGTTTTTATTTGGAAATTTCTCAGCAAATATTAAATTAACTAGCTTTGTATATTACAACCACACTACATTATTTTATTTAATCTAACCATTTGGCATAATTTGCTTTGGCTGGGCCAGTTGGTATAGGAGTGATGCCATGACAACATGTCACATTTAGTCAGTGTTTTAAACAAGGTGTGTTGGAGATGCAGCCCTCCATGTTCTGGTGAAAACAAATGCAGGCCACTGCTGCAGTGCACAGTAAAGGTCATGCAAAAGGATGATGTAAACCATGTTTCCGTGTTCTTCAGCTACACCCTGTGTGGAATATTACTTTACTTAGTGGGATGCCTGAAAAGGAATGGAGAAATCATTATTTCATCTCTGAATGGACCCAAATTGAAACAATTTCTGTGCCTTCAATCTGATCATTCAAAGTACAACTGACGGCAGCCACAACGTTTCATTTTTCAAGGTAATGAAAGTAACTCGTGCATCTTGAAGAAACCACTGTAGTACAACTGTCTGGAGCCACAATATTTCATTCTCAGTGGATCCCAGGTAACATCATCCTGATTGCATGGGGGTGCATTCTATAACGTCTTGTTGAAAGACGGCTGCAGACATGAAGTGGAAAATAACCTGACTTATAAGGAAGGTCATACTACTAGGATTGCTGAAGTGTTTTTTTCCTCATCTATGTGGAAAAAGTGCTTCATGAATGGATGGCTGCCATGGGGTCAGGGATAGGTGGAATGGGTCTCCAAGCTATAGGGAACCGGATGCTGTGATCACTTCAGGGACAGTCCAGATTTAATAAAGCTGCCCAACCAAATGTGTTTACTCAGTTGCTTTCACTTCTCTTAGACGGAGAATGGGTTAGAATTCCACATGATATTTGAAGGTGTTTCATAGTCATTTTGGAGAGTTCAATAAGACATTGTAATAGAACAATGAAATTCAATTATTTTGAATGATTTCGATTAAAAGCTCCAATTGCTCCTTTTTAATTTGAAAGCTGCATTAATCAATTTTCTGGGGGAACAAAAACATGAATGAAAGCTGAGTGATACTTTGACTACCTGACAGTAAATACTGTTAGAGACAATAACATTTAAACAAAAGGATTTAAATAGCTTTTCAGGGTTGACGGTCACTATAACACGATATCTGCACTGTAAGAAGCTCTTTTATTTGACACAGTCATTTTAGTTAATGTTAATATAAAAACATATTGATTAAGCTTTAAGGTGACATACAGTTCATGCTCTACAAGTTCAAAGCCCAATAAAGGTGTATGGATCAGAAATATAGTGAGCATATACAGTATATAGAAACCCCATCTATCATTCTGTTCTCTTTTTACACCCCTAATCCTTTGAAGATTACAGGGGACTGGAGTACAACCAGTTAATTGAAATAATTTCTTTCTAATTCATTACCAAATGTGTTGTCATTGTTCTACTGATTGTAAGATGTAGAGGGTCCTCAACTAGCCTGGAAATATTTGTTTTCCGTGACCAACGAAAGAGAGCAGCCTGTCATCCTGGTCTGTTCATCATGAACTATGAGAAATAAAGGTGGTGCAGTTGACCCTCAGACCGGAGCTTAACCTCCACCATCCTCTCGGGGCAGCAGCGTTTCCAGATGGCATGATCGTGTTATTGGAAATCATCACAATTTTAGATGACCAGGCTCATTTTCTCCCGTCTGTGATGGAATGAAATTACATTTAAAGAAAGACAAAATTGAAGGCAATCAAACGGCCATCTGGAATTATTGTCAGACAGACGATCAGTGAGGACATAAACCTATAGACACATTTTAATTTGCTTTCAGGCAATATGCTAGAATATTATGTCTGAAAACGTTACAAAATACATTTGTTTAAATCAATCTCTTGTTTCTAATGAGAAGTGTAAAAACATCAGCCATCTAGCCACTCTGATGATTGCAGTCTTGGCTATTGGATTATGACGGCTCTTTTATGTTGGCTTTTATTTATGAAATGGCTTTGAAACGGCCATGACACATACTTCAAACTTTGGATAAAAATGAGAAAAGCCAACTAGTGTTTAGAATTCTTACAAAACTGCGAAATAACGACATAATGGTATAAGTATTTTTCAACTACTCTAAAGTCAAGATACAGATACAGAGCTGTCAGATGTGTATACCTGGGCGCAGCTGTTTTCCAGGAAATTGTACTTGTATTACCGTTCTGTTTGTAGAGTTAAACGGTATCGCATGATAGAACATTCTGGTTTCCTGTATGTTCTTTCATGTGAGGCAAGTAGAGGAAGGTTGCTTATCATGTGCCAAATACTGGAAAGACAGAGAGCGAGAGGGTAAAGAGACACCTTTCAAGTGATAATTCAATTCCTTTTCACGTATCACCGTATGCTGCTTCCATTATGATAATTGCATGTGCTAAATAATCTGCAGGGACCTCCATGTTCAAATACACTCTGCCAAGGCTTTGGCTGGTCTCTGCAAAGGGATTACGACAGGATGCCCTGGGTGGCAGACCGGCTGAATGCGAGGACGCTCTTAGTATTCGTGTCACTTGTCTAGCCCACCAATCCGCTTCCCATGACTGCGTTCCTAAAAAGAGATCTGCAACATTGGCTGATAGGTTGAAGGGCATTGTGGCAGAAACGAGGCTGATTGGACTAAACGAAAACACGGCACAGTAAAATATGTTTGCATGAGTCATGGCAGTCGGGACAATCTTAGTAATTGGTCACTGATATAAACTAAAGAACTCACTGGAAAGGAACAGTGGAAACAGATATTGAATAAGCAGGTAGCAGTCTGGGTTTAGGTAGGTGAGTACACACAGCCAGCAGCAGTGGCAGAATAATGAGCTGCACAGGCCCCATAAGCTGCCTTCTTACAGTAGTTAAACAGATCACTGCTAGCACAGGATTTGTGTGATTGGTGAAGTAAGTGAGCTGTACGCACCCGAATGCTGTTCTGCCTGCAAAATCATTCTGAATGAACTTGTGACACTCATTTTGTTTGAAAGATGAATTAATAAATATTTAACTCAAAAAGGTTCCACATCACAGTGATGCCCTTGATACTGTACATTTTAAGCGTCATCAGTCAAACTTGGCTCTCTCCAAATGAGCTAATCACATATTGAACGTGATTCCTAAAAGTTTCGGAAGCACTAGAAATTGGGCCATGATAGGTGTGTTTTCACGATATAACACGCACATTTACAATTTTATGCCCACATATATTGACTATTTTAGTTTGCAATTTGTAGGAACCATTTAGATTTCTCCTATACCCTATACTGGTGCAGTGGAAATACCTCCAAAAGAACAAAATACAGTCTCCCATTGTTAGTGTTGAGAAAGACAACAGTGTTGCATTAAAAATGACACAATAGCTTCAATGGCCATCTTGGCAGGTTGCCGCTCCCTGCAAAAACGCAGAGTGCTCGAAGGGATTAGTTCACTGGAGTGTCCCCTGTTCAGTCACAGCTATTTGCCAATGAATTCCGGCCATTCTAGTTTGCAAATTGACTGAATAGAAGAAGTTGGAGGCAGGTCTCTCTGGAGCTTTTGTGTTCACATCGGTATGGCAACATACGTGGTGAAGTCTTTTGTTCTTTTGTTTAAGATTGCTGCCAACCAATGTGCCTCTGTCTCTTGCTGGAAATCCTTTCTGGGGTTTTTGCCCTGTAGCTATCAGTATGTGAAAAGTTATTCACACGTCACTAATGAGTGCGATGCTGAGACTATGTATACAGACGCATTGTGTGAATGTAGATTGGTGTCGACAAAGTCTGGCACCATTTCTGAAACACAAATTAGATGTGTGCATCTGAATAATATTACGTTTGAACACCATTTAAGATGTATTATTAAAGTTACAGCAATTGTGTTTCTCTGGTTAAAAGGTAGGGTAGGGTAACGCTTATGTACTGTAGGTTGGCATATCATTAAGATATTGTCAAGATGTGTAAAGAAATTGCTTTGGCTTTAAAATAGATTCAATTCTAGCTGTAGCTAAAACTAAAGAGCTTTATGTCAGACTTTAAAGGTCCCCTATTATACTGTTTTTCATCAATATAGTACAGGTCTCAGATATATACAAAACATGTCTCTGAAGTGTTTGGCTCGAAATACCAAACCCATAAACCCCTCTGTTTCAGCCCTGTTTCAAAAGTGCTGATTCTGTGTCTGGAGCTTTAGATGAAAATAAGGAGCCACTCCCCACGCCCCTCTGAGAGATATTTGGTTAACAAGAACACAATGGTGCTCTAGGAGGAGATTCAAACCTTTGTTTGTTATTGGCTAATGGTTACACAAGCCAAAAAAACATTATGACATCATAAAGTGGCCAAAATCTGATCAGCTCATTTTCAGACAGGTTGTTATATAAATGGATCAGGACAAAATGTGAGCGAATCTTTTTTCCTGAAACTTTCAGAATCTCTTTACACAGAGGGGACACATGTTGATGTATACAATACATGAAAAAGTGGATTTTGCATAATAGGTGACCTTTAAGACCAATAAAGTAAAAAGAGACAACACACACACCAATGTTAAACCAATATATCCAAACAGGTAACAAGACCAAAGAGGTAAGGGCTGGAGCTTTTAAATAATACTTTGCTCCCTATCTAAAATGAAGCTATGTAAGCTGCAAATGCCAATTTTAAGCAATGCTTGGCATAAGCCTTTTGGCTTGACTGAGTTTTCACTTGACTTGACCAAATGTCAAAGCAAGCGATGTCAAGTAAGGATATCTTTTTTTTTGGAGAGTAAAATGTAGAAAGCACTGAAATGGAAATAAGATGCTTCTCCTGCTTTGCCTCAGCTGACACGGTACTCCTGGCTCTAAGCATTAATATGTTATGGTGAGCAAAACCTCTGTCAAATATTAAACGGAGATGTTACTGTTTTGTAGCCACAGTGATGAATTGTTGGTGCTGAGACGTCTAGTGGGGTTCAGATCTGTATCCGCTCCGAGGCAAGTCTTAAGCACTCAGTAATCATGTTTGGAGTCTTGCAAATATGCCAAAGATAAAAGCTGTGAGGAAACAGCGTCTGTATAGCTAATGGAATTGCACCATATTGGCCTATATAGTCTAAAAGCACGGAGTGTGCACCTGTGAGACTATAACTAGGCTGTTTACGCATAATTACCTTCCTGAAAAACAAAAGCATTAAATAATGGACGGAAAATTAAAATGCAGTGAGAAAAATGAATGCCATTATGCCTTGTCATAGAGCATAAGGAGGTGGATTATTTAATGCTCTGCAAGTCTAAAAAGTATTATGAAAACAATGATGTAACTAAGTACTACCAACTTCTACTGTGAAATGAACCTTATGATCACATTTCTTCCTGCAGTAGCTACACACAGCCCAAGTAGTTCACATAAAAAGAAGACTTCATATTTTGGTCAAAGATTAAGTGCATGCTAAACCCTTCGGTCGCAAATTGCTTGAATGCAGTGATAAGGGTGTGATACTTCTATTGATCCCCGCAGTGCAACTCTCTTTTCACTTGGCTCCCTGAAGGGAGGTCAGAGTGTGGGGTCATCTTCACACAGAGCGCCCCTCGAGCTGGTAGTGAGTCAGTGGGGAATCACTGACATGCTCAAGGGCAGGACGAGAATGGCATGTACATTACAAGCTCTTTCCTGTGCGGCTACATGGGGAGGATCTTTAATACCTCCTACTCTGATTTGTTCTAAAGAAAGTCCCAACATAAGTCTAAAAGCTTCTAGGAGTAGATTCTTATTTGAGGAGAATATTAAGAGAGCATCATTAGATTATCCTACTTCGAATGCAATCTATTCACCTAATCCTCTATTAAGAACAAAAAGAGAACATGGGTACCTCTCGACTGTTCTTCATAAAGTACATCATTGCCATGTTATAATATCTGGTACAACTCATGCTAATAAGTATCTTAAAGTGGATCCTAAAGAATGTTCTTTGTTGCACGCAGGTTGAAATCTAACCGTCAAAATTGTAGGACAGGACACTATAAATCCTTTCATAAAGCAACTAGCCCATCCCACAGCAAGGATTCACAGTTTGAAATGAAATTCCCTTCCACCAGATTACTATAATTATCTACCTCACGGTAAAGGGTGAGTGGAGGATTAAGGTCTGTTTAAAAATAACCACCATCAAATATATTTGGACTCAATAAATGAAAGCTGTAGAGCAGACATTTTCTCAGTGGTGTAATTTAGATTTCTCTCTCTCTCTCCCTCCCTTTCTGTTTCTATCTCCTCTTCTCCCTGCTCTCTTTTCTTTTCTCTCTGTTAATCTGCTTTGATAATTCTGCAGTCAATGCATGACGCTCCGTGGGACACCGACTTAAAGTCAGCCAGAAATCAAAGCAGGGGAAATGCAATTATTCAAGTGGCAGGCAACACTTTTGTAAAAGATGGATGTAGGCTGTAACAAACATTCTCTCATGAAGGCTAAGATCTACCAAGAGGATCACAAATCACCACCCGCCGCATGATTATGGCCGTGCTTATGCAAGGTCATTTAGTAGGCCTGGGACTTGTTGTATTGTTGCAACACAAACATTATGTCCTTTTTTGTTTTACTTTGGACTGTACACTGATGGTGATGATCATTACCTCCCGTTCTTATGTTTTATTATCCACCCAACCAGCTGCTGAACAGACTAGCTGTGGGTGTTCAGTAGGGATTGTGTTTCCTCTGCTGATGGCTGATTGATTGTGTGTAGCCAGTATTGACAGCATACAGTAGGTAGTCCATCTTGTTTTCCCTTCATTGTTTGTTCATGGGGAGAACTCTCAGCTGGCATGCTAATAAGCTGCGATAGATTGGTGTTGTGCCAGAAATCGTATGAACCCTCCCCAGAAAAACGTGTCTCCACATTGGTTTGCATTGTTTGTCCTTTATGATGAAAAAAGCACATCTGAACTAGGCCATATTTGTCCATTCTTTGACATTGTAATTCATGTTCTCATTTTTGTAAATGATGTGAATGTGAATTTAAGCCACACAGAATTAAAACAAAATGTGGATTATATTGCACTGTAATTACTGCACCAAACACTTATTTTATGGGGTAAACAACTTTTACCACAAATCCTTTAATAGCTTCTCACACTCAATAAAATACAATCATAATGTTTTTCTGCTAACTCAGTATTAATGTAAAGTTAACAGACATTATTGTGGGTCTGCTGCAGCATCTGGTGGTGATTATATGTGAAATGAAGACACTCATTTTATCTTTGAAATGAATTGTACCTTTGTTAATCATGCCAGCAGTTAATCAGAATGTCTCAAACGCTACGATCAGCACATCATGTAACAGAACACGTACATGTCTTTTAACCTGTAAACCTTGGGCTCTAATCCCAAGTTAACACTACCCTGGGTTGTCTTTTCCCGTTTGACACTGTTTATATTTAATCCTGGTTAACCTGAGGCGTACATATCCAGCTGCTGTGCTGCTGATTGTGTTCATCTGAGGTAGCCTGATTTTCTCCCCTTTCATGTATAGTTGTTTGAGTCAAGCATGTAGCTTAACCCCAAGCCAAGATGTGTGTTTGTTCACAACTGTGCACTTTGTACTGTGAATTATTTATGATTTCAGAAAAGTATACATTTATTGTCGGGCTATATGCTAATGTCAGTCAGCTATAGTGTTTACATTTACATATGTATGTATGTGAACATATGTAAATCACCTGTTGGTTTTATTAATGGAGAAGTTAGAAATGGCTTTAACTAATGCTAAAGGAAGAGGTAACCTTAACATTTATTTTAAAATCAACACATTTATATTTGTAAAAATAATAAATACCTAAAACAAAGCAGACACAGAGGTCAAGAAAACACTACCGACATTTTATTTCCTTTTAAGTTGTGATATAGTTAGAAAACAGCTTTTTAGATTCAGGAGACTTTTAGAAACATTAACAGTTATTGAAGTTGTGTTTTTTAAACACCCTATATAATCCAGCATTTATGCTATAGGTATTTCTGGTCTCCACCTACACCACAATCCTTCTTTTACCTCGTACAACCCCACTTAAAAATACATATGAACTATCCTTTTAAGAAGGTTTGTTAAAACTAACATTAACATTTTTTTGCTAAAAGCTGGAGAAAGGATCTTCAAAATGAATGAATCAATACTTAAAGTTCATCACAACCTATCACAACTGTCACATATTCCCATTTGAGTACTTGCTTATATATAGATAGTGGTAGCTCTAAATATTTAAAAATACTGAAATATGAATAAATGACCATTGTGCTGTCAGCAAATCCATCCATCCGTGTTCTATATTACTTGTTGCGATCAGTGCCTGCAGCCTCTCCCATCATGCACTTGGTGAGAACCACCCTCGACAGGTCACCAGCCTCTCACAGCGCTAACACATATAGACAGACACACACATTAACACCTACAGGCACTTTAGAGTCTCCACTTCGTCTAACCTGCCTGTCCTTGGACTGCAGGAGGAACTGGAGCACAAGTTGATGCAGACATGGGGATAACGTGAAAACATACAAATCCACACAGTACAGTATGAGTCAGGACTTTACATGTTTTCCCCAGCTGCATGCTATACTTCTAAGTCTATATTTGTTTTTTGATTTCACTGAATATGGAATTTTAAAGTATGCACACAAAAGGTACACAGTTTTTCTCTTTTTCTGCAGCTTCACTGAACCTTAATCCTCCAGCTTTCTCACTCTCTTTCCTCGAAGCCCCTGTATCTCCTTCTCCCTTCACTCCCCCGAGAACCACTATCTGTCTCCCTCTATCCTGGAGCCTTTCTCTAACTTGGTCTCATTCTCTACTCTCATCTCTAAATAATTTCTTACAGAGGGAAATCTAATCAAATCTGAGTGAGAGCGAGAAAAGCAGAGGTGGAAAGCGATTGTGTTTTAATCAGAAGTGGAGAGGGGCCTAAAAAGAGACAGAATCAGAAAGCAACATTGGCAGTGTGTGAGGGGGTAGTAGAGTGAGAGAATTGCAAGTGCATTAGCAGTCAGAGCACTTAGTGTGAGGAATCCATTCATTATTCATTAGCTAATTCACCATGTATAGTAATTAAAATCAGAAACTGCTCCAAAATGGAAAGAGCTATGATGGACTGGTTTCCTATGTACAATATTTAAGATTGCTGTTTTTTCAGTACTCATGCTCCAGGCCTTTATATATAAAGTGTACCTGCTTTAAAGGGTGCAACTCTGGGTCAGGACACTATTTATTATACGATATATGCGAAGAAATGGCTTATTATAACCAAAAAGTCAAGACATGCATTTAATAATCAAAGCACATGTAACTCTCGCATATGTAGATAATTCGAGGAACATTATTCATTTATGTGCGTAGACATGTACATATGCACAAATATGTATGTCATGCCCCAATAAAAAAAGCATACAGGCGTGTTTATTTGATCCTGAAAACACTACGAGATCAAAATAATGTTATGTCAATTAATAGAATGCTAAAATAGGATCATCCCTCTGCTCAGTCGGTGGGGAAAGAAAGAGGTGCAGCTTGTTTGAGCTATATTTGAACAACAAAGTTGCTTGTTTTGGCGTTGTTATGACAGCAGTGGTAAAGGTTCGGAGTGGAAATAATCGTACTGTGTGTGTGTGTGTGTGTGTGTGCGTGCGTGCGTGCGTGCGTGCGTGTGTGCGTGTGATGTTCCTGCTGATTCAAACTAGCAGACTAATTGTCTCTCTGGCAAGTGGTTCAGATCAATGGATATAACCTCTAGCTTATTTTTTCAAAAGTATTATCTGTTGACTACAGTTTACAATCATCCTTTGGGCGTGTGTGAGAGTGTGTGTGTGTGTGAGTTATTATGCAGGCTCCTCATTTATGAAACAAGACTAGTGGTGTATGAGAATCAATCCTAAATCCTCACAGAATACATATGTGCAGCAATCCCCATAAAGATACTAAAATCATTTGAACCCTCTGGACATATGTAAGGTAATCTACAAATACCCTTTCAACACAAAGCAATGTATCATTACCTTCTACCGCAGCCTCTGATTACCAATGTGGAACACATCGAAAACGAACATCTATTCTTCTATTTCGGCAATTTATACCTGAGAGGAGCGGTACGACATATATCCAGGTCATGAAAACTTTAACATCTGCTGTGCAAGCACTAGGTGTCTTGTACTGTAGGTCTTGGAGAAAATAAAACTCTGGTTCAGCACAGAAAATGATGCTTCTGCTTTTCTTGGAGCAGCAACAGCAGCTTTTCTTGGAATAAACAGAGAAAGACCTGGGCAGTTAGCATAAGCAGTGACGTGACTGAAGAGAAACAAATAAGAATTCCACCTACAGACAATCAAATCACATACTGTACATTCAAATGACTATCTGGGGAGTTGTGGAGATTGGCACTGGCCTCCAAAGATAAAAGCACTTAAGTCATAAGGGGACACTGATAAAACAGATCTTCTCCCTTTAGTTTTTTGGGACAAAGCAATGATCATTTATCAACAAAGCTGCCGCCCTTGATAAAATGAAGAAAAAATCTCATCACATTAAGACACAGCAAGTGTTTCCTAAACAGCTTCAAGTGACTGCTGTGTCAACAAAAAGCTGTATTATATTAACAGCATTACTTTGTCTCTGTCTTTGGCCCATTTACCAATTTACCATTTTCCGTATATAGAAAGAAATACAGCAGTTTGTGTATGGCGGTATCATTTGGATCTACATTATCGACCATTTACCACTACAGAAATGTCAGGTGTAACATTTATCCCAAATCTTGACTTCTTGAGTCCTTGCCCTTGGGAGAATCTTGCTGAATTTTCTCTACAGATCTGTACCAATTTGAACCATTTCATTGTTTTGATGTGATATGGAACTGGGCCTAAACATCACCAACCCTACTTGACCAACCCGCAATTTGGTTTCAAATCTGCAGATTCATTTAATTGGTCTGTAAAGGGTCAGTTATTCTGAACATGACTTTTACTTGATGTACTTGATGTTCAGCTTACTATCACAAGATTAAATAAACGCAACAGATGCCTCACGTTGGAATAGCTGGTACCAGAAAATGTTTGTAATTTCTCTATAAAAAATTGTCAAAACAGTTGCATACTATTTTATCTATCGATTAATTAAGATGAAATCTCTAGTGTGCACCTTCTATTGGAACATCCAATGAAAGATCTCCTGCTTAAGATCCCGTAATGAAACCCTTTTATATATGGATATCGATGCTGTATACTGGAGTTCTTGTTGTACGTTGCTCACTCCTTTTAGAAGGATGTGGAGAAACAAGAGCATTTATCTCAAAAGCCAATCAATGTTCAAGTTTGTACCAGTTAACGTTTACGTATTAACAAACGCTTTTATCCCTCACAGTCATTTCATTCGGAGTGAAATGTCGCTTCAATGAACATATCCGGTCTTGTGTCACGATTCTAAGTGGATGAAACGACTAGCTGATGACTGAATGGAAGAAAGGGGTAAACGACAGATGTTGGCTGAAGTCGCTGTTGCTCCTCTTTCTCTGCCCTGGTGTAAAAAGTGGCTGTTCATCCCCTGAATACAGATGGCATTACACAAGCAATCCTCTAAACGGCTGAGACACGCTAACATGCTGCTGTCTGGAATGGCCTGCTTCTATCTCCAGCGCCTTTGAAAAAGCAAAACACCTTTTTTAATCTCACAGCCAAGAGCCTCAGTTTAGGAAGCGGATCATTTTACCTTTTACCCACACTTGGTTCCCCGGTAAATGTCTATTACCACTTTCTGTGATGTCGGCGAGAAGAGGGGACAAGCAGTAGTAAATTGGAGCGACTCTCTTCGCCTGCCTGACGGTAGAGTCTCCAGTGAAGAATCAATGCGTAATGGAAAATATTGCTTCAATGCACAATTATCTTAATAAAATAGAATTTTGGCGTGGCGTCTCTCCTCTGGTCCCCTCCCTCGTGGCTTGGTGGGAGATTGGCCTGAACGTATTACAATTAACCTTGAACAGCGTAGGGGACAGTAAGGGAAGGAGCCCGTAAGATTTTCAATAATTAAATGATCCTTCCTGTTGAACATATCCAAAGTCCACTGCCAGATTCTCTTTCTCCCCAGACTCTGATAGTTTAGGTTTATGTTTCTCAGATCATTACTCATGTTTCTCTAAACACTATGTATACAGTGTTACTCTAGAGAGCAGCACACGGGTATGCTACTACTTTATAATTCATTATATTCAACATGCTAAGTGAGGTGTTATACATTGTTACATCATGCAGGTTAAGTCAACTGCACACCCGGTTTACATGTGTTTATGATTTCAACTGTGCAACTCGACAAAGATCAGGTGCAAATTGGTTTGAGACTCATTGGATTAGTTGCAAAGGAAAACTATGACACCTGTAAAAGCGTTTTTTGCTCACTACCTTTTTTAACTTTTCCTTACAGACTATTTTATTGAAATCTAAATTTGAATTCAAAATGACCCATGTAGGTCAAGTAGGTCACAGATTTAGCAGTCTGTAGCTCATTACACCGCGCTTCAAAGAGAAGACATGTTGCAGGTGATAGTCTGAGCCTGTGGAAGTGTGTACCCAGCACTGTTGACCAACAGTTTGTATGTTTGCTATGTGCTGTTGGTGAAATAATAAATGTAAATGTACTTCTGTCACATTCTGAAATGTGTAATAACAGCAAATGCATATGTATGGATTGGAATACAAAAAAAACACAATCGAATGTAGCTATGCAAAACCAGATATCTTGGAGTCTATTTTGATTTAAAGGTCCTTACACACCAAGCCGATTTCGGCCGTCAATAGATGTCTGGCCGTCGATGAGTGTCCTGTCGCCCTACTCAGATTGGTGTGTCCCGCACCGTCGTGTCTTTTCGGCCGTGCCGACACCTTCCGCCCCCGATTCAACATGTCGAATCGGGGAGCTGTCGGCAAAATAAATCACTCTGATTGGCTGTTCAGCTTAGCGAATCAGTGCATGAGAAGCGAAATGGAAGTGAAGAAGGCTATTATTTTTCATTTTCATCTCACCTGGACGCAATAATTTATTTTACATCATGGCGATCTGGAATGAAGAAACCGAAGACCAACTCAGTTGCCACATAATTTGCTGCCACACTTCCTGCACGACGTGGACAATAGCTTCTTCAAGTATTTAACGGACAGGACCCTGGACGATGTGGCTATTTTTTTTTAATTGTAGGCCTATTACTTACTATTTTTATCTTATTGTATTTTAGTCGATTGTTTACATTGTACAGTTCTACATTTGATAATAAACCACGTTTTACAGCTACTGCAAAATACAAAACTTTATTTTGTACCTTCATACTACACAACATTAGAATGAGGATACAATTAGCTATACTACAATAAACGTCAGAAGATACAGATGTACATGATGATACATAATTTGCCTGTCAGTGTTATGATGTTGTATGTTAATATAATATTGGATTATAATTACTGATGCATGGAATGTGGTAGCAGCAGTACTTTAAGGTTGCCAGCCACAATGCTTAAATAGTTTCTTTCTGCTTCAGAGAGCTGAAGTTTGTATATCACGCAGTCTGTCTTCCGGTTGCCTCTTTTGGATGACGAATACAGACGAGCGCCGCCTGCTGGTAAGGAGAGTTATTGCCACTCACGCATGCGCAGTTCGTACGTGCTACTTGGCCGTCGGCTGAAGCCTTTGCGGTGTGTTCCAGTGCGACTGTTGGCCAAGACGCAGGAGACGTGAGGCGACACAACAGTCGTGTTCCGTCTGGACGTGTTCTTTGGTGTCAGTTTGGTGTGTCTGGGCCTTAAGACTAAGGTCTGAAAAAGACTTACTGAAACCGATTCAAATAGAGGACGGACCATTTTAGGGAAAATAACTTGTGCAAAGTGACTTACAATAACGTCTTTCTATCAAAATGTAGACCAAGGCCATGATCAATGTCTTTATACTCTGCTAATACGACAACATTGTAAGGCCATAGGTTGATCTTTTTGTATCTGCGTTTCAACAAGATCGTCAGAGTTGTGACTCTGCATGTGTCATGTCAACTTCTGGAGAATCACCAATTTAAAACATTTCTTAACATCACATCAACATACTATAGTTATTTAAGTTATGAATCTGCAATTTTAGTAGAAGAAAATGGCCTGTCAAAAAAAAAGTTGGAAGTTAGTAGTACACTTGTTATATATTCATGCAAAATAGTAACAATCAGTCAATACGTTTTGCTGCTCAACTTGTAGTTACAGGTCAAACCTAAACGCTACTCTTGAATATCTAAGCTTTACACTACATTTAAAGCAAAGTTAAATTCAAAAAGTCTCAGTCCTTTTGATTTAACCATTAAAAAGCAGGGGCCAGTCAGGAACCAGTGCATGGGGCAACCTGCAGTTCAGATGAAGTGCCTTGGTTAAGGGCAAAGTCAAAGGCATTTGTAGCAATCATGACTTTTGGTCTGGTAGGAATCGTGGTTTGAGCTTGGATCCCAGGACCTTGTTGCTGCGAGATGACAGTGGGGCTATTTATCCACCTCAGTCTGACCCAGAATCTGATTTGATGCATAGTGTCAGCGCTCTAGAACAGCCTCAATGTTTTTCCTATATTTTTATTTGCATGATCACTGACTCAGGTTGAGAAGTGTGTTGGCTCAGTCAGGTGTAGGAAGGTTTCATGTTGATGTCTGAGTGGAGCAGAGAGCTGCCAATCATTCACTGAAACAACCCACTTGACAAAACACTTGTCTGAAGCTAATGCCTATTGATCACCATGAGCGAGGCAACATTGTGGGCCATGCTGGGATCCACTTTGAGGTAAACAAACCACTACAGTGCGACAACACAAAACACAAAAGCAATTGAGGTGGCTGACTGGAAGTCTGCATCCAGCATAGATCTGTGTCAGTAATTGCACTGGCGCAATTATTTCCTGTAGGGCTCGTTTGAAAAGGAGATTCTTGAAGGATTGAAAAGGTGGATGATTGAATTGGTGAGAAGTCAAATTAGTACTTGAGGTATGAAATTATATTGAGTACTATCATGGCATCGTTTTCATCGCCATTACCAAATATTAATGTATAACACTCACCAGTAATCTCACTAATTTGATCAGTAACCACATTGTCTTTTTCATTTGCAGTCAGTTTTAGTCAAAGCCTTTGTTGAAATAGGTTTAGGTGTACAAAGTCATTGGATTGTGATGGTGACCTTCAGATTAGCGATCAACTCTGGAATACACAATGTGTGGATAATGTGGATCACCTGATGCTGTAAATCCACACCATTACGGTAATTGACCAACCGCATTGTAATCACACAAAAAATATTCATTCCCATTTGGCTAATGTAAATGAAGTGCTTTTAAATTTGATTGCTAACTGAAGTCAAAGGTCATTTCTATCAGCTTTGAGCAGCAGACTGAATTCATTATGGCCGACAGTGTTGTTCTTTTTTTTCGGGGAGTATATCGAATGTAACAGGGATTTTTTTTCTTTCTTTTGGCCCCATAGGATATGTCTTAGCTGTGCATCTAATATGACTGTTATGGCTATCTCTCTCATGGCAGGTTTGAAGGTTAACACAGTTTTCCTACACTGTTTACACACACTATCCCACACTCACACACAGTCAGTTACACATGTCCAGGTGTCTCATGGGGCCTCCTTGCAGTGCCTCACTTTTCTCTGGATGTGCTCAAACAGAATATACGAGCTGGAGGGCTTGGAACAGGGCCAGGCTCGTCTACTGGATTTTGGGTCATAAATGCGGCCCCTGCCCAAGGACTGCAGGGCCTTTTAAAACAGGGCTCAGCTTGATTGGATACACTTCTGTTGCTCCGTCCCGACTGCGCGCACGCCAGCTGATCAGAGAGCAGAACAAAGCCGGTCTCTTACAAGCCGGTCGACTCTCGACCTCGCATACAGTAAACAGAATGGAATCTATTTTCTATTTTTTAAAGCATGTCCTCGCTTCACCACTGCTTGTAGACAGTGGTAACTGCTGTAAGGACAGGCGGCTGGGAATTGTGTACCAAAATAAATATGGGATGCATTCAGTAACTCTTTTCAACAGGGACCAAATCATCAGCATCAGTGATGGAAAGAAACTAGATTTAAATGTGTGCATTGGGGTAGGAAAAGTTAGGTTTATGAGTCCCTATGCATTGTGCATACAGCCTTGCTCACGCTGGTGTTTTGAACGTCTAATTTGTTCATGAATAATACAACATGAACTATTTGGCTCATGAATATGAAATAGATGGAACCAGAGGCTCTCCCCATAATCAACAGTCGACACACACAGTCCGTCGTCAGCTCTCTAGCTCTGCAGCAGCATTTCTTCTAGAGCATTTAGCCAACCACAGCCGATCATAGCCTTAGCGGAGCCTCGGTGTTGGTACAAACTGTCCGTGAATAATGTGTGAATACAGCGCCTTTCGCCGCCAAGGATATTTCAGTAGATCACAGGCGTTCTCTTTTTCCGTCTGTGTCTCTTTCCCCTCTCTCTCATCTTCATGCACAGACAAACGGTATTTACTGTGTGACAGCCCTAATTCCCTAGAACTCCAACTTTGTCTCACATGGAGAGAGAAATATGACTGTAATGTTTTATTTACTGCTGTTGGATAAACAGCGTGCTCACTGTCGAAGCAACAGTGAAGCATGATGCGGAGCTAAACAGCTAATGCACCAACAATCTCTGCCCATCAGTTTACCCCGCCTTAAGCCGCATGGCTCTGCTCCAACATGGCCATATGCCCCTTAGCCTACACGCTTTGGTGAATGACTCACGGTACAGAGTCCACATATCATCACTACCGAGAAGGAGAAAACACGACTGGGGGAGGATGGTGGACAATGAGTGGATGTTGATGCATTTCTGGCTGGCATCATTTCAATGAAACGCCTGTTGACTATCTGTGATAAACTGATCAGTCATGTTGTATACTGTACAAATATGCAACCTAACTTGTGATTTTTTCAATCATATATGCCATTAAAAATGATAAGAATACTGTAATTGAAAATATGCAATTTAGCAGGAAACACCATTTCTTGTATCTTACTGTATATGGCTGAATTATTTTGGATTTGTGGTCAGTTAGTTGGACATAGCAAGCTATTTGAGGTTGCCAATTGGGGCTTTAGAAAATGAGTTGTTGTTGCAGCCTTGGTTGGTCAATGATTTATTGAGAATGCATTATAACAACATGATTTTACATTTAGATGATTTCTATGCTTTAGTTCATCTGATAAGGTACAGACTCCACTTTGGGTTGGGATAAACTCTTTTTGCTTCAAAAGCATTTATTATAGACCCATTATATTGAAACAACAATAGATGGCATGTGTATTGGGAAACTCAAGTTTTTTTTATTCTATTCAGAGAATGAAAAGTTTGAGGCAAAGCTCTTCAAAGGGCTTTCTTTCACCTATACTAGGTTTGAACTTGACACATCAAATAGCACAATACACGTATAGCTCTCTCTGGTGTAGGTTGGACTCTGCTGTGTTGTTGTTGGGAAGCAACCTGTTGATGGATGGCTTACAATATATATTCCCTGTGTTGCAAATATAAGCTGCCTGCAGTCTTTGTAAAGCTTTAATCATTTGGAACTCTCACAGCACTGTAAAGCAAGAAAAAAAAGATCATGGGAAGGTGTTTTTGTCTGGAATGGCTAATCATTGTTCTCATCATCTCTTGCGTCATTCTGAGATCGACTTATGTGGATTTGACTATTTTTAGACGCACGTGTTCCCATAAGGATGACTCATAACACCTTGATCCTTTTTCCGACAAATAATTCAATTTGTCCAACATTTTTGGTTTATGACTAAATACCTGCATCTTATTACATCCCATTAGCCTACTTTGTATTCTGGGCTAATTAGCTAATGTTGAGCATAGTAAGCATTGTGCATAGTACAGTAAACATCTCCATGTGCATTGTCATAATGAGCATGTTAGAATGCTGACTTGAGCATTTAACACAAAGCATCACTGTACGTTTACCTGCAGCCTCACAGAGCTGTTACTTCAAATTCACAAATGACTGAAGAGAACCTGTGAAGGCTTTTCGGGTTGAGATAAACTCTGTCAAACCCATTACCTCAACGAAACACTACACGGCCTTCAAGCTAAAAACAAGGTTGTTTACAGTAGTTGAGTGTTTTTTCAATAAGCGCTACTGTCTCATTTTATTAACCGGCCCTTTGTTGTTAGTCATTTTCATTACCAGGGTGTGAATGAGCTAAATACTGGGGACTCCCCTCACTTTGTGTCAGTATCCCTGCCTGGATAATTAAAGTCCAAGCAGCAGGTGATAGTTAGACAAGCTTGCAAAATGTCGCTTCAGCTTTGAAACATTACGCGCAAAAGCTGACTGAGCTTCAGGTGTGACAAATAATTTAGTCAGAAGTTTGATGATTGAAGAGCTTCAAAACACGGCTGTAGCTAATGATTATATTCATTATTGAGTCATTTAATTAGTTCCTTGATGAATAAATTACTTGTTGTGTTTAAAGGTAAGTTTGAGAAACCGGCTCGAGATACAGTACACTTTTTGTTATATTCCATGGAATGCTCTTAACATCCCGATAGCAATGAATATCTTAAGTGCTTTGACAAAAAATACATAAAAAAAGTTCATCTGTGGAAGCCGTAGTACTGTAAAAAGCACGACCAATCATTTTACCCGGCCCGGCTAAAATAACTGGATGGCCTACCTGCCTGTCAGCCTTCCATCTGTGCACAAACTTATCTCGTGCCCTCATTGGTCATGTGCGCGTTCGTGTGTGTTGGAGGAGGGGCTCTATAAGGAAGTGGCACATTTTCTCCGGTTGTGTATTTTCAAATTCTAGCGATCTCGAGCCGGTTTCTCAAACTTACCTACCCTACCTTTAATGCCAGAAAATAGTGAAGAAGGTGACATCTCAAACATACGTATTTAAGAAGCTATCAGACCTAGAAGTTACTTAAAGGACTGATTATAATCATTCTGAAACCACAATTTTAGATGTACGTTATGTGCTGTGATCTGGAGATGTCTGTGTCTGAGATTTCTGAAAACACCCAGTAAAATGGAGATGGATAGAATTTCCTTTTTGGTAAGAAAAGAAACCTCAATCACAATGTGTATTTCCAGAAAAACTTTCTAGAAAGCCTTCACATGTAACATATAATTATCATCCAACAGATAATATCTTTCTGGCTAATTATTGGCACATTTCCAGCCTATAACATTTAATATATTTTTGTTATTTTTGAGACAGAATTTGGTTAAAAAAACATTGAAATATATTGAATAGCTTCAGTTAGGTTTTTTGGCTCCTTAACCTGCGGATCAGCTTTTCTTGACTTTTTTTTCTAGGTTTGGTGCCCGATAAATACAACATGAGATGCGCAAAGACTCATTCGGAAGACTTCGATTGGAATTAGCTGCAGAAATGTGAATGGGACATCCCTTTCTCTGGTGATAAATTAAACAACCTACAAGATGGGAATGAGTAAATTATCAAATTGTGTTGCACATGTCTTTTGAGTACTCCAGCTGCACTGGATCCTTAGCCCAGGCTTAATGCATTTCACAACAAATAAAATGGACTTAGTATTATTACTGAGCATACAAGACGTGAAGAAAAGCATCGGAAGAGCTTTTCATCTTTCTTTCCCTTTGAATTGTATGTACAAAATGCTTGTGCGGCAAACAATGTGGTTCAACAATAATGTATAATACATGGCAACATGGGAACAAGATGTTCATACAGCCTTTTTCCATCCCAGAAAACGCTGGTTGAAGAAAAGTGTTGTCATGAAAGGGGGAAAATATAGCAGAGGCGACTCTGAGCCACACACGAAAGAGGAAATCTTGTCAGCCTTACAAGATTCCTCCCTTCTCGGTTTAGCAGTGTTTGACATGGCGCCAGATACTAGGGTTTCATCTTTGCCAATTAAGCCAATCTAATGTATTCCAGCAACTAGAATCCAAGCTGTTTGCCAAAGAATTAACACACTACATATTTTTTTGATTTCATTCAATCTAGTAACTCCCTTCATTGTACCATGAATCACTCTCTGTTCCTAGTGATTTGCGACATGATAGTATGTGCATGCATTGCTCGAAGTAATGTTAAGATATACTCATCAAAGACATCTGAGCCAGACGAACTGGCAGCAGATAAAATGTATATTATTATGTGAGGAATTGGATAAATAGGGTAAAGTTAGAGAGAGGAAGACAGAAAGGGGCGGGGGGGGGGGGGGGCATTAAACATGAGAGAAATAGAGACTCATCATGACAGTCATCACTTCAGCTATTATCCCTAATTCTCTAAGGGAATATCTCTGTAAGGCGGAGTAAGTTTTAGGCTGATAAGCAGACAATGAGATTTGCCCGGGCTTTGAGGCAAAGCTCTTCCAAGGGCTTGATTTCACCTACACTGGGTTTGAACTTGACTCATCAGATGGCAGACAACTCTTGGTTTCTATGGTGGAGGTCAATCTTTGCTGGGTTTTCAAAGAACATAAGCAGATGCTGTGGGAATGTGTTGGTGGGTGGCTTCAAATATAAATTCATCGTGTTGTACATAGAAGCTGCGTAATGTAAATGTGTCATTCTCTTTTCTCTGCTTGCCTCCAATTATCACTTTAATTCTAACCACTAAAGGTTGAGTAATGAATAATGTTAGGAAATGTGTTACATTAACACACATCTTTAAGACGATTTTTCTGTACATTGCATATATTTATGCTTTATAAACTCCTAATTTATAAACTCCTACTGTGAAATAGTCACCTTTTTTAAATGACTTTAAATGTCATGCCCATTCATGGCATTTAAAGTCATTTCAAATCGCAATTACTATAACTGTTACTCATAACTAAACACCTGTATCATATTAATATAGAAATATTGTAAATATATATCGTTTTTGTATTTCTTTAAAGAGTTGCGTTTTCATTTTTGCAATACCTGCTTTTATTCTTACTTAATGAATGGAATGCACCAATACATTGAGGGAAAGTATTTGTATGTGAAAACCTACTGTGCAATAAACTGGATTATGGTTCTGATACTGTTACCTTGCTCATGAACTAGACTGGTGAACATCATCATGTGGATTGTCATTGCATGCAGTATGTTTGCATGTTTAGTATTTAGCACAAAGCAACACTGTGCTTTCAGGAACAGCCTCACAGAGCTGCTGGCACGGCTGGAGACCTTTCATCTTCTTTGTGTTCAAATGCACAAAATGACTTCTATTATCTGAACATTAATATATCTTGAAAAAGTAGTGTTGGTTTATTTCATACCATAAAACGAATACTTCCTAATAGTAAAACAAATATGACTACTGCCAAACACTGACGGGTAGAAAATATGCTTTCTTATCTACAGTATATTGTCAGTATGTTACAAACTCTTGCTAGCTACATATTTTGGCAAGGAATGTACTGTTTTGTAACATATTGACAGATGAGAAATGGTTATGTTGCTGGAGTTTTTAAGTTCCTATTTACTGTATATTTTTAATACTTTCTCTCGCTCTGTGATTCTGGTTATTTGAATGCATTATAGCAGCCGTGAAACTGAGCTGCGGTACTTCATGAAGGAACCAGAGATTTCATTATGTCTTAGATTAGATTGACCTATTCTTGAGCTTTTGGCTAACTGGCTTTGGACATTTCAACAAAAAAGTGTGACCACAGCGTGACATGGTATTGGTATCGTCAGGCTTAGTTTATCGTATTGCATAATTTTTGCAGTAACTACATTTGTACCAAAAGTGTTTAATATTAACCCTATTTTTAACAGGAATCAAAAGGTGACTATTTCAAAAATGAATTTATGTTATTCCATAGGTTGTTCTTTAATGGGTAAGACATCTAAACTAGGCACATTTTTGGTCAATTAGGTCACATTTTGTTAGATGTCTGGGTCAATCTTCCCTTGTTACCCCTGCATTTCAGTGACTATACATCGGATCTGCCTGACACTAAAATACAAAAAAGTAGCCCACCTTTAAAACTTGGATTATATTTTGACCTGCAAATCAAAGCCATGCAAAAGGATATTTCTCTATGTAAGTGAAGTGTAACCTGAATGGCTAGTTACCTTTCCGTACAATATCTTATTGCTCATAAAATAGAAAGGACAAATAGGTATTTGTTGAACCCCAAACCTGACTAACGGGAGTGTTTTAGAAACTCAGGATCAGATCCAAAATTAAACACAGCCCTACATATTACCATGAATGTTTCCCATGAAGCACAGCTGTCTGTGCTTTTCTTTAAGCAGCATTAACTGCTGTGATATGTCTTTATTATATTCATATGCATTGAAATGGCACAGAAATGCACTAAAACGGTTGTACAAAAGCCACAATTGCCTTAAGGACATTGTTTACTGTGATTACGCATTCTTTAGAGCACTGGGCAGTGCCTCAAATCACAGCATCGCCGTACCTATAATCACTGAAAATAAATGTTGACTCCAGCATTATTGCTAAACTCTATATGTGTAGGTTGTTGGGAATCTATAAAGGGCATGATGGCATTTTCTGAAAGTGGCTGGTTGCTGAAGAGGCAGAAACATGGTAGTCTGAGCATACTCTTCCTCTCAGAAGCTCTCACTGGAGTTGATGGCTGGTTGCTGCTGCAGGCCACAGCAGACACATAGTACACAGCACAGATGGTGAAAATAGGCACCAATGGCTGCAGTCGAAACAGTGAATGTGTCATAATGACATTTGGGCCATAAGTTGTGATTTTTTTCCAGGCATCATGCTGTCACTCCACATAAAACACAGTTAGTGTTAAAGTGGGTCCATACAGGCGGACACAAAGCAGATACAGCCGCTTCATACATCAGCACGTTAATATTTGTTGATTTAGAAATGCAGACTGGTGAATGACACAGAGCAGGATTCTCAGAATAATCCCCTTTCTGGTGCACAAAGGCATAACTTAAGCTGCTACAGTGAATACTAAGTCTCTCCAGCCTGGCATGCGTTGGACTCTTTCACACCCGAGCAGTTCAACTCGCTCACATCGGCCTGTCTCTTGACTCGACACAAACACATGTTTCGTGGAGGTAGATACAGAGTGCTATCTATCAAAATGGAGCTGGTTGGAGTCAGTCTTATCTCAAGTTGCATCCCACTCGCTTATTTATGTCACGCAGACGCACAACTGTACATGTACATACAAAAATGTACACAATCATTCTGTATTAGGGTAGATAAAAAAGCACAGGCCTGGAGGCACGGTGCTATTTTCCACTTAATCAAGACATAAACTCGGCCATAATTTATCGCCTCTCCTAACACCAATCCTCATATCACACAGAGAAGTAAGCAGAAGGCCAAGAAGACTATATAAATTGATTAAATAACACAGCAGTGGCCCTGTATAGTCAAGCATATCCCTCAAAACCACTGAGTGGCCCTATCAATCGCCAACATGATGAGTTCAATGGGAAAGATATTAATTAGAAAATGAATCAGCACTTTTGCTGTTGACACATCCAAAACCAGGTCTTTCAAAATGGGCATTAATTTTCCCCAGTCAATAGTTTGCATCAAAGAAAGGTCTATTGTATTTTTAAAATAGACCATCATTATACTAAGATGGGTTTAGGCCAGTCAGAAGGTTACTCAGTCACAGATATAAGGAAAAAGGTAAAAAAAATAAAGAAAGGCAAACATATTTTCAGCTTCACAATCAATATGTTATAACCAGATAGTATTTTGCTTGATAAATGACTTATGCATTATGTTCTCCATCAACTATTAATTGACCAATTCTAATTAATTGTAATGGGTTTTGGAAATTCATTATGAATCCTACTTTGATTGACAGGTCCTTCAGCATTTAAAATATGCCATTTATTCCACGCAGGTGTGGGCCTGGTCCTTAAATGACTGATTAACATCCCATCATGCTTGGGGTTGTGTGTAAAAACCCTAGGCAGACCAGATGCTCATTATTTCTGACTCCCGTGGCTCAAATGAAAGGCCTGATTGTTGACACTTAAGTAGCAGGATCTTCTCTGATGTGCATTGTTTGATATAATGATGTTTCACAATTTGAAATATATGGCTTAGGTGAAAAAAGCATGATGTTGAAACGACATAACCACCTGGGAAGAATATATGCACATAGTGCTCAACTGTCATGTGTGTGCATCATTGCTGGATGCAAAAAGACTATGAATCAACTTTCTCACAACTGTCAGTCCGAGGTGAAAGCAAGCAGATTGTCATATGATCATCATCATATGATGAAACTGCATCGCATAAAAAGCTTAGTATACCTAAATTACCTCTTTTATACTGCAGGTAGTGCAACAACAAAAGCAGTGGTTCACTGAGAAGGAAAAAAGCCTCGGATGGGTAGATGAGTCACGGTGCACCCTGTTCTGAACCAGTGGTTGCCTACATGTGTGTTACGCATGAAAATAAATCTATTTGCCCAAGTGCTTATTTCCCACCGTGAAGGCTTCTGTCAGAGATGTTCTGGTGAGTGGCCGTGGCACGGTTTACATCCATTTGGTAGCAGGCAGATAAACGCCAAAACAACACCACCTTTCAGACTGATAGTATTTATTACGCTTTGCTGTCCTGATACATGAGGAATATTACAAGGTGACAAACCCAAATCCACAGGCCATGACGGGTCTCAGAGTTGTTGATGAGAATGGAAATTGTGTTCACCACCGTGCCAGTAATGGTCACCAGTTCTCAACCAAGCAGAGCACTACACTTATTCTACAAAGAATATTCCTGACCACCTTTAAAACTCAAATGGTGGAACGTATTGTAAAAAATGTCGCTTCAGGTTGTTTTTCTTAGAATCTAAAAGCTCAGTGTAGCAGCTCAGATGGCTCATTTTGACCCAATGCCCCATTGAGACACTTCTGTGTGTGTGGCCCTAATCTTAGCAGTTAGCAGCATATTGGTGAACTGAAACTGTGGTATTGAACTGACTGTAGTGCCAATTCAATCTCAATGGTAAAGAACAGAACATGAAGTATTTTTTCTTCTACATACCATATAGGGAGATCATCTCAATAACATGATTTGAGACATGTCATACTTCCAATGATCAGTTTTCAAGAGCCCACAGATGATTTTATGTATAACAGGCTCTAATCTTCCTACTATAAACCCTTTGCTGAAATGCCTATATGAAGTATGATTAAATTCCCCATTTAATCGTCAAACTCCTAAACCAATCAAGCAGGGTGAAGGTGAAACATAATGTGTAGGCTATATATCCATGCAAATATTGTGGTAACCAACCCTAAATGACAGCCCCGCTCCTAAACACTCTGACTGTGTCCTTCATTTTTACTGGCAGGTTGTAAAATCTCCAGATGTGCATATGAAAGCGTACACTTGAGGACAAACCAGCTCAGGTTGAAGTGGAATGCTTTTGGCTGCAGTAGCTCTAGCAATTTCAGATGTGATGTCTGCTCCAAATGCAGCTCCCTCTACTCATTTCAGCCAACACACAAGTATTTTCAGCATCAAGGCTTTTCAGCACCTCCCACTGATGGACAGCTCCTATTCACGTTTTCAACAAAAAAGGGCTGTATTGCCAAAGCAACAACTCCAATTAAAATGCACCCTGTACTTCTGGTAAACCTGCTCAGGCTGTGGTAGGAAGAAATGACATCCTCATGTCTAAATATCACCCATGGGTGGCTTTGCTTCGATTTTCCAGACATACTAGGTCAACAGGCAGAACCACAGAGAGAGGAAATGTGCACGACGTGTGTGCATGAGCAGATTCTGTAAAATAAAGCATGACCTGAAGCTTTTGCTCTGCCACATTTCCACTCAAAGCGCCCCTCGAGCCTGCCCACCTGGCCAATCCGGCGCTCTTTCTGCTGCAAACGTGTATGCTGAGAATACCTGAACTGAATTTGAATTACCATATGACGTAGGCCTTTTGCTAGCAGTAATGTCCTGCTGGCAACAGGGGCTACCACAGACCCACACAGTCTCAAGCAAGCGCTCAAACATACAATTTGTTGCACCAGCGACCCCCCCCCCCCCCCACCCCCCACACACACCTCCTCAACCCCCCTTTCTGTCCCTATCAATCTTTACCTCCATCTATATCTCTCACACACACCGTCAGAAACACACACATCACTCACAAACCAAAGGGGATGCGACAGCAATCACACACTACCTATAGGAATGAAATAAGCATAAATCAAAAGAAAAAGAAAAGTATATTTCTTCACATTGAAGTCCGTGACCACAAAACACAGGTTAAATGACGATGAATCGTTCTGCATGGTGACATACTACAGCTGCACGTCGCACTGAATGGGCTCAATTGGACTGAATCATGTATAGAAAATACTTACGCATTTTCTCGAATAAATGAAGCCGATTCTGAGGGGAAAACCAGCAGGGCCCCGGTCCCCGTTTTCAAGATGTGCGGTGCGAGCGAGGCACAAATCTCCATGTGAAAGGATCGGAGGCTGCTGCAGTCCGCGTCTCTCTCGATCACAAGTCAAGATGCTCGCCTGCAAAAAATGCCAAACATTCAGAAAGAGTTGCGTGGATCTGCGGTGCGGACACCATTCCCTCGGATGTAATGAGCGCCGATGAAAGCCCCCCAGAGGACCAGCAGCAACCCCCCTGGACTTGAAGATATTCCTCTGGACTGAGGAGGAGGAAACCCTGCGGAGTTTTTGATGGGGGATCAAGTCAGTATAGGCCCCTTCTCCCCCCCCCCCCCCCCCTCCGAACCAGTCACAGTCCAAAATTCACTCCGACCGGTGGTTTCTTCTACGAAAGAGCACTAAATCAAATCTCACCACAGAAATTAAAAGATACAACCAAAGTGGACTAATTTGGGGGATTTAGCAGTCAAACTGATATTGTACGTGGATCATTCACTCCAAAAAAAAATCCGTGGGCAGACAAGACGATTAATTACCTATTTAAAGCATTGTTAAGGTCAGCGCAGAAAGGGGTGCAGAAGCGTCCTACAAAACCCTCCTGAGAACGCCTATTGGATCAAATTAAGGATATCCGTCCCACTGCAACCATCACACGCGTCGCATCAGGACAAATGGGTTGCCATGGGGTGCTCTAAAAATCGCAGAGCATATGGCATACAGTATTTTCTATCAACGGGATGCAATTTCTCCTTAAAGCAATCCGATGTATTGATAACATAAGCGCAGCTATTAGTAATTATTCCGCCTGGCAGGGAGAGTGTGTCCGATCCGGGTGGTGTGGCAGCAGCATCATCCGTGTGTTGCAAATAAAGCGGCTTTTTTTTTTTTTTTTGCCACCGGCTCCTAATGGTTCCCCCGCTCTCTGCAGTCCATGACTTGAATAGCGAGCACGTTGAAATCACGGTCTCCAGGCACAGATCTGCCGCGCGCGCGAGTCACGTGTGCGTGTGTGTAGCTTAAAGTGTAGGACGGTGGTGCGCGCGTGTGTAGGCGTGAGCGTGTTCGTGTAGTACCCAGGGACCACTTTAACTTTGACCACTTTGCCTGCTCGTCCATCGGCCCATTGAAATCACCCTGAGGTCGTTAATCAACAGGGATCAATCGCATTAACGCATAAAGTCCAGTCTGCTGTCTCTTGAGTGTGTGTGTGTGTGCGTGCGTGCGTGTGAGTGTGTGCGCGCGTGCATGGATCATTCAATTGTTGATGAGGTATGGTTGCCATCTACAGGCGTGAGTCTCTATCCAGTCATCCAAAACGGACCATTTCCACAGTCTGCATGCACACATAAATTCACATTCAACATGTAGAAGCAGTGCTCCTCCCACATTCAAAGCACCAATACAATGTGCATTAATACACAAATCAGCTACAAAAAAAAAAGTCATGATTAACCAGAACATTACATTATTTTACCATCTGCTGTTTTTAATTAGGATGATTACCTGCAACTATTGTATTCCTTTACAGATGCAGACAAAAGTAACCTAGGCAACTCCTGTGTGGCTGAAAACTGCCTTCTGATTCTCTGTGGTCACATTAAGGGAAATCTTCATTCCCTGCATGGACCAGTGTGAGAGACATCATGGCACTCATAGGTAAGAGGCTTTAGTGACTTCCACACCACAGACAGATAAGTGAGTACGCATTAATTTCAGCTGAGATGAACATCGTGTCTCATTAGCCAACATAATGGACCACAAGTCGCCTTCGTGACAAAGTGGCTGCTGGTCACTGAGGCTTTATGAGATCGACAAAGACAGAGAGGGAGAAAAAAAAGATAGATCCTGTGTGTGAGGGGTCACTGAATGCTTCCATTAGTATGGAGATCACCTGAATCATATCTGGACTTAGCAATCACTAGATTTAACCTGGTTGGTCACCTAAAGATTTGGAGTGATGCACAGAAGTGCTTCCCTCAGTGGTGGGATGTAAAGGTACAATTAAGTGCAAATTTAAAGCACTTGTACTAACCTTTACACTTATATGCAATATTATACTTCTGCCTTACATCATCGCACAAGCAATTATGGTCTCTCCACTGCAAGAAAACTAAAATTCAGAAAAGTTGTATATAAAGAAAAATAATAATATTTAAAGAACAAGAAAGATCCAATGTGCTCTGAAGTACAGACATGTGCAATTAAGGTGCTTTTGGAAGGGAACACAAACAGTTCAATAGATTACAAAAGGTCCAAGGCAGTCTTTTGTCAACAGTGAAAAGCCTTTAATCAAATTGGTATTTCAAGACAAGGACAATCCCTGCGCATGATAAAATGGAGCTGAAAATGATACAAACTTTGGTTGTTTTTCGGATTTTCTCTAAAGCCATCTGATTAAAGGCTTTTATGTAAACGTTTGCGTGAAGAGGTTTTTTTATTGAATATTTAATAACCCTCTTGAATCAGCTGGAAAATGCACAGTCGCTGCAAACAGGGCTGTGTTTCTGAGCTCATTAAAAAGTGGATTTTTTTGGAGATATACAGTACATGGTTTTTACAGGACAGCAATGATGCATTGCTGTAAACAACCAAACAGTATAGAAATAATAGCAACCTTAAAAATCCAACAACAAACACATTAATGTAGCAATAATGTGTTTGAAAAACCTCAAAAAAGGAGTGAAATACTGATGGGAAGCATTGTACTGCAAAATGAAACTTTATAAAGTACATTTTACCTTACTTTGTTCTTTTTACGGTTTCGTTTTAAAATAGTATTAAGGTCTTCATTTTGGGAACAAATATATAATCTTGATTCCAGTGATCCAATCTATTTGGATTAAACTAAATGCATTTCCTACAAAAATCATTTGATTACTTTTCCATATCTGAAAGTCAAAACTGCTCCCCCCGGCCTAAAGCAAAAGTAAAAGGGCTGCTTGTCAAAACAAAAGCTAACTCCACATCAAACATAATCCTGGTCTCAGAAGCTCAATCATCTGAACGTTTTTTACTTCCTTGGATGAAGTCCAGGTACACACAACTGGACTTTTCTGTGTTTCAAATAAGCTATATTGAGGCATAATTAGACTTTTGTCGTACGCTGCACTTATATTAATGTGGTAACGGTTACATAACTGAAGAAGAGTTTCACAGCCTCCCTTACAAACACTAGAGATACATTTGATATATTTTCTGTTATCAGCATTTTATTCATGCTTTGATGAAATATGAATTTTAATTCCTCAAGATCTCCTGAGCAGAAAAATTAAAAATAAAAGTGCAGATAACAAGGGGGAGGGAGGCACACCCTGTGTTTCTGTAAATGAAAGCCTCAGCAGATCTGCACAATCAAATCAATGTCAAACACATGCTGCTTCACCGTGTACTCCCTCATTACATTGTTTTTCCAGCGAGGACAATATAAACTTCCTGTATTTCTTATTTAGCCCTATTTGAATACATACAACAGCAGTACTCTGTGTCAATGTCAAAGATTTGCCAGCCCACAAATGATTTCTGGGCGGTAAATTATCACATGGAGTTTGAAGCTTGACAGCTTGACAGCTTCTATTTATTCTATTTTCTATGCAAAAGCCAAATGTTGAAATGGTTTTGGCCAGGCTTGTATTCATATACATTTTCCTCAAATATTTCATCAAATATGCTTGCTTGGAAGTTGTTTGATTTACCAAATCTTGATGCATATTGATAACATTTATATAAAATTAATTTCAGTTCCCGAAGTTATTGAAAGAATGACTGTAGGGATGCGCTATATACACACTTTTGGGCAAATAATGGTGATTCATATTTGTATGCATCATTCCAAAAAGGAAATTATAGCTGATGATACAATTCGCTATCATTGAATTTACCAATCGCAGTATCTAACTATACAGAATAAACAGGAATAACAAGCGCAGCACGCTGTCTAAGACCGTACTTGTCTTTGCTTTACTTGAAATAATAATTCAATATTTGAGGACTACAAACTGTTGTTGTTGATGCGTCAAAAAAAGTGATTTCAGTTCAGTTTAATAGGAACAATATGTGTGATCCGTTTTTATTATTACATGTTAGCCTTTCTTAATCTCAGCTGTGTGTAAGCCTCAGGTTATATTATACAAATTTAAAAAAAATGTGAATAATTGTTTATCTTTTTGGTATCGACCATAAACCTTAATGCTACCAGCTTGAAAAAAAATCCATATTGTGCAAACAGATAGACAGAAACGTACTCTCACCCTCTATTAAGCCAGACACATGAGCGTAGAGCCGCTTAAATACCTGATCAAAGTTCTCTAAAATACATCAAGCTCTGTCTATCTACTCGCTTTGGTATTCTAAATGCAAATTCATCTAGAGGGATGTTTTTATAAACTTGCAAGCATTCTCAACAAAGAGCCCTAACATGATTAGCAAAACGCTCAGTGTGTCTCACGTTTTATCGTTTTCACTGAACTAGTTTCACATAACTGCTTGAGATGTGATAACAATGAGAAGAATGCTGGGAATGTAAAACTGCTTCACGCTTCATCCGGCCTTTAGGGAAGTAGATGGTTTCTCCTTGCTGACTTATTCAGACATGCTGACTTTAAAGTCTGTCAAACAAATTGAAAGACACACATGGGAAAAGCTATGCTAAAGTGTTTAACAAATGATGGGCAGAGATGGCTTCAGTTGATTCTTGTCATCCCTCATTTTGGTCCATAGCCACTTTCCTGTCAAAATAGATTTGGCCTCTTCGTTTTTCTCTCTCTGTGAGACGTCTTCTTTTGGTCTACCATCTCTTCTATCTCCTTCCATCAGTCTTTTGGGATAGTTGGATCTGTGCTGTTGTAGCACATGTCCCAGACTGCTTTCTGGGACAAACTTCAAGAAGTTGGCTGGAAAGAAATATGGGGAAAAAAAATATGGAAGGAAAGAAATATGGTGGATAGAGAGAGAAGAGAGATGATCCTCTAGCACTACGGAGACTCTTCAATTATTCAAATGGCCGCTGTCCCTCTGCACTTGTTATCGCTGCTTGGTTTGAATATTAAAATGGCCGCCCCCAAAGAGACAGATATCCAGAAGATGAAGCCCACGCAGAGAGCAAAGGCTGAGTGCGCTTGACTCCTCGCTTCCCCGCCCAGCAGTCGATGAACGGGAGACTTTCTATGCAACTGACAGCATGACTTTGAAGAGGGAAGTATTCCTGTCACGTTCGGCCTAAATTCCATTAAAAACAGGCTGAGGGACTACTTAGCATCAAGTATGGCATGCTACCTGTATCGGAACAGACTGCAAATGTTAACTCGTCTAAGACGTGCACAGTGAAGTAGAAACAAAGGTTCCCGCTCGGCTGGTCACCTCAGTCAGATGAGATTGTGTTACATGATCTTGAGCTTCGCAAATTATGAGACATCCCGGACTGCATCACTGCCACCCCCTTCAGTCAAAGTTTTGATTTGATTCAAGTTTGTGTCGTGATTGAATGAATGGAATCCAGATAATCAGGCTGCAGTCCAGAGAGGCTGCAGTTTAGGTGAACCATTTGGCCATTATGTTGGGGAAGTGCAGCGATAGTGAGATCTTTTTCTTCAGTAAAATATTGATGGATGTGGATTTATTGTCCCAAGGGGAGAGTTGTTTTCACAGCCATGCAACAGTACATAGGCAAAACATATACTATTCATGAATATATTAATGCCGGCTCAGAACAGTAACAGCAATGCACTTTGTTCAGCGCTACAATGGCAGCCATACAACAAGGTAAACAAAATAATATACTGTATGCATTGTTTTATTAAAATATTAGATATTTAGTGCCAAGAAGTTGTTAAAGGTGGGGTAGGTACGTTTGAGAAACCGGCTCGAGATACACTTTTTGTTATATTCCATGGAATGCTCTTAACATCCCGATAGCAATGAATATCTTAAGTGCTTTGACAAAAAATCCATAAAAAAATGTCATCTGTGGAAGCCGTAGTACTGTAAAAAGCACGACCAATCATTTTAGGCGGCCCGGCTAAAATAACTGGATGGCCTACCTGCCTGTCAGCCTTCCATCTGTGCACACACTTATCTCGTGCCCTCATTGGTCATGTGCGCGTTTGTGTGTGTTGGAGGAGGGGCTCTGTAAGGAAGTGGAAGATTTTTTTCCGGTTGTGTATTTTCAAATTCTAGCGATCTCGAGCTGGTTTCTCCAAAATTACCTACCCCACCTTTAAGCTGTTGAAAAACTACTTTTTAAATTATTTTACCTATAAATGGGAGGTCTGATATGGGCCTATATTTGTTCAATAGTAAGGCTACTAGATTGTTCTTCTTTTTAACAGTGGTTTGATGACTGCAGTTTTCAGGGCATGTGGAAATACACCTGAGTGAAGAGAGGTGTTTACAATTTGTAAAACATCTGAGGCCATGCCATTTGAAACCTTTTTGAAAAAGTGTTTCACATTGGTAAAATATGGAGGCAGAAGGATGAGGATTTCAGATGTTGAATGGTCCTCCAGGTCTTTATCGTTTATTGTAGTAAGGTATTAGGCCATCATAACCTTAAGAGTATCGGTGCAACCTGGCATAGTGTCCTGAACTCTACTGGAGAGAGGAACAGCTTTCGTCAAGACAAACATTGTATTGTGTTTGGTGCTGATGATGAAGGGCCCTGTCTCAATTTGGACAGACACTAAATGTCTGCCAGATCAGCTGACATGACATGCAGTGTGAGGAGGGCCACAACGCCTTATGGATTACCTGAATGATTATTATATGACCCAGGTCTTTGGTTGTACATCTTTGTCAGAGGTACAACATGACCAATGTCAAAAGATATGTTTCAAACTGTAGCAGGCTTGTTTCAATATTACCAAACGTGTATGTTACATTTTGGGGTTAATAGTTTTGATTGAGACTGCTTTTGACGTAAAACTGGAATTCACTGAATAAAAGAGAGGCCCGTATGCACCCAGCAATCTGCGGCTTCATATCTGATTATTTTTCCTGAGAACTTTCTGGTTACAGAAGAGTTGCACAAAGTAATGCTGCCTTTCCTCTCTATATCAACATTGTAGAGGGAGCATACGTCTTGTTTGAACTAACTTTATTGGAATTGTCAATGGGCCCAACAGGGTTTCCAGGCTTTCATTCAGTGTGAGCACCACGCTGTGGCCGATCGATTGATCTGTACAGCAAGATCATGAAAAGCTCAAGCCCAGGCCATGCAGACAAACTGATTAAAATGTGTGTGGTGTGACTAATAAAGAACAAAGTATCTGCTCAGCTTAACACATAGGATTCACACTCATTTAATATTGAGTCTCCCCTCATTCCTTTTATTCCCCTCTTCCCGCATTTTATTTATATTTCTACCCTCATTTAGTCATCTCACCTGTCTATATACAAGGGCTACACTAAGACTACTTGAAAGCAACAAATAACTGTATACCTAACCACTTTTAATTTATGAGTGCATGTGACACAATTGGAACTCGCCCCCGGAGAGACCCCATGGCATTTTATTTTATGTTTGTATTTATTTCGTTTTATTTTGTTTGTATTCAGTGATCACAGTAAGCAGCGTAGGAGGATGAACCTTAATGGACCGTGTTTCCTCTCATTACCGCAGTTCCAGATAACTGAAGTGGCATTTCTGTGTATGCATATTATACTAAAGCCCCTTTGTGGATTAAAGAAAAAATAACTCAGCTGGTGAAATGGCTTTGAAGGAACATGTTTCCAGTGAATGGAAAAGTGCCAGTATGAGATGTTCTTAATGCTTCCTGTGTCAATGGAGTTAGTTTGCAGTCTACAATAGCATGATAACTGTGTGAAGTATGTCACTGCAGTACCACAAGTCTTCAAAACTAGCTAATATAGTTTTATTTTTCTGGCTTACACAGGCTCAAAACAATCTGTATGTAGGTTTAATATAATTATATACTCAAATGTGTTGCCGTTTAAGAAGGACATGGCATATATTTAAATGTGTTTGACCTTTGTGGGCTTGACCACAAAAGCCTGATGTTTTTTTTACGCGCTGAATTAATTTGAAGCAAAGCTAACAAGAAGCCAGAGTGAAAACTCAAATCAGTATACCATGACTTTTCAGCTCATGTCTGTTTTTCATTTGGTTTCACAGCATCTATTTGCTTCAAACGATAAAGACATTATCAGTGAGGACCATTTTTCACCATAGACATTTCTATGTATGATAAATGAAGCAATATCTGCTGTAACATTTACACATTGACTGCTGCGTGCTTTCCTATGAGCTATTTTGTGACACATTTTGCAAAAGAATGCACCAAAAGGAAAACAATGCAGCAAGCCTTCTCATTGCCTAGGCCAGATTGTTTTAGGTGCAGGGAAACAATGAAGAGTTATGCAAAGCTGCTTCCACTCCTATGCCATGCCAATACGGATACCTTGGCACAAAGTCAAATGTTCCCGTCGTCGTTGAACACTGCTGTCCAACAGGCCTTGTTTCTCCTGGATGCATTATTTTGATTAATTACACCCGGTCCCCATTGAATTTGAATGACCTCCAAAAGAGTGTCCTCATCATGTGACTTCCTGTGCGGGATTTCTATAAAGCATCGTAATGAGGCTTATTAGCATAAACATGAAGACAGAGGGATGCTTCTAAAATGGGCCGGGGTGTTATATCTCTTATCTGCTAACTTTCTCGACAGTTTTACCGCCTCACATGAACCTCTACAGTACAGCTCGGAAAAACCAAATGCATGCGGATGATGATTAATGCAAATGCCTGATGCACCGACTGAGCATTGCACAGGGATGCCATTGAGGGAAATTTAGTGTGACCTGTTATTTTCTCGTAAATGCTGTAGCATGTCACGATAAAGCAAACCAGAACGCGCTGAGTTATGGCGCTTCTGTGTGTGCTCAGCCTCACAGCGCTGAGAAATGACAAAATCAGCTCATTACATGCACACTGTCATATTTGATCTGTGGGATGCTTTCCTAAGCATGACACATGAAGCATGTAGATACTTAAAAAAATGCTAAAACATAAGGGAAGGAAAATAATAAGGCATTTAATGATTTAATAACCTTGAGAAAAAATGATATGTATGGCATTTGCGGGTGGTTTAGAGAATTCTAATATTCCATATCACCAAAAGAAATCCCACATCATCAACTAAGTGAAATAATCGTTCCCTTCCACATTATAGAGGCAGGAAACATTTGTATTTATCACAAGTGCAGGTTAAGATGCTGATGGTGCTCCTGCAGTGGCAGTTCAATGTCTTTCTTGATCATAAAGGGCCAAAGCAGCGACCTTCCATTTTTAGGATTGCGTCTTATAGCCTGTGTCTTCTGGAACATTAATCCCTCAGGACTCACATACTGAATTAAAATCTGATCTTTCAGTAAAAACAAGCGTCTGAATTGCAGACAAATTGTGTACAAAAATCAATGTTTGGATTAGAAACAATCTGGGACTAGTGATGAGTCTTTAGTGTTCTTGACGATAAAACTTTCACCTTAACAAGACCATTTTCTTTCCTCTGAAATCCAATAAAATGGCTGATGGATGACAGATCTGTTCCTGGGGATGTTTTAATCGATACACAGAATCTGGTGTTACAGTTTTTTTGTGCCATAATACAAGCTGAGCAGTCTGAGTGATGTCAGAAACATAATATACTCACCTGCAAATGGTGACTGAGGCATAAATCTAAGTGACAGACAGGCAGCACAATTTATTACATAACCAACTAATCTAACTTCAACATTCAGCAGCCGACTAATTTAATTAATAGAGGTTATATCTCCTGGGTTCCTCGATTCCTTCTAAATCAGTGTTTTTCTGTGTCGGCAGGTAGAGGTGAGGTTTGTGGAATGACTAAAGACCACCTGGAGGCCTCTTCACAAATCAATAGCAACCTCATGGTCGACGTTATCTCCTAAGGAGGGGGGTGGGGGTGGGAGGGGGGGTTAAGATTGATTGTCGTTAAGCACTTTACAGGATGGAAAGAGGATGAGGACGGATCATAAAAACGCCCACACACCACCTACCCATCCCTCTCAGCTGCAACAGAGTGCAACCAATCGATAGGAGCCGGATCAGCAAAAACACGGTAAAGAAATAAATACCTAAATAAACAGGGAAGCAATAGTTAAAAAAAAAGAAGCAATTGATTAAATATTTGGCAAGTAAATTAGGAAATACAATTTTTTAGCAACCATGTCGACAAAATAAACACAACTTAGGAGGATTTTACATTTGTATTAGTGGATCTAATCCGTGGAGTCTGTGTTTTTATGCGAGAGCAAGGGTTAGAACCCATGATGTCTTTATAAAGCTAACCTCTGTGTTGTACTCACATGAAAACATGGCAATCTAGATAAACGGGGCCCACCGAGGTCCACATTAATAGAGCCATAGTGGGATTATAACTCACTCAGAAAGGTAACAAGTGCAACTGATTATAAACAAAGGAAGTGATGGATTATAATATCATATTCAATGTGGAGGTGTAGAGAGACGAGTTTAGTGTGCCCGTATATATTTTTAAAAGGATAAGCAGTCAGTGAGAGACTGACCGATTCTTTCATATAATACTAGATAAATAAAACTGAAATAATATTATGTTTGAATTTATTTCACTGTATCCTCTAATGCCTTGTTTTTATTAAATGGCTGACGTTTTTTACACGGCCAAATCCCTTTTTATACCTGAAGAATCAACATTACATAACTGCACCGCCTGACATTCCCTATTTACGTCACAGTATATTACACTTGCTGTGCACATATCTGTATAAATACTTTAGGGCTATTAAGTTATTCTCTTAATCATAAACTCTATTTAATATTTGAATGCTGTCTTGGAGAGGGGCCAGCTATGTTTTGACTCAGCCTTAGCAATGGCTATGTATCAGTAATTTATTTACAAACAGATTGTAATTCCCTAATACCGATATATTAATTAGGGAACTGCATATTATAATTATGCTTCCACATTTGTATTTATTACAACCAAACTTTTGGTTTTAAATCTTTTTGGCCCCTTGAAAGATTAAGTGATTTACAACCATATCACTGCTCCTGCTAATGCAACATTTCCACCAACAAATATTTCTCTGTCTCCTTCTAGATTCCCCTGTTGGTTTCACAGCAAAAACAAAGCACTTCAGTGGGTTAGGAATATACGATCATTTAAAATATGAACGACCAAGTTCTAACCTGCTCTGATGAAAAAGATATGACTTCCAGTGGCGCTGACATGGACAGAGACTAATGTGTCTGCAAAGCTTTGATGCGTTTCTTGTGTTTAGTTGTCTTTTATGATGTTTCCTCGGTATAGTGCATGCTGCAGATGACATTCAGCCTCAGTGCAACAGTCTTGTATGCTTCTGCACGAATAAACCCACCGATTTGACGGTACGTTTATTATCTCAGGACATGACAATACCTCAAAGGCAAATGTGGATAGTTGTCATCTTGTTTGCCTTGTACTTATAAAGCGATTATTCTCGATGTATGGACCCATAGTTGAGTCTGTGGTCACTGGATGTATTGATATTCAGAGATAATATCTACCAGCAAAATGACAGCATTGATCCAACTCCTCAAACATCCTGCCTACCGACCTTTACGCTTCACTGAAAATCTACCTCCTGTCTAGGTTGGACTGTTGTTCATTTCCCATCTTAAACCTGCAGTCAACTCTGCTTTCATTACAAAATCACAGTAGGTGCCTTTGTCCATTTCTCCTTTATCTTTGCCTTGTCCTGTGTTTGGCCTTCACCTCCCTTTAACTATCATTTGTGTTAGGCAAGTTAACTTTCTCATGATTTAGATTTGGGGGTTAGTTGGATATTGCATTCATAGATGTGTTTTTAGAAAGGGTGTGGATCCAATTTTAAAAATATGTTTTCTGGATCCCCTCCAAGATCATAGTGGATTCCTGGCATACTGATGGCAGTTAAGAAATACATATACAACCCCTGAACATGAATAAAAAGGGGCTCATCATGCTCATTTTATATAGGTTCATGCTTGTATTTTGGATTTCTGCAAGAATATGCTTTAATGTTTAAAAAACAAAAAAAACAACTAAACTAACTGTTGAGTTAATAAAAAGGAAAGTCAATGATTTAAAAGATGATTTTATTTAACCAATAGAACTGCATAAAAGTACATTGTCTCCTTTAAATGCTCACCTTCGCAGTAATGAATACGTGCACTCCAGTGTGTCAGTGCACAGTGACATACATCACAGTTGTTGTGGTTACAGGTGCCACAGAGCACACCTTTAACAACAGCCATTAGTGATGCTGGACGTGAGGGCTTTGAAGCACTGATTTTCAGTTTGCAGTGTGTTAAGTTGCTGGAAAAATACATTTGTGCTTTGCTTACTCCTGTAGTGGTGATTTGTATGTTTTCAAAAAGGACTGCTTTTCTATGTAAGAATCCTTTCTGAATGTATTGCTTAAAATAAATGCATTGTCACAAAGTATATTAGTAATAGTACTTCATCAGTGTACACCTTTATAAGTTACTTGCAGTGATCTTTTACAGTACATAAAGAAGTGCTGTACCAGCGAATTTGCCAGTAGAGCAAACATTAAACATGAAACATGCGTTGACTAGTGTGCCACCTTAAAAATACTTTGTAATTTCCCTAAAAGCAAATCCGAACAAAAGGTGACTCGCTGTAAAAAAAAAAGTGGAAACACTGTGTATCTCATGGCTTCTGAAGAGAGAGAAATCATAACAGCTGTCAGCTGCAAAAAAATAAAATAATTAGGTTTTTTAAAAGCAGAGAATGATTCATGAATCCTGACATATTTTCTCATAAAAGCCTGAGTCTGACAGTGCTGAGGACATTAAAGTAAATTAGCTTTAAATACTTAAAAGTACCAAAGTACAGGCTGTTATGACTTTTGTGCTTCAAAGAAAAACTATCCAACATATTTCTGACAGTCATTGGCTCAAACTCAACTGATTTAAACTGTGGAACACTTAGTCTAGGCTACATAGCTCCAAAGATAACTTCATGACAGATTACACTCAAATCATCTAGAGATCTCACTTACAGTAGACTCAGTATTTTTTTCCCTATGCCGGAAGGAACATTTAAATATGCTAATACTTGTGTTTCCTTTCTAAATGGCACCAGTTCTTTGAAACGGTTGCATCCCCTTTAAGAGCAGCTATAAGATAAGAGTCACACAACAAGAGTGGAAAAGGAGCCAACTGTGCCCTAACATGTGTCTGCATTTCTTCATAAAACTGGACAGGATAAGGACAACATCCCTGGGATCCACCAGCCAGGCAGTGGTAATGTTGTAGGTGTAAATGGAGTCATGCTCTGTTGAAAGAGTACGGCTTGTGTGCACGCTCCCCTCATCCATCATATTTGAGGCTGTATGCGTCTGTATATGTGGGCAAAGAGAGACGGAGGATGCTCTCCAGCCGGGCCCAGGAGATGGGCTGAAGGGAGGATGACAGATGACAGATGAGGTGCCGTCATGGTTTCCTAAGAGCTCAGTAAGATCTGTCTTTTTGCGGCATGTCTAAATTATTACCTCAGCTTCACAGAGGGTTGTAGCCCCCAGCCCTTCTTATGCTATTCCACTGAGCCTTCAGACCTCTGGGTTTGTGTTTCTTTATAATTTACCTTCTGTTGGAAGTAAGATAATCATCTGCATGCACCTCACTGTTTAAATTACCAAGCAGCTGCTGGTTTCTGGACCCCGTGGTGATAGTAATACATCTTGAGAGTATAATATCTGGTTGAGATGTTCATTCAAAACCCTGACGTCAAAACAGAGCTGGTCTGACCCATCTTCGGGGAGCCGGATGTTTGCTTTTCACCAGAAAGGTGCGATGACGTCTCAGATCTGACAGTGATCTATTTTTTATTCCCACTCTGACTCTTGTATGTACTAAGCCTGTGTGTCTCATGATTTAACAACCACTTGGCAAGTGGCAGAGCAATACGCACTTAGTATGTGAAGAATTAAACACTTCCTGGAGCCTATAGTCTCAAGCCATCACTGCTATTATAAAATACTTGACACAAACTAGCCCTTTTGATGAATCCTGCCGGCTTCTTATTAATTTGAGATTTAGAAAAGATGCGGGCAAATCACACTCCAGATCTTGCTGTGAGCTTGTATGGCGGGGGCCCCGTCCCTCTGTGTGTGACTGTGGCCCTAAAAAGCTAAACTGGCAGGGAGGCCGAAGGAAGCGTGCACTAAACGCACGTCTCTGCCAGACACTGTGGGCTACTGCTGAGTGCTTCAGCGTGCCAAGTTGGTGTGGAAAAGGGAAAGTAGGGCAAACAATGGGATCCAAAATACAACAAAGTGGACATTTTTCTTTTGAGCAGAAATTACACAAATATAAAGTGTCTAGAGGATTTGCATATATTTACAAATGAAATAGCTACAAGGAGTCATTGTTAGAGCAAGTGCAGCTTCTCTGCAATCCCATGATGACACGTTTGCAAGCTAGATACAATAAAGAAATCACAGTGCTAAAATCCTCCATATTCTGTATGTGCCAGTGTTTGGATTGTGTGAGTCATCTTTGGGTTAGTAACAGTGTTTGTAATAGTTGAGTGTTTTTGCCATACAAAGCACTGACAGATAGAGAAGATGAGATGAATGTCTTAATCAGGCATATGTCTGTGAGAACCTGAACGTGTAAGAAACAGAGCCTTTCGAGCCACACTCCTTTGTGCTGGACCGTACTCTGCCTGTTTGTCTTCTCTATTGTGATCATGTTACTTTAGCATTTCAATTCATTACAGACGCTAAAGGTTTAGACAGGCAAATAAAGACGCAGTAATGAAACGCCACACACAAAAGGAAAATGTGGGCTATTAGACAACGTTCTGTCAGCAAGCATCTTTATTTTTCCTATTAATTATTTACGGGACATTTGATCATTAACTTCCAAGATTCTAGATTGTGATTGATAGTAGTAGCTGTTATGGTTTTATAGTCTGAAAGCATCCCAGCTTGTTCTCCACGTCGCTTTAAACTGTGTTATAACAAAAAGTCAGGAGATGAACCCATTTCCAAACCAGTCCATCTGGTTCAACTCTTCATCACTAGGGGGATCCATACACATATTTATATGTTGTATTCATCTTTATTTAGTCATCATGTTATTAAATGAACAATGATTTAAAACAGAGAAAATTAACAAGTGGACTTATCACCGTATAAAGTTGTCAAATGTGTAGTTGCCTAGTTACTCATCCATCTCTGTATTAAGCTGCTAGATGCTCCACTTTCTAAATATATTTGTTTTGTGTGTGTTGGTGAGCAGGTAGTACACCAATGTTGATCTGTTTGATGGGCTATGTGATTTGGTACTGTTGCAGCGGTTGCGTTAGCCGTCATTATAAAAGAAAATAGACAAATCTTATGACTGTCTGTCATTTTGTAGGACTGTCTGAGGCCGTCTATCAATTTATAGTAACTCAGAGAGCATTCAGGTGTAAATGAAAGAGCATTGGTAACTTCATATCACTTCCATGGGGAACATTTCAACCACATTTTTAAGAGATTGGCTGTAGTGGTGCTGCTGATTCAGTCTGCAGAGTGGCGCGTGTTCAGATGTCAGAACAAAATTAAAACAGCCATGAGCAGTCATCTGTTTGAGGCAGACAGAAAAACTCATTGTATAAAATTGCATAGTTCATATTCCACTGTGTAGGTACTAAGGCTGCTCTGTTTTAGTGGCCTCCATCGCCACTGCGAGAAACAAATAAATCTGCCCTGTGTGTTGAAATGAAAAGTGATGATATAGTCTCTGTTCCTCTTTATGCGCCTTCATTAATGCATAAACTAAGAAATCTGTATATTCACCATTTAACAATTTGGCACTTTTATGCTGTCTTATTATCATAAGAAAATGATGGCTAACAATAGATGATGATGTCAGTAGGGGCTTGGACAGGGAGCTGTAGGGTCGCTGGTTCAAGTCCCCGACCAGACCTAAATGTGGAGTGTGGACTGTTATTTGGAGAGGTCCCAGTTCACCTCCTGGACCATGCCTTGGTGCCCTTGAGCAAGGCACCGGACATCCCTCTTCCCCCCTCACTCCCCATTGCTCCCCGGGCGCTGTACAATAGCTGCCCACTGCTCCTGGTACTAGGATGGGTTAAAAGCAGAGGCCACATGTCACTGTGTGTGCTGTGTGCTCTGCATGTGTGACCATTAAAGAGGGTTTCATCCCTCCAATTATATTTCTATTCTATTCTATGACTGACATGTTTTAATGAAAATGTAACCGTGGCCTTCGCTTGGCAATATAAACAGAAAACCTCCATCACCATGGATACTGATGGATGCCCAGTTGTTGTTTAACATTATGTACTGACTCTATGTAAAGGTAAAACATGACGAAAACATGGGATGTATGATCTGTTCCACTCCACACTGACTGGCTTGAGGCCAAAATAATACTGGCCAGATGAGACTGAACTGGTGTGTGTTCACTTCAGGTGCAGATTCAAAGAAAATGGAGGATATTTAGGATGAACAGTCAAACCTCAATATTGTGACGAATTGGATTCATTGAGACTCTTCCTTTACATTTGCCACATGATGCCACTTTGCTGAGGCGGCAGCTCTATGGAAACAGCAACACTGAGTTCAATTCAGCTGAACGTTGGAAAACAGTCATAATTGCAGAAGAGCTCTTTTCTCTTCTGTTGGTAACTGAAAAGCCTTTGTGATGCTGAATGGTGCAGTTTTTTTTAAATTCTTCTGTGGCTCTACCATTTGTTTGTATTCATAGTTTCCCAGTGTATTTTCTGTTGAATCACAGATGCAGTGGGGGACGAGCAGCAAGAAAACTGAAACCGTGGGACAGCCACATGCCTATGGGATCTACATCTGACAGTTAAGCTGGGCTAACATATTGCTGTCATGTTGCGCTGTGGAACCGCAGTGAAGCTGTCAGCTCGCTCAAACCTTAAAAAGTACCAGCCGTGCACGCCTGGACATTCAGGCCGTCTCAAAAGCTCTGACTAAAGAAGCAATCGCAGAGCGCTTTCCTATAACAGTTGGAGATGAGGCTGTTTTTTAATAAATCACACTGCAGATCTTTTCTATGAGTACATGCTGGGATAAACCATTTTCCCCTTTGACATTCAATGTAACATCTAATGTAACAATGTAGTCATCCAATTATTTCACCAGAGAAAACAACCTTCATTTCTTAAATGTCAGATAAACATGGTTCTGCTTTGATAATAAAATATGTGTAAAACAATGCATCATCCTACATCTACTTGGCTAGGAGTTCATTTAATCCAGATGTGGCGGTAACTAGATTAGAAGCAAGACTGCCAGATCTCCAGTGGATGTATCCAATCACGTTATGTATGAAATACACTGCAGGAATACGAATAACTGTGATAGCAGAGATGTGCGGCGGCAGCAGCTGCATAGGCACTCTGTCTTGTAGATGCCTCTTGCAGCAGGGATGTGTGCCAAGAAGGAACTAAGTCCCTTGCAAATCCATTCACTGGAAATGGTTGTCATCCCTCCAATCCATTCAAATTTGATTTGGCAAAAAGTAGTTTGCATGACAGAACCTTGAGTTTCAATTGGGGGGGGGGGGGGGGGGGGTGATGGGGGGGGCAGAATGACGCACATGCCCAGGAGGCCCAATGAGTCGGGAGTAGGATCCCCAGGGCTCCAACATTACACTTGGTTAATACATCTAATTATATATTAATTTTAAACAAGACTAAGATATATGCAAGTAGATTGACTCTAAAGTGTACAGTTGGTCAATGGGGAATGCCTGAAAGAGGCTCCTGGTTTGAAACCCTCAGGTGTGCAGCTTGTATTTAAGTCTCTGTGCAGATATTTGGTTTCTAGCTGTCTATTGGCGTGTCCACCCTGCCTTTCCAGGGTGCATGGACAGTGGGATTGATAAAGAAAAAACCGGTAATTCGCAAAACAAACCATTTGTTTTCATTGCTGGTTATTACATCTAATGTACTTTTTTTGTTATAAATTGGAAACATTGTCTATTTCTCCACAGTTAGAGTTGACGTCTTAGAATTGTTGGTTTTGTCCAACTAAAAGTTTTAAACCCAAATATATATATATATAAATTACAATGATATGAGAAGAGAAAAACAGCAAATTATATTAATAGAAAATCAATAAATGACTTTTCATCAACCATGTCATCATATTTCCTCACTTTAAAGCCGTCACAACATTTCTTTTAATTAAAAATGGATAAAATGACTTCTTGGAAAAGGAATTGCTTTTAGTGACCAAAACCCACGTGGTTCAGCTCTACGGAGCGTTTCAGAAATGTTTGCTCATTGTGGTGCTTCTACAGCTCACAAATTGAGAGGTTAATACCCCTTTCCACTAAATAAACTCTGGTCTGTTCAGGATTATTTGAACCTCGGTGCTTTCCAATGAACCAGCCGGTGCTTTAAACATTGTAATCAAAGGTGCTTTATCAGCAAATGGCATTGCTCAATGCACAACAGCAGATAGAATCGGAGCGATGAGATCCTCTTTAATGCTCACACATGCAGAGCCCACAGCACACACGTGTTCTCTGCATTTAACCCATCCTAGTACCAGGATTACCAGCTGCCCACTAGGAGCAGGGCAGCTATTGTACAGCGGGAGGGGGATGCCCGGTGCCTTGCTCAAGGGCACCACGGCAGGGCAGGAGGTGAACTGGGACCTCTCCAAGTAGCAGTCCACACTCCATATTTTAGGTCTTGTCGGGGACTTGAACCGGCGACCCTACAGTTCACAGTCCAAGCCCCTACTGACTGAGCCACTGCCGGATAACAGTAGGAACAAGATGATAGCATCATTGATTACATGCAAGCTTTTTTTCTGTGATAACCAATATTTGTTTTCATTCCAAGAAACTCATGATTCAATGATAACACTGAGAACATGTAGAATATTACACATCCATCCATTGATGTCATCGTGGCTTGCACGCAAGTCCAGAAAAACCTATTATATTTATTTTACCTGGGAACCATTTATCCTTGTTAAAAAACTATTGAATTTAGGTCGAAATGAAAATTGCACTTCTATTCATCAAAGGGCAAGGAACATGCCTCCAACTGACTGATTATGTTACCAAGTGTCTGCTTGTTGTGCAATTTAGCAACAGTGTTTTGTTTGCCTAAAACTCAGCTAACTCTAAAATATTTGACAGCTTTTCTGTTGTTGTTCTGTACCTTAAACAAGGACAATGGATAATGTCAACTTTATGATTGTGTTACTTGCAACCCCCAAGTACACTGGAAACCGCATCATTTGATTACACAGTAAAAACATACTGTAACACACATCCGCACCTACATAACAGTCACTTGACCATAGATGTGCTGAAGCTATGTTGCCTATATTGCAGTCTTGAGATTTTTCTATTTTCCAAACCAATACCAACTAATAAACACAAACAGCACATTTTCTTATAAAAAAAGGTTCAAAAAGTAAAAGAACATGACCCAACGTTTAAAATAGAAACTTTGATAAGAGCCGACAAGTGGTTGGATGATGCATAATGGCCTCCTTTACTGTGCTTTGCTATGTGTATTTATCCAGCGTGCTTATTAGCACATCAGTGAGACTTCAATGTCCCATGTGGTTTCAGATGTGAATGCAGAAAATAATACAAAGTGTGCTTTAGTTTGCTGTATGCAGTTAAAACATAGTAATTGTGGTGTGCAATGGTTACATACATACCACACTTCTACAGTAAATAAATAACAGTCCCAATAATAAAATATGCAATTTATATTTTATTTATGTTACATGCATTTTAGATTTCCGCAATTGTTTTCATTTTCGTACCTAATTAGCATCGATGATGAGAGCCTTAGATTTAACAGGTCTATCGTCAAGACTGAAGAAGGGTCCTATCTTTACTCATTTTGAAGACATGAGCAGTTTTATATTGGGCTTCATATGTTATTGTAGTGTTATTGCTGTGCTCAATCATTTGTTATTTAATGGTCGGCCCTGTCTTTGATCGCTCTGATTTATTCTTCAGAGTAAATTAAATAACCTCGGTTGAGAGTATGAAGTTTATATTATATTATCAAAACATAAACTATAAGGATCCATTTGCAGCATCTAGTGTTTGAGGATTAAGGTTTATATGCTTATCATATAGCTCCTCCACTGCACTAATAAAAGACTCATGTTTCATATTTTTTCAATAAATGATAGGTAAAATATCATTAGGACTACTTATAGACATAGAAGCACCTTTTTGACTGTAGACCTGACGACACTTGTATGCGACATGAAGGATGTGAGAGGATGCATTACATGAATTTATGATCATAATTATCCATTTAATCTTTGTCAGGTTAGACATATTTCTGTGCCTCAACGCTTTCAAGGACAATTCAACATCACAACTTTGCCCATAGGGGCTCTTGATATAGTGATTTACAGTCATACTTACATTTAACACCAGCTAATTTAACCCAGACTTTAATGTAGCTGCATCTAAAAACTGAAATAAGTCATGGTAATGATTGCTGTTAATAAAACGTTTTCTTTGCTGCATTTAAATAAGAAAGAAATAAAAAACTCTTTGCGAGATTAATAGTATATGTCATGTTGAGGTTTGGTTGTAAGAGAACATTCAATGAGAGTTATTTGTGCAATTATTTTACTTTTGTTGTGTATTCTACTTTCTTTTTTTTATGTACAAAAGTGAGCTTGCCAATAGTTCACTTTGTTTAATCTAGAGGAAAGGGCATGTGTCATTAAACCCAAAATAGTTTTTTGGGGAGTCATAAATGTTCGCAGTGATTTTCATGGCAATCTAGAATAATAGGTTTTGAGAAATCATGCATGCAGAGTGTAAAGCACACTGTGATATTTTAACTGGCAATCCAACCAATTGTGAAATAGATAATGGAATCTTTAAACGTTATGCTTTTGTTATATACAATGTATGGATTACTCTAGCATATGAAATGCTGTAAAGCAACAATCATTGGGATATTGTATCGGCTTAAAGGGGCCCTATTCTGTTTTTGGGGTCTTCTCTTTCCTGTAGTGTGTTATAGGGTTTTTTTGCATCTAAATGGTCTGCAAAGGCTGAAATCCCAAAGTCGCCTCTAGAGGGAGTTTCTCTCCAACACCCCCCACCCCTGCCTAAACATAGTGACATCACAATAAAACACATTGTACGTGATAGGCTAAGGAGCGGGACATCATCTTTTTGAACATTAACGCATGTAAACATGTCAGAGAAGAGGCATAAAATACAAATAGCCACATTTTTCTAAGGGTTTTAATGCCTATTATATTATCAAGTGTACAGTGCAACTGAATGTGATATACCCGTCTATAACGTAGCATAAAAGGGTGGCCTTTAAAATGTCATACTATACTGTATACTCTGAGGGCAAGAATAAATATCCATTAACTCTGATGTTGATCAATGAGAAACACCTACATATTCATGAATTCTTTATTAACGTTGACTGCATTCATACAGTAGCATTTCATTTTTTGACTTAAGCGGTCTTTGAGGAGATGCCCGCATGTTTGACTTCACACATGCGGAGTTCATTATAACTTTGGCTTTGAGAACGCAGCTTTGACTCAGAGGCCTTACCCACCCCCCCCAGGGCTCTGAACAGATCCTCAAACGAATGGATTGGGCAGAAAAACATCATCAATACAAATTCTGAATTAATGTTACCTTTTATGTGTGCAAATGTATGTGTACATATATTTGCCTTTTATTTTAATCACACGCATGATTGCTCTACTTTATTTAAGATTAAACCTGAAGACAGTGAGCATACTGGAGAGGTAAGGAGAGAGAGGATTTGTGGCACAAATTATGAGCCAGACTTATCATTGATTGATAATAATTCCTCTAAATCCTAATTTCCAAGTGAAAACCAGGCCCTGGACAACCTACAGTCATGAATTATGTTGAGACTGCAGACTTCAGAACAGGCAATGCATTTCATTCAGGATCTAAGACTGCAAAGAAACGACACTAACTAATGATGCCGATAGAAGTCGAAGCAGGCACTGCTCTCTAGAAGCACATTATAGATGAGTACTGCATGATCATAAATTGTTGATGTTAGGTTATTTCTCACACATCATCTGTCATTTAATGTACACAAACACATAGACATGACCAATAACACAAGCCCTTGTGTGACACTAGTGCTCAGAAGTTTAAGTTAATTATGACTTTGAGAAGAACAATTAGTCATTGTGGTTTTAACCCCAGAGCAGATCAGTCTGCAGGAATATGCACCATATTGTAATGAGTTTACTGGATTATGCATGTATTGAATTTACTATATTTATTCATTTATTAGCCCTGCTTGTGATTTAGCTCTAGTGGTAGTGATTAGGCTGGTTGGTCAGTACAACAATTGTGTCAAAAGAACATATCTTAACAATTACCAGATGGTTTACAATTACATGTGGCACACTTACTACTGTAGAGTCCACATTTCCACATAAATAAAAACAGAAGACTGTATTAGCTCTTTGTTCTGAACACGAATTGTACATCAAAAAGCATGGACTTATCAACATTCAACTTCAAGAGTCAAATATTCCCCTTTAAAGTGTTCTTCAGGAACTATGATGTGATATTCATGCAGTTTAAAAAAGACCAGCATAGGCACTTCGAGCTGTTTTTGACCGCTGACTTGAAACAGCATATATCGACAGTTTAGACAGTTTAGACTTAGACTCGATTTTTTGTATGGTTTGCAAACAGGGGTTTCTAAAGAAGTGGATTGACGTTTTTTAACATCTCTATCAGCAAAGTAGGAGCAGGCAAGAAAACAAAGTGCGGCCTGGGTGAAAGGATTAAGGGAAGAAGAGGGCCCAGAGCAAAGTGCTGCTGCCGGTCTGATAAGTTTCCTGAGGAGGCCGATACACATTGGAATTTGGCAAACATCAAACCATTACTGCATGCAGAGGGAATAAGCAAAAGTAGACAATTTGTTTTTGTTAAACTGTAACTAAAAACATGCAGTAGCAAAGACCGTGGCTAGAACCCTTCTGTTTGTAAAGCTACAACACACATCAGCTACAGACACTTTATATGGTTGCTGAGCTTCTTTAGCCGGCTATCTAAGTGAGATTATGAGGCATTACACATGATAGAGATGCTAAAGTTTCACCTCCAACCTGAAGCAGCGACAGCTCTTTATCCAGGTCCCTTTTAGAATCAGATCACTGACAACCTCTGGAGGACCCTATTGAAACTAAATTAATTAACATTAATAACATGATTATATATTTGGCCAATTCATTGCATTTTAAGGGCATAAAGCTGCATTCAAATTTAATTTAAACTTGGCACCAAAAAGACATGGTGAAAGTTTAAATGATGGGTTTTGCATGGGCGTGGTACAAAAGCAGATTGGCGAATTTCAAATGATTCATCATTTGATTGGCCCATTGTAACAAGGCATTTGATTGGAGGATTGAATGTTTGTATTTGATTAGATCAAGCCATTTGTTTAGTACATTGTAACAAGTAATTTGATTGGCCCATTGACAATATATTACACAATCCAATGGGTTTATCAAATCAAATTCAAATCGGGTGATAACAGATCGTGAAGAAGTGACTCTTTAATTCTTTAAAGGTTTTTCAAAAATAAGTAATGGTTTCTGCTGTTGATTTCACTTATAGTATTCTGTTTTTTGTTTGATGTATATATGTCACACTGTAGGACTGCGGGAAACGATATTTCGATATTTCTGGATGTACAACATGTAGAATTCTTGACAATAAAGCTGACTTTGACTTTGTTTACCCTTACACTTTTTTAAATATGGCAGCTATTTTAGAAAGTTTTAGAAAGTGTGTAGGCTTGATTGGCGTGTGTTGGTCAATCACACAGATGTGGTTGCTTCCCCCTTACTCACCCATAACAACACGGCTCACAAATGAAAATCCATAATGCTTTGTTGTTTTTTTCAAACTCCTAATTGTGGGAAATGCAATATTGTTTACTTGTACCGTAGTATACAGTGCCCAGTCATAGTGGGAAGACAAATTGGCAAGTGAAAAAGGACTTCATAAATGTTGATATCTCAATGGGCTAAGGTTTTGCTTTCAAATGCACAATTTTACCATGCTGGCTATTCTCGTTCCATATTTTGTCACTGTCTTGTCAAACATGCTAATGAAATTGAAATGGCAAAAAAAAGGCATGTCAGAAAGTAGTGGTAAAAAAAAATGCTAAAGTGATCTTTTAAAAGTTGACCCTGAGATACATTAGTGGCCGATAAGTGTTATTTTTTTGTGTGTGGATATGAGACTGCTGCCCGAGTGGCTGACACACATAGGCTTAGAGTACTTGTGTCTGAGCATCAATAATATAAATTTATATCACCATTTGGCCTGTCACAAGGCTTTTACTGAAGCTAAAAATCATAAACACATTTACTCTTTAATCAATATCATAAAAAATATGGTGCAGCAATGAGTGTTCCTTTTCTCCTGAGACATGGGTGCCAAACACGTTAATACAGCTTGAACATAATTTATGGGTTGAGAGGCGCCACTACACCACTTGAACAGTGCTCAATTGATTGAAAAGGCTGGGGGAAAATAACATGTTCTGCAATGCTTATAATGAGATGCCCTGCGCAGCGACTGATAATGTGTTGCAGAAAAGACTGCTAATGGCTGTATTGTTGTAGACTAAAAGGATCAAAAACAGTGATCTTCTCCATCCTGGCAACATACAGGTTTACCATTTCAATGTGTATGACAAACATGAGTTGGAGTATTTTGAAGCAGTTCAAATGCATACAGGGTGCAAAACATATGAAGAAAAACATTCTACAATCACTACAATCACTACAAATAGGAGTGGCTAATTTCCGTGCCAGAAATAGAAGTTGATACCAATATGGTTTTGGAGGAAGATGATTATTTTGCTTGTGAATTTGCTTTGCTTAATTAGCATATTGTAATTTAAAGAGTTTTTACTGTTTGTTCGATCATACATTTTGGACAATGCCAGAGTTACTTGCACTGGTCTGGAACTATTGTGTGATATTTATGCAGTTTGTCAGGTCCCATCTTCTGGGGTTCAAAGTAGACTGGGGTATAGTCTACATAGTTTATCCTTGTTACTGTTATTGCATTTATTGTTACCTATACATTCTGTGTATCCTTGTGGCTAACAAACACTGACAATCCAAGATATAACATGTGCAAAGCTTTTTTTTTATTAAACTATAATACATCCACTCAAGTATTGTACCATTTCTGACCACTATCAATAATGGGCTAACCTTCAGCTAAAACACACAAAGCATGTAAAAAAAGGGGCCAGCTGTGGCTCAATCTCCTACAGAGGTTACGGTACTTGGACGTAGCCGCCATTACTCTGCAGCTTTTACATGTGCAAATTAGAGAGCAACCTTGCCTATTTGTTGTGGCTCGGTATGTGGGGGTGGGGGCTCTCAGAGACTAACAAGGCCAAGTTGCAGAGGGTCATTAGCCTGGAGCATAGCTTTGTGGGGAGCCGTGGTCAGCCCTGCAGCATCTCTATGAGCAGAGGATGGTGGGAAACTCAAGGTAAATCACTATGGACTCATAACCTCAGCACCTGCTTACAGACCCTGCCCTCTGGCTGTATGATATGCTGCCCCTTTATCAAAACAAACAGGGGCAGGGGCAGCTTCAACCTCTCTGCTATTGGCTACTTAACAATGACACATTGTGCTAACATGACCCATGCAGGCACACACATAGTATATTGGCATAATTATAAGAAGGCATGGAGCTTAATGTATTTCCCTTAAGGACTTACCTATACATTTAAATCTGATATTTGCAAGCAATCGAGATATTGAGATAAATATAATATACATTAGGGACTTTATGTTATAATTAATTTCTGTATTTCTTTTAGACCCCAATCATGTCAGGTCAATTCGACAGGAACAATACAAAAATGTGAACATAAACAAGGGTTAAACTACACAATAATGTGATTTAGCTACACTTCAACATAATATAATTATCTCAAATTGGGCATTTTCAGCATTACAAGTGTATTTTCCTTGACACATGCTGCTGATAAACCATCTGTACTTTTGGTTAAGTAGGATTATTCTTTGTCTTGTTTGGCTGCACATCGCATATTGATGAACTTTGCTAGCTGATGGGTAGTACATATTAATATAAATGCATAATGCCATGAATATTGGAATGCACACAGTTGGTCAAGCTCTGCGAGGGCTGAATCATTTAGGAGAGGTTTTAACATTGCTTAAACACAATCATTTGTTACAGTTGATTCCTCAGACAAAAACAGCAATTAAAGAACAACTAAAATATCACTTTTATTTGTTCAAGGAGGAGGATTTTGAAATGTGAGCTTGTCATGTTAATTTTACAGGCTGGTGTTATTTCTTTCACAAAAGGTTTAACAAGAATTCCTCATTAACCAGAACATGGAGAATCTGGGCAGTGTGAGCGCAGCGGAAAATAATATTTTTTTGTTTTTGCTATATTTCTTTTTTTTCTATTCAAATAAGCCTGCAGCATATTTCACAGCACAGTGTTTTGAAGGAGTGCAGTGGTGGGAGCAATGGATGGTGTCAGCAGAGGGAGCTTGTTAGCAGAACAACATCTCTGGCTTTCATGAGAAAACCGTATGCAGACTGGGGGCAGGCTGTGTTCGGATCTACAGGCATCGTGAGGTCCTGCAACAAATGCACTCGCCTGATGAGCCCACCATGTCCATGGAAACGGCAAGAGCCCTGTTACACAACAGTGCTATTTTTACTGAAGTGATTAACCAGATCACAAAAAAATGTTGTGCGTGTACATTTTTTATGACATATGAAAAACTGTACTTTATTTGCTTGAAACTAAAATGTGGATTCATAAACTAAGATTGCATTTGTTTTGCATTGCATTTAAAATAAGAGCATGAAAAAAATAAATCAAAATGGAAAGTTGGTTTACATTTTATTTATTCAGATTGTTTAAAGCTTGAAAACATTTTTCGGGAAAGCAGTAAGTCTGGACTGCGACCCGGATTCAATATGCAGAAGATGGAAGGATGGATTTTTTTAAAAGGTAAAGGAAAAATAATTTAGGCTCACAATCTACATCCCTTCAGTTTTTATAGATTAAAGCAAAGGCATTTAATCACCATCATAGATCAATTGAGATGCATAATACTGTATATTATGGCCTGACATGCACCAGGACCATGATTGCAGTGCAGACAAACTTGAATAGGAAATCATTTGAACCTGAAGACCTTTATTTGCCCGCTGCTCATTCAAGAGTTGTCCCATAGTGCTTTTCAGCGTACCTCCGGGTGCTTCTGGATCACAGGCATTCAATCTCCTTCACTCCTGGATCTGCCATTACCATCACATCTGAAGCAGGCTGGCGTGAAAGGCAAATGATTACAATAAACTCTCCTGATTGAACTTCACTGACCTTTCTTCAACAAATGTCTCTTTAAAAAGCGCCAGTGAATGTCAAATTATTCCCATTCTTCTGTCGGGAGGGCAGAAGGGTCCAGTCCACACTGCTTCATCTGGACGGCGATGTCGAACAGGTAGTCGTAGCATTCACACCTGCAAAATAGAGCAGTATTGTTAGAGTTGGAAGATAAAAATACAGTGTAAAGAATTTAAATCAGTTTTTTCTTTGTTACACTTGCCCTCGAAACAAATACTATATATTCTAAGTCATAAACCAGGCCAAAGAACTTAATCGTGCTGGGAGGGAAATGCTCACATGGTCTTGGCTTTTTCCCACGACTCGCCCCAGACATAAACGCCGTGTCGACGGACGAGGACAGCACATGAGTCGGGGTATTCCTCCATTGCCCTGGCCATCCGGTCCTTTAAGTCTTTTTCCTCCGGTGTATTTTCAACAATAGGCACAACCAGGCTGTCATCATATCTGTGTATATGCAGGGTACAAAATGACAAATTACACCCAGGCTGATAACTTTCTCAGGCCATAACTTTACATCACAGTACTGTCAGATAGAGGCTGCCTGTTCTCATAGACTGACACCGCTGTCTGTCGTACAGCCACTCTTATTTGGGGGCAATCAAATCAAAGTGATACAATAAATCCCACTCTGTACTGAAACTGGTTTATCAATCAATCCATTTTATTAGTCACATTAATCGTTCGAGGTACAACTCCAATAAAAAGCAATCCTGTCAGCTCCTTTAATGTGTGTATCATATGCCACACCTCCTCCTTTTTCCTGCCAGAGTCGTTTGCTCTGTCTGATCAGGACACAGAAAAAGAGTCATCTAGCCAAGTTTTCCAAAAAACAAAGTTTCTGTTCCGTTGGAGATCGCTTTGGGCGTGGTGGCTGTACAGCAAATAACCCAACTTGCAGCTGGTGTCAAATTCCACGGTGCCACCTTCAATGATCTTGCTTGTTGAATTAGTTGGAATCGGGACTGCTGCGTATCTTCGCCACCTTTGATTACTCAGATGTTTACATTTGGACCCTTTTCACGGTATAATTATTAGCCTGTGATGGCGGTAAAGGCACAGGTGTTTCTACGCAACATTAATTTGTCTTTGGCTCTTTTTCTGCTGTAACAACGTGCATTTCCCATTTGTGGGACAAATAAAGGTATTCTGATAGATATTAACTAAATTAACATTGGATCCATTCCATGAACTGTCAGTGAGTGACAATGGCTCACTCAAATGGAATGCAAACACCATTAATGGGTCAATGCCATCTCTGCTTTGGTGAGTCAAACATTTCTGCCGTTGAAAACCGCTGCCAATCACGTAGCAGAGATGCACGAATTGTAGTCATGTGTGACCATAGTTTCAACCACAAACAGTTTTTTTAAATAGACGAAAGGTATCATCAAACGCAAAAGGAAAGTCATCAAACACTATCTTCTTTGTTGCAGTGTGCTCAGGCTGCAGGCAGTCGACTTATCAACGAGATCATCAGGAAGTTTGGCTCTTTCCTGAGAAGGAAGCTTCATTATTTGGAAGTGGTGTCAGAGAGGAGGAGGAGTCTCCAGAAGCTCAGCTCTGTTTTTTCAAAAGTACCTCTTTACAGTTTCTCCGTGGATGAAATCTCATCAAAGTTTCTGACAACATGGTACTTAACGTGCAATAGCATTGACCAGAGTTATTGAACATATTGAATTACCATCTACATTTACCAATTCTAAGATTTAGTCTGTATATACGTAGCTTTATATATGCTTGCATTAACCTTACTGACATTGTGCATCCTACCAATATTTCATGTATTTTTACACTCCTTATCGTTGACTGTTTTGACAAGCTATGATTTCTACTGCCAAGATACCTTCACAAGGAGGACTTAACAAACACACTTGACTGAGAAATGAGGATGCTTCGAAACTTTTTGGACTACACTAATCCTTCTGCTTGATTACATACCGATAGTTGGTGCCTGAGGTGCCCTTACGAATCCCCTTGATCATCTCCTGGTGTGTTATCCTGAACTCTTTGCCGGGATACAGCAGTGTTGCCATGACAGCAGCCTTGGAGTGGGTGTGTATTACTGCCTGTGCCCCTGTATTTTAGCAAAGGAAAAGCAGATTTTTGAATTCTGAGTGTTGCCTACTGGTAAGGTCTTTCTAAAATATCAATTTGTACACAGAAAGACCACCCACAGAGATGATCACACATCCATGTGCACTACGCTTTGAGATTTGCTTTTTGGGTTTTAATTGTTTTTCTAGTTTTGGAGGTTTATTATCGGCTAAGGAGGATAACTGCACTTTGACCTGGTGTTCCAGTTTAGAGGGGGAGAGGTTTTCCATTAAAATGTTGGCCTGTAACAATGCCTTTATTAAACAACTGTATTATATGAGTAGAACCTTGTCTGCTTTTAAAATATTATTTCCTGGCATTGTATCCAAACCAATATTTCTACATATCAGATTCTATACTTTACCATTACATCCTTTGATCCTTAGTTAAAGGAGAGGTGTCATGGCCATTTCCACTGATCATAATTCCATTGTTGAGGTATACTAGAATAGATTTATACTTTGCATTTTTCCAAACTCACATTGGTTTCTCATACAGCATCTCTGTAAACTACTTGTATTCACTGAATTTCACTCTCTGCCTTTAACGGCTCGTTGTAGCTCCAATAGCTCCAGCCCCCACCCTCCCTGTGAGCACAGTGTGCTCTGATTGGTCGGGACGTTGTGAATCGCGCTGAGCTCCGTGGAGGTGTTGTTTCCTTGTTTAGGATACATAGCGAAACACAGCCAAACTCATCCTGAGCACACACAAAGTCACAGCTGAAGTAAAAACAATAAGTGTGGCTTGATATTGAGTAAGAAAAAGGTTGATAAACGCTGTGAGAATGGGTCTGCAGAGAGAATTTCGCCGCGATCCCAACTGTCTGTTATCAGCCTGCAGCCAGGGAGGAGAAATCAGCAGAGAGTGTGTGTGTGTGAGGAAGTCCGTGGATTGGTCAATTTGGACCAATCAGCGGGGGCTTAACGTAACGGCTTCGCGGACGTAACGTAACGGTTCCACGGATTGGTCCATTTTGTTCCGGGTACGGCATGACATCATGCCGTACCCGGAAGAATCAAATGGACAATGACGTATCTCCAGCGAGGCGTTTTGGGGAGGTATTTTCTGTGTTAGAGTTTTACTCGCTATAGGGTGTACTTTTAGGGTTTTGACTCTGCACACCGTTTACATGCATAAAAACCTTCATAATACACAAGGGGACGGGTAATAACCGGAAAAGCATGACACCTCTCCTTTAAGAAAAAAGAAGATCAGAAGGGAAATGTCTGTCTATTATGGATTTTAAAATGTTTGTTTTCATAGCTATTTGTTACAGGTTTTTTATGACAAAATACTGTACTGGTTTGAATAGAACATAATCACAACATTCAGGAACATCCAGTTATTATTCAATTAAGCGTAATGAGTATCATTAACTCCATTAAAAATCAAAGTTGTTATTCAGGTTACTAATTCATTAGATCACAGTCTGTTACAGTGGTATGTATGGTATGAAGGTATTATTGACTCACCTCTCATTATGTAAGCATTCATAAAAAGCGGTGTGCACTGGCTCTTCCTTAAATTCTTCCAGGCAGGTGGACAGCTGATGTCCCTCTCTTCCATGTCACACACAAACATGTCTTCTGGCTAAGTGACAGAAAGAAAAAAGTATTTTACACAAACATCAGTATCTGAATCAATCTTATTATTTATATTTGTACTTAGCAAGACATTATTTCACACTGAGGTTATACCTGTATTCTCTCTTTCTGGACGCCTGATGGTGCAACGTAGATCTGCTCTCTGTGGGTTATACAACAAACATTACAGTTTATATAAATAGCAAGCTGAAGGCCAGGAGAATAAAGTAGATATTGAAATTGCTTTAGTTTGTCATAACATAATGGACCACCATGGCCTTGTGCTGCACACAAATAACTGAACTGTTTGTGTTTAGGAGAATGTTATGGTGACAAGGTTCAGCTCCAATGTCAATAATGTTTCAGTGACTATCTGATTAGTCATCCCTTATTACAAAATTAGTCATTGTCAGAGAATGTGTCGCTATACAGATTGGATCATAAAACATGAGAAGATCTTTTTAAGAAAATCTACTGAGCATCAGCTCAAAATGTTTCATGGTTCTATTTTTGCAAAAATATTGATAGCCTATGTTTCCCCGTAGAAAGAAGAAGAGAAGCTATGTACTTTTCTTCAGTGAGCAACATACAGCAGATAAAGGAGAAGCGTATTGATTTTCTTTGAGAGGCCGCATCAGGCTCTGAATCATTTCTGAGTCTAACAGGAACACAAAAAGACCTTTCAAAACTTAGAATTTAGACATGCACTGAGAAAATAAAAATACTCATTAGAATATTTGTTTAAAATCTTGAAAAGGATTAATAAGTAGTCAAATATGACGGAAAGTTCTCTCGTGAATCTTTTTAGAGTTACAATATTTTCCGGTCAAAGTGAAATACCAGGGCAGATGAGCAGCAGTCACTAAATCTAATTTGTTTTCATATGGAGTTTGTCAAATTCCACATGTCAAACAACTATGAGCTGACGGGTTGCGCTTTATGTGGAGCTGCCATCCAAAACAACACAGTTCAAAGATGTTTGTAATAACCTGTCAAAGCCATCCGTTTGAATTCTGTTCCATGATGGCAAAACCGTGTACTTTACACCGAATTTGTACACATTGTCAAAACAGATGCAACAGACCTTACATCAGCCGCGCTGCACCTTTATGAACATTTAAATGTACAAAAAAACATCTACTAAAACAAATTCAGTTTTTGGCATGATTGTCAAAATATGCAAACAGGTTCAAGGAAGGTGTGTGATCTTCTGATCCTATACAATGTTCTGCAAGAAATTGAACCAGAAACCAACCCTCGTCTCAGGCTGATGCCGCCGCCCGTCCCCGTCACCCATCCCAGCTGGTAGAAGAGTCGGCACAACTCCGGGATGAGAAGACGAGGATGCTCCTTCTCCTGGAACAGACGCAACGCTGTCAACTAGGTATATCCTGCTCGAGTTTAACAACTTTAACATGATCAGAGTGAATAAAAGTCAATAAACTTGAAATGCACACGGTTGAATGTAAAAGCAGAGTGTTTCTGATACTGATGTTAGCGCTCTATTAGTAAAAATATCAAAACAAACAATACAGTCAATCGATCCAACTAGAAAGTATTGCCTTTACAGCCAGAGTCAGATCATTTGTCTATGCCATAGAGCTCCATTGTCCGAAAAATATAAAAACATCAATAGCCCCACCATTGAAGTCGGTGGCATGTTCCTTAAATACCACGAGCACACACAGTAGAAGTTTTGACTCACCCCACATGCTTGAACACACTATTGTCCCTTCAGATGTGCAGGACAGTTTACACAGCCCTAAACTGAAAGTCGCGGGCCAAAATGACACACTTTGTTTGCAAAATGCTCTAACACTCAAATTATTAAACTAGATTGTGATGTGCCAACAAAGGCAAAGAAGCGCATCACAGCATGAACTGATTCTTCTCTCCTAGATTACTTGACATAGATAACAAAACCCGCTGCACTCTGCACTTGATGAGATTGCCTGCTGAAAGGGTTCTTCTTTCATTTAGCTGTATTCATGTGTGCAGGTCTAGATTCGACAAATTGGGCATCCATTAAGGCACAGCTTAAATGCTGTGCCTTAATGGATGTAGAAGGACTGATTGCTGATTTGGGAGTTGTCATGGAGTTTCACACAGGTAGGTTAAAGACGCTACATCAGCTTACATTATGCAAGACAATTGTATCTGGAGTGAATAGATTTGATTCCTTTTGTTCACAGATAATCCTACAGAGAGTTAGGTTTTCCTAAAAGGTTCGTTAATTGTTTGGAAAAATTGTATGAAAAATATGTGAAAAAGGGTAAACACATTAGCATGAGTACTTCAGCTGTGCTCAGAAAGTGATAATGAAGATGAGTGGATCACAGTCTCAGTAAATAAGCATGTTTTAGCAATCAAGAAAAACGGTAATCCACAGCTTAAAATGGTCACTAACTAACACCACTTACTAACAGGCTTGAAACTATGTGCCTTAAACAAGGAATGGAAGTCAGACAAATATTGAGGGACAGACTAACGCATTGCTGGTTTCTGCTGGGAAATAAAACAAATATAAAACACATGCAGCCATAATTTAAATGTGTTAATGCACTGTGTTTTTGAGACTTTCTCCTCAGATTCTTGTGAATTTCTACAACTGCACCAACTGAGAGTGTCTTCCGCGGCTGCATCAGGGTAAAGTATGGCACCTGCTCTGTCTGGGAGGCGCTACAGGACTCTCCTTCCCCTCAGCTGCCACCTTGCTGAACTCTGAATCAATCAAGGTAATAGTAACCCCCCCCCCCTCCTTCCCTAGCCCCAGATAACCCCCCTCACAGCTCCCGCCAGTGCCTGCACATTGGCACTACGACTGGCTCTGGCTGCTACAGCATGCTTTTTACTGCTGCACTACTGTACATACACCTGCCTGTTGTCTATATGCATTTACAAACCTATTCGCATACTTATATAGCTATATCTACATTGTACTATATATTGTGTCATGTCATACTTTTGATATTATGCTTTTGTCCAGCTCTTTTGTATATAAGTATGTTTTGCCTACCTACTTCTTAGCATATAACTCAGTTTTTAATGCCCATACTATTAATACTGGATAGATTGTAGCGTATTAATAGCCATTACCTAAATAGCTATTCTACATTTTATACCTATTTATTTTCTTACCGTTTACACAGTTTATTACTTTGCCTTTATTCTCAGTTATTTGCATTTCTGAATAGATGCTTAACTGTCTTTCGTTGTCTCAGAATGTGTAGATAACGTAACGTACGTGATTACTGCTACTGGGAACTGAGTTAAAATGTCTAACTGTGGCAGACTTATGTAATTTAAGTTCATTTGTGTTACATAACATTGTGTGATGTGTTGATGTGTTGTGCTTACCTGTTTCTCAGCTGGCTGTTGACCTGCATCTTGGCAACTGTTGCTGGTGCCACACAAAGACGACATCTCCTGTGAGAAAACATTGACAACATGATTCATTCATGGGGGAAATCGGATGCAGATGAGATAATAGAGGCAAGAACAAAAGAGAAATTATTTACGGCTCTCACTAAATTCTTCTCATTCCTTTACCTCCTACACGTCAGTTGAGGACAAGCCACAGATTATTTTGATGGGAGTAAAGATAGGCAGGCTCAAAAACCTCAGATGCCACTATTGATTTGAATTTCTATTAAAATGCAAGAGTACTCAAAGGAAAAACCTTTAAGCTATGGCTTTTTTCCAATAAGTTAAAAGCAAATGGGGACTTGACTGTGGATTTGATAGTAACATTTACAAAGAAAAGGCTAATGATGTATGGTGTGGGTGACTAATAAAGCATACAGGATTAAAAATGCCTTAATACAAACAAAAATAAACAAATGAAGTGAATACGTTTTTCTGTAGTATTCAGTTTTTATGTAAGCATTAACTCAGTTATGATTAAATTAATAAAAACTATTATTTAGTTACGAGTCTTTCATTTTGTGTTTTGTTTTTCATTGTGAAATTAAACTTTTAAATCAAAAACGCATATTGCCTTTTAGCATTTCGCCCTGCCGACATTAAATGCAAAGAACTCTTATCAGTTTTCATAAGGACATGTAAGGTACTTATTCCTTTTATTTTTAGACACATTGTTGATGCCAAAATGAAAAAACACTCAACTCATTGATGCTTCTGTCAAAGGGTAAAAAAGGGTTACTTTTCTTTTTCTTACAATGCTTCTGCAATAAAGTATAAAGTTGGCGGTGTGCGAGTCGGGTATAGTTTGTTACTTAACACAGTTTCTCTTTTTGGGTGTGGCAGATTTGATTCGATTTTTGGTTGTTTCACGAACCGATTGAGCTGCAGACTGCCGTACAAACAAACACCTTAAGGGACCCTCGCGGCTCAGTAACTGCTGACAGCTATTTAATGACAGTTAGAATCTGTTGGCCCACAGTAAACACTGACTTGTTTGATGTTGAAGGGAAAGCTATTGTAATTGTTATTAGATGTCTGGAAGCTAGTAATAATACAAATAATGAGCTTTATATTAGGGCTGTGCAATTAATCGTATTTGAATCGCAATTACGATTTTGGACTGCTACAATTACGAAAACAACATAATCGAAATAAATGATTATTTTGCTTTGCTAAGTTGTGACAGTGCACTGCAACATATTTGATCTAATTTATTTTTATTTATCATATTTATATATGTTTAGTAGCTTGTTGAAGTGCGCTCCAAAATATTTGTTGATCTTGTTTATTGGTATTTATTATTTTGATATTATTTTTTTTAATTTAAATATAAATGTATCATTTATTTTTGTATTGGTTTTTCAGTTGAATTATACGCTCAGGGTGATCAATTTGGATACTGTTCAAATTATTATTTGTATTTGTTTTAAAGTTCAATGAATGGATGTTTTCAAAGTCAATGAATGATCGTATTTAATAATCGTGATATCAATTATTGACCAAAATAATCGTGATATCAATTATTGCCATAATCGAGCAGCCCTACTTTATATGTATAAGTGTAGTGCTTCAAAGTAGACAGTTGAAATCTCTTAAAATACTCACATAAAATGTATATCACATATAATACAGTTACCAGTCAAATATATAGAAACAAACTTAAAATAGCATAGAATATTATTTATAAAAAATAAATGGTGATTACAGGTACAACAATGAAATTGTGCATTAAAAGGAGGATAATGCAAATACAACACAAAATCAGGTGACATATATCCTTTTGTCTGAAAGTTATTTATTTATTTGGTATAATGTATTACATGTTGTGCTCTCATCTAAGGTAAGAACATAATGCAAAATATATTTTAAATTAATGATTTCTGTTATGATAGGAATTTGACGTGGAATGGAAAATGTATGTCACAAGTCAAAAGACAAATCATTTATGTTTTTCATTCAATTATTACGCAGGAATTTCATAAATACAAATAAAATGTAACAATATTAAGCATATTTGAATTAATTGTATTTGTTTGTTTTATTCATGAATTTAGAATATTTCATCTGAAAGATTTTGAGTATGTTAAGCATTTGGATTGTCAGTGTTGGGTTGGGACATTTTCTTTTTACTGACACCCTACGGACTGAACTAACAGTTGAGAAAATAATAAGCTGATTACTTGAGATACAATACTATTTGGCAGACAACTCAATTATGCAGCAAAGTTTGCATTTGGTTACATTATATATACAAATATTTGTACAGACTACATTTAGGGAGCACAGCTTTAAACAGTTTGTACTTCTTGTTAATGACAATCATGTGGAAGATGTTTTGTATAATGAAATCCTTTTTCTGCTACAAATTCAACTATAAGTTCACACACCAACTTAGATGAGCAATACTGAGTCATGAGCAGAGTATTCACATTTTGATGCAATTAAAGACTACTATTTTTTTCTCGTTTTCACAAGGTTGTATTGGTGCCGAGTCAGAATAAAAACCCTGCAATTTATATCAGTTTTTAGCTGATTAGATCCAATTTACTAAATGCACTTCAACAAACAGAAAACTTGATACAATTTATCGTTTTAAGAGTTTTTATTTTGGTGTTTGTTTATCTTATCCTTTTACGGACACATTACCTATTTTCTTGTGAAAAAAAAAAGTACTAGGCATCCACAATAACTACACAATCACAACTACTACAGACTGAATTATGCAACTGTGAATTGGAACAACAACACAATGGGTAATTTCATTTTAATAAGGCTTAATGGGCTTATTTTTCAAATTGTGGGTTTAAGAAGAAACTCGCATATCAGATCATATAATCCATTAAATTCCACAAACAGAATAGGTTAATTCCTTTGTAGGTATTATTAAAAAATAATAGGTCACATAGGGCAAACATGCAGGCGTTGACAACCACTGACCATGCTTACTTGTAACATTAGAGTTACACTGGCAGTGTTTCATAAAATCAACTTACACAATTCAATGATGACATAGGCTATAGCATATGTATTTACCTGAAGGGAAACACAAAGCCAGTTTGATGTTTAGATAATTTAGTAACGTTACTTGTGTTACCAAACGTTAGCCTACTCACTAAGTTTGAGAAGTATTTTGCCTACTCAAATAATGTTAAATATGGCTTACCAAAAGGCTGGACAGCACTCCTTAACGTTAATTATGTCTCGTTTTTGTAGCATCAATAGGTTAAGTTGTTACCGCATTTAAGACAATACAGGGTAAATTAATCTGTGTGCGTTGTTGCTTCATTCTAACAGCTGACCAGGCTGCAGCTAGACTAACTTTAATACAGGTTCGTTTAGCTTGCAAACTCATTGTGTTGCGGCACAACTACCATAGTTTGACCTCTAGTCCAAAGAGCAGTTATATGTGCATACAAAACATGACTTCTTACCTTTCTTATCTTGTGAAGACAGTCTGTTGATACAATATGTGATGCCAAAGCAGCTAACGTAGCACACAGCTAGCACCGCGTCATCAATGTGCGACATACACTGACTCGCCACATTTTTCTGTTGTCTCAAACGTTTTGCATCAGCATATTAGGCTAATATTAATGGCAACAAAATAAAGGCAATTTGAATTATTAAATTAATCACGCAGGACTGTCCATGTTAGTTATACTATAGTTATTGTATTATTTGGTAAGCAGCAGACAACTTAAATGTTGTGGTTGAGTTCAGTGGTGAAAGTAACTGTACATTTACTCAAGTAGGCTACTGTACTGTTTTGAGATACTTGGACTTTACTTAGTTACTTTGCATATTTTGGGTAATAATGTGAAACATAATCAACACCTAAATAAGACTTTAGTTACACCTGGAGTAAATTCACAAGCTATCCTGCAGTAGGCTAAGTCATTACAACTACAGTAGCTGCACCACCAGCATTAAACACATTAGTGCATCAATAATTATAATCAAAACATATATTATTCTTAAATAGACCAATTTGCATTATAAATACTTTTACTTTTGGTACTTTAAGTATATTTTGACGGTAATACTTTTGTACTTTTAGTTGATTAAACTTTTGAATGCAGGACTTTTACTTGTAACAGAGTCTATTCCTACAATCTGGTACTTCTACTTTAACTTAAGTACAAGATCTGAGTACTTCTCCCACCTCTGTTTGAGTTGTACATTTTAATAAGAAATCCAATAATAATGCATCCTATATTATTAACCTTTGTATGTAAACATTCAATCTGAAAAGTAACTAGAAGGCCAACAATACCTGATAAATCATAAAACTCTGGGAATTACTATGTTTTTTACTTGAAGTAGGTGGGGTAGGCTACCATAGAGCCTATGTAGGATTAAATGATAGATCATCAAGTAGGTAGGCTACCTTGACTTTTTCTAGTAGCCTACAATACTAGTAGCCTAAATTGTAAACAGGCACTTTCCACCACTAAATTGTTGAATAGCCTATCAGGCCTGCTTTTAAGTGTGTCTATACAGTAACGGACCCGGTGTATTACTTCACTACCTCACAGGTTTATTGTATATTATGGATTTTTCCTCATAATTAAATATGCACTTTGCTACTGTTTGCACCAACTTGTTGAATGCTAAACTGCATTTAATTGAACTGGTTGTGTGCAGTGACAATACATATAATTGAGTCTTTTATCTCTTCTCTTCGTAAAAAATGAGTCACTACACATCAAAGGTTTTTTTTTGGATAGCTTCCATAGCATCCTTAGTGTTTAACATTCAACAAGATATAGCCTGTGTTATATGACGCATACAACTCCACTCCTCTGTTTTATGGCTTGCTGTCTAAGGGTTTTTAAAATTACCCTTTGCCAAATGTTTACTGAGAATTTAGTTTAATGATAATTAATTATAAATAAGACAACATCATATTTTTGTTTTGAAATCTGCCTCATCTCTGTTCTGATACTATCATATCTAACTGCAGTGGTGGAAGAAGTACTAAGATTTTAACATTTTAAAAGTAT